>NC_135377.1:80204159-80814346 GCF_049243985.1 Paroedura picta
TGGTCGTCTTTGATAGGATGTGATAAACCCCCTAGTTAAAAGCCTGGGTAAGCAGAAACGTTTTGGTAGGACACCGAAAAAAACACGAAGGAACCAGGTGAGCCTCAAAGGGACACACATTTAACAGACAAGATGCCACCGCTGAAAAAAAGGTGAACATTAATAAAAGCCTTTGGGGCCCTTCTAAAAATGATGGTTTTCATTCCCGGATGCTCAGTGCAATGGCAGCGTGTCCTTAGTAAACACGTCTGTTGTTTTATTTATTTATTTTGGTACATAGTCAAACTGTGGCCCTCCAGATGTCCATGGACTACAATTCCCAGGAGCCCCTGCCAGCAAATGCTGGCAGGGGCTACTGGGAATTGTAGTCCATGGACATCTGGAGGGCCGCAGTTTGATTACCCCTGTAACAGAGTGTGGCTGGAATCCTTAAAACAGTGGTCCCCAACCTTTTTATCACCGGGGACCACTCAACGCCTTTTACTGAGGCCCGGTGGGGGGGCGGTAGTTTACTCCTCTACTCTCAACCACTACCCTAACACTCTCTGATCGCTACGGTAATGTTTAAACATCCCTTCAAAATAAGATACAGACACGCCACAACAATGAACATAAGGAACATTTTATTTTCATGGAAATGTTAACTCATGACAATGACAAATCAATGGGAATCCTGAGCTTGTTTCTCTGCAACGAGATAGTCCCATCTGGGAGTGATGGGAGACAATGACACCCAAAGTGTGTTGTAAAGGGCCGGGGGGGATGAAGTAAAGGGCCGGGGGGGGGAGAAGGCGTCCTTCGGGGCCCACCTCCAATTAGTCGAAGGACCACATGTGGTCCACGGCCGACAGGTTGGGGATCGCTACCTTAAAACATTTTCCTAGTAACAAACCCTATTGAATAAAATGGGACTTGCTTCCAAGTAGACCTGATAAAGATTACTCTCTGAGCACTGTGTACAGCCTGTCTTGTTTCTAGAATGCAGAAGGTGTATACTACAGATTCATTCCCTATTACTCCCCCCCCCAAAAAAAGAAAAAAAATAATTCTTCTGTTACCTGTCTACATGTGTACTATATGGTGCAGAAATAAAACAACCTTTCTTTCTTTTTTCTTCACATTCTTTGAAGTCTGCATCTCATCTGCCTTGGAACTGCTATATACAGAGATAGTAAAAATATTGGCAGTGTTCCAAAATTGGACATCTCTGACTGCGAAGCCCTCTTTGAAATCTGTGAGGCTTACAACCTTATTTATCGCCTGCTGGGCATAATAATGTCTCAGGTGTGCCGTGCAAACATAGCTGAAAGCAAATTTCTTTGGCAGTTAAAATAAAGCAGCCTAGAAGTCACTGGGTTTTGTCATGAAAAAGTCAGAGCATGGAGATTTAGAAATGTTGTTATCTCCTGTTAGCATACACAGATGTACAGATGTAAGTCTAATATGCTAAAAATGCTGATGACCCATAGTTTCGTAAACAATGTCAGTTCTTCCCTCTGTGCTGTGTATGTGCATTGCATAGTACTGTTGCATACAATGTTGTATATCATTTGTATGTATAATGCTGGTTTACCAAGGCAACCTAAGAAACCAGGGATTGGGGAGGGGTGGGGGCTGAAATGGGAAGTTTCAAAATGCAGAGAAGATAAATCTCAAATTATTTCCATTTAGGGCATACTAGAAAAATGCTTGCTAAGTGTTTGGAATGTGTTTGAAGCTTCCATACTGGCTAATGTTTACCTCTTGGCAATCACTTTCATTCTTGATCCTTTGCGTTCAAGGTTGATATGCACTGACTCCATAGTGCGAAGTTCAAAAAGATTCTCATATGAACTTAAGAAGAGCCCTGCTGGATCAGACCAATGGCCCATCGAGGCCAGCATCTTGTCTTACACAGAGGTCTACCTGTTCCTTTGGAGGACCCACAACAGGGCACAGAAGCTGAGGCCTTCTCCTGATGTTGCCTTCTGGCTCTGGGATTCAGAAGTGTACTGCCTCTGAATGTGGATGTTCCCTTTAGTTACCATGGTTAGTACCCACCACACCACACTCCCAGGTGTATAGCACCAGGACCTGGACACTGATTGTTTTTTTTAATGATAGAATCATAGAGTTGGAAGGGGCCATACAGGCCATCTAGTCCAACCCCCTGCTCAACACAGGATCAGCCCAAAGCATCCTAAAGCGTCCAAGAAAAGTGTGTATCCAACCTTTGCTTGAAGACTGCCAGTGAGGGGGAGCTCACCACCTCCTTAGGCAGCCTATTCCACTGCTGAACTACTCTGACTGTGAATTTTTTTTCCTGATTTTTTCCTAATTTCCCTATTGGGTCTAGAACGTCATCTCTTGTCACCTCAATTTGATTCAGCTCTTCAAACTCACATCCCCACACTTTCCAGTTCACACAGGAGCAAAAGATTAAGCTTCTTTGCCATCTCCCCACCTTCCTTTAGTTATTCTTCTATTCCTCAGTCTTCCAAAGGCCAAAATGATTCTCTGGCTGCTTGGCTGCTTTGGATATATTTAAAGAAATTTGTTTAATTCTTTAATGCTTTTAGCAGACTGCTTCTCAAGTTCTTGGCATGCCTAATTATTAACTTTTTTTTGGGGGGGGGGGTTCCAGAGCTTCTGGTTCATTTTGTCCTGTTCATTGAGGCAGACCCTCCACTTTTTAACCCTTCTGCCTTTTACAGCGTCTGTGGATGGATGGATGGAGGGAGGGAGGGATGGAGGGATATCTTGGCTTTAGTGTGATGGATGGATGGGCAAAAGGATAGATGGATGGACCACAAACACTTGACAGGCCAGTTTTGGTCAATAAAGCCGCATGTTAAGGAATGCTTGTTTATTTCTTTTTGAGTCTGCCTGATGAATGGGGGGAAATTCTTATTATAGGCTTTCCTTCAGACAATGATGGTAGCTTTGTTGTAAGGTGCATGATACTTCCTTCCTTTGATTCCCTTAGAAACACTTTGATTAATAAATCTGGACAGCAGAAGGTTGCCATTCCTAATTTTTTGGGTGCAAGGGTGAAAGGAATCAAACACATTTGCTGTTGCAGAGTAATCTTAGGATTCTTATCACAAAGCAAAGTAGACCGAGTTTCCAGGGTGTTGGGGGCGACTGACCAATTAGTGGCTTAATATAATGACCTCTTATATCATTAAAAAGAGGCTTTCAAGTCACACATGAAAAGATGTACCAATACCACAAAGGCAAATTCTATCATAACACTTCCTATTCAGACATCTCCCCTGTAGAACATAGATGGTTTAATATTCAATCATCTTCCAAATGAGAAAGCACCGCAATATCATGGGTAGGGATGGTCACAAACCAGAACATTCAGGTTCAGTTTCAGGTTCATGGTGTTCCTGAACCAAACTCCCAAACTACACCGACAGCCTCAAAACAAACCAACTGGTTAAGGACATTCCATTTTGCTTATCCCATCCTAGAAGCAGAGAGAAACAGATGGCTGAAGTGGCTGGCAGCTAACAGATTGGCAGGTCTGCCCATCAGCTGGTATGGGTCTAGGACCAAAGCTTCCTCCAAGAATGCCAAGAGCTGGTCTGCTGCGGCCTGCTCCACTACCTTGCACAGAAACACAAGCTGTGAGACTGGGCAGTAGTTGGCAGAGATGGTTTCTTCAGGAGAGGACGAACCACTGCATCCTTGAGCCCTTAAGGGAACTCTCCCATTGTAAAGGAGAGGTTCTCAGTCTCCCTTAAAGGGCCTCCCTTCCACCTGTTGCCCGGCTTGAGCAGCCAGAATGGACGGGGTCACTCTCACTGAATCCAGCAACTTGTCCACTTCGGCTGATGAGAGCCATCTGAAGTCATCAAACCTCATCCCCTGCAATGGCCATGGAGCTTCCAGTTGACAAACTATATCAATCCTGACCAGAAGGTTCCCAGTGGAGTGACAGGACTTTGTCCACAAAAAAGCTTGATAAGGCCTCACAGCCCAAGTCCAATTCCTTAACATTTTGACGCCCTTCCTCAAGGGCCGTAAGAGACCTGATTACTCTAAATAATTGTGCCAGGCATGAGCTAGCGGATGCGATTTCTGCATTCTGAAGAGTCCTGTGCATCGGTTCCCGCAGAACATTCAGGAATCTCTTAGATTCCATAAGTCTCCGCGGGTAGACTAAAATATGTCCGTCACCCATCCGGGGAGGGGGCCGTCTCCTCAGTCGGGCCTTCAGGGCATGGTGGTCTGACCATGGAATGATGATATTTGATGTTAAAACTAAGTGTTAAGTTCATCACACAAAATGTGTACTCGAATTTAGTTGTGTATCAAAATTACTTTTATCTTATCCATGGTTCCTCTTAATATTTGTGAAACTGTCCTGGGGGTGGAGCGAGTCTGGTGTGTCTGAGTTGGAATAAGGCCATACAGGGTGTGGTCAGTGAAGCTGACCACACCCTGATTGGCCCGGCCCCTACAGTTCCGGACATCCATCGCCGGACGCTCACTGCCATGCCACCCTGCATACACACCCACACACACACACCTGCTGGCCAGCCCAAGCACGACTCTGCCGCTCCACCCGCCAGGTAGCTGCTGTGGACCGTGCCTGCCGCCCGCACCACATACTCTGAGCAGCCTGCCTAGCTGCCACTTCACACGTGCCCATGCCACCATCAAAGTCCCGTCCCTGCCGCCCACTAACACATCAGGCCCATCACAGCCTGCCAGCCCACTACCCACCAACAGGCACCCACAAGGGAGCCGCCCCATGCCCAGATCCCACACTCCACGTAGAGCCAGGGACGGCTGCTACGCCCACAAGCCGCTGCCACGGCGCCCCGAGCACACTGCACATGAGGAGGAGGCGGCCTCACAGCCGCACCACCTGCTACAGTGCCATCCACCACCTCAGTCCACACCCAAGACCCTGCACCGCCAACTTCTAACACCACCACATCTACGATGACGCCCGCCAGACTGTGCCCTGCCCGCCCCAGTGGCCACAGAGCCGGCCGGCGCCCCACCCGGTCACCTTCGCACCTTGGATCCCTCTGAGGCGCCGGCAGCCCTCTCGCTGGCTCCCGTGCCCTGCTTCCCACCCCCACTCCAACCCTGCCTGCCGCTAGCGCCTTCTGCGTTGAGACTGCAGCGGGCTTGAAAACGAGTTCCTTGATAAGTCATGCACTGCTGTTACTCGCACCCGGCCACAACACATTCCACCAACTACCTCTGCATAAAACTCTAACATCTTGTTTGCTCTTCCTTCTGAAGAGTCCTGTGCTGGCTGTCGCCAGAGGCAAGGCACGGGGTTTGATGATTAACTCTCTGATGCGGCAGGGCAAAGCTGCCCTCCCAGGGAGACTGAAAGAGAAAACATTTACTTAGCAAAGGTTCCCGAAATGCCACCCAAGTATATTTGGCCTAAAGGGTCTTATGAATGGAGCGTTTCAAATTGCAGCAACAATGGCATCGATAAAGAAGAAGAAAACAGTGATAATGTTTTCGACATCACATCGGCAAGGAGGGCCAAACAAGGCACTTAATTCCACAACGAGCCGCTTAACCACAGACGGGTCTGTCACTGGATATGGTGACGGCATGGGAGAATGAAACGCAACAGGGAGGCCACTCCGGAAAGAACGGACACGTTGAGCAATGAATCCGAGAATCATACAGTTGGAAGGGGATCCAACAGGCCATCTAGTCCAACCCCCTCCTCAATACAGGATCAGCCTCAAGCATCCAGGATAAAGATCTGTCCAGCTGCTGCTTGAAGTCCGCCAGTGAGGGGGAGCTCCCCACCTCCTGAGGCAGTCCATTCCTTGGCTGAACTAGACTCCTAGAATCCTAGAGTGGGAAGGGGCCACACAGGCCATCTAGTCACACACCCTGCTCAATGAAGAATCAGCCTCAAGAGTCCAGGAGAAGGATCTGTCCAGCCTCTGCTTGAAGACGGTCAGTGAGGGGGAGCTCCCCACCTCCTTAGGCAGCCCATTCCACAGCTGAACTACTCTGACTGGTAATTTCCCCAGCTGATATCTAGCCAGTACTGTTCTACTCTGCTGACAACAGGAACCTTTCCCTGCCCTCCTCTAACTGACAACCTTTCAGGTTCTTCAAGAGAGCCATCCTGTCTCCACTCTACCTCTTCTTCTCCAGGCTGAACATTTTCAAGTTCCTCAGCCTTTCCTCATAGGGCTTGGTCCCCAGGCCCTGGATTATTCTCATCACTGAGAATAATTCTCGTCCTCTGAGCCCTCTTAATGTTGTCCACGTCCTTTTTGGAATAAGGCCTGCAGAACTGCACACAGTACAGTACTCCAGGTGGGGTCTGACCAATGCGATATACAATGGGACTATGACAGCTTGCAATTTCAGTGTGATGCCTCTGTTGATCCAGTCCAAGACTGCATTTGCCTTCTTTACCACCTCATCATACTGTCTGCTCTTGTTGGGCTTACAGTCCACAAGTACCCCAAGGTCATGTTCACCCATACCGCTACCCAGAAGTGTATCTCCCACGCGGTAGGCATGCTTCTCATTTTGTGACCAGATTATTGTATTGCATCTCAATTTTCATTTGCCTGTTTTTTCAGCATGATTGGATCTCACTGAACTCTATCTTTGTTTTCTGGGGCGTTTGCTATTCTTCCCAGTTTCTCCACTCCTGGCACAACACTTTGAAGTGGAATCCTCTCAAGAAGCATCTTTTTACACATGGATAACTGCTACTGGACCACAGTGAAAATTGTTTTACAGAATTGTGAAGCCTGGCTTGTCCCATCACTCCATCCATCAAGGCTATTCTGATTCTGTTTTGACTTTCTTCGTAACATATTTGGCCCAAGAAAGAAACTTTCAGAAAAGGTTTCAAATCTCACTTCAGATGAAAACCTCATGACACTATAAAAATTTGCAAAACTTCCTGAAATGTTCTGCTGTCCTTTTCCGAAACAATTTAGTTGATCGTTGCTATTTTTAAGATGGTCTATCTGTGAAGGAATCCCACGATTTGCTGTGTTCACTTCAGACACTGCACTTCCATTAAAAGTCCACACCATGGAGGAGGGAGGTGCCGAGGCCTATCTGCCCTTGGTCAGGAATTCCCTAAATGAAATGTCTCCTGGGTTACAACAGAGTGGCCTTAGGTATGACCTACATCCCACTCTTAGTCCTCAATCTGTGATGAGTGGGCAGTTAGACTAGTTTAGTACAGGAACACCGAAATAATATGGGTGAAATTGTTTTTAAAAGTCTGTTGAGCTACAGACGTGTTTTCATCGTCAAAGAGAATCTGCTCCCCACCATAAGTACAAAGGGAATTCTAGCAATGGGGACTCAGGTGTGTCCTGCTCATTGAGCTACCGAAGCAACTGATTACAGGAAGGAGCTGCTGGCCTCTTCTTTGCACTAGTGATAAAAATGACCAGAGTGTAGTCGGGTTGTGCAATTCGGCCTCTTCGGCAGCCATTCTCACCTGTCACAGCCAGCGCCCACCGAAGCGGCCGCATTGCAAAACCCTAAACATAAGCACGTAAGAGAAGCCATGTTGGATGAGGCCAATAGCCCATCTAGTCCAACATTCTGCTTCACTGTGGACAAAAAACAGGTGGCATCAAGTGGTCTACCAGTGGAGCCAAACCCCAGAAGCCCTCCTAATGTGGTCTTTCAAGCACTAAGGGTGGGGCTCTCAGCATCCAGGTGGGAGCTGAGGATCTCTCAGGATTACATCTGATCTCCAGGTAACAGTGATCAGTTTCCCTTGGAGAAAGGATCTGCTAGATAACATTATACCTGGCTGAGATCTTTTTCCTCCCCAAACCACACCCTTCTGGTTAGAAGAGGAGGACTTCTTGCAATGTCTCTTAGCCTCAGACTCCAGGGGATGAATTGGGCTGGGACACAGAAGTTCCTTTCCTGTCTCTCCTTCATGGCTATTCCTTTGATGTATAGATCTTAGGAATCAAAATTCCTTCCTCCTCCTTTTATTGCCCCCCTCACACACTGTCCCTTCTCCACATCCACACACATGAGAGCAGAGGGATTCCTGCATATCCCTCATCCTACCCATCCCCTACTAATGGATCTCCTACTGTACAGTAGACATATTAGATGGGGGGGGGAACAGACCACATGGCTTCTGCTATTGCTTTGGGCCTTTGCAATATTCCCAATCTTCCAACAGTCCCCAGGCTCCATCCCATAAATCTCTTGGCATTTGCCAAATGGGAGCTGACAGCCCTATGAGAGGGTGCAACTCAGCCAGGATCAGATGCTATGGAAGTCCAGCAGGGTTCTACTTCCATGGAGAGAGATCCTGCCCTTGACTCCCCCACCTGACACTCAGGCCCAGCAATGGCTCATTTCTAGGAGAGTTCTTGTTGCCTGGTGATGTATCTCAGGAACGCATCCTATCCTTGGATCAGCATCTGTGTCCACCTCAAGGTCTGGCATTTCAAGCCATACGTGTCAGGCTGGTCTCATATTATGAATAAGAAGAATGGCAAAATGTGCACACGCACCCCTTTCTGCATTTTTTGCTCTCTCTGTGTTGGGTCAAGGTAGAAGAGGAGATGATACGTTGCCCCTTCATTTATAATCCTTGCAAATACCCAGAACACATAAACGTCAAGGGAACTGCTGACAAGCTCAGAATGACAGGCGGCATCTCAGCTCGGATGCCTACGAAACAAATGTGTCACGTTTTTCTGCAACTAAACAGAAATATTTTTTCCCTGAGGATGCGGCAGTCTGATGCCAACGCAAACCCATCATCCCTGAGTAATTATGAACAATCCAGCAGGTAAACCAAGTGCAGAAGAAAAGGAGAGAGGAAGGGGCCCAAGCAAGGATCTGACCCCCGTGATGTTGGAGAAGCTGGCCATTTGTGACACTCTTTAGATGAGGCTTCTATCCCGCAACTGCAATATCCCAATAAGTGATAGAGGGGGAGCAGCAGAAAGGAAGGATGTTCAGAGTCCTGTCTCTGTCTCTGTCTCTGTCTCTGTCTCTGTCTCTGTCCCTGTGGAGTCCCCTGCTGAAGTCTGAGGATAAGAGAGAGCCCAAAGTCCTTCACTTCCAGCACCAGCTTCCTTGTCAGGCAGACTGTTTGCGCACAGGGGAGCATGACCCTCGCAACTAGGTGCCAACCATGCAGCATCAGGCACAAGGCAACACTGTCAAAAAGTTATGGCTAAATCAATTGCCTCGTGTTCCTTCCTGGGGGCCAGAGCCCTACGGTCTCCTCTTTCTTCAACCCTTGCCAATATCCAGCACCTGTATCTGCAGGAACACCGCTGAGGAATGGAGGCCAAAAGGACAACATCGCACAGCTTCCCTTGAGCGCTGGGGCAACTGACAGTGCAATACGGCGGGCTTGGGCATTCCTTACGGGAAGAGGGGAAGGGGCCCTCAGGCAATGACAGACGATGGGAGGCTGCTGAGGGACTCTGACGAAGCTCCTCATTGGCCTGGCTCCTGCCCAACAAGAGAGCAAAGAACAGCGCATCGGGCAAGGAAGTCTTGTGCAGCCACAACGACCGACAGACCAAGGCTGGCTTGGGGGGGGGGGGGAGATCATGGCCAGGGAACGCTTGTCTCTTCTGTGGGTGCTCATTTCTCCAAGGCAAGGGCATTTTGTCAGCTCTTCTCCCAAGGGCCTGCCAGCGGTTTTCAGAGCCTCCTGGGAAGCAAGAAGAAAGATGGAACCTAAACCACTAGTCAAATCCTCACAATTCGTTGGTGGGGGTCAGAAAACCACATCTTTGTTATTGGGGCTGGGCTGGATTAAGGCCAATTGATGCCCATGGCACAGGCTAAACAGAGCTCCTTGGCACCAAAGCTTACCTTGCTTGGGAGCAGTTAGTTTATATGAAAAACCAGGAAACCAAATCATATAATAAAGGTCCCTCATGCAGATCAGGTGATGCATTAGATCAGGGGTAGTCAAACTGCAGCCCTCCAGATGTCCATGGACTACAATTCCCAGAAGCCCCTGCCAGCGAATGCTGGCAGGGGCTTCTGGGAATTGTAGTCCATGGACATCTGGAGGGCCGCAGTTTGACTACCCCTGCATTAGATGGTAGCCGGACCCAACCAGTTGTGTTTATGCTAGGGTGGGTGCTTCGGTGCCCAAAATGGCCGTTTATTCCGGACGCAGCCCGCGCCGTGGCACAGGCTGTGTCGCGAGCAAATGGCAGCTTCGGATGCCAAAGCGCTCAACCCTAGTTTACGCTCAACAAAAACGGAATTCTCATGCCACAAGACAAAAACTAGGGCCTATTCTGCACACAACAGATAATGCACTTTCAATGCACTTTAGAAGTAGATTTTCCTGTTCTGCACAGGAAAAATCAGCTGCCAAAGCACTTTAAAAGAGCATTATCCTATGTGTGCAGAATTGGCCTAGGTGATACCAGACAGCACTCGTAATACGAACTCTTAGACTTTAGTCACTCACCATGATAATGATTATAATGATTCCTTTATTGGCATAAGGAAAGTGAGGGACGGATACAAATAGAGTGAATCATAATTTTTAAAAAATCATTTAAAATATCTTGGATCTAGCACGATATGCAGCCATGCCAAAGAAAACTTAAAAAAAAATCACAGTGCAGATGAAACATGGCAGATCAGGACAATGACCCAAAAAATCTAACTACCTTTGAGTGTGGCAGTGAAAGAGTTAAGGTCATGATAGCTGTGGGGAGGAACTCCCTTCTCTTGGTGCTCAAAGCATGTGCTGATTTGCCTGAATGGTTAATCCAGGGATAAGCTTCCCAAACAGTGACAGCTCTGAGAGTCCGACTGCTGATTTGTTGCACGGGGAAGCCAATTTTGGATGTGATCTGCCATGGCGATGGAGATCTACGTCAGTGGTCCCCAGCCTCCAGTCCGGGGACCGGGACTGGTCCATGGATCAGTTGGTACCGGACACGGCTCCTCCTCATCCTCCTCCCCGGCTGCTGCCTCGGGGGCTGCCCTACCACTCTGCCGCTGGCTCACCTTTGGTGCTCTCCGGTGGCCGTCATGTCTGGGGCTCCCCCTCGGCGTGGCACTGCACAGCTGCTGCTGGCAGCGTCCCCCAGCAGGTGGTGGGAAGTCAGGGGTGCCGGCGGGAAAGCAAGTGGAGCAGGGGCTCAGGTGGCAGTGGCAACATCCCTCGGCAAAAGACTACCCCCCCCCCCAGGCCTCAGTAAAATTGTCAAGCGTTGACCGGTCCCCGGTGATAAAAAGGTTGGGGACCACTGATCTACGTTACTCGGTTTTGAGGGAACAGCATGATGTTCAGCAAGGCAGTTGCCAATAATGTGCCTGCTATAATCAGGAACAATTCTGATGTGCCCTGCGGGTACTGCAGAGTGGTTCCCTCCGATGCCAGCCTCAAGACACAATATGGAAAGAACGGATCTTACAAATACATGCAGCTGACGTACTCCACACATTCATTTGGCAGGGTCAAATAAAACCAGAGTCCAGAAGCACCTTTAAGACCAACAAAGATTTAATAAGGGCGTGAGCTTTCGAGTGCAAGCACTCTTTGTCGGCTGCGTGAATTCCCTTGGAGCTCCCTGAGGTCTGCTTGTGAGTAAAGAAGCATTGGATCATGCCGTAAACCTTAGCCCAGATTGGCATGAGATTGCTCCACTTTAGCAATCCTCTCCCTGGAGGGAAGCGGCTGGAAGACACTCTAAAGCCAGTAATTACACATCGAGACAGATGACTAGTAAACAGACTTGTCATTCATCTGGAGTTATTATGGAGTTTGTCATCTCTCGGATGCCGGCTCCCTTCGGGATTACAAGATACCTCATTACATGAGTAAGTGTTTTCCCGATACTGCGTCAGAGGTTATTGTGCATGGCAATCGAGGAGAAAAACACATCCTCAATGAGTAGAGGTTCTTCTACTCTACATCAGGGGTAGTCAACCTGTGGTCCTCCAGATGTCCATGGACTACAATTCCCATGAGCCCCTGCCGCTGGCAGGACATCTGGAGGACCACAGGTTGACTACCCCTGCTCTACATGATCCCACCATCCCTGTAACTTCACGGGAAATACAGATGGCCTTCGTTTTCTTCCCAATTAGCACAGGCCATCGTTGATGGCCATTATGTTCTCAAGAACGGGCTCCTGCACCCACCCATTTAGGCGCGTTCCCTCCAGGCCCAAATCACTTTTCAATTAGACTCCAAGACGACGGCATGTTTTATTTAACAGTAATTGTTTCTCACTAAATAGAATTTTCATTGTTCGATATAAGTAATATGTCTGTTCATTAGGCCAATGAAGCTTGATGGCTTTTTGGAAAGTAGCTTGTGGAAAGTCTTGCATTATTCATCGTTCAAGAGAAACTAGATGCGGCTTACGAAAGGAAATTGGTTCCAGAATGGACAAGGAGGGGGACAATCGCAGCAAAATGACACTTGGGTCACAGGACAGATTGGGATCAATTTCATCCATGTCGTGCTGCCAATCTCCTGCTAGTGGCTGAGGACTGGGTAAGCCTCTACAGCTTGGCCCTAGCGGCCAGTGCATGGCGCAGGGGGCACTTTGGGCATGAACGGCCGCTTCGGTGGCTGAAGCGCACAAGCCTAGAGCAGAGGTCCTTCCCTGGTATTCGCCCCGAGATGGAGGTGGAACACTGTGCCTGGAGCAGTGATGCTGTGTATTTGTGAGGGGGCCACAAGGGGAGGGCTTCTAGTCCTGCTGGTGGACCTCCAGATGGCACCTGGGTTTTGGCTACTGGGCGACACAGGGTGGCAGGCTAGATGGGCGGTTGGCCTGATCCAGCATGGCTTCTCGGATGCTCTTTTGATCTCCTGGGATTGCAACAGAGATCAGTTCCACTGAAGAGAATGGCCACTTTTGAAGGAGGACTCTACGACATTACTAGTATCAAACCCCCTTTTAAAAACAGTCTCTAGAAAGGGGTGGTGGGCAAGAGAGCTTCTGCAGGGGGGTGGGGCTGGTGAGTCCGGCCACCTGGGATGGCATGGAGCCACGGAGCATGGCTGGCTGGCTGGCTTCTGCTCCCCAGTGGGCAGGCGGCCTTGGAGCGTGGTGGCCCAGCCAGCACTGCACTTGCGACATCACAGAGTGTGGCCAGCCAGCCTCCTCCCCACCTTCCCAGCATTCCTTTCTGCTGGCTCTACCTCCTCCCTGTCAAGTGCCTGGAAGCAGCATAAAGGAGGAGGGGGAGAAGGAAGATCCACAATTGGCCCTCAGTGGAAAAGTGCCATCTCCCTATTGGGTGTATGTCCCCTACTGAGGGCCAATCAGGGCAGCTTTTACCCAGTGCATTGTCCACACACAAACTAGGGATTAGGGTGACAGATATCCTATTGAGCCCCCCTATGGGAGTGATCGCAGCGGCATTAGCGAATTCCAAAAGCGCCTTCTGTCTCCCTCCCCTCTAGATTGGCTTCCTCAGGTTAGGTTGGTGGGATTTGTGTTTTACTGCCTCATCTTATTCTGTGATTAGAATCTACTGAATTGTTATTTTATTCTTTGTATAGGGTTTTTACTGGGAGTTTTAAATGTCGTAACTCACCTCGAGCCTTCAGGGGAGGCGAGTAATAAATAATAATAATAATAATAATAATAATAATAATAATAATAATAATAATAATAATAATAATAATAATAATGTTAGAAACAATTACTGTTAAATAAAAAATATTTCAATAGGGTATAATGCCATACCCCAAACTCTGCCATCCACAGGCTACAGCCCTCACATTCCCAGGCATTTCCCTCCTCTATATCTATGCCTGAAATACTGCAACTTTTGAACTATCAACATGTGGCAGACCATTTTCATGCACAATGCATATGAAGAAGAAGAGTTGGTTTTTAGACCCCACTTTTCACTACCTGAAGGAGTCTCAAAGAAGCTAACAATTGCCCCCCCCTCCTCTCCCCGCAACAGACAACCTGTGAAGTAGGTAGGGCTGAGAGAGCTCTGAGAGAACTGCTCTAAGAGAACAGATCTAATTGAACTGTGACTAGCTCACGGTCACCAAGCTGGCTGTATGTGGAAGAGCAGGGGATCATACCTGGCTGTCCAGATTAGAGGCCACTACTGCTCTGAACCCCGACACCAAGCTACATTATCTAAATGCATTATTGAAATCATGCTGAGTTGCTGATGCTGTAAACTCCATTGCAGAAGTATACATATTACTGGGAGAAACCAATAAAATCAGAGTCCAGTAGCAACTTTAAGACCAAAAAGGAACATATTACTGGGAGAAACCAGTTAAAGCTTACAGAAAAGGGTACATCAATTCAGACATACTGCTAAGATTCACATAGACCATTTACGCACTGGAGGTTTCATTCCAGGCTGCAGGCTGGAGTTTTTGTCGTGGCAGGTTGCCCCACCTCTTCCTGCACCCAAATGGGGGAGCATTTGGCCCGGTGTGCCTCATCTGTCCCCGATTTGTGCTCCTGCACGGGAGCTGGGGCAGTGACGTTCCCAGTGCATAAATGGTCACAGAGTGGAAATTGCCACAATGAAATGGCAGGGATGAGAATGTTGACAATCTCCCCAATCTCTGTAAGTGCTCCCCATTTACGATGGTATCTTTCTTGTCCCATTGCCTCCCCTAGTTCCCTACAAGGTTATACGGCGCACAGTTCAGAACTCCATTCAAGACAGGTTCCTGCTGTCACTTCTATTGTGGCTAAATGTGGTTGTTTCCTCTTTTATTGCAGATAATTACGGACCATCTCCGAGCTTCTAAAAGGCCATTAACTGAATTCTCCGGTTATCAGTGGCTGCCAATGCAAGCCACGGAAATGAAGACTCGCCCTGGATAAAATGCGCCTTCAGGTTTCAAAGGTTTTGTACAAATAAATTAGCTCCCCCACCAGGACTGCTTTTGGGTGTTTTTCCCCCAATGGGAAAGTCTGGCCTTCTGCCCTTGAAGCCGTCTCTTTCCAGCTGGTTCTGCCTTAATTAACACTGCCTTGAAGAAACCACATATTTGAGGGATATTTTATTGCGGGAGGGTTTTCTTCTTCTTTTTTTCCAAGAGTAATTTGTTTCAACCAAAATGGGGACTTCAAAAATAAATGGGTAGTCAAACTGCGGCCCTCCAGATGTCCATGGACTACAATTCCCAGGAGCCCCTGCCAGCATTCGCTGGCAGGGGCTCCTGGGAATTGTAGTCCATGGACATCTGGAGGGCCGCAGTTTGACTACCCCTGTCATAGAGAGTAAGGTGGTAGTATATTAGGAAATTTCAGGTGGGGGAAAAAAAAGGCTTTAGTCTTTACTACCAGCAGGGGGGGGGGGCAAACTGTGGCTCTCCAGATGCCCATGGACTACAATTCCCATGAGCCCTCCCACAGAAGCCGTGCCACTTCACCGGTGGCCAGTAGAGTTGCCAGCTTCCTCCTGGTCACCAGAGGGGGAGGCAGGGTAGTTCCCAGCTCTCAGTTGGGAAACTTGTAGAGGGGGGGGGGCTGGGGAGGATTTTTGGGTGGCATTTGGGGTATAAATCCCATAAGGTCCACCCTACCAAAGATCCTTTTCTCCAGGGGAACTTATCTCTGTGGTCCCGAGATGAGCTGGGATTCCGAAGGAAACCCAGGCCCTACCTGGAGGTTGGCATCCCTAGCAGCTACTTAAAGCTTTCACTATATAACTCCATGATCTCTTCTTCTGCCTCCAGCTCAATGTCCACCTCCTGAAAGCCATGGCAGCATTTTCTCTTCTCCTCCTCAATTGATCATGGGACAGCAACACTAACAGCACAATCACTTAATGAGAGTTATTCCAAGCGGAACCCCTTGAAATCAACGGGTTAAAACTGCACTTACTCTTCCTTGGCACAAAGTCCTAGAATTTTCCCCCCACTCCTAATTGTTCTACTATTAAATGTTAATAATGATTAATATCAATCCTTTCTTACCTTAAATTTGTGAGGGGGGAGTAATCTGACTTGATGAGATAGAGGCAGTGTTATAAAAGTTTTATTTGGGTATTTATATTTATTGCCAGCCCTTCTTGAACCAGTCATCTCAGGGTAGCTGACAGCAAGCTGGTGCCAGTGTTGGACAGGCCAGCCACCTGGTGGGACCCAGGCATCTCCCCAGAATTACAGCTAATCTCCAGCCTAGAGAGATCAGTTCCCTTGGAGTAAACGGATGAGTTGGGCACTGTGTCCCAGTGAGTTCCCTGTCCAAATGCCTCACCCTCAGATCTCCAGCTGCTTCTTGATCTGGATCTGGCAACCCGGCCTCCCCGCATCCTCTGCCAGTGGCCGGGGGGCGGCGGTGAAGGGCTGGCAAATCTAGACTGTATTAACATGCCTTAATGTAATACAAGTATTTGACCACAGCTTCATTTAGGTTTTAAAAAGAAAAGTAGACTTCTTCATGCTATATAAACCAGGGGTAGTCAACCTGTGGTCCTCCAGATGCTGGTGGACTACAATTCCCATGAGCCCCTGCCAGCAAACGGGCTCATGGGAATTGTAGTCCATGGACATCTGGAGGACCACAGGTTGACTACCCCTGATATAAACTGTTCATACATCCATTATAAACCATACTCTAGTTTGCGAACCAATAGCCACAGAATGTGTCTTGTCCTGAGGATTCTTCCACCTTCCATCCAGCAGAGTTATGGTTGCTAGAACCCCGCCACACACACACACACACACACACACACACACAGTTCCCCCCACCTCTCCACTGCTGAGCCACCGGCCAGTGGGGGGAACTTGCTCCTCCTGAGAAAGGAGGAAGCAGCCAGTGCTTCGCTGCCATGCCTACATGACTTTTACCTGGAAAGGGATGTTGGGGACTTTGGGACCACACTCTGGTTTGGGGGCAAAAACTCTATGGTAGAAGTGAATCCTGCCATAGAGGTTTTGCCTCCAGTCCAATGTGCCTGTGAGGAAGAGTGCCTGCACTCAAAAGCTCACACCCTGAGTAAGTCTTAAAGGTGCTCCTGGACTCTGATTCTATTGTGCCACTCTGGACCAACCCATTTGAATATGTCCCTTCCTGGTCCTGTTGGAAGTCACTTGGGAATGACTCTGATGTGTCGGGTGAAATGTCCTGATCATGCTAAGCCTCCCTCCCCTCATTCCCCGCCAGCTGCCAGGAGGGAACTGGAGACCCTAAGGAGAGGTCAAGTGTGTTGTTGTCACGATCACAATTCGCTGACCTGCCAGTCGATGGCACCCCAAGTCAATATTTCCAGCAACAGATCTATAAGCGAATAGATCCAAGAGTTCCAACAGTCTGCCCAATGGTCAGGCCAGTCCTGCTCCCAGCTCAGAAAACATTTAAATCTTCTGGCTGATGGTTCAGACCCTTTGTTTTTATACCAAGATTTAGGGATGCCAGCCTCCCGGTGGGACAGGAAAGGAAGAGGCAGAGCGGCTGGGCATTATAACCAACAATAATATTCAAAACATCAATTAGTATATTAAATGTACACAGAAAGGCCATTCAATAACAATATCCAAGTATGCCTGAAGCTACATACAATCATAAGCAACATGTGTTGAAAACGAAGGAGTGGGAAACTACAACTTGTGTCCTGGGTGTAAACTGCACGGAGCTTTTATTCCAACCCCAGATTGATTCAGTCCCTGCCCTCTACACAGAATGTGATTTCCGTTTGGATTTTGGACGATTTAAATTTTCCTTCTGCAGCAAGGGGGATTGATCCAGAGTGATCCTGCCTTTACTGTGCGGTATCTTACAGTGCTTTTAACCCTCAATATTTAAAGGCTGTTTTGAATCTGGCCTCTCCTCCGTGGTAGAGGACCCGTGATTGGCCACAGGTGGTCATGTGACAAACTTGCCTTAAAGGAGAAGTTCCTAATTTCTCTCAACTCCTGTCGGTCCTGGATTTTTTCTCCCTTCTCTGCCTTCTTAGATCCTCTCCGCCCCCCCCCCCAAAGAAAAGAAAGAGGCTCCCTGCTTGGCCCCTCTCCCCACCCCATTCAAGAAAAGAAAGAAAGAGGCTTGGCTCCCTCCCCTTCTGAGCCTCCCTAACCACGTGCAGAAGACTTTCCTGTTTCAACGGGGGGGGGGGGTGGGAGAGGAAGACCCGAGTTCAAAGCGATCTGAATTCAACAGGATTGACAATGGAATAAAGAAAGTAAGTGCAGACTCTGCCCTGGAATCCTCAATAAATGGAACACAATTAGATGAATGAATACATAACAAACTCGTAACGGATACAGTCATGGATGCTGAGAAGAAGTAAAGAGCCAAAGAGACCCCCCAGAGTGGCAGCTCATCTCCAGCCTAGAGAGATCAGCTCCCCTGGGGGAAAGGGCTCCTTGGGAGGGTGGGCACTGTGGCCTTGTGCCCACCGAGATCTCCCCAGGTGCCACCTCCAAAACTCCAGGAAGGACCCGGCAGTCAGAATGTCTTTCTGATTCCAAGCTGCTTATACCTCCCTATGGGCAGCAGAATATCCCCAGAAAGACCGGCCCAAGGAGAAGCCGTTGCCTGTGCCGCCCGACAGCTCTGTTGGCGCTAATCCCTTCCTATCCCAGGCTGCTTCGCTCGAAATCAGACCTGCCGGTATCCACAGAAGGAGAAACGGCCGAGAGACGGAAAGGCGCTCTCTGGGTAGCTCCCTCCCCCTCCTGCCCTGATTGCACAAACACCAAGTGCTGCCTCTGTCCCTTTCCCAGCAAGCCAATAAACGGGAATATATTGCCCCGTGCGGGACAGTAAGCGGCTCTAATTGTGGCTCTTCTCGCATGGCCATCTGATGATTAAGAAGCCTTTTCTCATTAAGGGGGCTCCCGGCGGCGGCTCTCCTCCCTTGCCTTTGGTTTGCTCATTAAAGAACAAGCATGTTCCCCCCTCCTCCCAATTGCAACTGCTTAGGAACGCTTTGGGCACTCTGAGAAAAACACCAAAGCGGGTTCCTCACTGAGCAAGCAGTTATTGTTCTGGACTAGAGGTTCCGGTCAAGCAAACGGGAGGGATTGCTGGGAATGTGCAGTGGGTAGAGTGTAGGTAGGGGTGGGGCCTGGCCCCACTGGGTTGCAGGGCCCTTCCCGGAAGACTTGAAATGATGAGGCCATCCTTAGCTCACAGGGTGAGAAAGAGCCCTGACGGTGATGCTTTGGGAATTTTCCCCAGCCTCTACAACGAAGTCCACTGGCAGTCTTCAAGCAAAGGTTGGATCCACACTTTTCTTGGATGCTTTAGGATGCTTTGGGCTGATCCTGCGTAGAGCAGGGGGTTGGACTAGATGGCCTGTGTGGCCCCTTCCAACTCTATGGTTCTGTGATACTATGATTCATAGAGATGGGGGGTTTCCTAGAAAGTCTCATGGCAGTGACATTATAGCCAGCAAACCTAAGAACAAGGTGCAAAGGAGAGCCATTTATTTAATCTTTTAGATTCCAACATATTTTGCAAAGAGCTTCGACAGGGGATCTAACTAAACAAAGTTAAAACAGACATAACTACATCCAGGCATGTTATTACCAATATTGTATAGTTTAGAATAAAACCACACGAACGGTCCCCAAAACTTTACAGTAAAGGCCATAGGGGTTGGGGAATGTCCTAGAGCAGCGGACCGCAACCTTTTCCAGGTTCCGGCCTGTTGCCAAGGAGCGCGTGTGCAGACCTCCCAGTGAGGGCGCAAACGCGCACTCGCAGCAGTTTCACGCATGCTTGTTTGCGCTCCCAGTGGGGGCGCAAATGCGCAGGCACGGTGGCTCTGCACATGCGCGCATGCTCACATGCACGAAAATGCCTAGCGTGTGCATTTGTGCCAACGGCATGCCAGCTGCCGCACTTCCCTCTCCCCCTCCCCCCGCAAGCTAATTGGCCATTTCGGCGGCCAATTTGCTCGTGGCCTGGCGAACTTCTCGCTGCGGGGGGGCGGGGAGAGGGAGCCCTGGCCCGCTGCCAACGCTCTTGCGGCTCGGCACCAGGCCACGGACCAGGGGTTGGGGACCAGTGTCCTAGAGTATCAGACGGAAGTGACATCACAGCCAGGATCCCACCCACTAGGAATTTCCCCCAAGTTCTACAGAAAAGACCACCGAGGTCAGGGGAGTTCCTGCAATGACCGTCAGAAGTAGCATCAGCAAACGCCCTCCGCCCAGATGCAGCGGCACTTTCAGATGATGCTTTAGAAATTCCCCCACTCTCCAAGGCAGCCTTCAACCTTTTAACCACTGAAAAACCCCAGAAACATTCCGCAGGTTTCAAGAAACCCCAGAAGTGGTACAGTCACAGGAATATGGTTGGGAAGCAGAGCTGTGTATACACCTACCTGGAGCCCCTCCCTTTCCCACCACCTCCAGGTTCATCATTGGGTAGGTGAGTCAATATGACCATATACGGCCATATCACTCGATAAATATTTAACTTTTAAATTAATTAATTAATTAACTCTCACTCATTCTCACTCGAACAGTTCTGCAGGGCCTGCAAAAGGGAGCTCCTCCACCAGACATTTGGTTGAGGTCGATCCAAACCACCACTCCCCACTGCCCCCCCCCCCCCAAGCCTCCCTCCGACAATCATTACAGATCCACCCAAACCACTGGGCCACAGGACAAGTTAATCAAAGTTCCAAGTATTCTACTGGTTTACAATGGTTATTATTATCATTATCTTGTTGTTACTATTACTGCTGTTACCACATTACTATGAACTGAGTTAATTGCATTGTTCCCATTTCATGTAAACTGCCCTGTTTGGGGAGGACGGTATATAAATAAAATAAATAAATTCCGGAAACCCTTCTAGGGTCATCAAGAAACCCCAGGGTTTTACAAAACCCTGGTTGAGAAAGCCTGCCAGATGGCAAAGACCATAGAAATTGGGGGTATTACTACTGGGGCATGGAGAAGGGAATATGAGTCCCCCCTTCAAACTCTACCTTCCCACAAAAAAATCTTATGCCAAAACCTTCTGGCATTTGCCAGAGCAGGTTCTACCAATCCTAGTTCTGAGTACCAAAAAGACATACACAAAGATGCCAAATGAGAAAGAATAATAGTAAGACTGATGTTTTAGATTTTGAAAGTTGTAGAGTTATTTCCTAGGATCAGTAGGGATCATTCTTAGGTGAGGGAGATAATGCCTACAGGACTATGTTTTGAGGCTATGAATACCAAATCCAACAAAGATCCAGCTCAAGACACAAATTCCTCAATGCAAGGTGAGCACAGTGATGGCTTGCCCGACCCTGCTCATTGGAAAGGACAATCCCTGAAACTCTTCCACTTGATGAGCTGTATGGGCAAGACTGTAACAAATGGAAGAGGTCTTCTACCACCAGGATTAAGTGAAGGGAAAACAAACCTCACTTGCCTTGATTTTTTTAAAAAAATTGGTTAGTGGCATGGTTCATGCCCATCACCAGCAAGGAGTAATTTTAATGTTTCTACCTGGACATTCCAAAATCTTCCACTGGATCCAGCCCACTGCAAAAGAACCAAGTGTCAGTTATGGCCACTGATCAACATCAACAACACCATGGTCGTGTAAAGGGCCAAGTCTAAGCCGAGAGAAATACTGATTTTAAAGGAAAGTTGTATGACAAAATTTCTGTTTCATAAAAGATAACTGAAACCATTCCCCATAAAATTCCCTCCTATAGTCATTAGTATTAATAACCTATACAGCGGATCAGATTCTAACTACTTTGCAAGGACTGGCAATCTTGCCATGGTATAAAAGAAACTACTTAAGAACTAGGAAATCAGTCTTCGGTGAAGAGATCAGTTCTGAGTGTCAATGTGGTATAGAGGAATCATCTGGAAAACATAGCTTTAAATAAATCCATTACGTTGCCTGATAGTAAACAGATTTTTCTCACTTCCTTGCTTAAAGTTAATAAAAACCTAAGTATGTATGTTTCAATCAACGCAGAGTCCCCAGAGCAGCCCTCTTCAACGTTTTGACTGTGGAGGCATATCTGAAAACATTTTCAGGCCTTGAGGCACACAGGAAGTGACGTCAGCTGGCCATGCCTCCCTGCACTCCCTCTGGAAGTGACATAACGCTGGAAGTTACATCATTAAGACATGACTGATCTCAATACAGTTGCCAGCTTCCAGGTGGGATCTGGAGATGTCAAATAACTACAGACTGATCCACAACCAAGGTCCTGCATAACAGAGAAAGAAAGCCATCTAGACGGGAGATTCACACACAGGAGAGACCTGCAAATATATTGTCCCTCCATGGAAGGTCATGTGGAGTGGAAGAGGGGATAAAGCTAGATGGGATGGCCCAAAGGGCAGCTCTTAAGTTAAGACAAAGAGGGGCATCCAATTCAAGGAGATCACACCTAGACACACTTAGAGAGATGTAACATCCCCAACTGTCCAGGAATGCCACCCCTGGACATGTTATTTTCCCAGCCTACCGGCAGGGATCTCAAACCCATATAAATGACTCTCCTGTTACCATTTTAGCCTCACAAGGCTAGCGAGCCTGAGACCCCCAGAGAGCTTCATGGCTGAGCAGAGACTCCAATCCTGGAGTCCAACTCGGTAGCCATTAATCCCCTAGTAAAGTGGTAGTCAAACTGCGGCCCTCCAGATGTCCATGGACTACAATTCCCATGAGCCCCTGCCAGCAAATGCTGGCAGGGGCTCATGGGAACTGTAGTCCATGGACATCTGGAGGGCCACAGTTTAGTAGCTCAGTCTAGTTCTTGAGGAAGAGCAGATGCTTGACTCTGGAACCGCCTCTGATTAAAAAGTGCGACATGATTAAATGATTTAAAGAGCTAGTTAATTGAGGGCTGAGTTTACACAGACAGCAGAGATCAGACTAACTTTTTAAAATGAGATATCAGGGGGGGGCTCATACATTTCATGCAGTGCAGACAGTCAAGGCAAGGACCTGTAATTCTGAGCCAATCAGTTCATTATCCCTTTTGATTTGCACCCAACATGCCAATTAAGTGTGCACACAGCAAAAGGACACAAGAAAGATCTAAAGAATTTCAATGGGCCACATTGCTTGTGGAGACCCTGGGCGCTCATCCGTCTGTGTTACGCTGAGGCTGTTGGACACGGGGCTTCCAGCAGCCGGCAAAGGAGGCAAATCTGCAGCAGAGTCACGTTCTTGTTATGTGGCATCCCATGGCCTGTACACTTTATGACAGCTACTGTGAAGGGAAACATGCGGTTTCATTTCATGCTGATGCACTGAAAATTCACCGTCTCCAACGGCATTTGGCATTTCTCAGTTTATGCCTGAGATTTGGCAGGAGCAATAAAGTATAGATGAATCTCCACCTCAGCCATTTAAAGGGGCTTTTATTCACCTCCCTTCCCTGGCAGAATATGCTGGTTGGTCGTTTGTGTGTTTCAGAAAAATCACTTACCTGCATCTTTTCTGCATTTGGCCCATTGTTACAGGGGGTAAAGGCAGGGAAATTTTACAGGGCATGCCGGACGACCTCCCACCCAGCTTTCTGAGACCGTAGTTCAACTATAGCGCACACACCCCATTTGTTTATGAGCTGTAGATGGTAACCTATTAAACACATTATCTAGTGGCATTTGATAAAACCAGGGAGGAGGTTAATTGTGTAACAGATTTCACCAGCTGGGAAGAAGTCTGTGAAACAAATGGGCAAGTTTTTATATGTGGATAAGATCACTCAGTTAGTAGAAATGACCAAGAGTCCAGTAGCATCTTAAAGACTCTCCAAAGCTCCTACCCAGCCACAAATTAATCTTGAAGGTGCTAGGATATTCCTGTTTTTTTCTATGGCTACAGACAGACTAATATGGTGCCTTATACCCCCAAATCCCCCCAAACAGGCAGGGCTTTAGGAAAAAGGCTCATGTATTTAGAAGAGACTCATGTTGTTTATTTAGTATCACGACATCAGGGGAAGCCCTGCAGTGCTTAAGACGGAGGTCATAGAATTTCAAATAACATAATTATCGAGGCAAATCCCAGCCCCATCCAACAATACATTATTCGAGTTCCCCAGAACAGTGCTTATCTTCAAAGGAAAGTGCAGATTGCAACTAACACTTTCTAGGCGTGAAAGGACAGCCTAAACATCCTTAGCCCTGAGCCTGTCTGGCTGAGTATGGAAACAGCTTTCCACTTCTGCCTAGTGGTTGGCTGACAGGGAGGCCACAGAAAAGCCCCTTCTCACTTAAAATACTGCTCTGGCCAGCCTTGCTGCTGGAGGGCAGATGCAGCCAAACCATATATGTAACTTCTCTGCAACTCTCTGAACATTTGAGAGCTACAAGGCAGATGAAACTAGACGCTGTTGCAGAGGTTCTTTTGCCTCCTGGTTCAGCTGTACAACAACCCTGTGCACTAGGCCTCAAGTGTTTCATCACCACAGCAACCTGCGTGGGAGGCCTGAAATGTTTCTTCCGCACAAGAACCCTGTCCACCCTCCAAAGCAGTCCTTTCTGCTTGGGGAGATTATCTCTGCAGATAAGCTGTAAATTCAGGAGCTCTCCAGGCCCCACCTGGAGGTTGGCTACCCCTGGGCTGGAAATATTCTTGGAGGTTTGAAGGTCATAAAATGGTACGATGCCTCAGTCAACCCTCCAAAGTAGCCATATTTGCCTGCAGAGCTGATAATTATGATCTATAGATGAGCAATGAGAGAAGAAACAGTGGTAGAGGCTTGCAGGCTGAAGTTGGGGGGAAGTGGTATGGGTTTGTCCTGCCTGGGCTTTGGTCAGCCCTTACCGGTAACTGTTTGTATTTTGGGACGCAGACAGACCAGCATGGTTCCTGCAAGTCTGGAAAGTGCAGGAAGGTCTAAATGAAGAATATTTACAGCCTGAAACTGTAAATGGTGAACAAGTAAATGGTTGGAGAGACATGGGAACTGAAGTTATTTTTCTCAAGCTTGGCCTGGAAAATAAAAGTCAATATTTGCCAGGAAGGTCCTATGAAATCAAAGGCATAAGTGGCCTAGAATTTCAAGTGGAGTTAGCTTTACAGGAAAGTTGACAGTGAGATTGTGGGGAACTAGGTTTTCCAGCCATGGTTAACCATAGTGTTCTCAGGGGAACAGAAGATTGTTAAAATTGTTAAACAGATTACAGATCATTGGGAGAAAGAGTGAACATGAAACACCCAGTATCCTAATGCCGTGGCCTAGATTTGTAGTGCAGCTGTCTTTGGAGTGCTTAGGACAGTTCTGAGTGTATTATGCAGGATGGAAAACCCTGAAAATGACTGCCAAAAATGACGTTTTATTTTTTAATTCTTAATGTGGCACCGTTTACGCAGCACAAAACCCATTGTATTATTTTTGTTTTTGCATTGCAAACGCTGCCCACAGTTCCAGCAGCATTTTTTTAGTGAGGCTTCTGAAACTAGTTTTACGGCGACCTTTCTTGTGTGATGGCACTGAGGATAGTCTTTTTTTGATGCATAAAATACATGTTTTTGGTCTCCTCCCCTTTTCTACTTGCAGTCTTCCGTCTAGCAATGGGAACTCAAGATCCTGCCATTGATACTCAACCTTTGTCAGCGATAACGTGAACAAGTCATTTGTCCTTGAAACTGTATTGCTACGTAAATTAGTAGAAATTACCCTGTGGTATACATGACATTTCCTCTCCACAGCCTTCTGCGAACACTCCTGAGAAGACAAAGCTCTACCTCCAAACAGTGACCATGGGGTGGGGGGCTTGCTTGAAAGTTTATCAGGCTGGCAAAGCAAAGGTGTCTGAAATGCCAGTTCTGGGTTGCAGGAGAATGAGGTAGCAGAGCTGCTTTAGGCTATGGGCAGAGGCTCCTGTTTTGGGTTCACTAGTGATTAAAAAAACTTTCATGGGGGAAGGGGTGGTATAGTGGGGGCTTTACATCTGCATAGGAACCTAAGGCCTGCTATGGTTCATTCTGCCCACTCTCTATGGAACAGTATACCTCAGAGGGGGAAAGGTGATAGTTTTCACATTCAGAAGCCTGTGTATCCCATGGAAAAGTCTCCATATCCATGAAGTACAATGCCCAAAAAGCCCTGCCAGGTGACTTTGCAGCACAATGGAGGCAGTTCCCCCTCCCAGTTACGGTCAGAACAGTTTAGAATGCATAATCACTAAAAAAAAAGACAAAAGAAAACAGCGTAGCATCAGAGCACATGCATAAATGGGAAAATATTTAAAACTTTTTTCAAAGGACACTTTAAAAGGGTCAGTGAATTGACTGCAGAGGAAAGCAGTGTGTGCATAATAGGCCCTGGTTTTCCTGTCTCAAGACAAGGGGGTGCAGAGATGGAACAGACATAGAAAAAGGCAACCCCAATAATCAAGGGGTTGGAGGTCATTCCCGAAGAGTAAAAACTATGGAACATCTTTTATGTAGAAGGGAAAAAAACATGGAGGAAGGTAACAAGAGGTTTATTCCCTCTTCCAATTAGAGAATCTGGATGAAGCAGTTTCAAAAGGCTGCCCGGATACACCATTTAGCAACACAGTTCTCCAAGATTTATCTGCTAGGGGACAATTAATAAGCACTCAATCTGATAATACAAAAGAGCAAGGAGGTGAATTTAGTTCTATGAACTATCCCCAGTACACCAGATTGAAAACCTGCAGAGATTTTATTTTCTTTATTGAGAAAATAAATTGTTCTCTTTATTATGTAAGACAGAACAAGAAACACAGACATGAAAAAGATAACCCTACAGTTACTGTAAATATAACTACTAAAATATTCAGTTTCTATTACAGGACATGCTTTTGGCTAAGCCCCCCCCCCCCCCCCCGGCAAAAAAACCCCTAGAAATTACCTGATTAGTATCATGTGGTTTTAATTCAGCTTGATGTTTGTTGCTATTTTTCAGCTATCCAAGACTGAAAAATCCTGCAGATATTTGGGATTTTTGGGGACTGCTGGATAGCTGTATTTAAAGTGCATTTAAATGTGTCATGGGTCTACCTGTAGGCTCTGAAATGAGGCAGAGGGAGATGAAGAGTACTGGAAGGAGGCAGGCCAGCTGATAACGGCAGAACAAGGAGGAACAGCCAGGAACTAGTGAAGAGGTTCAGTGAGACTCTTGAATAAAGGAATCAGCAACAGAGGTGAGAACAAAGCAGCAGGAGGAGGAGTGTCAGACTGGCTGCCCATGGCGGCAGGAGAAATAGAGGAGATGATTCCTCACATGATGAGGACTGAGGAACAAGGACTCCTTGAGTCAAGCCATTGTAGGATCAATGCTTACTGCTCAGGCATGCCTGTCTGAAATCAGGGGTGTAATGACTGTACTTATGCTTCCCTCTGCCTTATGCTTCCCTCTGCCTCATGGCAACTCAGTTACGTTCTGCTTTTCCTTGAATTGGGAAGGCTGGGGTAGGCATCCTACAAGGCCACAAAGACATAACTTGGGATGGCTCTCAGTCCCTTTAAATTCCTTAGGCGTGAACTCTGAGCTTGGAGCATTTAAAGGGACTGTGAGGCCTTTAAATGGCTTCAAAGCTTATTCCTGTAACCGTGGGTAACCAAAGGGAAAGCATTCCTTTTAAAATTTAAATGCTCGCCCCCCCACCAGAAACAATGCAAGATGGCGGCATGTTCTTTGGTATAAATTCTTTCAAACCTGAGAGTTTTGCTCGTTCGTTTGATGAGAGGTTCCAGCAGCTTTGCTGCAGATCTGGTACTTCTGTTTTTGTTTTGTTTTTTAAAAGACAAGCTCCCAGAGCTCCAGAAGTCCCAGAATTATTCTCCATTTTAGCTTATGGGGATTATTGCCTAAAATGGTCCCCATTGGTTACAATGGAACCTAAACATTTTGGCATTCCTGAATATTTATTTATTTATTTGATTTATATCAATATTTATTTGATTTATATCCAGCAAATCAGCTTAGAGTGGTGTACATTATGCTGAACAATATTGACAGGTAAAATGGATTTGGATTCATGAATACTCAGAGTGGAAAACTACTCTGTGTGTGTATGTGGTGGGGGGGGGATGTTGCATACCCCTGGTTCCTAGCATAGCTTAAACATATTAAGTAATGTTAAAAAACAAACCATGTTTGACTCCCTACTTTTAGAGATCATAAAAATATTCAAGTTATATACTAAGAAATTTTGCCTAGTTCTCTTCTGAAAATTCTACCCAGAGAAATCTGATTTGCTTCTCACAGTACTACATATTTACAGGGGAAAAAACCTGTCCTATCATAATCATATGAGTATTATCTAGATAAGTGATTATCTCAGTTAGTTATGAACCAATCAACCCAAATGCAAATAAGCCAATCAGCATGTACAAATTACTTACATTTGATATAGCAAGACAAAAAAAACTATCTCAGCTTTCAACCTCTCCTAAAAAGCTAGTAATTTATTTTTTCTGTGACTGCTTCAGTTGAATGTTCCAAGATGAAAGTAACTTGAAGCAACCATAATGCAGCTGCCCACTCAACGGAGCCCATGAGAGCAGATGTGCAATATTTAGATGGCCTCCTCCATCAACCAGCCGCCACGGTCACATCCGGCATGAACCAAACTGATCACAAAGCTCTGGTTAAACCGAAGCCACTCTTATGAAAACTTTTACAGTTTGCTGGTGCACAAATTGAAGCAAACCAAGTTCACTTACAGTTGAAAAGTGCTTGAACTCAAGTACAAACTCGACAAGAAAAAGTCAGTAATGTAACAACTACCAGGACAGAGAGACTAAAAGATCACCTAGTTGAGAGGTATATAATTATCCACTGAATACTCTTCTTATGACAAGAGTTCAGGGTCAGCCAATAAAAACTCTTGGTAGTGGATTCAAAATTGATAAAAACAAAGTTCTTCCTCACATAGCAGATCTATTAATAGATGAAATCCAGTATGTGCTGATGGCCACCTCCTTAGATGGCCTTAGAAGGGAGGAGACTCTGAACCGTGTCAGACAAGGGATTGCCAGGTTTTATGCCGATGGCACCCAGCTCTATCTCATCATGGACTCCTCCCCAGAGCCATCTGCCAGATGTTTGGAAGCTGTGGCTGGATGACTTGAGCAGACTTGTCTGAAATTCTACCCCTCCAAGACAGAGGTCCTGTGGCTGGGGAGTAGGAGAGCAGAATAGGAAGTGTGCTTACCCCTCCTGGCCAGGATGCAACTTACCAGCACGCCCCAGGCCAGGAATTTGGGAGTGACCATAGATGCCTTGCTGACTATGGAGGCACAGGTCAAAAGAGTAGCACATGAGGCGTTTTTCCACCTGCACCCTATCTGTCCTCTGAACACCTGGACATACAACGGTCACCTCCAGTATAGACTTCTGCAACTCGCTCTACATGGGCCTGCCCTTGTCCTTGATCCAGAAGTTGCAGCTGGTACAAAATGCAGCTGCTAGGGGCCTCACAGAAACACCTTGGAGGGCCCATATCCAGTCTGTGCTGAAGCAGCTACAATGGATGCCAGTTGCGGTCCGGATCCGGTTCAAGGTTTTGGTTTTCCTTTAAGCCCCTTTGCGGTCTAGGACCCATATACTCTCACCCTATGCCCCTTGAAGGGCTCTGTGCTCTATGGGTACCAACTTGTTGGTCATTCCCAACCCCATTCTAGGCCAGGGCCTAGAATCATAGAATCATAAGAGTTGGAAGGGGCCATACAGGCCATCTAGTCCAACTCCCTGCTCAACGCAGGATCAGCCCAAAGCAGGCCTTTTTAGTCCCGGCCCCCACCTGGTGGAACAAGCTCCCAGAAGAGCTACATGCCCTGCGGGAGTTTTTGGAATTCCACAGGGCCTGTAAGATGGAGCTCTTCCGCCAGGTTTATGGTTGATGCTGTGGAGAGAAGATCAGTTAGGGCCTCTCCCCTTGCTAAGAAGCAGTTGCATCCATCGAACCTCTCTGGCATTTTGCTATGGTTCCCCTACTGGGTGTTGTGTTAGGGGGAAGGGTAGATGAGTTATACCACCATGTCTTATTATATTTTTATATCCTGTATTTAATGTTTTAATGGTGTTTTTATTGATATTTTAGTGTACTACTATTGTACTACTACTACTACTATTGTAACCCGCCATGAGCTGGTTCCCAGGAGTGGTAGGAAACAAAAATCCTAATAATAATGATAATGATATATTTCCTACTCTGCCCAGCAGCACCCTGGGAGTCCTTGGCCCAGCCACCCACTTCACATATCCTATTTAGTTGTGAAGATAAATGAAGGTGGAGATGATACTGTTTTCAGCCTCTTTGAGTCCCCACTCGGGATAAAAGTGGTGTCTAAACCTGTAAATAAATACAGTCATCTGAAAGAAGTTTGAACAATTCCCACTAAGCCCCGGAGCAACAAGCTGATCCCATAATGCAAGAGGGCTGCCAAGCAAAATGCCAGTGCACCAAACCTGTGCTGGCCACTCCAAGCCACAGGCCTAATTGGCTGGAACACAGAAATTGCTCAGGAGACATCCTTCCCCCCTCCAGACTTTCCTCCTCCATCATTTCTACAAAGAAGGGGCCTAGTGTTGCTATGGATGCCAGCCTCCAGGTGCCCCCTGGAGCTCTTCTCCCATGACAATCGATCTCCAAGTGACCAAGATCCATTCCCCTGGAGAAGACGGTTGCTTTGGAGAGCGAAGTCTATCCCATTTATCCTGCTGGGGTCCCTTCCCTCCACAAACTCTGCTGCTCCCAGCCTGCACTTTCAAAATCTCCAAGTATTTCTCAACCCTCCGATGGCAATTAAGTGTTGCCAACCACTCAGTGGTGGCTGAAAAATCTCCTGGGACTGCAACTAGTCTCCAGGGGGCAGTTGACTTGGAGAGAAGGGCCACTTTGGAAGATGGACTTCATGGCTACATTGCCCATTGAAATCCCTCCCCTCCCAAACCCCACTGTCCTCAGGTTCCACCTCCAAATCTTCCGGTCACGACTGGCGATCGCCAGCAGTTACAACAGGTCTCTAGCCAACAGGGTCCAGTTCCTCGGGAGAAAATGGCTGCTTTGAAGGGTGGACTCCCGGGCATTGCACCCTCCCCGAGCCCCACCCCCTAAATCTCCAGGAATTTTCCGACCCAGATCTACCAACTCCATCTCCAGGTATTTCCCCCCTGAACTGGCAATCCTTGTGGGATCGAAAGCATCTGAGACGGTTAGGAAAAGTCACCGCTTCAGTGGCCCTTCACGAACGGACTGCTACATTTGTTCTGAGGACACACCCATGGTGGCACATTCATGGTGAAAACCCATCCCCACATGCAAGTCACCATGCAGCGGTCACGCAGGGGTTAACTTGTAGGTGTGAGCAGACAAGAAAAACTGCCCGTGGGGACAGAACCCCGCCAAACGCGGCTCACATTAGCTCTCACTGACTGTGCCTTACCAGATGTTGCCCCCAACTCTTAAATGTAAATGGCAAGCCATAATGCAATGCATTAAAAAATAAGCAGGTGACATTTCCTATATGAACTCCCTCAGGCCGAGACCATTGTTTGAGAAGAATAAAACTTTCACTTGGGAATGCGGAGCTCATTTGTGTGTGAAAAGGGGGGGGGGGAGATCCCCTGAGAGAGTTTGGATGAAAGAACAAAACAGTTCAGACTTTTTCAGCATATAGATGTGAAATGGAAAAGGCAAACAAGCAAACAGTTATTAAAATGAAAGTTTTGCCGGTGGGAGTACTGGAAAACAAGGTGCCAAAGGACAGCTTAATTTCTTTAATTAGCAGCAAGCGTTTGGAAAGTTTGTACTTAAAAGTCAGGCTCGGTGAGAAAAAAGAAAACCGAAATGAAAAACGTTTGTGGTCCCTGGCGCTGGCTTCTGGCTCAGGGTTTTCTTGTGCTTCTCAAGGACCCCGAAATTCCAGTTGCGCTGAATTTGCACTTAGGAAGCCAGCTATTGCTCTCCATTAGTTCAAGGGGAGGAGAAACACACTAAGCCTTGAACCTGTTAATTTGTTTAATAAGGTGCCTTGGAAATGTCATGTTTACATTTAGCAAGAAAGAGGTGGCTAAACAGAGAAGGGTTTAAACACAATTTGTCGGCCATCTATGCTAAATGAATGCTTGTTTTTTAATGGTGGGAAAGAGCAGGGCTTTGGGCCTCTTTTGCAAAAATGTGTTGCCCCAGAAGACGTTTCTTTAGGAGGGGAGGGGTCACAGGGGGTGAAAGTGCTCTAGAGCAGGGGTAGTCAACCTGTGGTCCTCCAGATGTCCATGGACTACAATTCCCATGAGCCCCTGCCAGCGAATGCTGGCAGGGGCTCATGGGAATTGTAGTCCATGGACATCTGGAGGACCACAGGTTGACTACCCCTGCTCTAGAGTCCCCCCTACAAAGCAGCTGTTTTCTCCAAGACATCTGATCTCTGTCATCTGGGAAGCAGTTTTAATTCCAGATCCCCAGGCCCCACCAGCAGGCTGGCAACCCGAGGCTGGGACATTAACCCCTGAACTGCACACAAATGGTGCACAGCAGGCTTTCTCAGACAGGGTTTCATGAGACGCTGGGGCTTGGGAGGGTTTCCTGAGTGAGTGGGAGTTAATTAATTTTTAAAACATTTTAAAAATTTGTTAAACTTTCATCGGGTGATATGTGACCATATATGGCCAGGTTGACCCACCCGTTCCTCCCCAAATGGCCAATGATGGGCCTGGAGGGGGTGGGAAAGGGAGGGGCTCTGGATGGGCATATCTACAGCTGTGCTTCCCCATCATATTCAGCAGGATCACGCCACTTCTGGGGTTTCTCGAAGCCTAGAGAATGTTTCAGGGGTTTCTCAATGGAAAAAGAAAAGGAAGCAAGGAAGCAAGGCTGCTTTAGAGCATACCATACCTGTCAATCCCCCTTTATTGGGGGGGGGTCTCCTGAAATCTCCTCCCTTCTACACTTATCTGTTGACCTCCCAAAGCCCTTTAAAGACCTTTCATTCTAGCCAGACTAAACCTCACTCCTCAGCAGTTACGAGGGGAAGGTTCATGGTTGTTGTTAGGTTCCATCAAGTTTTCCGACTTAGGGTGATTTCTGAGCCAGCGCCCGCCATCCAACTTGGCCTGCAGGTCAATCCACATATGTCCAGCCATCTTGTTCTTTGTCTACTTCTGCTTCCTTCAATCTTACTAAGTATAATAATCCCCCCCCCCCAATCCACAATTTGCACACAGTATGGGACTGAAGTATGTTTACAGATCAGTGCCCCAAGAGAGCAGTTGAGTTTAATTGGGTCCAGAACAGATTGATTTGTTCTTCTTGCAGTCCACGGCATTTCCAGACATCGTTTCCGGACTCGTATTCCAAAGGCCCTTTGTTGTCTTGATCTTTGTTGTCTCCCACTTCCTGAGGGTCCAGCTCTCACATCCAGGCATTCCCAGATGAAAACACCCTGCTTTGACCATTCAGATCTTTGCGGCCAGTGAAATACCTTTGCCCTTCAAAACCTTTCCCAAGACTGTGAGAGCCTGTCTTCCTAGGATGAGCCTCCTCATACGTTCACCTTACTCTGAACGGATTACCTAATACGTTTCATACGCTTACCTTATTCAGAATCAACCTGGCTCTGTCCTTTAGGCCCGTAGCCTTCTGGAGTGACCTTTGTATGCTAAGCTCAGGAGATGTTATATAGGTGTTTGCAAACTCACTCTGGCATAGATTTCTACGCCTAATGACGTCTCTCCTTGCCGACAGGGATCCAATACGAACTCTCTCTCAAGTAACCAGCGACCTAGGGTCACCCACGGCAAGGGCCCTTCTAGGCCGGTGAGCAAGCAGGGGTGGTTTGCCCTTGGCTCCCTCTGCCGCCCTCCCAAATACCAACCCTGCCTGATTCTGCGATGCCAGCTTACCTTCCCTCCTTTTTCGGAAGAGCTCCAGCAGCTGCAATATTTTTACTCCTTTTCCAACTGGGAAAGAAGAGCATGGCAACAATTATCCACGGCTCAAGGGCCTGTATTGCAGAGCTTTCCCTGGATGAAAGGAAAGGAAGGGATTTCCTGTCCCTCCACAGGAAGGCTGCTGGGGGATCCCAGTTCTCAGAGCTCTCTCAGCCCCACCTGACTCTCAGGGGCCTCTTGTGGGACAGGAAAGGGAGGCCATGGTCAGCCAATGGAGAATCCTTAAGGAAGAGGAAATCAGGGTACAAAACCTGCTCTTTTCCTTCTGTCGCTGATGTATTATTTGACCATATTTACTTCTGGACCTGTCTATAATGCTTGGGGAGTAATCTCCAAGACTGTTTCCGCACAGGAGATATCGTTCAGATTTGCATTTTTAAACGGCTGACTTTTCCCATCTGTTTCTGCACTAAAATTTGCTTATTCAGGTGCAGTCCCACATTGCCCCGCAGCAAAGGGATCCCCAGAAAAAAACGGATTTCATCTTTTCAAGGGGGTCTAATTGAGGGCTGCAGAATGCAGAAAATGCACACAATCAGTTTTTCCCCCACACCATGTTGAGTTGTCTGGGAATGCCCAATTCTTTGTTGCCTCCTCCCTCTCCCCTTCCTTCCTCCCCCTCCCTCCCTCCCTCCCTCCCTCCCAAAAAGTTTACATTAATAAAAAGGTATGATCCATTACAGCACTGTAAGGTGTAGAACGGCAGCCCTGCAGTCTTGCACAGCTCTGTTTCTGGCTTCACTTTTTAAAATTATGTTTAGGACACTTTGGGAGGAAGGGAGGAGGTGATCAAAGGTGCAGAACGGATGGATTAAGGAGCACCATGAAAACAAAGGTGCAAGCAGGCACCATTTTGCAAAAAAATAAAATTTGAAAAGGGGAAGGGAGCAAAGCATGATGGGAAGCCGCCTCCATTGGACTCAGTGGAGAAAGCATGTTGAGAATTTGAGAGGAGGAAAGCTCAAATGTGGAAAGACTAGAGTCGATGTGCAGCACCCAAAGGTTATCTAAATTGAGGCTAAAACAAGGTATGTTTCCTAATATGGAAACTGTATGTAAAAGCTCTCTCTCTCTCTCTCTCTCTCTCTCTCTCTCTCTGTCTCTCAATTAATTGTTCATGTCAACCCTGTAGAAAGAGCCGAAGGTGGTGCATGCAGGCTTCATTTTAATCTGTTTTCCACCCTGTGAAGCAGGTGAAGATGCTTGCGGTGACCTAGGGAGCGTCACAGGGATTCAGAAATTGGGATCTAGGTCACCTCGCTTCAGTCCAGCCCTATCCAGGGCTACACAAAGCATCCGACCATGGCTGGCTGTGTTTAAAGTAATGTTTGCAAACTTTACCCCAGTTCTGGAGTTCTGCAGAACCAGCGGAAATATTAATCTAATGAACAATATTTGTGTGATTGAGTCTAAACTCTAAAGCACTGTACATTTTGATAAGTTTCATCTCCCTGCCTTCCCCAAATAAGGGACTCCTGTGACCACATATCTCTAATTGCAGGGTCACTGTTCTTTCATTTTACAGCATGCCACAATTAGGTATTATTTCATTTTAGAGCTGGATATTTTGTGACCCTTTATATGTTTTTACCATTATTTATTTATTTATTTATTTATTTATTTATTTATTTATTTAGATTTATATACCGCCCTCCCCGAAGGCTCAGGGCGGTTTACATTAAAACTAGTCAACAATACATGAAACAGTCTCCGTTAAAACATACAGTAATTAATAACAGTGGTTGTAACCATATAACAGAATAATGTAACAGTATAACAATATAATAAAATAATATAACGATGGAACGGTGCAATACCACAACAGGTCCAGAGCGCTCTGGTGGAGTTCTGGGAGGAAGGGGGGGAGGTAATCATCATTAATCATCAAGGGGGGGATAATCATCATTATAATTGGGGTTTCAGGTACTGCAATGGCTGAGTAGAAGCAATGTAAGAACAAAGTAAACAAAATTACTCAATTTATTGTTCAGTGCACTTAAAATACGCATTTAAACACACAGGCCTCTAGACCAGAGGTAGTCAACCTGTGGTCCTCCATATGTTCATGGACTACAATTCCCATGAGCCCCTGCCAGCATTTACAAATTGCTCCCTTCTTGTCACTGATTGGCTTACTGAGGCTTTCCTGGTTCTTTAAAGAATAGTTAGACTCTTCCTCTCTCCCAGCTACGACAGACAGGAAGGTTTCTGTCTCTTCTCTTTCCTCTAAAGCAGGGGTAGTCAAACTGCGGCCCTCCAGATGTCCATGGACTACAATTCCCAGAAGACCCTGCCAGTGAATGCTGGCAGGGGCTTCTGGGAATTGTGGTCCATGGACATCTGGAGGACCGCAGTTTGACTACCCCTGCTCTAAAGTGTTATTTCCTCAACTTTTTTACCATTGAAAAATCCCTGAAACATTCTTCAGGCTTCCAGAAACGCCAAAAGTGTTGAAATTGTGCAGAATATGGCTAAGAAGCATAGCTGCGGACACGCCCACCCAAGGCTTCTCCCCTTCCCACCCCCTCCATCATCACTGGCAATCTTGGGGGGGGGGGGGGAGGGTTGACATGACCATCTATGGCCATATTACAATAAATGTTTATATATTTAAAATATATATTAAAATTAATTAACTCTCACCCTTTCATGAAACTCTGGTTCAGAAAGCCTGCTGAGAAGTATGTTCTTTTCTTCAGTAAATCTCTTACATGAGCAGGTGCTCAGCTTTTTTGCATATTTAATATTTGCCAGCAGGTGCCACAGAATTGGAGGGAACAGTACTCCCAAGCCAAGTGATCCAAAAGCTGCGTTGAAGTATACAGCCTCCAGGAAACACCTGGCTGAAGTGACCGGACAGTCCTGCATGGGCTTGGGGGGAGGGGGCCAGTGGATTCTATGCCCTTATCCAGCTGGCTGTGACCTGCAGGACTACCGGTCACCTGGGAGGTGCCTGGTCCTGTCACACAGCCCAAACATGATTCTAGCATATCCTGACGGATAATCTCCCCTTGCTCATGGTGTATGATTTGAAGAAGAGTTGGTTTTTATACCTGCTTTTCACTGCCCAAAGGAGTCTCAAAGTGGCTTACAATCGCCTTCCCTTTCCTCTCCCCACAACAGGTACCCTGTGAGGGAGGTGAGGCTCAGAGAGCCCTGAGATTACTGAAGAAGGAGAAGAAGAAGAGGAGGAGGAGCAGGAGGAGGAAGAAGAGGAAGAAGAAGAAGAGGAGGAGGAGGAAGAGGAAGAGGAAGAAGAAGAAGAAACCCTGTGAGGGAGGTGAGACTGAGAGAGCCCTTATATTGCTGAAGAAGAAGAGTTGGTTCTTATATGCCACTTTTCTGTACCGAAAGGAATCTCAAAGTGGCTTCCAATTGCCTTTCCTCTCCCCACAACAGACACCCTGTGAGGTGGGTGAGGCTGAGAGAGCCCTAAGTTTACTGAAGAAGAAGAAGAAGAAGAGTTGGTTCTTATATGCCGCTTTTCTCTACCCGAAGGAGTCTCCAAGCGGCTTACAGTCGCCTTCCCTTTCCTCTCCCCACAACAGACACCCTGTGAGGGAGGGGAGGCTGAGAGAGCCCTGATGCTCAGTGAGAACAGCTCTTACAAGGGTGTGAGGAGCCCAGGGTCACCCAGGGGGCTGCATGTGGAGAACCAGGATATCAGGCCTGGCTCGCCAGATTAGAAGCTGCCGATCTTAACCACTACACCAAGCTGGGGACCCCCAAAACATATTTCCGGATGCAGAGCTATATCACATTCATGAATATGAGCCTCGGGCTGGGAAATGTCTTGCTCCTCTCTGCTTTGGTTTCAGCAATGTGCTAAGCGGCAACTAGAAGTCAAAGTGGTAGAGCTGGACCTCTGGACCTAGAATAAAGGTAATTTTGAGAAGCAGAAACATCCAAATTAGGTTTGGGCACTTTGGCGCCCAAAGCAGCCATTCACTCCCGACACAGCCTGAAGCAACAAATAAGGAACTAAGAACCAGCCTTAGTCTTGTCAAACTTGAGCTCAATGGGCCTGGGGGACCTTGGGCCATTCCTAGTTCTCCAAGAACTGTCTAGGCCCCACCAGCCCCACCACATGCCTGTTGTGGGGAGAGGCAGGGAAGGAGATTGTAAGCTGCTTGGAGACCCCTTATGGCAGCAAAAGGTGGGGTATGAAAACTAATTCTTCTACCCCCCCACTCCCAAGCCCAGCAATTCTCCTATCAGTTGCCAGCCAGTATATACAATAGAACATATCCCTGACAGATCTGTTGATCATATCATAAAGGGGATGATGACACTGAGTTATAAATGTCTTCATTTTGCACTTCACATTTTTAACGTTTGTGCCGTAGTCACGAAGTCTTCTTTTCCCTGGTGCCCAGCAAGATCAAACCAGTCCTCCAGCTGCAGGTCCATCTCATCACCCATAGATAAGAAAGAAAATATGCTGACTCTACAGAGCTTACGGCAAAAGTTGCTCCTTCTTCCTCCTCCCCAGGGGAAAAAAAAAGACGTCTTATTGGGGGGGGACGGGGGACGGGGGGGTACCAGTTTAATTAGTTGCTTTCAATTAGAAAAAAAAAGAACACTCAGGGTAGCAGACTCCCCTCCCCTCAAGAAGCACAACTCTAATGACAAGTTTAAGTCCCAGATGCTTTATGAAATGGAAAGGGAGATGCCTTTTCTCTTCTGGCTTGGTATGTAAAAACAGCTCCCCTTACCAGTAAGACAGCAGACACACACACACACACCACTTGTTGTGTTACAGATGAGAACCCTCAGGGGTAGTCAAACTGTGGCCCTCCAGATGTCCATGGACTACAATTCCCATGAAACCACACTTGCTGGCAGGGGCTCATGGGAATTGTAGTCTATGGACATCTAGAGTGCCGCAGTTTGACTACCCCTGCCCAGTCCCAGGGAAGGAGGAAATTTACTCGCCTTTCTTCCAAGGGGGAGACCCAACTGACAAGTGACCCCATGGTGTGGGGCTTGATAAATCAGTCTTTTTTGCAGGTTCTTGGAAATATCAATGGCTTGTTAAGGAGGGCTTGTTGCCAATAAGGTCAGCCAACCCCAACCGATCCTTTTTCTTGTTATCCTTTTTTTAAAAAATCAATCTGGATTCAGCAATCTTTGCAATATTTTGGACTCCCCGAACTAGCAGTTTTTGAAGTCAGCTTTCAATATATAGTGGTAAGAGGGGACCCTCTTTAAAACTTTATGGCTTTTGGAGCAAGGCTTCTGGTAAACTTTGATCTTTAACTACAGCTATTCAGCAAGAGATTTATGTAACCAGTTTTAAGGTTTATTTTGGCAGAACGGCACTTGGCTGCTTTCCAAGGAAATTTCAGCTTCGATAATAGAATGAAAATACAAAGTGAAGCTCTTTTTAATATTATCTACTCTGTGGAATATATAATTAGTTATTTTGATTTTTGCTTTCACTCTGTCTTATCATTTTTAAATCATTGATGAAAGACATTTGTTTGAAGTGTTGAGTGTTTTGCTTAGGACATGGTGCCGCAGGGATTAAAAAACCCTTAATTTTGCCAGACAATGTGCTCACTGGAAAGACAATATTTATTTTCCTCTACGGCAGGGTAGTCAACCTGTGGTCCTCCAGATGTCCATGGACTACAATTCCCATGAGCCCCTGCCAGCATTTGCTGGCAGGGGCTCATGGGAATTGTAGTCCATGGACATCTGGAAGTCCACAGGTTGACTACCCCTGCTCTACGGTATATTTCCCTGTTTGGACGATTGAAATCCCACTGGAATGAAAAATAAGAAGAAAACTTCAGAGTTTTTTTGTTTTAAGACCTTAAATTATCAGCATACTGGGGGGGGGGGGAGCTAGCATGCTGCTTCCCCCCCATTTCCTTGCTGTTCCCCCTCCCTTTCCCCCTTTTCATTTATCACCTTTCTCCCCAGTTTTTAAAAATAATTTTAAAGAAAAAAATTGTTCTGTTGGTGAGAAACTGGTGTTTGTGACTTAACAATCAGAATGATGAGATGATAAGCTACCCTTCTCATTTATGCTAGATTTATTCAGAACAATCATTACTTGCTACATTTAGCCCTCTTTATAAGAATTGGGGATATCATTTTTCATTTTAATGGACATGTTTTAGCTGAGTTAAGTAATTTGATATATGCATAGAAAACAGTATACGATAATGATATCTGGAAAGTGTGTATGGCAAAAAAAGGAGAATGGCAACAGGAACATGTCAAAAAGAGAAAGTAGTGCAGATGAAACATGAGAAGTGAAGAAATGGGATGGGGGAATTATTGCAAATATTGGTGCACCAAATGTAACAATTTAAGGACTCAGAATATCATTCAAGATTCAGTTAAAAAAACCCAAATATATAAATTTGTTGTTGTTGTTAGGTGCAAAGTCATGTCCGACCCATCGCGACCTCATGGACAATGATCCTCCAGACCTTCCTGTCCTCTACCATTTCCCGGAGTCCATTAAAGCTCTCCCCAACTGCTTCAGTGACTCCATCCAGCCACCTCATTGTCTGTTGTCCCCTTCTTCTTTTGCCCTCGATCGCTCCCAGCATTAGGCTCTTCTCCTCATGAGGTGGCCAAAGTATTTGAGTTTCATCTTCAGGATCTGGCCTTCTAAAGAGCAGTCAGGGTTGATCTCCTCTAGGACTGACCGGTTTGTTCGCCTTGCAGTCCAAGGGACTCGCAAGAGTCTTCTCCAGCACCAGAGTTCAAAAGCCTCAGTTCTTTGATGCTCGGCCTTCCTTATGGTCCAACATTCACAGCCATACATTGCAACTGGGAAGACCATAGCCTTGACTAAACACACTTTTGTTGTCAGGGTGATGTCTCTGCTTTTTAGTATGCTGTCTAGATTTGCCATAGCTTTCCTCCCCAGGAGCAAGCGTCTTTTACTTTCTTTGCTACAATCCCCATCTGCAGTAATCTTGGAGCCCAGGAAAATAAAATCTGTCACTACCTCCATTTCTTCCTCATCTATTTGCCAGGAATTGAGAGGGCCGGATGCCATGATCTTTGTTTTCTTGATGTTGAATTTCAAGCCAACTTTTGCACTCTCCTCTTTCACCCGCATCAAAAGGCTCTTTAGTTCCTCTTCACTTTCTGCCATTAGAGTGGTATCATCTGCATATCTGAGGGTATTGATATTTCTCCCTGCAATCATAATCCCAATTTGTGACTTGTCTAACCCCGCCTTTGTCATGATATGCTCCGCATACAAGTTAAATGTATACACACTTTTCTTGGATGCTTTAGGATGCTTAGGGCTGATCCTGCATTGATCAGGGGGTTGGACTAGATGGCCTGTATGGCCCCTTCTAACTCTATGATTCTATGATTCTAAATAGGCAAGGTGACAGTATACAGCCTTGCCGAACTCCTTTCTCAATTTTGAACCAATCAGTGATTCCATGTTCAGTTCTCACTGTTGCTTCTTGACCTGCATATAGGTTTCTCAAGAGACAGATAAGATGCTCTGGTATTCCCATCTCTTTAAGAACTTGCCACAATTTGTTGTGCTCCACACAATCAAAGGCTTTAGCATAGTCAATGAAGCAGAAGTAAATGTTCTTCTGGAACTCCCTAGCTTTTTCCATGATCCAGCATATGTTGGCAATTTGATCTCTAGTTCCTCTGCCTCTTCGAAATCCTGCCTGTACATATTGCTGGAGCCTAGCTTGTAGAATTTTGAGCATAACTTTGCTAGCATGAGAAATTAGTGCAATGTTGCGGTAGTTTGAACATTCTTTGGCATTGCCCTTCTTTGGGATTGGAATGTAAACTGACCTTTTCCAATCCTGTGGCCACTCTTGAGTTTTCCAAATTTGCTGGCATATTGAGTGTAGCACTTTTACTGCATCGTCTTTTAAATTTTTTTTTATAATAATTTTATTGTTTATTGTTATATAAAGCATTTACAAAGAAGTTGTAAAGAAAAAGCGACCAGTTGATATGGTTTGCCATCTCTTTTAACATAGATATTTAGTTCCCATCACATATTATTCCTAATCTAGAAGTTTTTACCATTTTTCTTAGCCAAGTGATTGTTAATACATATGAGAGTATGATCTGTTATAGGAATACATTCTGTTATTATCTTAAATGATATTAGGTCAGTCTCCTTCATAAATTGGCCCTGACCCAAGAATTACTACTGTCGTCTTGTTAATGCCTATAAAATATGGTTTGTCATCCTCTTTTAGCATACATATTAACATACATATTCAATTCCCATCGCATATTAATCCTGATCTAGGAGTTATTACCATCTTTCTTAACAAAGTAGTTGTTGATACATAGGAGGGTATAATCTATTATAAGGATATATTCTATTATTGTCTTAAATGATATAAAGTCAGTTCCCTTCGTATATTGGACCTGTCCTAAAGGTTACTGCTGCTATTTTTCCCACAGGAAGCCAGGAGAGTACTCCATTGTTCAGCTCATCTTTCAGGTGGTCGCAGAAAATGAAATTGTATTTTTTTCCATAGTAGAGTATTTCTGATTGTCCTTCTGTCAGGGCCAAAGAAATCTCTTACTTGATTCTTGCTTGTAATCGCCTTTGAGGGGGCTCTGAATCCTTTGTCAATCTGGATCTCTTCCTCTGGTCGCACAGAAATATCTCCTGATAGCTTCCTAGTTGCTGTCGCTTTTGAATAGACTCTTTTTATTTTGCTGATCCAAGTCATTTCCTGCTCTGAATAGACTTCCAGGTTTTCGGTACTTTCCTTCCTTGAATCTGTTTTCGCAGGTTCTTTAAAGGTACTTTGGGTTTTTACATCTCTGGCACTCTCTCCCTCCAGTTGATTAACTTCCAGACATTGAAGTTTCACTTGATTTACTGTTAGCTGAGCTACGTCATCAGCTGGTCTCTCCGGACCTTGGGCTCCATCCAAAAGCTCCCCCTTAGTCCCACGAATTTCCTTTTCCAGCTTATTGACTGCTTTCAGTATCTCTGAAAGTTCCCGGTTCCTGGGGCGACCGGTGAGCAGATTTGCGTATCTGCTCAGGTCAGCCAGGTGCAGAAGCTCCTGACCCTCGGCATGGCTTAAGAGCTGAACAGAAGTCCAGCTTTTTTTATGGCGCCATCTTCAGTTCTCTCCAAATTGTCATCTTCTGTCTGCATCGTCTTTTTAAGATTTCGAATAGTTCAACAGGAATGCTGTCACCTCCACTAGCTTTATTGTTGCTCAGACTTCCTAAAGCCCATTTGACTTCACATTTCAGGATGTCTGGCTCCAGGTCAGTGACTACCCCATCATGATTATCAGGGATATTAAGTCACAAACATCAGTCTATCACCAACAGAACAATTTTTTCTTTAAAATTATTTTTAAAAACTACCCTAAATTTTTCTCTAAGCCAGCTTTTTCAGTCATCAATTTATCTAATTCCCAACATGGAAGCATAAGTCTGGGGATTGGGGCTTCAAACAGAAAAAGAAACACATGTTTTTACAAACCCGTGGAAAGCCCCAGATTTAAAGCAAAATTACATTGGGAGCGTTAACCATCCCCATCCCCAAATAATAGAAGCAGTGCCTGGGCTTTAAGAAATTAAAACCCTCAGTGACTGTTGCTAGGCAACCAGAACAGTATTGCCTTCAAGTCTTAATTCTTGCCAGTATAATGCAGGGGTGTTTGTGTGTGGAGGACCTTATTTAGGACTGTTTGGGTTTTGGAGGGAAGATTCATTGAGGCAGCAAAAACCTGTTAGCGTTAAATTTACAGGTCTCAGCCAGGATTGGCTGTTTGCTACTGGACAATTGAAACCACCACGTGGAAGCCAGCATGGTGCAGCAATTCCAGCTTCTGATTATAACCAGGGAGAGCCAAGCTCAAATCCCTTCTCCACCGTGGCATTTCATGGAGTGACTTTGGGCCAGGTGAACATACACGCAGCCTAATCTACCTGAGAGGATTGTGGTGGGGTTAACTGGCGGAATGTTGAAGGATGTAAAAGAATAAGGGCCTTCCTTGTGGAGAACGGCCGAGTATAAGTGAAGTCAAGGAGACAAGATAGTTGAAGATGCAGGGGGCGAATGAAAATGAGATTGGTCTTTGGATGGGAAGGAAACCAAGAAACCTGAGGATACCTGAGAGGTGGTCAGGAGGAGAAAAAGAAGAAAGATGGCTGAGGGGGTACCTGGGAAAGTGAGGTGTCCCACCCCCGTCCTTGCAGGCCCCCCCTCCCCACAACTTGGCAACTCAGACAGAGTTTCCCTAGCCAGGGGGAGCAAAGGTGGGAAAAGGGGAAGACGGGGAGGGAGTGCGAAGGTTGGTGGGCTTGTGGGTTGGAAGAAAAGAAGGAGGCAGGAAAAGGGGAGAGGCTTGTGGGTTGGAAGAAAAGAAGGAGGCAGGAAAAGGGGAGAGGCAGGAAAAGGGGAGAGGGAACAAAAAGAGGGAATGAGAAGCCCTCCACAAGACTTTGCAATTTCCCCACTTGTTCCTTCGTGATTTCCCTTCCTACATCCCTGGTCCAGATGGCTTTCACCCATGCAGGTCTGATGTTCCCCAGAAAAAGGGGACCCCACCCTCCCCTCCCTTCTTTACCTGTGAAAAACCTGATTGGATCCAATCTGATGTTTTGTGTTTGCTCTTATCTTTAACCCCCCCCCCCGTTCCGGAGGAGCGGGAGGAATAAAAGAGTAAGGGCATGTGGGGAGGAGTTAGGGCGGGGCCTGTCCGGGATAAAAACTCGGGGGGCCCAATCAGGAGCCCCATTGGCCGCTTGCCCAAGCCTCGCTTGCCCTGGCTGGGGAGTCACCGCACAGACAGAAGACGCTGTCTGCCCAGTGTGTCCTCCAGCCGCCCTCCTCCCACTAGGGAAAGGAGCAGGTCCCTGCTCCTTTCCCACCCCAGGACCCTTCCTCACGAGCCTTCTGCCAGGCCCAGCCACTCCCTTGCTGCTGCGAATGAGCACCTGGGCCCGGCAGAAGCCTCGCCCACCCTCCCCAGCCCTTTTCCCGGCTTCTGCCCGGCCCGGGCGCTCCTGGCCCGAGGGTGCGCCTGGCCCCAGAACAAGCCACCAACCTTCTTAGGCGGGACCCACACAAACGCATGCACACACACACACCTTTTACCCACACAAACATGCACACACACACACACACACTGCCATCTCCCTCCCACTTCCCCCCTGCCAATCCCCCTTCACATATACCCCTCTCCCACCCCATTCTATCTACCTCCCTACCTGCCTTCTTCCCTTTCTTCCTTCTTTCCTTCCTCCCTTTCTCCATCTCCTTCTTCTCTCTCTGTCTCTCCCTCTCACTTACTTCCTCTCTTAATTCCTTGATCCCTTCCTGTTCTTCTCCCTTCTATCCATCCCTGCAAAATCCTCTTCCCCTCCTTTCTCCCTCCCACTCCTCCTCCCCTCTTCTACCTTCCTTTGCGACATTCTTCCTCCCCACGCACTAGTGCCCGCTGTATTTCCCTTCACAGCGGGCTTTATTTCTAGTAAGAATATAAGAGCCTAGCATCCTGCCTCAAACAGTGACCAACAAGTACCTCTGGATGGCCAACAACAGAGCATAGAGGCTGAGGCCTTCCCCTGATGTTTCCTCCTGGCTCTGGGATTCAAAGACTTAGTGCCTCTGAATGTGGAGATACCCCTCAGTCACCATTGAGAGACGTATCCTCTATGAATCCATTTAAAGCTGTTTATGCCATCACGACAGTGAATTCCACATTTTAATCACCCTCTGTATAAAGTAGCATGTCCTTTTGTCCATCCTGAACCTACTTCCCATCTGCTTCATTGACCACCCCTCCTTTTGGGAGAAGAAGGAAATTGGCTCCTTGTCAACTCAGTCCGTCCCATGCATAATTTTATAAATCTCCACCACGTCCCCTCTTAGTTGCCATCTTTTCTAAATGGAAGAGCCCCAAACTCCTCAGCCTAGGGAAGATGCTCCAACTAGAATTGAGCACTTTGGCTTGTTTGGCCACCTGGACAATCACCGTAGCCCGAGGCGGCGTGTAGGAGGCCCACCCAACCCTTGCTCCAACTCCCCTCCAGCCCTCTCCTGCATTTTTTAAAGCTCTGTAAAGTCCTTTTTAGGAGCCTCTTGTGGTGCAGTGTGGTAAGGCAGCCGTATGAAAGCTTTGCCCATGAGGCTGGGAGTTCAATCCCAGCAGCCGGCTCAAGGTCGACTCAGCCTTCCATCCTTCCGAGGTCGGTAAAATGAGTACCCAGCTTGCTGGGGGGTAAACGGTCATGACTGGGGAAGGCACTGGCAAACCACCCCATATTGAGTCTGCCATGAAAACGCTGGAGGGCGTCACCCCAAGGGTCAGACATGACTTGGTGCTTGCACAGGGGATACCTTCACATTTAAAGTCCTTTTTGAGATAACGGTGACCAGAAATGCAAACAGTACAAAAGTCATTTCATACACTCAACGGGCAGTCCAATATATGCATCCGTGTGTGAGCTGGAAATCAGTGCTAGACCATGAGCATGCTAGCTGTTGGTTTTCCAAGTCACTCCTGCATTCTCTCCTGCTAAACTCTGCATTTCATTGTGTCCTTATCAGACCAAAAGAGCGACACAATGTGCAGGAGAGGCCTTTGTGCTGAAGAAGGCAGAGGCATTGTGATGCTTGAGCGACTCAATGCTAATTAGACTTTACAATCATTTCTTTTCTTCATCGGGCCCTGTAATCATGGCTGCCCAAGCAATTAGGCTTCCCTATTCTTGTTGTCTTTTTAAAAAAATAAAATCTGAGTATTTGTTCTGAAGGATTGTAATTAAATCTGGGAAAAAAACAAACACACCAGAAACTGGTTTGATTACTTATACCTTCTTTCCCCACAGACAACTGTAGAGGGGGGAATCGCATTCAGTTAGATAAATTGGGAGCATTTCCAGAGAGCCAGAGGTGCTCCAGATGGCAACTGTTTTCCTATTGGATTTTAAATATCAGTCGTGCAGGTAAACAACCAGTAGCGACTTAATTCAATAGAGCAGAGATTGCGGCAAATGCATTCAGAAGAGTTGCAAGGTCCCTTCAGTGAGACGGCAGGGGAGGGAGGGGGCTGGGCTTACCGGGAGCTTATGCTCTGTTTCAACGACACACCCACATGAAAACAAAATCAGAGTCCAGCAGGGGCACCTTTAAGACCAACAAAGATTTATTCAAGGCGAGAGCTTTCGAGTGCAAGCATGCAAGCATGCTTGCACTCGAAAGCTCCCGCCTTGAATAAATCTTTGTTGGTCTTAAAGGTGCCCCTGGACTCTGATTTTGTTTTGTTGTGCTGCTTCAGACCAACACGGCTACCCGCTCGAATCTCTCTTTATGGAAGACACCCACATGACTTTGATGTGACCCTGATTTGGGCCAAAATCTGTCCCGCTGTACAGTTTTTACTCCCAAGCCACAGTATCATCCCGGCATCCCCAGCGTGGCCACGCCACTTCCAGATCATGTTGAGGTCACCCTGGCATGTTGCTGAAATGTCCAGGGTTCCTCCAGAGTCAGTGTGGAGTAGTGGTTAAGAACAGTGGACTCTCACCTGGAGAACTGGGTTTGATTCCCCATTCCTCCACACGGAGCCAGCAGGGGGGTGGTGGGGGAGAAGTCCCCAAGAACTACCCCCCAGACAATTTAACGTTGGTACCCAGAAAGGTTTTGGAATAGATGATTAAACAGGCAGTGTAGGAGCCAGGGGTTCCCAACCAGGGGTTCATGGACCCCGAGGGGTCCAGAAAGCATCCACAACCTTTCCGGCACACCTGGTGGAGCCGGCACACCTGTCTCCTGTCTCTCCCCCTCAGTCCTCCTGCCTGTCAATGCAGGTGATGACATCAATTCCAGTGACGTGCCACTTCCACGGGGAGGCATGGCCAGCTGACGCCACTCCCAGGGCTCATCAGAACCTGAAGAATTATTTCAGGGGCTCCTCCACTGTGAAAAGGCTGAAAAAGGCTGTAAGGTGTAAGCAGTTAGAGCAGGGTTTCGTGAAACACATCAGTAGATGGAAAGAGCTGAGAGCTTAATGGAGGACTGCTTCCTCCTTGCTAGCAGAAGAGCTTCTCTTCCAAAAGAAAGAGGAAGTGGGTGGTGACCTGGCTTAAACGAAGAGATCTCCCAGCTACAGATGCTGGGGAATTTCTACTCCTCATGACTGCAATTCCATCAGGGACCATTTGGTGTCACTACTGAGCACTTAGGTGCAGCTTAACAGTTTAACAATAACAGCTCTTTAGGGTTGACTTTACCAAATTACTTGCTAATTGCAGTTCCAACATGTAGTTTACCTTCAATGACACAGCGGAGATTCTTCTGCCGTGATAGCTGCTTCTGCCAAAGCAAAGCCTCTTGAATCTCTTATAGCCAATCAGAAGCCCTCCTGGTCAACCCCCCCCCCAGTCCCACCCAATTTCTATTTTAAACAAATGGAGGACCCCAGGTGTCTGCAGGCGCCATGACACTCATTGGCCTGGAAGGGCCAATTTGGATGCCACTGCGCACTTGCTCCTGTTCACCCTTCAGAACCCAACAAGAAAAGGGCAGAATTCATCTTAATTGGATGCCCTTTCTTTGCAGCCTATTGAAGACGAATCCCATAAAACTAAACATTATTTTGATTTATTGAGCACTTGACACGCATATTTTTCACATAATTAGAAGAAATCATTTTCTCCTAGGAAGTACAGAGGAAGAAAAACTTTCACCAGTCAAGTTTCCCGGGTCCCCAATCACCCAAGCCCTGAGATCTCAGCAGGAGTCTATCTGCAGATCACCGGTTCATTCCGCACACTTCATTAGGTTGGAGGCCCCTTTGAACTACAGATGCTTGGGAAGGTCACAGGGGAGCCACAGGCCCCTTCCACAGAATCTTGTTTCCTGAAAGAGGATGGAGAAATAAGGGAGCATACACTCTGGTGTTCACTTGACAACTGTGGCATCCACAAGGCCAATCTTAACATGCCTAAAGTCAAGCGGGTTGCCTGAAGTGGCCACAGTTGGGGGGGGGGGGCTAAGACTGCATTTCTTCTTTCCATTTTGCTATTTCAGTGTATTGCCCCCCTCCCCCCCCCCCACCACCACCACCATGTTGGAAATTCTCAACCGATCAAGTGGCCCATCTACATTTCCCTCGCAGCATCCCTGAAAAATGTTGGGACCATTGGCTAAGTCAGTAAAGTCCAGACTGAGAGAGGGGCGGGAGAGAAGGGTGGCAAGCCCATGGGAGGGTATCCATCTCAGCACTGGGGCTTGGTGATGGGAGACACACACCCCCTCCACCAGGTGTGTGTGTGCAGCTAGGCCAAAGCTCTATTCCATGGTTTATGGTGAGGGCAGCAGAGCCGCTGACTCATCCAATTTCCCCAAGAGGAGAGTTAAAAGGGCCAGCCGCAACTTCCTGCTCTGGGATGACAAGAGAGGAGACATATGAGAAGGACATTTAGGGTGGTCAGCTCTGGCCTGGAAAATTCCTCTACCGCTACCGGGCCATGGCCCGGGGTTTGACGACCCTCGATATAGAGGATGGAGCAGAGCTGTCCTCTCTTGCCCTGGAGAGACGGACCAGAACCAATGGGATAAAATTAAGTCAAAAGAAATTCCGTCTAAATATCCAGAAGAAGTTCCTGACAGTTAGGGCGGTTTCTCGGTGGAATAGGCTTCCTCAGGAGGTGGTGGGTTTTCCATCTTTGGAAATTTTTAAACATAGGCTGGACAGCCATTTGACGGCAAGGCTGATTCTGTGAAGGCTTAAGGGGATGGCAGGTGACAGTGGGTGAGCGAGAGGGTTGTGAGTGTCCTGCACAGTGCAGGGGGTTGGACTAGATGACCCATGAGGTCCCTTTCTGCTCTATGGTTCTAGGGGTTTCTCAGTTCAGTCTTGCCTCTGGTAGCACCATGCTGAGATCACAATCAAGAGCAGTTGGACCCACGGATTTAACACACGATACAGCCAGGTTTAAAAAGAGAGAGAAAAGTTTGAGAATGAAAAGGCTAAGGAGGACTCCTTTTGCCACCAGCTTGCTCGGGTGATTGAGACTCCTGTGGGGTGTGTCCTGCTGCTCTCAAGGCCCTTGTTGGAGACAGACCTTTTATTGCTGAGCCAGATCCTATTTATTTTAAGCCAGCCCCTGACGGCTGTAAGAGAGATCGGTCTGGCCCCCTCATCTTTTTCATTTAGATCTCTACCTGACACCCTGACTTTAAATCTATCAGGCTGAAAAATAAGAAAAACCTTCACCTGTGCACATTTGTGACAAATATAAATCCAACCGCAAACTTGACAAGATTAAGAAAATATTAATCTCTTTACACAGTAATGGAATCACACTGGGTTTCATAAATCAATACTTGGCCAAGCCTGAACTGCAGAGCTGAGCAAATGCCTTATACATAACCCACACATTACAGCGGGGGGAGAAAATGTATACTGGAGACTGGGGGAGGGGGGGACACCTTAAACCTCAAGAGAGAAATCAAATGAACATATCAAAATGCAGACTACCCGAAACAAAACTTTTGCTGAAACTTGCTGGGGTCTGCTTATGATTAGAGGAAAACAGGAAGGGGGGGATATAATTACTAACCAGTGGGGAAAGGACCCAGGTGCTACCAACATTTTAAGTGACAGAAAGAGGTCCTGCCATTGCCTAGACCAGGGGTAGTCAAACTGCGGCCCTCCAGATGTCCATAGACTACAATTCCCAGAAGCCCCTGCCAGCGAATGCTGGCAGGGGCTTCTGGGAATTGTAGTCCATGGACATCTGGAGGGCCGCAGTTTGACTACCCCTATCTTGAGGAAGGCCAACATCTTTTTTAACTCGCCTGTCTATTGCCTCATAAGCAATCCTAGAATGAACAGATACGATGAAGCAAAAAGAAATAATAAAACCATCAACTGAAAAAAAATACTAGCGGTTATGACGCTTTTAAAATAAAAAAAACAAAGAACAAAATTTGAGTCCAAGGGCAGCTGTTAGCCCAATCCAGTTTTATTCAAGGTACTAGATTTAAAGCCCGTTGTACTTGTAAATACAACGGACACTAGAATGGGTGGATGGGAGGAGAGAGTTGTGTGAATGAACAAGACAGATCTGCAAAGAGGGAGAAAAGAAGGGAAGAATGCAGAGGGGGTGGAAGGCAGGTAAGGAGGTGGGCCAGAGTTGGCTGAGTTGAAGAGTGAATGGAGAAGAGAGGGAGGAAGGTAGCAGCAGATGGAGAGAAGTGAGGGCACAAAAGAAAGAGAAAGATAAGGGTTTGAAAGGGCTCCTTGCCCATGCCCAGCCCTGGCAGTGGTGCGGCCTTTCCCCCCGGCACCCCTGTCCTCCCCGGCCGTGCTGCAGCCTTCCCACCGGGCCCAGAAGTACACCTGGGGCCTTTGAGAGGCCCCGGGTGTGCTGCTTTGACAGGGGTAAGGCCTCCTTTCCCCCCTCCCCCGGCAATGGAGTGGCCTTCCTGCTGGGCCTAGAAGCACACTTGGGGCCTCTTTGAGGCCCCGGGTGTGCTTCTGGGCCCGGTTGGAAGGCCTCCCCCCCCCGGTGACAGCGTGGCCTTACTGCTGGGCCTAGAAGCACACCCGGACCCTCTTCGAGGCCCCAGGTGTGCTTCTGGGCCCAGGGGGAAGGCCTCCTTCCTCCCCCCCCAACCATGGTGCGGCCTTACCCCTTCTTCGAGGCCCCGGGTGTGCTTGGACCCAGGGGGAAGACCCCCCCTCTGTACTCACGCTGTCGCACCTGGCTGGAATTCTGTCCTGGTGAGGGCCCGTCCACTCTCCGCCCTCTTAGCCCTTAACCAATTATTTATACCATTCCCCGAGTGGTTTAAAGATGTTTAGGGGATGCACCGTTAGTTAGCATGTCAGAGCTTTGTTCATTGTATGGCCTTTCCTAGTTGGTGGAGCAACATGTCGGCTGAATTCTGTTAACAAATCAGACTCTGGCATGTTAGCTAGTTATGCATCCCCTGAGCAGACCTTGAATACAATTTGTTTGGTCTTTAAAATGCTCTTGGACTCCAACTCTGTTCTTCTACTCCAGACCAACTCGGTTACCCACTGAAATTAAAAACACCACCACAGACACACCACTTCACCTGAGGAACAGTGCAAAACATTCCAGGAATGTTCCAGAAGTCATACCCACCAGCACTACAACACTCAAGCATTTATGTGAACTAATCAAAACATGATATGGCAGATTGGGCAGATTGAGCTGGGCATATTCAGAATTTATGGCAGTCTCTCTCAGCTTTTTTACCACTAAGATATCCCTGACACATCCTTCTGCAGAATATGGTTGGGAAGCAGAGCTATGGACATGCCCAGGGGCCCTCCCCCCCCCTCCAGGCCCATCAGTAGCCACTGGGCAGGTGAGAGGGTTCACATGACCAGGGCCAGCATGAAGCCCCTAGTTGAGAAAGCCTCATTTATGGCGACAGAAAGTCATGTGCCAGACTGTTGTCTTATTTGGAGGAAGTATCACTGGCCGCAATGCTTGCATTTAATTTTTTTTTAAAGCATATTTACCATCTGATCCCACAAAAGTTAAACATAAAAAAGATCAAACAATATACCCCCAAATAAAACAATCCAACACATATGGCCAGTCCCTTAAAACTTGTAACACAGTGGGGGTCTTTCTGCAAACGCTGCTACTTGATCTTCTTTTTAAAATCTTGGCCCATTAATATGTTGGGTACGTTTAAAAAAAAATAAAACAAAACTCCATCCTGCTGGGTAACAGATTCTGAGCATTTCCTTCAGATGCCTGGATGTCGATCTGGCTTGTTACTGAACGAGGACACCCCCCTGCCCCTTTTTGGAAGCTCCAAAGTGTTGAACTGCAGGAACAGCAACAAACAAGATGGATTTGCAGGAATGGCCTGACTGGGACCCTGGCCTGGCTTGCAACAAAAATGCCTCATGCTGGGTCGACAGTTAATAATTCCTGTAAACACAGGCCCATTTTGTTAATTCATGTCTGGCCCTGTCTGAGGAACTCCATCAAAAGATCTGTGTGCCAGGAACCTGCTGGGTACAGGCATCTGCTGGAAGGTAAGTTAACCCCGAAAAATTCGGGCACTGTGGGTGAGTTCACGCAGAACCTCCAGGCTGCTTTTGATCTTGTACAAGTGGAGACTTTGAAATGTTCTTCTTCTTCTTGCCATCTTTTGCTGTGTATCTAGACCTGCATCTAGGGTTACCAACCTCTGGGTGGTGCCTGGAGATCTCCTGGGTTTACAACTAGTATCCAGGCAGCAGAGATGAGTTCAGCCGGAGAAAATGGACACTTTGGAGGTGAGCCGGGTGCCTTTATACCAGTGGTCCCCAACCTTTTTATCACCGGGGACCACTCAACGCCTTTTACTGAGGCCCAGTGGGGGGGGGGTAGTTTACTCCTCTGCTCTCAACCACTGCCCTAACGCTCTCTGATCGCTATGGTAATGTTTAAACATCCCTTCAAAATAAGATACAGACACGCCACAACAATGAACATAAGGAACATTTTATTTTCATGGAAATTTTAATTCATGACAATGACAAATCAATGGGAACCCTGAGCTTGTTTCTCTGCAACGAGATAGTCCCATCTGGGAGTGATGGGAGACAATGACACCCAAAGTGTGTTGTAAAGGGCCGGGGGGGGGGGGAGAGAAGGCGTCCTTCGGGGCCCACCTCCAATTAGTCGAAGGATCACATGTGGTCCGCCGCCCACAGGTTGGGGATCGCTACTTTATACCACACTGACATCCCTCTCTTCCCCAAAGCCCACCCTCGGCAGGCTCCACCCCCTAAAATATCCAGGAATTTCCCAACCTGGAACTGGCAGACCTATACGAAATCCTAAACAGGGCTACACCTTTCTGGTGAATGAATGAATGTGATCCCAGTCTTCAAAAAAGGGAGGAGAGATGACCCAGGAAACTACAGACCCCTGAGTCTGACCTCAGTTGCAGGGAAGATAATGGAGCAGAGTTTAAGGGGTGATCTGCAGTCCTCCAGAACAGTGGTCCCCAACCTTTTTTAGGCTGGGGACCGGCAGGGCATTGGGCCGCGGCCGCAGGGACCGCGCCCGCGCGGGCCACGCCCACGCTTCGGGCCGCGCCCGCGGATCGGGCCGCGCCCGGCCGCGCCCGCCGGCCGCACCCGCGGATCGGGCCGCGCCCGCCGGCCGCACCCGCGAGCCGCGCCCGGCCGCGCCCGCTGATCGGGCCGCACCCGCGGGCCGCGCCCGTGGATCGGGCCGCGCCGGCGCGGCCTGCACGGGCGCGGCCCGGACCTGATTCCTTCTCCCCGCCCTCCCGCAGTAAGTAGCTTCCCGGGCCGCAGGCTTGCGGCCCGGGAAGTTTTTTACTGCGGGGGTGGGGGGGCGGGGAGAGGGAGCCGCGGCCCGGCGCCATGGCCTTTGCGGCCCGGCGCCGGGCCGCGGCCCGCAGGTTGGGGACCACTGCTCCAGAACAGTGGTCCCCAACCTTTTTATCACCGGGGACCACTCAACACCAGGGACCACTCACCGGGGACCACTCAACGCCTTTTACTGAGGCCCGGTGTGGGGGGGTAGTTTACTCCTCTACTCTCAACTACTGCCCTAACGCTCTCTGATTGCTATGGTAAGGTTTAAACATCCCTTCAAAATAAGATACAGACACACCACAACAATGAAGTGTGTTGTAAAGGGCCGGGGGGGGGGGGAGAAGGCGTCCTTCGGGGCCCACCTCCAAATAGTCGAAGGACCACATGTGGTCTGCGGCCCACAGGTTGGGGATCGCTAATCCAGAGAACAATTTGTTGATATGGAGAAGTCAGCAGGGATTTGTCTCCAGCCTGGTTTCCTTCTTTGACCACATGATGGCTTATTAGATCATGATGACTCAGTGGATGTTGTTTACCTGGGTTTCAGTTAGGCTTTTGACAAGGTTCCCCGTGATGTTCTGCTGGGTAAACTGGAGTGCTGCAGGCTGGATTTATGGATACGGAATTGGCTAGAAAACCACACCCAAAGAGTGGCTGCCAGTGGCATTTTATCAGAGGGAGGGAGGTGAGCAGTGGGGCGCCACAGGATCCAGTACTTTTCAATGTTTTTATCAATGATCTGGATGAGGGGGTAGGGGGACTCCCCATTCAATTTGGGGTGACACCAAATGGGGAGGAGTAGCAATCACCCCAGAAGAGTTTAGTGAGATCTGGACATGATGGAAAAGTGGGCCAATGGGAACAAGATGCAATTCAATAAGGATAAATGCAGGGTTTTACATCTGGGTCATAAAAATGAGAAGCATGCATACTGGGTGGGAGACACACTTCTGGGTACAGGGTGTATGAATGTGATCTTGGGGAACTTGTGGACTGTAAGCCATCTATGGAGTTTTATATAGGGGTTTTTATGACTGCTTTTATGGGAATGTTATTGTTGGGACAATCTTTTGTTGCCCTCCACAGGAGAGTGGCAAGCTATAAACATGAACAAACAAACAAATATTGTGATGCAGTGGTAAAGAAGGCAAAGGCAGTCTTGGGCTGTATCAACAGAAGAATCATGTCCAAATCCCAAAATGTCATAATCCCGCTGTATACTGCATTGGTCACACACTACCCAGGGTACCATGCGCAGTTCTGGAAGCCTCACCAAGAAGGACATGGAGAAAATTGAGAGGGTTAACAGGACAGTGATATGGATGGTCCAGGTTCTGGGGACCAAGCCCTGTGAGGAAAGGCTGAGAGAATTTGGAATGTTCAGCCTGAAGAAGAGGAGGCTGAGAGGGGAAGGGGACTGCTGTCTTTAAGTATTTGGAAGGATCTTTAAACTATTCATTTTTTTGGAGGGGGGGGGCATAGGAAACAACTATTTTTGTCCATGGCAAGCCTCTCCAATCTGCAGTTCAAAATGCCACAATTCATTGTATCACCCCACACGGCACTGTCGGTGCACATCTAGCTCTAAAGCGTCAGAATTCCACAGCAACACTGCAGAATGAGAAGCCCAGTTCTTCCCTCTCTCTGAACGGCACGAGGCCCCACGTCCATTCAGTGGGGGAAAGAATTTGTAAACAGAGCTCTGTCTATAAAAATAGCTACCCAGAAAGTTAGGCACATTTTTGCCCCTGTTTTCTAATGATAATGAAAGTTTTATGATCCGTCTTTTAATTCCACCCAGGTTTCTTTGAACCCTTACTGTGATCTATTGTTCTCTGAGCCATGGTGAAACTGCTATCACTTAAACAGATAGCGCTTATTGGAAATTAAACCTCTACTAATGTATTATAATTATTCCTTCAGGGTAATTTGGTGCTCCAGTAGGGAATCAGAGCTCATCTGATAGTAACGGTTCTTCCAAGGCGCGCTCTCTCTCTCTGTCTCTCTCTCTGTGTACATACATATATATACATACATACACACACACACACACACACACACACATATACACACATACATACATGCATACACATACATGCATATACATACACCCTTATTTTTTGTGTTGAAATTCCCCCCTAATGTTTCTAGCCTCTGGCTGAAACAGGTGATTTGTAGCTAAACCAACTCACACAAGAGGCGATTTCGGGGTTGTTTCAGTCAATACCATTAAATAAGTTCAAATGGTTACTTCTGTTAGCACAAAATGTAATCCCATAAAGGGGGGGGGGGGGTGGGAGAGGAGGAAGCAACAAAGAGAAGCAACTAATACTGCTGTTTTGAGGTGCATGTGAACAGCTAAACATGATCCATGGCCTGTGGCTCAGTGGAGGAACATCTGCTTGGCATGCAGAATTCCCAGGCTCAATCCCTGGCATTTCCAGTTAAAAGGATCAGGTTGAAGGAACAAAGAGAAGCCATGTTGGAGTGGGCCATTGGGCCATCCAGTCCAACACTCTGTATCACACAGTGGCCAAAATCTAGATGACATCTACCAGTGGGGCCTACCAATGGGGCCAGAACTCCAGAAGCCCTCCCAATGTGTCTCCCCAAGCACCAAGAAAACAGAGCATCACTGCCCCAGACAGAGTGTTCCCTCTATACACTATGGCTTATAGCCACAGATAGACCTCTGCCTGAGACCCTGGAGCAAAGGTAGTCAAACTGCGGCCCTCCAGATGTCCATGAACTACAATTCCCAGGAGCCCCCTGCCAGCGAATGCTGGCAGGGGGCTCCTGGGAATCGTAGTCCATGGACATCTGGAGGGCCGCAGTTTGACTACCCCTGCCCTGGAGAGTTGCTGCCACTCTTAGTGGACAATATTGACCTTCATGGACCAAGGATGTGATTCTGTATAAGACAGGAACACCCTTTTTTTGTCCTTAAAATAATATGCAAACAAAACTGAAATAGCATAGACTCAGTTTCTGCTCCACCCACTGCTTCATGTGACGACTAATCCACAAAGGAAGGGTTACATAGTGCTTAACATAACCCCTTTTCAGAGGTCATTACCATGCATCCCAACTGCATGTGCCTTACTAAGAAATCTCCCCATATGGATGGTCACTATGTTGTGTCACCATGTTGTGTTGAACAGGGGTTGAAAATAGTAAGGATAAATCCAGGTACGTGACCTCCGAGCCATGGGTTCTTCTGTGTTTATGAAAACCTACAAATCCATTTTGCCATAACTACATTTTCCATAAGTAATTGCTCACACTATGACTATACTGAAATATTTTTGTTTGCTTGGATTTTTTTTTAACTGCCATACACAATAGTGGAATTTGCACAGTGATTTTTGCTGGCACAATCCAGGCCTCACACACATCCCACAAAAGACTGCATTTGCTCGTTATGATTCTGACACTCTCATGTTTACAATTTAGACACACTGAACTAGGGTTGCCAGATTCAGGTTGGAAAACTCCCAGAGATGCAGGGATGGAGCCTGGGGAAAATGGGGACCACAGAGGGGTACAATGCTCCAAAGCAGCCATTGGTCTCCAGGGACCACCCTCCAAAGCAGCCATTGGTCTCCAGGGAAACTGATTTCTGCAGTCTGGAGATAGGCTGTAATTCCAGGAGATCCCCAGGTCCCACCAGGAGGCTGGCATCCCTGCACTGAACTGAGGCAAACACTTCCTAACACTTATGCTGGGAGTGTATACAACACACCTCACCAAGGCACTACGTGTGGCAGCTACAAACTCATATGGCCAAACAGTTCTTGGATTGGACCACACTATGGACAATCCAAGAATTGGATGGGCAGACTGCCTAGTTAGGAGCACGGGTATCCCCTTCCCCCAGGAGAATGGTAGAAATTAGCACAATGTGCTTGTTGTTGTTGTTGTTGTTAGGTGCGAAGTCGTGTCTGACCCATCGCGACCCCATGGACAATGATCCTCCAGGCCTTCCTGTCCTCTACCATTCCCTGGAGTCCATTTAAGTTTGCACCTACTGCTTCAGTGACTCCATCCAGCCACCTCATTCTCTGTCGTCCCCTTCTTCTTTTGCCCTCGATCACTCCCAGCATTAGGCTCTTCTCCAGGGAGTCCTTCCTTCTCATGAGGTGGCCAAAGTATTTGAGTTTCATCTTCAGGATCTGGCCTTCTAAGGAGCAGTCAGGGCTGATCTCCTCTAGGACTGACCGGTTTGTTCGCCTTGCAGTCCAAGGGACTCGCAAGAGTCTTCTCCAGCACCAGAGTTCAAAAGCCTCAATTCTTTGACGCTCAGACTTTGACACTCGGGTGGGGGGGAGTGTGGGAGCGGCGGCAGCCATGGGAGGACGTCGGGGATCGGGGTGGAGGGCAGGGACGGGCGTCCGGGGTGGCCGTGGGAAGGGTGGGTTCATCGCACGGCGGGCAGATGGAGGATGATTGCTTGCAGATGGCGGGGAAGGGCATTCCGTGGGTGGAGGGGAAGCGATGTCCCCGAAGCCCAGGGAAGTGGGGCGAGGGTCCTCCCTGGCAGCCATCCGTGCAGGATGGCTGCTCGGGAGGAGTGGGCGCCTCCCAATTGGACACTTGGCCCTGGAGTGCCACTCGGAGTTTTTATCCCGGACAGGGCCTGCCCTAACTCCTCCCCACCAGCCCTTACTGCTTTATTTAATCCGCTCCACAGGAGCGGGTTAAAGATTCTATGATTCTAAGAAATACATTTTCTGAACACTACTGTACAAATAAACAAATGGATGCATGGAGACCACCTTATACCAAAAGCCTTCTGACCGACAAATGTATCTGCATGCGTCTAGCTACCATCCAAAACATACCAAACAATCCATTATATACAGCCAGGCCCTGCATTACAACTGCATCTGCTCCCATCCCACAGACAGAGATTCTAACCTGAAGGATCTACAACAAACCTTGGAGCTAAAGTATCTCCCCTCCCCCATGAGGTCAAGAAACAGATCGACAAATCCAGAAGGATCCCCATAGAAAACCTGTTGGGAGACAGGCCCAAAAGAGACAATAACAGAACACCACTAGTGGTTACATATAGCTCTCAACTCATAGAATCATAGAGTTGGAAGGGGCCATACAGGCCATCTAGTCCAACCCCCTGCTCAACACAGGATCAGCCCTAAGCATCCTAAAGCATCCAAGAAAAGCATCCTAAAGCATCCAACCTTTGCTTGAAGACTGCCAGTGAGGGGGAGCTCACCACCTCCTTAGGCAGCCTATTCCACTGCTGAACTACTCTGACTGTGAAATATTTTTTTCCTGATATCTAGCCTATATCGTTGTACTTGAAGTTTAAACCCATTACTGTGTGTCCTCTCCTCTGCAGCCAACGGAAACAACATCCTGCCCTCCTCCAAGTGACAACCTTTCAAATACTTAAAGAGGGCTATCATGTCCCCTCTCAACCTCCTTTTCTCCCCTCTCTCTCAAGACAGTACAGCTCATCATCAGTGACTTGTAGCCTCTACTGGAAAATGACAGTTCTCTTTCCCAAGTTCTGTGGGGCAAACTTTTTCTTGTGTAGAGACATCCCCCCAATCTCAAACAACTCCTACTCACAACATTGCAACATCCAATTTGAACATGGAGACTGGTACCAGAGCTTGTAACAAACCTAGATGCCAACTTTGCTGCCATGTACACTCCAATAACACAATCACTGGACTTAACAACATCACCCACACCAGTGGTTCTCAACTTTGGGGTACTGATCCCAAGTGGGGTCACCTGTCCCTTCCGCAGGGCCGCCAGGACAGGTTGCTGCCACTGTGGTGGTCGGTGGCAGCTGGTGGTGGTGGCCGACAGTGGCAGAGCCATGGCACTTGCCACCTCCATGCTGCCTCCAGATTGTTGAGCATGTGTTTGTAGGCGCACGTGCGCATGCGCACATACCCGCAACACCCCCATTGCCACCACATTTGAGGTTGCAACCACAGTCCTTACAATCTCCTCTTCTTTTTATTTTATTTTATTTGGGACAATGAGACTGTTATGTCTTGTGAGGTTTTTATCTTGTGGGGCTTTTAGGATCTGATTGTGATCTATTGGGAGATGGCCTTGAGAGCAGCAAGATATAAATTGAATTCTTCTTCTTCTTCTTCTTCTTCTTCTTCTTGTTATTATTAATGTGATGTAAGTATGTGATGCTATTTAGAATCTCTGTGTTCTCAGTACAAGATAACATTCTCAGCAAGGCTTGCCACTTGTGAGGATTCCTCCATGTTTGGGTGGAGACAGATGGAGCTAACAACCAGTCACTTTTAATGACTTCTTTTCACAACCGGGAAAGTGTCTGCCATTAATTGCTGACTTTACATTTTTATTGAACCCATAGAACTGATTGGCTTTTCTAGCAAAGAATTATCATCATACTGCATAATTTGGATATTATGACATACTAATTTGCTACTAATTTACTTTCTCCTTATATCTGTACCCTTATGATTCCTGTTCTATTATCTGAGGTCGTGTGCTTAGACATGAAAGCTCACCCCTTGAATAAATCTGGGTTGGTCTTAAAAGATGGCATTACTCACTCACATTTGTTTGTACTCCTTCAGACCAACATGGCTATCCACTTGAATCTATCTAGTGTTTAGGGCAGGGGTAGTCAAACTGCGGCCCCCCAGATGTCCATGGACTACAATTCCCAGGAGCCCCCTGCCAGCGAATGCTGGCAGGGGGCTCCTGGGAATTGTAGTCCATGGACATCTGGGGGGCCGCAGTTTGACTACCCCTGGTTTAGGGTTTATTGAATGTTTTCTTTTTTTGCAGTTTGGTCTGCCTCTTTTTGCAGTTTGGTCTGCCTCTTGTTTCTTTTCTTTTTTTCCCCCAGCTCTGTTTGGGTGTGATGGACAGCGCTTAGCAAAAGGCTCTAACTGCAGAAGCAGCAGCACCAGTGAGGGAAGAGTTAAAGGTCCTCACTAGGCTCTTTGCCCTGCAACTGGCCAGCCACAGCTGAGGGGGAATGAATGTGCTGGGCTGAAGGGAGTCCGGTCAGAACAGAGAGATCCGATTCAGAGCCTTACCTGAAACACTCCTCTAAGGAGATTCTCTAGTGTAAAGACAGAGATTTTGGGTGAGAGATAATCCACACCATGCCTGGTCAACAAGAACAGTCATTTTGGCAGGGAAAGAATTTGGGGATTCTACCCAAAGTAGCCCAAAGTTTGAGGTGAAACTTCCTAAGGAAGAGAAAGTGGAACCGTGGTTAGTTGTAAGGTGAAATCAGGGATGTACTTCCTAAGGTATGTGTGTGTGAGGTAGAGAAGCTAGTGGGGCATTAGTTTTTCCAGGAAAGAAGAAAATTGTGGCACAAGCAGAGAACTTCCTAAGAACTGAAGGAGTTCTGAAGGAGATCAAAGTAAAACCAAGGTGTTTGGGGGATAAATGTGATGAAACCTGTCCATTTAAAAAGAACTTTTAACATCGGTTAGAAATGTCTGTGAAGAACTAAGAACAGCCTGTAACTTAAAAACTATAAACTGTAAACTGATTTGTAAAACAAAAAGTGTTTCCTCCATTCCAACATCCTTCAGCACTTTGTAAATAAAATCTTGTTGGTTTCAAATATTCTCAGTGCCATTCTGGCTGGAGGGTTGTGATAAAAGGTGCTGTACCCATTCCCAAGGCTGAATAAAGACACATAAAATCACTCAGTGACACGGTGGGACAGGAAGCTTCATTTTGGAGGGGGAATTTGTCTCTCAGTGGGGAAGGGTTTAGAGTGGTATCTGTCATATTAGTATGTATTAGTGATTGCACTCTGTTGCCTTCGTGGCCTGCAGTTAGTTATTGTCTTTTTGCAAAATCCTGTAGCAGTTAATTCATTGACAGCAAACTCCAAAGCATGGATTGGATTCTTTCCTGCCAACAAGTGGAGCGCCACAATTGCTGTTGCACCCGGGAAAAATGGGGAGGGGGAGCAGAGATGGACATGTGACTCCAAAGTGTTTTGGAGATGGGCATGTGCGGATGCAACTCCCATCCTGCCAGACATTTTTGTCATGGCATTTGGGCTAATAAACAGCAGGGTAGAAGAGCCCCTGGTGGGTGAGAGATCTAGCCCAGGAATTCTGGATCAGGTTGCACACCACTTGAGCTAACAGGTCTGTACTCAGGGGGTACACTTGGACTAGGGCGACTGGCCTTTAGGTGGGGGGGTGGGGATTTCCTGGAATGCCACATGATCTCTAGGCCAGTGGTCACCAACCCCCGGGTCGCGGCCCAGTGCTGGGCCGCGAGAGCCTCGGCAGCGGGCCGCAGCTCTTCCCCCCCCCCCCAACGAGAAGCTCACCAGGCCACAAGCAAATCGGTCGCCAAAGAAAATGGCTGCTTTGAAAGGTAAACTCTATGGCATTATATCTTGGTATGGTTTCTTCTACTCCCCAAACCATGTCATCCCATGACTTCACCCTCCAGATCTCCAGGATCTTCCCAAACTAGACCCAGTTTCTTGAACCCAGGCCTACGGCTGGATAAACAGGTGGCAGCTGGAGTCAAGACCAGCTATGGCCTTTCCAGGGAGAAATGTTTTAGCCACTGAGGTGCCTGTCCTGGTAATATGAGATTACCGCAATGGGGATGTGAAGTGTCTGAAAAACTTCCAATTGGTATAGAATTCTACAGCCAAGATTGTAGTGACCATATCACTCCATTCTTGGCCCATCTACACTGTCTCCCAGTTTGTTTCTGGGCACAATTCAAGGTGCTGGTCTTGAACTTTGAAGTCCTATATCAGGGGTAGTCAACCTGTGGTCTTCCAGATGTCCATGGACTACAATTCCCATGAGCCCCTGCCAGTTTTGCAATTTGCAGTCTGAGAAAGGAGGAATACTATGGGATAGCCATCACAGCATTTCTCTGTTTCCCAGCTGTATCCTTGGTAAAAGGGTAAATAGGTGGGGGAAGGAAGGAAGGTAGGAAGGAAACAGTAGATAAGCTGGGTCCCATGGGGCTGGTGGGCAGTCTTTACTCCTTCTCCTGCCCCCCCCCCCAGACTCTTGATACCCCACCTAAAAACCTCAAAGAAACATTCCTAACCCAGGGGTCACCAGCTTCTCTATGTGGGCTGGAAATCTCCTGGAACTGGAGGTCATCAGCAGACTATAGAGATCAACTCCCCAGGGGAATACGGCTGTTTTGGAGGGAGGGACTCTGCAATGACAACTCATCTCCAGGATCCTGGAGAAGAAAGGGCTGCTTGGGATGGGGGGGGGGGGAGGGGACGACGACTCTGTGGCAATATGCCCCAGGGAGGTTCCAGGATGCCAATTCCCAGTTGGGACCTGGGGATTTGCTGGATTTGCATGTTTCCCGGCAACAAAGATGGAGAAAATGACTACTTTGGAGGGGGGACTCTCTGGCTTTGGATTCCATAGAGTTGCAGGGATACCAGGATACAGCTGGGAAACAGAGAAATGCTGTGATGGCTATCCCATAGTATTCCTCCTTTCTCAGACTGCAAATTGCAAACTTCACATGACTTACTCATGACTAAACATTGCCAGGGCAGAGGCTTTTCCTAGCCACCATGGGACTCAGAGGGCATTTCTGAGCTTCCTCCAGCCCCACACCTCAGAAGGCATGCAGAGGCTGCCTCAGTTCATGTTCTCCTAGTTGAAAAAGGCCAGGAGACCTGGACAACTTACTGGCAGCAAGTCATGCTCTGAGGCCAGTTCCTTTTCCACTCAGCAAACTTCTGATAATAGCAGAAAGTTGGAAGGGGAGTGCTGAGCCCTTATTAAGTCCTTCCTGGGTGAAAGCTGCCTCCTGATTGGGGCTAAACTACCAGGGACTGCCATTCTTGGATGAGGGCCATGACTTACTAATGAGTAAACATTCAGAGGGCAGAAGCTTTTTCTGGCCACCCTGGGTTCAAGAGGGCCAGCAGGGAGCAGCTCCAGCTGGATATGGGCCTTTCAACATGGACCCATGTGGACCCCAGAAGCCGCATTCTGCACCATCTGCAATTCCCACATCAAGGACAAGGGTAGACCCATGAAGAGTGAGTTACAGAAATCCAGTCTAGAGGTGACCATTGCATGAATCACTGTGACAAAGCATTCCAATGACAGATAGGGTGCTAGTAGACTCACGTGGCATAGATGGTAAAACACTATACCAGTACTCCCATGACCTGGGCCTCCATCAATAGGGAAGTATCCAGGATTGCCCCTCAAGTTCCTGGTCAAGAGTAAGATGTTAAACTGCACTGTGGCCAAGGTGGGTAAGTGCACTTCCTGATATGTCACTTTCCTGCCTTCGTCTTGGCAGGATTGAGTTTCAGGTGACTGCTCCAGACCAGCTAGGACAGAGGGTGCATAAACAGAATCACAGAATCACAGATTCATAGAGTTGGAAGGGGCCATACAGGCCATCTAGCCATCTAGTCCAACCCCCTGCTCAATGCGGGATCAGCCCAAAGCATCCTGAAGCATCCAAGAAAAGTGTGCATCCAACCTTTGCTTGAAGACTGCCAGTGAGGGGGAGCTCACCACCTCCTTAGGCAGCCCATTCCACTGCTGAACTACTCTGACTGCGAAAATGTTTTCCTGATATCTAGCCTATATCGTTGTACTTGTAGTTTAAACCCATTACTGCACGTCCTTGTTAAACAATGTAGGGGAAAGTATCACCACCTGTGGGACCCCACAAGAGAGTTGGAAATGATGCAACAATTCCTCCCCCACTGCCACCCTCTGTGTCCAGTTCTGGAGAAAGGAGCACAGACACTGAAGGACTGTCCGCTGAATCCAAGCCCCAGCAAGGCGGTGGACTAACAACTCATGGCTGACCACGTCAAACGTGGTTGATAGATCTAGCATCACAAGTATAGCTGAACTTCCCTGATCCAGCTGGTGCCAGAGATAATCCATCAGGGTGACCAACACTCTTCCAACAAATTATGTAGAAGGATGCAGAAGGACATCTTAAAGGAGAAAGGAACGGATCAGTTGCCCCCAAATTGGCCTTATGATTGTGCCACTAACTTGGTACCTCATGTTCCCTTGCCTCCTGGAAAGTTATACTCCCTGTTGGAACCCAAATGGGAGACCCTGAAGGCGTTTTTAGCCAATAATTGCAGAAAAGTTTAATTCCCCTACCAACGTGCCACTTGACCTGCATAATACCCCATTCGTATTCAGGCCTTTTATGAATGACATTTTTCAGAACTTGCTGGATCACTTCATCATAACCTCTTTAATAACATTCTTCTTTTCTCTCAGGACATTTTGATCTTCTCTCCCAGATGAATACTCAAATGAACGCCTCTGGCAACATGGTTTGTATGCTAAGCAGGAGAGAGATGTGTTTGATCTGGATGCTGAGGAATTCCTGGGACACCTCATCACCCCACAAGAGATAAAGGTGGATGCTCAAACTGTGAAGACTGTGTTGTCCTGACAGGCATCTTGGAATCAGAAGGGCATCCAGCAATTCCTGAGCTTTGCCCACTATTATTGCCAGCACATCCCAAACGTTGCCTCTCTAGCTGTGTCCCTCACCAAGTTTGTATGGTTTCCAGGAGCTGAAGACCCAGTTTACAACCAAGCTGCTGCAACATTACCCAGGTCCAACCCTACCATTCATGGTGGAGCCTGATGGAGCCTGATGCCAACAGAGTAACAGCTAAAATGGTGTTATCCTAGCAAGACACCCTTACTGGAGTCATACAATCTTGTGCCTACTACTCTTGATCATTTTAAAGACAGTAATTGAACACTGGGAATTTTCTCAGTATAAACTGGATAAAAGATTAGGAGCAGAATCCAAAAAACGAAATAGGCAAGTGGTATGAAGCACCAAGCCGCTTAAAAGAATAAAATAGCCTTATTAAGAAGTGAAATAACTTTGTAGAGAGACACCTAATTAACTCATTAAAAATGGACAACAAAATCATAACAAAGATGGAACAACATGGCGGTAATTCCTCAAAACTCCCAACCCCCCAGCCAACATCTGGAGGGGTGCAAAGACGGGCCACAATAACTAACTGCTGCCTCACACTAAGGGGGGGGATCTTCCTCACTACCCCAACCTCAACCCTAGACCTGGCAGAAGAGCTCCCATTTCGTTATGGAATCCCACCTTCATGACAATGAATTCTCCCCACCCCACCACTTCAAAGCACGGTGGAACCTCCTTGCCCCGGCAGCCTCATGAGGAGGCAGTAATCCGTGGCAGACCAGGTTTGGCAGGGGAAATATTCCCCCGTCTGAACTTGGGGAGTTCCCCGTCTGCCCCATCACAAAAACCGGCAGCAGCCAGGAATGGCACCGCTGTCACAGAATGGGCCTTGGTGGGCAGTAGGGAAGGTATTGGCAGGCACCAGGTTGAGGACCTCTGATCAAAGGGGCTCAGAAGAAAGCAAACAGGGATGTTCACTGCACAACCACCATTACGCTGGGCCACAGCACGGTGTTTATCTTGGGGCAGGTTGCCCTGCCTCTTCCTGCTCTGGCACGGGGGAGCATTTGGCCTGGCACTCCTTGTCTACCCTGGATTTTGCTCCTGCACAGGAGCCAGGGCAGGGAGGTTCTGCCACCCTGCAGGGCAGCATGTGCCTGTTTTGTTTTGTTTTGAAGAATGTGGTATTGCATTCCTACACTATACAGTGTTCTTTAAAAAATTAATGCTTCAGGTGGCTCCACTGCGCTGTGCAGCACGGCAGAACCGCCTGGCGAATATTTGTCCCTTCTGGGACCCTGTAGTTGGGCAAGGATGGGGGAAAAGTCAGGCCAGGATGGCCCTGCCGCACAGGCCTGCCCCAACATAGGCCCCGTTGCTTTCCAGGGCATAAAAGGATGTATCTGTGTTCCTTGCTGTGGAACAAGGGAAGGCCAGGGTTGGGCCATGCCTGGGATGGACCCAGAGTGGTGCCAACATCAAGCAGAACCAGAAATTTGCTCCTCCACCAGACACGCAGGAAAGTGGGGTGGATTCCCAGTGCGGGAAACAGGTTTTCACAACTTGGAGTGAGTTGCTGAGAATTTGTGTTCCTACTATGATTGCAGAGTGGGAACACACCACTGCCTGTGGCCTTCCCTTGCTTCACTGCCACCCTGAATCGTGGCATGGCCTGACCTTCTGTTTAAAACCTGGAGATAAATGTCCTTATAAAGGGTTCCTTTATCATGTTTTAAAGTTCTGATGCAGGAAACAAAATCTGGTTTTATTTATACTCTGTCATGTTTGAGCACATAATTCATATTTAGGCCTTTTTTTGCTATTGTTGGTAATTTATGTGAAATCCACAAAATGCCACAGGGCTGCTTCCCGTGTTATTAAATATTTTATGCTTAATCAACCAATAGTTATTTTAGATGTTGTGCCATGAATACAATGCTTTTGAAGAGGCTAAATCAGACTAACCTTGAAGGGGAAAGCCTGCATGCTTTCTGCTTAGGCTTGCCAACCTCCAGGTGGCACCAGGAGATCTTCTACTATTAGAATTGATCTCCAAATGATCAATTCACCTGGAGAAATGGCTTTGTATATATTTGTAGACAGAAACATAAAAACATAGAGTTCGATGGGGCCATACAGGCTATCTCATCTGATCCCCTGCTCAACACATGATCAGCCTGAAGCATCCAGGAGAAGGATCTGTCCAGCCGCTGCTTGAAGACTGCCAGTGAGGGGGAGCACATCGCCTCCTTGGTTCCATGGCTGAACTACTCTGTGAATTCTCCCCCCCTCCCGCCATATCTAGCCAGTATCATCCTGCATGGAGTTTAAACCCATTACTGGGGGACCTCACCTCCATTGCCAACAGGAACCACTCCCTGCCTTTCTCCAAAGGACAACCTTTCAAATACTTTAAAAGAGCCCTCCTGTCCCCTCAGCCTCCTCTTATCCAGACTGAGCATTCCCAATTCCCTCAGCATTTCCTCACAGAGCTTGGTCCCCAGGCCTCAGATCATTCTCACCACTCTCCTCTGAACCCTCTCCATTTTGTCCACGTCCTTTTTAAAGTGAGGCCACCAGAACTGCTCACAGTACTCCAGATCCAGTCGGACCAATGTGGTATACAATGGGACTATGACATCTTGAAATGTGATGCCTCTGCTGATACAGTCCAAGACTGCATTCGCCTTCTTTACCGCCCCATCACACTGCCTGCCCATATTTAGCTTACAATCCACAAGTTCCCCAAGATCACATTCATACACCCTGTACCCAGAAGTGTATCTCCCACCCAGTGTGCATGCTTCTCATTTTTGTAACCCAGATGTAGAACTCTGTATTTATCCTTATTGAATTGCATCTTGTTCTCATTTGGCCACTTTTCCAGCATCTTCAGAACTTGTTGGTAATATTTGTTTCAAGTTCAGTAGAACTATTGAATCTTGGATTCTGATTTCCTTAACCTTTTGGTTCTTAATTCAATTAATATTGGGTCAACTTGTCTCCCTCTTTTTGTCTTTATTGTCAGCATGTGGTCTGGAACCTGGGTTTCCCACATTTTAGCCCAACTACTACACTACAAATTCACAGGTGAGTGGAGAATGACCAGGTACTTCCAACCATTCTCAATGTCACCAAGAACTGATCTCTTTGCCTCCTGGCATCTCTCTTTCATCAACACACCCTCAAGTCTAAGGAGACCAATGCCATCATCAGTACATGCTCCAGACCAGGGGTAGTCAAACTGTGGCCCTCCAGATGTCCATGGACTACAATTCCCATGAGCCCCTGCCATAATTCGCTGGCAGGGGCTCATGGGAATTGTAGTCCATGGACCTCTGGAGAGCTGCAGTTTGACTACCCCTGCTCCAGACTATTGAGTACGTATTCCAGACCTTCTCTTGGAAGGCAGGACAACCTACGGTGTAGGCCTTTCCCACCATTCAGAAGGCGTCTGTGCACCTGGTGCTTGCTTTTGGACTTTAGTAGGGTTCCCAGCTTCTCGATGGCAGCTGGAGATCACCTGAGATTGCTCCTGATCTCCAGGTAACAGAGAGTGGTTCCCCTGGAGCAAATGTCTGTTTTGGAAGCTGGACTCTCTGGCATAATGCCTTACTAAGCTCCCTCCGCTACCCAGACCTCACGCTTCCCACGTTCCACCCCCCCCAAATCTCCAGTTATTTCCCAACCTGGAGCTGGCCACCCTAAACCTTCATTTTGTCCCCAGCTTCACTGTGCTGTGTGATTGTCAAGGTTCTGACATCTCCCCTTTAACCCCAACCTTCTTACACGCATCAATGCTCTTTGCCATCTGGTGCCCAAACCCAGCTAATATTCTCCACGTAGCCCCAGCTCGCCTGAGGGCTTCAACAAGATAATCCGCACACCCATGTGAGATCTCCGTGTCACGCCAAGAGCATTCTGTGTATGCACAGTGATCCTAAATTCTGCTTCTCACAGTACAAACCTAACAAGAGTCACCCCGTTCTAAACTCATTTACTTTGATGGATGCAGAAGGGTGTAGCTCCGTTTAGGATTGCGCTGTTAATCAGCGGCGTTTTATTCAGCCGCACAAGTCACTTCATGATAAAGAGCCATAGAGCAGTCATGCTCTCTAATGGACTGCAGAACCGTTCTTCCCACTGCATAGCATCTCTTTCCTTGCGGCCAGCCCCAAAGACAGTCAGGGATAATGAAGGAGCTCCATCGTATCACCTTTGTAACCGAGAGAGTCCCTGAGCCACGGAGACCGGGAGTGCTGGAATTGGGTATGCTGCCTGCGTGCGTCACTCACAGCCTTGGCAGAGGTTCAGGTTTCACGCATTAAGACTCAGGCCAAAGAAAGTTAATGACCTATATTCCATTGTCTCTCTTAATTTCTAAAACAACTGATCACCAGACTCCGTCAGTCTAGTGCTTCGGAGGAGGAGGATTTCTCCAGGGTGAATATGTTGATAATAATAATAATAAAAAAGCCTGATCTATTTTCTGTGCCGCAGTTCCTCCTGTATGAAATTGCAAAGAAGATTATATTAAACCATCAGGAAGAAAATATTCAAGGTGACATCATGTAAATGGGATGCAGTGCATAACATCTCTTCCCCAGGCATAGTTTAAGCGGGGCCCATCATTTGCAAGTGCAAAAACGAGGTCTCAGATAGGAACTCGAGATCCCATCCTGCATTATCCCACCTTCAGACCTTTAATTCACATGAGCCCCGCAGGGGCTGCAAGATGGAGCTCTTCCACCGGGCGTTGGGTGGATCTCTGGGTCCCCCTCCCCCTCCCCTTCCTTTCAGTTTTAAATGATATTCCATCTTCTGGCACCCTCCCTTAGTTAAGCACAGGACAGCGTCTTTGAGGCCTGCCAAGTTTAGGTAAATCCTCACTGTCTTTTGCTATTTTGGGTTGGAGTTTTAAACTGGGGTCTCATCATTTTAGAATGCTGTATTTTCTATTATATGTAAGCCACCATGAGCCAGTTCTCGAAGTGCAGCAGCCAACAAATCCCTAAATAAATAAATAAAGAGACACAGACAGACAGACAAACATATATATTCAAGCCAAGAAACCCTGAATTTGGGAAGCAGCCACAGCAACAGCAATTGGATATGGGATCATCTGTATTAGAAAAATGATCACTAAAAAGATGGGCACTATCAGTTCGGAAGGAACGGTCTGTTGCAAAAGCCCTGCTTGATCATTACTATTAGGGATGGGCACAAACTAACTCACAAATTATAGTCTGGCACCAATTCTGGCTGGTTCATGGCTTGAAGGCGGAATCAGAATCACACAGAGCCAGAAGACATCACCAAGAGCCATCCGGTCCAGCCTCCCATCTTCTTGGGGATTTAAAAATCACACCCTCCTGGCAGGTGCTCATCTACCTCCTCCTAAAATCTCATTGGGGTTCAGTCCTTCGGTTTCACGGAGAATTCTCAGCCACCCAGATTGTTTTTCCTTTGAAGCTTCACACGTTAATTTGATCCCATTAGGGGAGTTGGGCAATATACTGTGTAACTGCACTGAAATTTCAGTGCTGACAATGTTTATGTTTGTATTCTCTTTCTTGATTTAGAATAAAATCTGTCTTTTGCATCCAGTCAAAGACTGTGTTTTCTTGGCGATGAAGAAACCTGACAGAATGAAAGGATAGGTCATATTAAGGAACAGAAGGTTGTTGGAACTAGAAGGACATGATCTGAGGTATGAAAGGCATGGTAATTTGTGGTATGACAAATGCAAGGTAAAATAATTTTATTAGACATGCCATTTTAAGTATACAAGTATAAATTCAGATTATGTCAACAAGTGGGGTTGTATGAAGTTATATAAAAAAACACTTATTTTGGTGAAAAATGCTCCTTAATGGTCTGGTTGAAATATTGGAAATAATAGGGCCACTTCTGCATGAAGAAAATGTTCCTGGACAGCCTTGGCATGTATAGAGCCCCCCCCCCCCCCATGATGTCGCCAACATCCTGAGGCTGTCGAAATTCAGCCATTTTTAACTTGTGATTTCAGGAATCCAGAAAACTGGACTTGCCACCCTAAATCATGCAAACCATTGGTGGGCAACCAGTGATAAGACTGTATGGAGGGGGAAATGTGCATTAGTTCAGCAGATTTATCCTGCTCTCACATCCACCCTCCCCTCTCCATTTCCTGCTTTTAGTAAAAAAAAAAATTAAATGGCGCAGTCCATGTCACTGCATAACCACAAACCTACATTGTCAAAGGTGAAATAAAATCTTTTTAAATTTTTTAACATGTCCACGGTCTTTTTGGGATCAGGCAAGCAAAGCACAACCCGTTTTCTGGAGGTGGGAAATAGGCTGGGAAAGGGGTGTGTGATCTGGCTGCCTTCTCCCAATCATACAGGGTCTGAGCACCTTGTTTTAAAGCCAACCATTAGCACAAAATGTCTTTTTGGGCTTCAATTACCTGTCCAGCCTTCTAATCACTGCTGCAGGCAAAAACAGCCCCATTTGCATTTTCTGGAGGTGGGAAATGAGCTGGGAAGGAGGGGGGGGCATGTGATCTGGTTGCCTTCTCGCGATCATACAGGAGTCTGAACACCTTGTTTTTATCCAACCATTAGCAGGAAATATCTTTTTGGGCTTTAAATATAATGTTCAGGGTCTCAGAAATCCACCCAGACAGAAATAAAGTGAAAGCCCAAACTCAAAGTCTATTCTTCTATGTGACAACGGCAGCAAGACTAGTTCTGGCCAAGAAAGGGAAAATGCAAGAACTACCTTCGATAGAAGACTGGTTGAACAAAGTAGCGGACTTTGCAAAGATGGCCAAACTGACACTGATAGTCAATGGAAAAACAGAAGAGCAATGGGGCTCTTATCTGAATTATTTAAACTAAAAGGAAACACGAAAAGGGGACATAAGTGTAACAAATGAAGAGCATAATCTATCTTTCTTTGTATTAACAACTTATATTATGTGTTGTTTTTATATTTTTATCTTTATGAAAATAAAAATATATATTAAAAAAAGGAATAAAGTGAAAAAGAACACGAATTCCAAAAAGGATGGGAGGGATGCTGTATCATTCTGGCATTTCTTCACAGCAACGTGGCAGTGTTGACTCCTATTTAAAAATGCATCTGTGTTGTGGCATTGCCACAAAGCAACATGGAAGTGCCTTTACAAAACAATAATTCCAGGGCTGGGAGGGGGGAGAAAGTTTCAGTCCATGAGAGAACTGCTGTGTTGCGACTGATGGCTTGCTGTGAGCAGAGAGAGAAGTTTGTGTTGCTTTCCCTTGAAGCCTCAGGAGGAGGCAAAAAGACTTGATGGGGCAGAGGGGAAATGTGGAAGGGGTCTCCCCATGAGGAGGGCTGCAAACAGGAGATTTCCCATTCCAGGTTTGTCAGCAGGAAGCCACTCACATTCTACCCCTCCCTGCAGAAACGGCCTAGATTTCTCTCAAGAAGATTGTGAAATAAAAGCCAATGAAGGTGATAGCAGAAGCGTACACCTGTCATTTTTTTATTCACAATTATCAAAAATATTGAAAGTGGATAAAAAATCATGGTTTTGTTCAACATAAGACTGCTTTTGAAGTAGAACTACGTACAAATGATGACGATATTATGGGTAAGATGTTATTGAAATTTGAGATGGGAGAAGAAACTATAAGAATGCATGATAAACAGTTGAAAAATGTTAGACATGATATACAAAAGGAACAAGGGGAAAACATGTAGACAAAATGTCTCAAATTCAATGCAATCTTGAGGAGAACTTTTATAAAATTGTTGGTATTTGTCACCTGTGAGGTTATATAATTTTTTTTTAATATTCAATACTTGCTGAAAATATGATTCAGGTGAAAACTGTGTTGGTCTGGATCAGCAGAAGACAGTTCGAGTCTAGTGACACCTTTAAGACTGGCAACACTTTATTCAAGTGCACACACACACTTCCTCGGATAAAATGATATGGGAATTACCAGGCTGTACATATGGCTAGAAGGTGAGCAGTAAATTCATACAGCATGGCAAAGATGTTTAACAGATTCAATGACCTTACAGCAGTGTTCCCCAATCTTTTTATCACCGGGGACCGGCCAACGCTTGACAATTTTACTGAGGCCCGTGGGGGGGGGGGGGGGTAATGTTTTGCCAAGGGATGTTCCCGCTGCTGCCTGAGCCCCTGCTCCGCTTGCTTTCCCACCGGCGCCTCTGACTTCCCGCCGCCCACTGGGGGTGCTGCCAGCAGCAGCTGTGCAGTGCCAGGGCATGGGGGAGCCCCAGCCATAGCGGCCGCTGGAGAGCACCAAAGGTGAGCCGGCGGCAGAGTGGCAGGGCAACCCCCGAAGCAGCAGCCAGGGAGGAGGATGAGGAGGAGCCGCGGCCCGGTACAGATTGATCCACAGACCGGTCCCGGTCTCCAGACCGGGGGTTGCGGACTGCTGGTCTAGAATGTTAATGTCTAGTTTCATACTTGGACCAATGGCCACTGGATGAAAGGTGCAAACTGTACTCCCCACCCTAAAAAGGAAGCATCAATGTATAATAAGATTTCTTCCTCTTGGACCCCAATGAGAATTCCTCTAGATAAATTTGAGGGAGCAGCCAATGATGGAAGAGATCACAAAACCAATCTCAGAACTGAAAAATGCTTCCAACCCTGAATTAGGTGAGGCCTAAACACTCATGAAAACCATAATTTCATCCCATTGCTTCTGGTCCATCCTACAAGAGAAAACAACTTTGCTCCATCCTCTATATGCCATCCTTTTAAATATTTGAAGATGGCTATCAAATCCCCTCTCAGTCATCTCCTCTCTAGGCCAAACAGACCAAAGTTCCCCCAACCTTTCCTCATACGTCTTGGTCTCCAAACCCCTCACCATCTTTGTTCCCCTCCTCTGGACACGTTCCAGTTTGTCTACATCTCTCTTCAACTGGGGGGCCCAAAACTGAGCCAAGTGAAGCCGAACAAAAGCAGAGTAAAGTGGTACCATCACCTCCCGTGATCTGGACACGATACTCCATTTGATACAGCCGCAAATCCTAACTCTTACTCTCCCCCCCACCTCTGTCTCAGGCCAACAGCTCCTGGTTGGCCACTCCTTCTGCCTGCCCTGAGGACCTCTCCTGTCCTCAGCACAGGCCTCTCCAAGGCTCCTTCCTGCCTCTGCCTCACGGGCTGCAGGGTTGCCATGGGGATGGCCCGAACCAGCCTCGCATCACAATCCGTCTGGAGGGACATCCTGCCTCCCAAAACTGGTGGGGGCATTTGCAGCAGTATTCTGCAGCGATGTGGAGATTTCAGACGAATGGTGAGTCCAGCTAGGAAATTACGAATCACATAATTGTAGAATTGTAGAATGAGAGAGTTGGAAGGGACCTCCTGGGTCATCTAGTCCAACCCCCTGCACTATGCAGGACACTCTCAACCCTCTTGCTCCTCCACTGCCACCTGCTACCCCCTCAAACCTTCACAGAATCAGCCTCTCCGTCAGATGGCTATCCAGCCTCTGTTTAAAAATTTCCAAAGATGGAGAACCCACCACCTCCCGAGGAAGCCTGTTCCACTGAGAAACCATTCTGTCACGAACGTCTTTTGAAGGTTTAGATGGAATTTAGAATCCTAGAGTAGGAAGGGACCTCCTGGGTCATCTAGTCCAACCCCCTGCACTATGCAGGACACTCACAACCCTCTTGCTCATCCACTGTCGCCTGCCACCCACTCAAACATTCACAGAATCACCCTCTCTACCAGATGGCTATCCAGCCTCTGTTTAAAAATTTCCAAAGATGGAGAACCCACTACCTTCCGAGGAAGCTTGTTCCACTGAGAAACCACTCTAACTGTCAGGAACTTCTTCCAGATGTTTAGACGGAATTTCTTTTGCATTAATTAACAAGGTGCAATTTAATAAAGATAAGTGTAAAGTTCTGCATCTGGGTCAGAAAAATGAAAAGCATGCCTACTGGAAGGGGGATACGCTTCTAGATAACACTGTGTGTGAACGAGACCTTGGGGTACTTGTGGATTGTAAACTAAACATGAGCAGGCAGTGTGATGCAGCGGTAAAAAAGGTGAATGCCATTTTGGGCTGTATCAACAGGGGCATCACATCAAAATCACAAGATGTCATAGTCCCATTGTATACGGCACTGGTCAGACCACACCTGGAGTGCTGTGTGCAGTTCAGGAGGCTTCACTTCAAGAAGGATGTAGGTAAAATTGAAAGGGTATAGAGGAGAGCGATGAAGATGATCTGGGGCCAAGGGACCAAGTCCTATGAAGATAGGTTGAGGGACTTGGGAATGTTCAGCTTGGAGAAAAGGAGGTTAAGAGGGGACATGATAGCCCTCTTTAAGTATTTGAAAGGTTGTCATTTGGAGGAGGGCAGGATGCTGTTCCCATTGGCTGCAGAGGAAAGGACATGCAGTAATGGGTTTAAATCAGATCTCTCAAGACCTCACATACCTCACAGGTTTATTGTGGAGAGACGAATGGAAAAGGTGTTTGTAAACCGCTTTGAGACTCCTTTGGGTAGTAAGCAATAGGGTACAAAAATCCGTTCTTCTAAGGAGCAACCATGAAAGAAGCATGTGGGCACATAACATTTTACCAACAGTGAAAACATGGGAGACAGAAGGAACAGGATGGACACCTGTGTACTATGACTACCCCATATGTATTAGGGCAGAGGGGCATAATTCACGCAAGAAGGGAAATGACGCAGAACTGGGAGGAATTGGTTGCCATGTAATCTTTCCCTAAGAAGAGTCTCCAGTCTGATTTTCCCTCCACATATCTGAGGACATGCCTCTGGAAAGCTCATCTGTAACCACTATGCCACAATTCCCAAAGGTCAGTCCTCTCCCACACTCAATGAACAGCTCAAACCACAAGTTCTTGACACCCATATCTCCACACCCATGGCCTCATTTGCCACCATGCCACCACAACCTCCCACACAACACACATGACAACCCCATGCCCTTACAGACTGGACAACTCCTCCCCCCTTCCTCTTCCCACTGCCAAGCTCTAGCGCCTGTTGTATTCTTGGAGACAACGGGCTTTGCCCCTAGTCCTTTATATCAGTGGTCCCCAACCTGCGGGCCGTGGCCCGCTGCCGGGCTGCGAAGGCCATGGCGCCGGGCCGCGGCTCCCTCTCCCCGCCCCCCCCCGCAGTAAAAAACTTCCCAGGCCGCAAGCTTGCGGCCTGGGAAGCTTCTTACTGTGGGAGGGCGGGGGGATGGAATCAGGGCCGGGCCGCGCATGGCGCATTCACGCATGTGCGGCCTGTGTGGGCGCGGCCCAATGTCCGGGCGTGCCCTGTGTGGGGCGTGGGCCACGGGCGCGGCCCAATGTGCGGCAGTGGTCCACGCAAGCGCGGCCCGATGCCCTGCCGGTCCCCAGCCTCAGAAAGGTTGGGGACCACTGCTTTATATGGCAGCCTTTTAAATAGGTTATCAGATCCCCTCTCATTCGTCTCCTCTCGAGGCTAAACAGACCAAGCTCCCCCAACCTTTCCTCATATGTCTTGGTCTCCAAACCCTTCGCCATCTTTGTTGCCTCCACGTGAGGCTGAACCAGAGCAGAGTAAAGCGGTACCATCACCTCCCCCATCCTATATTGGTGTAGACAGCTTTTCCTACCTAAATGCAGAACTTCACATTTACTTTGGAGGCTAAGACATTTACAATTCATGTAAAGGTAAAGGTAAAGGTATCCCCTGTGCAAGCACCGGGTCATGTCTGACCCTTGGGGTGACGCCCTCCAGCGTTTTCTTGGCAGACTCAATACAGGGTGGTTTGCCAGTGCCTTCCCCAGTCATGACCGTTTACCCCCCAGCAAGCTCGGTACTCATTTTACCCACCTCGGAAGGATGGAAGGCTGAGTCAACCTTGAGCCGGCTGCTGGTATCAAACTCCCAGTCTCATGGGTGTTTCAGGGTCAGTCCCAGGAACTCAATCCTTTGGGGCACCCTTGGAAGGAACTTCAGCCTCAGCAAAAGTCCCAAGGAGGAAAAGGTTCAGGGGCGTGGAGAGAGGGTCGCCTGAGCCCAACCTCCAGCGGGGAAAACCCCTTCCTTCCCACTCTCATTCCCTGATTGAGGTACCCGGAAGGGACTCCTGGAGTCTTTCAGAATCTGAGTCATTCTGCGAAGGGGTCTATGGAGGTCAGGTCTGGGAAGATGTCTCTCCTTCTGAGTAAGCTGCTCAGGAACGGACAGCCTTGTGTTGTGTACTCTGCCATGGACAAGCTCCATTCCTGGGGAGGCCAGACGTTGAGGGGCAGGTTTCTCCTCTGACTGAGGCCTGGAGGAAGGAGCAGCTCAACCGGGGAGGGAGGCTGACAAGGGAGGGTTTCCAGCCGTAGCTCAAGGCCACCCATCCGAAGGGCTTCCTGAGAGTTGCCTGTCTTTCTTCTGCAGAACCAAGAGATGGAGGGAGTTTGGGAGTTAGCCCCGCCCATTTCTCCCCCAGGTTTCCACTAACCTCTTGGCTACAGAGGTCTGAGAACTGCTCTTTGGGGTCAGAATTTCCCGCAGGTCTTTTCGGGTTAGAATTCCTGTCACCCCCCACAACTTCCTCCTGGATGCTGTCAGGAGTTTCCTCCAAGTGAGCAACATGACTTGGAGTGGTCCTCTGAAGATGAGAGGGTCAGCTGAGACAAAAGCCTCAACTCCTGTAGTCAGTCTGCTTTCTGGCAGGAGAGGGTGCATTATCCTCTTCCTCCTCCTCCTCCTCCTCCTCCTCCTCTTCCTTGGAAAATAAGCCAGCTCCTTGGCCGGCAGTTCCCGGGAGGTTGAGGGACTGGAAGGAACAAGGGAACTCTCTAGCGGAGGAAGAAGGGGGACTCCGAGAGGGAGGTCTCATCCTAGCCGGTGTGGGATCATTAGCAAGCTCAGTTCTCATCCAACTCCACTCTTTTCCAGAAAATGTCCAATTCCTTCTGGAAGGAAGAAGGTGTTATATATACGGCGTAAACACCCCCCCGGACGGAGCACCTGGCCGCCTGCCCCCAATTTTAAAGACCAACGGTAAGCGTTTCCAGCTGCCATAGACACACGGGAACCCCATGCCCTGGGGAGTGAAGTTTTCAGAGCACCTGCCCCAGCACAAGAACCCCCCAAATGGGCCCAGGATGGATTGTGACTGAAGGGGGGGGTCAGGAAGGGGGGGGTTCAGCTGAGGACTGAAAGAGCAGACAGGCTTAGCTTGACATGCTTAGAGAGAAATAGACACCTGCAGCCAAAGACCCACATGGTCTCCCTGTAGAGATGACCTCTCAAGAGCCCACCCAGGAAAGGGGCCAGCACTTCCCCTGGAGGGGAGGGGGAGAGGGAGAGCTCAGAGTGCCCCCAGGAAACCCCAAAGGGTTCTCTTTCCACCCCCCACATGAGCAGGATACCAGGGAGGGGGTGTGCCCCAAATGAGAGGAGATCTGGGGTACGGAGCTGGCCAGAGCCACAAGCTTCCTCTGAGGCCCTAACTCAGCCTGAGGTCCTCCCGCTGCCCCACAGGGGCTCAGCAACAAGAACGGGATGTCACAAGGACCTTTAGGGGCTGCTGAGATTTCCGCAGTGCAAAAGGCAGAGGGTGGGGGCCACGCGGGGTTTCTTGACTGTGCCCAAGGGAAGAGCCCTGGGAAGAGCTTGGGAGGCTCATTTTGTCCAGGGACCCCGTTAATTTTGGTGTTCTTGTTTTTAATTTCCAGTGGCGGCCAGGAAGAACAACACCCCGCGGATGGAGGATCGGGGTGTGGACTGCACTAAGCTGGCGGGGGGTGGGAAGGCGGGCCCTGGCTCAAAGCGGGTCTGTTTTCCACAGCTCGACCGCGAGCCAGGGCCCCCCGCCCCCCCTCCAGCAGCAGCCACACCCCCAGGAAGACCTCCGCTCTTCCCCCCACTGGACAACACCGCCCTGGTGGCTAGACACCAGGGCCTGAGGGGGAAGAGCGGCACCCTCCATCCGCGGCAGGGAGCTCCGCTTCCGGGGAGGAACGAGAGGAGGTAGGCGGGAGGAGGTAAGTACTTTCAGCTGGCCAGAGCCACAAGTTCCCTCCAAGGCCTTAATCCAGCCTGAGGTCCTCCTGCTGCTCCACGGGGGCTTCGCAATAGGAACGGACTCTGACAAGGCCCCATATGGACTGCTGAGATTTCAGCACCCAAAAGGCAGAGGGTTGAGGCCGCTCGGGGATTCTGACTGTGCCCAAAAGAAGAGCCCCTGGGAGAGCTTGGGAGGCTCCTTTCCCCCCAGTGACCCTGTTCCTGTTTTTAATTTCCAGAGGCACCCAGGAACGCCAACATGAAGGATAGGGCTGCAGGCGGGGGCTGGGAAGGCAAGCCCAAAGAACACCTACACTCTTCCCCCCAGCGAAGAACACCCCCCTAGTGTGATGACACCTGGGCCTGCGGGGGAAGAGCAGCTCCCTCCAGCCGCGTCAGGGAGCTCCGCTTCCGGGGAGGAGAAAGAGGTGCTAGGCGGGAGGAGGTAAGTACTTTCAGCTGGGAAAGTGGGTGGTGGAGACGGGAGTAGGCAACATGGGAAGTGCTGGGGGTGGGGCAGTCCTTCCGTTCAGGGGGCAGCAGCTCCATTTTAATATAAGAATTCGGATAGTGAAGGAGCAGGGATTCTATGGTATCAGCCAGGGAGTCCTGGAGATCGTCTCCTTGGCTCTTACTACTATTAGGTGAAATATACACATTAATACATATTAATATTCTGGGGAAAAGTCCCTTGACTGATAGGACCTGGAAGTTATTATACTGACTGTTTTCTAAGATGAAAACATCAACTTGAAACAAAGGTAACCAGGCCTTCACGCCCCCGTCCCTTTGTGTGTATCCTGGTTGCTGGGACTGAGAAAGCCTTGTAGCCCTGAATAGAAAGGAAATCCTGTTCCTGGATCCATGTTTCCTGCAGGAAAATAATGTCATGGATTTTCAAAAACTGGTGTCGTGGAGTTTGTTCTTCCACACCCCCAGGATTCCAGAACAAACACTTTAATTGTCAGGGCTCACTCGTGATCTTATCCAGGTCTCCCTCTTCTGCTGTTTTTGTGCAGGCACACAGTTGCTCCAGATGGGACCCCTCGTCCTCACCTCCACAGGTTCCGTCAAGATGCAACACGTGTGCAAGGGGCCTATCTACATCATCTGTCTGTGTGAATCTCTCCTGGGGCATCAGGATGGAATATTGCCTGCAGTGATTTCCCACAGCAATATGATTTCCTTCCATTAAATATTACTGAGTCAAGCATAAATTTGCGGAGAAGACTTCAACACAAATCCAAGCAGCCTTCAAAGAGCCAAGAGAGAGCGGGATGATGGACAGGAGGAATATGTACTTTCTGTCTCCTTGACTCCTCTTGTCATTCACGGAAAAAGAAAACCCTTCCTCGAATCAATGCCATCGACACCCACGGAATGTGCCAGCATCAGCTTCGCAGAGCACTGTCTCCGACATGCCTTTTGCCAATTGTTGTCCGACAGATGGTTGGGATTTTGATGAGAACGGAGTGGAGAAGGGGGTGGGGAGCGGGATCCACAGCCATTTTCCTATGCAGAATTACCTCCCAGGCCAAAAGGGAAAGAAGAAGAAAACAAGTTACAGTTTCTCCTCCTAAGAGCAAAGGGAAGGAAAGAAAATGAAGTCAATGTTTGGAAAGAAGAGGGACTAATAAATAGCTATCTCTGTGTCACCCAGTGCTGGAGGTTGTCTATGCTCTTCCCCCTTGGTTCAATTTCCTGTGGGGTGGGAGATAAGATAGTATTTGGCTGAAGGAATCCATTAAAATGGCATACGTTGGAAGGATAGTGCGGGGGAATGACTTGTGCAGTGGCAGTGCAGGCACACAACAGGGGATAACCATCTGACTATCTCCTCGTGGGCCTATGGAAATGGTTTCAGGACTCCCAAACAGTGATTCCTAGAAACTGGCTCATCACAGTCTTTGTCATAACTAAAGGGGCTTGCAGATTGCCCACCTATAGCAGCAGCCTCCCTGCAGTGTTTCAAAGTAGAAAAAACTGTATAGAAAGGCACTAACCAGCGAATGCTGTTACAGGCTAGCACAGGGGTCTCCAACGTAATGCCCATGGGCACCATAGCCTGCCAGTGTGTACAGAAAGTGGACGGGACTCGGTAGGCTTTTCATCCAGCAAGGATTGGATTTCCTGTGCAGATTTCTTAAATGCTGCCTTGCCAGTTACCAAAGTTAAGCTGGGATGCCCTTGACTCTCATCCGAAAACAACAGTGGGTCCAGAATGTGGCTGCCAAGGACCCCATGGAGAGCTCATATGCAACCTGTTCTCCAGCAGCCACCATGGCTACTGGATCAGATTTAAGGTGTTGATTTTAACCTGTAATGCAGCCCAGGACAGAACTGCAGAATGGTGCTCTTCCAACACGATATGGAGTCGGGACCTGGCTCCGAGTCCCGTCTTAGTCAGGGAGCGCTCTGGAAAGTCACCGCCTCAAATAAGGAATGGAACGCATTTTGCGGGATGTTGGTGAAATGCACAGTTGTGTCGAGGAAGAGATCAGCCAGACCGGTGGGATGTTAGCCGTAGACATCAGGGACTCCCATCTCTGTAGTCAGCGTGGCCCCGTCCTGGGGAGGGAAGAACAACAACCCTTGGCTCGTACTGGCAGCCTGCCCTGGTCCCCGGCTCTTCCCGCCTGCCACACGACATCGCTCCAAATGCCTTGCTATTAATACCAGGCACCTTCTCTTACAAAGGAACAGCAAAGTGTGTCAGAGTGTGGCCCTCATCGGGCAAAGAAGAGCGATAAAACAAGGGGGGGGGGATGCTGACTCAGCTTCCATCGCTCTTCATAGCGGGAAGGCCGACTAGTCATGACTTCAGTGACATAAACAGACCACAGAAGGGCACCCACCACACATCCGTCTCCCTCAAAGTCAGTCTGGAAGCACCCACTGGTGGCAGGGAGGCCAGTGGTGGGGGATGGGGTGCACTTTCCAATGCCAGGAATTAACACCAGGTGCCCACGTGACCCAGAAGCAATCGGGGGTGGGGAGTGGGATGGCCATCCTAGATGCTGCAAAATGTTTTGTTTGTCATGCTGTATAAAGCAGCCTTTCCCAACCTTTGACCACGCAGGAGCCCTGGAAATAATTTTCAGGCTTCAAGGAGCTCCAGAAGTGATGTCACGACTCCTGTAGTTCCATTTGGGAAGGAAGGAAGGAAGGAAGGAAGGAAGGAAGGAAGGAAGGAAGGAAGGAAGGAAGGAAGGAAGGAAGGAAGAGGGAGGGAGGGAGGGAGGGAGGGAGGGAGGGAGGAGATTGGAAGTGGACTGAGAAGGAAGGAAGGAAGGAAGGAAGGAAGGAAGGAAGGAAGGAAGGAAGGAAGGAAGGAAGGAAGGAAGGAAGGAAGGAAGGAAGGAAGGAAGGAAGGAAGGAAGGAAGAGGGAGGGAGGGAGGAGATTGGAAGTGGACTGAGAAGGAAGGAAGGAAGGAAGGAAGGAAGGAAGGAAGGAAGGAAGGAAGGAAGGAAGGAAGGAAGGAAGGAAGGAAGGAAGAAAGGAAGGAAGGAAGGAGGGTTTCAATCATCCCAGTATCCTGCTACATCTTCAGACAATGCCAGACTTTAAGCAAAGGCCAAAACTGATCAGGAGAAGAGCTTCATGTCTTATGAATCTGCTGACGCTCTTGCACATTCAGAGATCATAAACACTTAGATTCAATTGAGGTTCATTTCAGTAAAACATTTCGAGGAGTGGAGCTTTAACAACCCTCATTCTGGAAAGTGCCTAAAACACCTGTTTATGTTTGGCTGGCTTCACAGGAGCTTATGAGAAGTGCCTTGCTGAGAATCCTAAATGGCACAGTAAAACAATTGGATCGGTCGCTTCATCAAAATGATGGCATTGCACCCATGGATTGGGTGCGTCGTGGTGTCTCTCAGTGCCTCATCGTGAATTGCTTTCTATTCCAGAGTTTTACACAGGACTGTTACCTAAAAGTACCAAAAAGGCATCTATCCTCCTCTGCAAGCAGGCAGGCCTTTTCCCCACCAAATAAGGATGGCAGCAGCAGAGAAATCAAAGTTTCACCCATCTCCCAATTGGCCATGGGATTGGAGTTGCCAGCATCCAGGTGGCACCTGGAGATCTCCTGACATTGCAACTGACCCCTAGAGCAGTGTTCCCCAATCCCCAGGCCGTGACCCGATACCGGGACGTAGAGCCCTCGGTACTGGTCCACAGCAGGAGTGGGCGCCAGCACACCAGTGGGTGCGCCTCCCTCCTCCCTGCAGCGCGGTGCTTGCTGCGCCGGGAGCGATTGGCCGCTTCCGTGCCTGCATGAACTGGCGAGTGCCCCTCTCCCTCTCCCTCTCCCTCTCCCTCTCCCTCTCCCTCTCCCTCTCCCCCCCTGGTCCCCAGCCTGAAAAAGGTTGGGGACCACTGCTCTAGAGTAGCGGTCCCCAACCTTTCTGAGGTCAGGGACCGACTCCGGGGGTGAGGGGAGAGCCGATGGCTCAGTTCTACGTTTCTATGGATAATGCTGACTAATTTGATGTGCGAACCATGTCAAGAAATTGGAAAGTTTTTGCAAGAGAAAAATGAGATGAAGAAATCGAAATTGGAAATTGAATCATGTCTGATTCACACAAGAGAGAAGTCAAATCAAAACAGGGAGTTGGGGGTGAAAGAAGCAGGGATGAGAAAATCATCAAGGGAATGCATTGTAGCTGGGTGGCTTGTAGCTGGGGACCTGCTGGGTTGGAACACTCACCAAATTGCCCCCCCACACACACACACACACACACACAAACCTTCTCCTTGTGCAACTGCCACTGGACTGAAGCCTTGTTTGTTTTGTTTTTTAAAAGCTCAAGAGGTACAAAGGACTCTAACAAGTCCTCCAGCACAGGGGTAGTCAAACTGCGGCCCTCCAGATGCTGGCAAATGCTGGCAGGGGCTCATGGCAATTGTAGTCCATGGACATCTGGAGGGGCACAGTTTGACTATCCCTGCTCTAGCACGCGGAAGCCTTTCAAGATTGCAAGTGTTGAAACAGGGCGGCTTGCAAATGACTTTTCTTTCCCCTCCTCCTAAGTACTTTCCTTTCTACTTTGCTCAGAGCTGCGCCTCACTTGTTCTAAATGGAGACAAGGAGAATGAAAGGGATGGCCCAGCTTCAGCTTTCAAGAGGCTAAATTCATTTGAAAAGGAGACGGGTGGAAGGAGATTAAATTACTGATCATTCTGAAGTGCCTCAGCTATTGAACTGCTTTTAACATACCTGCCTTTAATACGGAAAGAAAACAGGACAAAGCATTAAGGACAACTATAGAACAATGAAGGCCCTCTCCATGGACTGGCCAAGGCCGCCATTTAAAGATCTCCCGTGTGAACGATGCTGGGTGAGAGAAGTGTCGGGGGTTGGTCAAGTGAAGGTTGTGTTAGGAGGCATAAGTGGCTCACACACAATAGGACAGGGGTAGTCAAACTGCGGCCCTCCAGATGTCCATGGACTACAATTCCCAGGAGCCCCTGCCAGCATTCGCTGGCAGGGGCTCCTGGGAATTGTAGTCCATGGACATCTGGAGGGCTGCAGTGACTACCCCTGCGATAGGAGGTATTCCCCACCACCCCAGGAATCCTCACGGGTGAGAGGTTGCTGGTTAAAAGTTTACTCACATGCCCTGTTTGATAGGATTGCCAACCACCATCTCCCACCACTAGAGCTGATCTTCAGAGAAGACTTCATCAGGAGAAGATGGCCACTTATGGCATCATGCCCCAAACCCTACCACTTCTGGCACTTCCTAACACACAGAGGAGAAGCCTACTGTTGAGGATTCTGTAAGCACTGAGGCAATCTTTGGCATGACTAGACCTGGGCCAAAACGTGGGCATGTTACAACCAGAGCTTGTAGGAGGCCAGAAGTAACATCTGAACTGGTCTCTCTGCCCAACTCCACCAGAAGAAGAAGAAGAGTTGGTTCTTATATGCTGCTTTTCCCTACCCAAAGGAGGCTCAAAGCGGCTTAAAGTCACCTTTTATTATTATTATTATTATTATTATTATTATTATTATTATTATTATTATTATTATTATTATTATTATTGAATTTATTACCCGCCACTCCCTTGCGGCTCGTGGCGGGTTACAACAGTATAAAACCCCATAAAATACATTAAAAAACCAATTAACATATCAATAGTTAATAACTACCTGGCAAGAGCGGCTAATCAACTACCCATTCCCCCCCTAGCAAGTGGAGAGGGGATACTGGTGGTACCCGTCTCTAATCCCAATCCTCAGGTCCCGGGGGGGCATAGATGTTAAGCCTGGTCTCAACCGTAAACCTGGCGGAAGAGCTCCGTCTTGCAGGCCCTGCGGAACGATGGAAGGTCCCGCAGGGCCCGCAGCTCTCCCAGGAGCTCATTCCACCAGGCAGAGGCCAGGACCGAAAAGGCCCTGGCCCTGGTCGAGGCCAGGCGTGCTTCCCTAGGTCCGGGGACGACCAATAGATTTTCTCCCGCAGAACGTAAAGCTCTACGGGGGGCATAGGGCGATAAGCGGTCCCTCAGGTATGTGGGTCCCAACTCGCGTAAAGCCTTGAAGGTTAAAACCAAAACCTTGAACCGGATCCGGGCAGCAATTGGCAACCAGTGCAGCTGCCTCAGCACTGGCTGGATATGGGCCCTCCAAGGTGTACCAGTTAGGACCCTAGCAGCTGCATTCTGCACTAGCTGAAGTTTCCAGATCAAGGACAAGGGAAGGCCCGCGTAGACCGAGTTACAGAAATCTATTCTGGAGGTGACCGTTGCATGGATCACCATGGCCAGGTGTTCGGGGGACAGGTAGGGCACTAGTAGTCGGGCCTGGCGAAGTTGGAAGAATGCCTGGCCTGCTACTCTTTTGATCTGTGCCTCTTGATCTGTGCCTTTTGATCTGTGCCTCCAAAGTTAGGGAGGCATCAATGATCACGCCCAAATTCCTGGCCTGGGACGCGATGGTAAGATGCGCCCCTTCCCATTCCTCTCCCCACAACAGACACCCTGTGGGGTAGGTGAGGCTGAGAGAGCTCTGATATTATTGCTCGGTCAGAACAATTTTATCAGTGCTGTGGTGAGCCCAAGATCACCCAGATGGTTGCATGTGGGGGAGCACAGAATCAAACCTGGCATGCCAGATTAGAAGTCCGCACTCCTAACCACTACACCAAACTGGCTCTCAGGCTGAAACTGTTTCTGAAACTTTCTCCATAATGCCTTTCCATGCCCACGAGAAACAGGACATGGGGCATTTTGAATATTTTACTATTTAAATTGGAATTTTAATATTTTAAACCTTAGATGTTACACTTAGTTGAATTGTTAAAGTGGCCTTTTCCTCATTCTCATTTTGCTCGCTGCTAAGTTCCTGTTTCTTGGGAGAATTTCTGTTCTGCAAGTGTTTGGTTTCTTCTAATTGATTCAATATCACACTGATTTACACCTGGTGTGAAAACTTGCAACTCAACTCTGCAGGGAGACATGTTGGAGATAAACCAAGTATGACATCAAATTGACCACTAGAGGGAGAAAGATGTTTGTGGAACTGCATTATTTATTGTGTGCAAAATAGGCCACAATAGTCTCTTTAGCGTTGTCCTGCCCTCACTGCTTGCTCACCTCTCCATTTCCTGCCCGGTGAGATGCTTTGGGCTGATCCTGCGTTGAGCCGGGGGTTGGACTAGATGGCCTGTATGGCCCCTTCCAACTCTATGATTCTGTGATTCTGTGATTCCACCCCCCCCCCCAAACTTCTGGGTATTTCCCAACCTTGAGCTGGAAACCTGAAAGAGTCCTTTCTGCTTTGGGATTATTTCTCCTGTATAAAACACAGCGGAACAGATGATTCAGTATGTATTTTTAAGCGTGAACGATTTTGACATGCACTTCGATGTAAATTATTTAGCAACATGAATATTCTGCAAAAACACTAATAAGGGAACATTTGAGGACGATTTTTCCCCCTCCAACTTGACTTTATCTGCTGGGCTTCCACAAATGAGGAGGAGAAGGGAACCCTTCAGTTATTAAAATGTTAGTCAAACAAAGAGGCATGTGGGGATATTATAAAAGACTAGTTGTTGTCTCATTACATAACCTTAATTAAATTAGCAGACAGGCTTACTGAGAAGTGGGCAGGCCATTTCTTGTCAGTCAAACACCCTCCTGGACGTGCAAAAGCTTCCTTTCAAATGACCCTGCGATATAGACTGTGCTTCGCTTTCATTAGTGAAAGATTTCTTCATCTGCTGAATAAAAGGCGGCTGGGTACTTACCCAAGCCGCAGTTGACGCGGCGGGCGGGCGGGCGAAGGAGGACGCGACGGGCGGCTGGCGGCGTGCGTGCGGACGCGCGCACGTGCGTCTGGACGCTGCGTGGGGCGGGGCCGCGAGCGCGGGCCTATTTAAGGGGCCTCGTGCTCGTGGCTCGCCCCCTTTCGCCCGCAGCCGAGCAAGAGCGACCCACCCTCCCGTTCCCCCCCCTTACTTGTTTTCTTGTGATTGTTGTAGTATTAATAATGTTGGACGATGATGTTCATGATGTTCTTTATGTTGTCACAGCTGGCGGGGCGGCACAAGGAGAGGAGCCAGTTTAGGTAAGAAGCAGGGCACGGTACCTGCTAGCTTAAAAGGGACCTTCATTGAGGTGGCCAGAAACTGCGAGTCAAGCTGAACCCGGATGGGGAATGCTGTCACGACTCGCAGGGGCCGGATGGCTCGGGGTGGGGCCAAAGAAGGTTTACGCCTTCTTTGGCACCCTGAGTGGGGCATCTCCCTTAAGTAAAAAACGCCCATCGGCCAGGCTCAGGACTGCATGAAGTAATGCAGTCAGGCTGAACCGATGGGTAGGGGTGAGTGTGGTCGGCTGACCACCAACTGGGGCATCCTCTCCTTGGCCTGGCCAACATTCTCAGGTATTTGTGTTTTCCAATAAAGCTGTGGCCAGAATGTTTAAGCCATACAGGTCTAAGCGTCATTCATGAGTACAGACATGCACGACCTGCAAGTCAATGTAATGTTGTCTCTAATGCAAGACGAACTGCAAACAGAGAGACACGCTTTGTGGCAGCATAACCTCCGCAGCCTCTCTTCTTCACCGCAGCCTGTGCTACCTGTGACAAAAGGGTCTTAGGCAGACATGAGGGGGAAGGTGCTGCTCAGCCAAGTAGGCAGTACTCAGCTTGACAGGCTGGATCTTGTAGATCTGCATTCGGGGGCCCTTGAACACACTATGACAGGAGGGAGGAAAGTAGAAATAAGGTGGTGCATATCCTTAAACCAGTGGTACTCAGCCTAGGGGTCCCAACCCCTGGCCCCTTCCGCAGGGTCACCAGGAGAGGTTGGTGGCGGCCGGTGGCTGGTGGCAGTGGCAGGTGGCGGAAGGTGGTGGCAGGCAACGCCAGTGGAGCCATGGCACTGACTGCCTCTATGCCGCCTTCAGATCATTGTGCACTTGTGTGCATGCCCACACACCATCCCCGCATGTGCATGCGCTGCCCTGCCCCACGGCGTTACAGCGGTTGAAAACCACCACTATTATCACAATGGGCTGGATTCCATGGATCTGCTCTGCTAGTATTGGTTCCTTCCTGCTTTGGGAAACACAACAAGAAGGGCACAGATACAACACAGAGGCTTGGCTTGCAACAAATACTTCCTTCTGGACATGTGCCACCACCCAGCTGGATCCAAACTAAGCCACTGCAGTGTTGATATTTAGCTAGGAAGGCCAGTCTTCAGTTGGGACATGGGGATCTCCTAAAAACACAGCTTATCTTCAGACTACAGAGATCTGTTCCCCTGGAGAAAATGGAGGCGTTGGAGGGTGGACTTTATGGCATTGTACCCCACTGATGTCTTTGTCCTCTCCAGCCTATTTTCCAAAATCTCCAGGAGTTTCCAAACATGGATCTCACAAACCTACCAGCCATCCTCTGCTGGTTGGTGACAACCCTAGTTGCAACACAGACTGCATCTGTCCACTGTTAGTGCAGGAAAAGACTGAGCATGTACCTTATTGGGAATGACAAGATCAGCTTGAATGGGCACATAATGGACACCCAGCCGTGTTAGACTGGTCTAAGAACTTTAATTGACAGGGGGTCCAAAGGGAATTATACTGTTGACAAAAGGGAGGGGTAGTTGAAACTGGCAGTTAAGAACAGTGAGGGATCAAAGAGGATCCTGTAACAGGAAAATAGGACCAACTAAGAGATACGGCTCCTAGGACTGATCCTAGGACAGCTTCTAGGACTCCTAGGACGGGTTGGTGGCTGATCCCTACTTAGTGTTAGAGAAGGAAAATTGGAACTTCTGTGTATATTTTGCCTCCATGGATTTTAGTAATTTTGTAACAAATAAGTTTATGCTTATTTAGCTAAGGAAGGTCATCCAAGTAATTTCTCTCTCAATAACAACATATAGAGCAAAACAGCAATGTTTTTGTGACAAACTGCCCATCATATCATATATAGTTATAACAAGTTTCCTTCATTCCTGCTGCCTTTTCTCCTGCCACATTCCTGACAATCTGACTTGACCATTTCCCCATCCTCATCGCTATCACTTCACTAATCACTAATCATCACTAAAAATAATAAAGCTCAAGTTGCATGCAAACAACTCCCTGGGAGTGTGCCACCAATAGAGAGAAAGCACTGTCCCAATGAGGTCCAATCAGTTGAAATTGCATCCAGATGTGGAGAGAGCACTGTCCCAATGAGGGCCAATCAGTTCAAATTGTGTGCAGATAACTCACTCCCTACATGATTGGCCCTCCCTGGGAATATGCCACCAACAGGGAGGGAGGACTCTCCCAATTAGGGCCAATAATGGGGCTTATCTGTCCTCATCTTCCTGTTGCTTGCCGGGTGAAAAAGGTGACAGCCTCTCTGGTAAGTTGCCCCATCCTCAGCCTTTTCCCACAATCCATCCTCCCAAGGCAAGAGAGGGAAGTCAGATGCTTCCATTCTGTGTTGCTCTCAGGTTTCAGCTGTCTGCTGGAAAGAAGCACAGAGCTGACACAGGAAGGCAGACAGAATCTGTATTTCAAAAACAGAATGCCAAGTGACAGACAGAATGCGATGAATGGCTTAACTCAGTTCAGGAAGTCAAGGGTTCATTCAGGCAGTCCAAGGGCATCAGCAGAAGGAGAAGATCCACAACCCACACCTCCTAGCTTCAAGTTAATAGTGGCTCTCAACAGCATCTCAGTCCTCACTCTGTGCTGACTCCCAGTCTTCTGCAGTCAACAACTGTCATGCTAATGTAGTGTGGTGCCTTTTAGATTAGAGCACTCTTCCAGCACATAGCTGGCATTGCTTAATTGGCTCTGGTGAGCCAGGTGGTATGATAAGGCAGGGAGCTGCAGCTGGAGGCTGGGCAGAAGAATGAGGAGCTCCAGCAACAACTTTGGAATCTAAGCCCTAGTTTCTCTAGAGAAAAGCGGCATACAAAGACCAACTCTTCTTCAAGGCTAAAGGAAACAAAACACTTTCACACACACTCAATAATGCTCTTTCAATCCATTTCCCATACACTGGACTTTAATGCATGAAATGGCCAAATCCACTTGCAAATAGTTGCTGTTGTTGTTGTTAGGTGCGAAGTCGTGTCCGACCCACCGCGACCCAATGGACAATGATCCTCCAGGCCTTGCTGTCCTCTAGTTGCTGATGTGGACTGAAATTGCATTATGTAGAATATGTGAAAGTGCCACACACCACAGCTACCATGCAGCTGCTGTGCTGCTTGGAACACTGCACCAATGTGATGGTTACAAGGAGAGGAGCTTCCAGACTCTACTCACAAGTTCCACAAGTCCTCTGTTTGCCTGAGAAATATACTTTTGGAAAAATCCTCAGCATTTTTCATCTGGCTAATCTGACCATGTGACCTAAAGAGGTTAGGAAAAAAGGCCTAATAACAGGATAAGTTCAGTTGGGATACAGTATGTTTAATTAACAAAGCCTGAACACATTATGAAGAATAAATTTTAAAAATACATTAAAACTGGATGCATTCTGGCCACAAGCCTTTCCTCAGTGGTCCAATTTATTAAAATGCGTACCATAAGAGTGTTTCGAATGCAAAATGCAACATTTCTGGCCTGAGCTTTAAAACACACAAAAAATTAGGGCCAGTTCATTAACTGGGTAAGTCCCACTTTATTATTGAAATAAATTAGGGCCACCAGAAATCTTTTTCCCCCAGATCGTTATTTAATACTTAATGCCCAAAACAAGGTCAGAATAAATTGTAGCTCTGTGCCATTCTATGGAGTGTGTCTCAATTCTGGAGGCCAAAACACATTTGGTTTTACTGGAATTGTTTCATTATTTAATCTTTGTAATGCATTCAAGTTTTGATAATTAAACATATTGTATCCCATTAGAAAAGAGCCTCTTGTGGCGTAGAGTGGTAAGGCAGCCGTCTGAAAGCTTTGCCCATGAGGTTGGGAGTTCAGTCCCAGCAGCCGGCTCAAGGTTGACTCAGCCTTCCGAGGTTGGTAAAATGAGTACCCAGCTTGCTGGGGGGTAAATGGTAATGACTGGGGAAGGCACTGGCAAACCACCCCGTATTGAGTCTGCCATGAAAACGCTAGAGGGCGTCACCCCAAGGGTCAGACATGACCCAGTGCTTGCACAAGGGATACCTTTACCTTTTTATCCCATTAGAAAGAGCCTCTTGTGGCGCAGAGTGGTAAGGCTGCTGACATGCCTCTCTGAAGCTCTGACCATGAGGCTGGGAGTTCAATCCCAACAGCCGGCTCAAGGTTGACTCAGCCTTCCATCCTTCCGAGGTCGGTAAAATGAGTACCCAGCTTGCTGGGGGGTAAACGGTAATGACTGGGGAAGGCACTGGCAAACCACCCCGTATTGAGTCTGCCATGAAAACGCTGGAGGGCGTCACCCCAAGGGTCAGGCATGACTTGGTGCTTGCACAGGGGATACCTTTACCTTTACCCCATTAGAATTTATCCTATTTTTAAGCTTTCTCCCCCCACCCCTGGGTTGAAGAGCTCTCCTCCTCCTCCTCCTCCTCCTCCTCCTCCTTATCCTTCTTGGTTTTGTTAATTTGACCACTCACCTGATTTGGGCTGACTGGAGAAAATGCAATGCACCTTTTTGCCTGAATGAATAAATGTGCAAGGAAGCCCCGGGGGTCAGCTGTGGCCGGCTAGTCTCATACTTTCCGGCTCCATGGCTGTCTGCGATGCTGGGCTGTGCTTTTCTCCAAGCATTAGATCCCCCGACCCTCCCCACTGGCCACTCAAGCTCTTTCTGTGTGCTGCCTTTTTATCTGCTTAGGGCCAGGAGGACAGGTTAAAGGCCAGAGATCTCTGAATCCACACCGGGATGTGGCTGCTCTTTTTTAAAAGCCCTGAGAAAAATGAAAAAGGTATAAATGGAATGGAATCCTTCAGAAAGGTGTTCTCAGACCAACCAACACCCCCCCCCCGCCCCACCCCATCATAAGGCTTCACGTCCCCAGCACTCTGCAGGCTGACATCGCTCTTTCTGCTACACCAGGGGGAGCATTTGGAAATTGTTTGATGGTCTGCTCCAGGGGTAGTCAAACTGCGGCCCTCCGGATGTCCATGGACTACAATTCCCAGGAGCCCCTGCCAGCATTCGCTGGCAGGGGTCCCAGGAGTCTGAGTCCCAGGAGCATCTATGATGCCTTTTGGTGTTTGATACCCTAGCAGGGTTTAGAGATGTATTATTAATGTTTAAGCCATTTTATTGATTTCTGTTATGCTCTGCGTTACGAGCCGCCTTGAGCAGGCACTTAGAGAGCTGGCATATATTTGCAGTGAGATCTAATTTCCTCTCCTAAGCATCGCCAGCATCATCCCAAGTGGCCTTTGTCCATGCAACTCTGGTATCCCCAGGATGGTCCACCTCCCTTTCCCCCCTAATGGTTAAATGATATTCCATTTCCCATTCTGTGGCCAGCCTTTTGTTGATCCAAGCCAATGTTTTAATCATCATCATCATCATCTATAAACAACAACAACAATAATAAACAAAACAAAGTAATGCCATATGCCTGAGATAGCAAAATTAAGGAGGGTAGAATCATAGAATTATGGAATCATAGAGTTGGAAGGGACCTCCTGGGTCATCCAGTCCAACCCCCTGCACTATGCCAGACACTCTGTTTACCAGTCTGTTTCTGGGTCAAGTTCAAGGTTTTGGTACTGATCTTTAAGGCTATATGCGGTCTGGGTCCTGCCTACTTGCGGGACTGCTTGGTTGCTTATGCCCCCCGCAGGGCTCTTTGCTCTGCGGGTATGAATCTACTGGTAGTCCCGGGCCCTCAGGACATTTGCCTGGCCTTCACCCAGGCCAGGGCCTTTTTGGTCCTGGCCCCAACTTGGTGGAATGAGCTCCCGGAAGAGCTAAGGGCCCTGATGGTGTTGTCAGCTTTCCGCAGGGCCTGCAAGATGGAGTTCGTCCGCCAGGCACACGGTTGAGGCCCAACATTCAATCTGGACTTCCTGTGTCCATCTGATTGATCTGATGCCTCACTCCCACAAACAGAGCAGCAGGAAGGTTCACCCTTGGCTAGTGAGTCTGCAGGGGGAAGGACTAGATGACCCTGGAGGGCCCTTCCACCTCTAAGATCCTATAGTTCTAAATTGCTTCTGGCATCTGACAGTTATCCAAGGCAGCAGCCTACCAGGAATTATCCTTTAAATCAGCGGTCCCCAACCTTCTTCTGGTCGGGGACCGCCTCCGGGGGTGGGGGAGAGCCAGCGGCCCGGCTGCCGCAGTTGCTCATAAACGTGCATGCCCAATTGCTGCGCATACGTGTTTTGGCCACCAGGTGGTGCTAACACACATGCGCAGAGTTGCCGTGCATGCGCGTTTTGGCCACCAGGGGGCGCAAACGTGCATGCGCGGCAGTTCCGTGCGTGCGTGTTTGCGTAGCTGGCGTGCCGGCTGCTGCGCCGGCCTCTTTCTCCCCCTCTCACTGCAGGGGGGGAGGCAGGCGCGGCCGCTGGCGGCCCGGTATGATGGCCTTTGCGGCCTGGTATCGGGCCGTAGACCGGGGGTTGGGTACCCCTGCTTTAAATGACATGGCCCATCAGCTCTTGCTCCTTTTGCTCAGATGACTTTCATAGTTTATAGGGTTGCCAAACCCCAGATGGTGGCTGGAGGTCTCCTGCTGTGACAATTTGTCTCCAGGGGACAGAGATCAATTTCCAAGGGGAAGATGGCTGCTTCAAAAGGTGGACCATATGACATAACCCATGGAAGTCCCTCCCCTTCCCTTAACCCTGTCCTCACCAGGCTCCACCACAAATATCTCAGGTATATCCCAACCCAGAGCTTGGCACCTTAATGTTTTAGCATAAAGGTAGTCAAACTGAGGCCCTCCAGGTGTCCATGGACTACAATTCCCATGAGCCCCTGCCAGCATTTGCTGGCAGGGGCTCATGGGAATTGTAGTCCATGGACACCTGAAGGGCCACAGTTTGACTACCCCTGTTTTAGCATGTGTGCCTAACAGGATAGGTCCAGCAAAGGTCTTAAAAATTCCTCCCTTAAGTTCACAGCTTGACTTTGCTAAAGGACTCTGTAAACGTGATCCCTCAGGACAGCGTGGCGTGTTCTGCATTTGCACAGACATATAAAACCGGAAAATATTCATGCACGCAACGCACTAAAAGTACAGACTAGCTGGCATCTACTCCTCATGTTCTAAGAAACTCCTCATGTTCTAAGGAGCATAAGATGACATGTTTCCACTGGATTTAAATGCACAAAAAAGCTGTTAACAAGACTAAGTATTTCAGTGCGGGTAGTGGTTTTAATGAAAACAACCCCACCCCTCAGGCATTCAAATATCTTGTCACTTCCCTGAAGGAAATAAAATATGAATGTTTGATATGGTTCATTGTTTTAATTACTTGCATGCAAAGAACAGAAACAACACGTCCTGCCCTCGAGGTCCCTTGTTTCAAGTGCAGAAGAAGGAGATCATTAAATTTAAGCAAAGGTTATCATCTCAACTCCACATGAATCCATATTTCTGTGGATTCTCTCGCTTGCGGGCGGAAGTGCAACGAAGAATCTGACTGGAGACACAACCCCTCCTTGTACCGAGAACTCGGGACGCCCGTTTTGGATTTTATTTTGCACTTGAGAAATCACCCAGGCAGAAACATGCACGAAATTGGGCTCAGGTTCAGCACATTCTCTTCATTAAACATTTTGTCTGGGAATCATTTATCATAGCTCGTCATTGGGGTGAATCAATGCAACAGTGACTGCCATTGATCTCAATGAGAAACACATTATGGGGAGCTAGGCTTGCCTCCCGCCCAAGTGGGTGGATATTCTGAAGAACTGGACCACTCGTTTATTGGATTTCCCCACTCTTGAAATTTCGAGAAGATGGGAGAAAGTGTCCTTGTTTGGGGGCAGTGAAAATTAGCATCAACAGAGGCATCACATCCCATTTGCAAGATGTTATCGTCCTGATCGTGCACTGCATTGGTCGCGCCTCGCCTGGACTGATTATACACTGGAGTTTTTCATGCTGTGCTGCAGGTTGCAGTTTTAGTCGTGGCAGGTTGCCCCACCTCTTCCTGCACCCACATGGGGGAGCATTTGGCCTGGTGCACCTCATCCGCCCCCTATTTGTGCTCCTGCATGGGAGCTGGGGTAGCGCAGTTCCCAGTGCATAAACGGTCCTGGAGTGCCTTTCTGGAGGCCTCCCTTCTATAGGATGTGGACAAAATGGAGTACATGCAGAAGGCAGCGTTGAGGATGGAGGAAAGGCTGAGGGGCTTGGGGATATTCAGTCCAGAGAGAGGAGCTTGAAGGGGGACAGGACGGCTCACTTTTAAGAATGGGAAAGACTGTCACTTAGAGGAGGGCAGGAAGCTGCTCTTGTTGGCAGCGGAGGACTCACAATAAAGGGCTTAAGTTACAGGGGAGAATGTACCAGCTAGATCAGGGGTAGTCCATCTGCGGCCCTCCAGATGTCCATGGACTACAATTCCCATGAGCCCCTGCCAGCAAATGGACATCCATGGACATCTGGAGGGCCGCAGATGGACTACCCCTGGGCTAGATATTAGAAAAAGCTTTTCTTACAGTGGAACCAGCTGTCGAGGGAAGTGGTGAGCTCCCCCTCACTGGCACTCAAACTCTCTGGATAGACACATATTAGGGTTTGGTGTCATGATTAAGAGCGGTGGCGTCTAATCTGGCAAACCGGGCTTGAATCCCCACTCCTCCACATGCAGCCAGGTGGGTGACTCCTGTTAGAAGCTGTTCCCACAGAGCAGTTCTGTCAGAGCACTCTCAGCCTCACCTCCCTCAAAGGGTGTCAGTTGTGGGGAGAGGAAAGGGAAGGTGATTGGAAGCTGCTTTGAGATGCCTTCAGGTAGTGAAAAGCAGGGTATAAAAACGAACTCTTCTTCTTAGGCTGATTCTGCATTGAATAAGGAGTTGGACTAGATGGCTGGTAAGACCCTTTCCAACTCTTGGATTCTATGAAAAGACCATCCACACGTGACAGAAATTGTGGCTCCGTTCCAAGTCACAGCAAAACCTCCACATACAAACCAAAATCTGAAATAAAACAGCTCAGGTGGTGGTGGTGGGGAGAGACCCTGAAGGGCAAAGACCTGGGAGGGGTTTCAAGCAACATTTCAATCAACATTTGGTTAAGTCCGGCTGACTCAACAACATCTATTGGTCCCCCAAACATCCCCCTCCACGAACTGAGCCATGCTGACCTCTCACGGGTTCATGTTAAAAGTTGAGAATTGTTGTCACACTGTCAATCTGTTATAGTGTTTTGTTATAACCTGCTATGTTCAATTTTGGATCCTCTCTTGTGTTACTATCACTAGATTTCGATGTATACCCATGACGTTTTGGGTAAACTGCCCTGAGTCTTATGGGAAAGCGGCATATAAATTCAATAAATGGATGGATGGATGGATAAGTAGAGAGTACTGAGGGATGACAGCGTATGACACGCATATGGGATAATTCTTCTGGTTGCATGATGATGAGGAAGATGATGGTGATGATGATCATAAATATTTAATATCTATCCTGCCCTTTCCTGATTGGCTCAGAACAGGTAACAACCAAATTCAAAACAATCACACAAAATTAATTTTAAAAATTGATGAAAACATTAAAACCATTGAACTCTCTCCTCCTAATGATAGTGAACACCCTTCTGAGGTTGGTCACAGCTTGAAGAGCCTTCTGCTGGTTGGGGGGGGGGGGCTGGGAGGCCAGCGTCTTGATGTTTATACTTGGCCTGGCAGGACAGCTCTGTCTTAGAAGCCCTGCAGAAGTTTTCGGAGGACCCCGATCTCCACAGGCAGGGCTGAAAAGGTGCTGGCCCTGATCGAGGCCAGTTTTACCACTTTAGGAGACCCTGAGAAGATTTTGATTGCTCCATCGTAATACTTGCTGGGGGGTGTAGAGGATAAGGTGATCTCATGCTTCTCATGGCAAAACTTGAGGTGAAGCTGGGAGCTCTGTCTTGAGGGGCTTGACTGATTGCAGAGTGACATGAGAGTCACCCCCACGCACCATTCCCCAAAAGCCCCAGAAAACCCATTGGCCCCACTTGGGAAAGGCCTGGGAATAGCAGCTCTTCAGAGGCATTTCAGGTCAGGGGGATCATGGGGGAGAAGGCTTACAACTTCTGTGCCTAGTCCCCAGGTGGGCACTGGAGCTCTCCCAGAGTTGCTACTGGATCCCAAACATGAGGGATCATCAGATCCCCTGGAGAAAATGGCATCTCAGGAGAGCAGGCATTACGTCACTGTTGAAACCGTTACCAGCTTTTGGTTGAGAAACACCTTCAGATTTTTTGGGGGGGGGGATTTGGGGAGGGGGTGAATTCTAAGGGGGTATCATGCCATGGAGTCTACCCTCCAAAGCCACCATTTTCTCCAGGTTTATTGACCTCCGTGGCCTGGAAATCAGTTGTAATGTTGGGAGGTCTCCCACCACCACCTGGAGGCTGGCAACTCTTCCCTCCCCAACCCTTCCCTCCCCAAACTCTTCCTTTCCCAGGTATCTCTGCCCTGTCTCTCCAGACGTTTCCCAACATGGAACTGGCAATGCTACTTCTATCCTCCAGAGCACAACAGGCCTGATCACTCTCTACCTCAGCCATTAAACCCCAGGTTTAATCCAGAGCCCCAGAGTATTTATTCCAGCTAGGGTGGGGATTTAAAGCAACTAACGCAGGGAGGAGTCAGGAGGACCAAGGGGCTTTCTGTTCATCTCTCTGGCCTGCAGTGGCCTTGTGGAGTTCACACACAGTGGAAAGGAATGGGAGGGGAGAGCTGGATCTGCCACACTCCTCCCATGGCCTTCTCCCTTTTCCCCTCCTCCCAGAATTCCTTTTCAGAGCCCCGCTGGCTGAACACGGCTGGAGGAAGGTGGTTGGAAGCACAGGGATCCAGATCTTCAAGCAGGAGAGGACTGTGTCCAGTGCCTCTGGCTCTACCCTCCAAAGCAGCCTTTTTCTCCAGGGAAACCAATCTCTGTTGTCTGGAGATGAGCTGTAATTCCAGGGGATTTCCAGGTTCCACCTGGAGGTTGGCATCCCTAGCCAGTGTGCCATGCACACTCTAAACTTGTGACTTCTGGAGGGATGGCAGGGAGGCATGGCCAGGTGGCATCACTTCTGGGGTTACTCAAGTCTGCAGAATATTTCAGGGGTTACTCCATGGCCAAAAATTTGAGAAAGTCTGGTCTATCTTGTCCTGGAACGTCTGAGGCACATATGTTCTGAGTCTTTTTCACTCCTCATTGCCCCTGCCCCTGGACTTGCTGCCTTTAGAAAATGGAAAGTTTTGTCTTTCCACTGGATCCCCAACCTGCAGCCAGAATTACAGGTGATCTCCAGACTACCAAGACCAGTTCCCCTGGAGAAAGCGGCAACATCACATCCCTACAGAGCCCCCTTCTGTCTTCAGACTCCGCCTTTGCCAGGCTCTGCTCCCAAAGGTCCAGGAATTTCCCAGCACAGAGCTGGCAATCCTATTTCCCACGAGGAAAGAAATGAAAGGGCTTTCAGAACCACCTTCAAAAAAGTGCACGGGCCGCCCTGTGAGGACTTGCACAAACAAGCCCAAACAGACAGGGAAGGGGGCTCCAAAGGGGATGAAACGGAGGAGGAGACGTCACCTGCTGACCAAACTCAGTGACCAGCTCTGTCTCTGAAGTGCAGCTTTAGAGAGAAAACTGTTTAGCAGCCTTCAGGATTTCCATATGACAAGTAAAATTCCCTGGGGAGAATAAGAAGGTTCGGCATGCCTACTCCTTTATATCGCGTGAGGACGAGATAAAAGCACTCCCAAAGAATAATGTGATGGCTCCGAATTCAGGTGAATGAGAGAAATGGCCCTTTCCTAAGCCAAGAACAGCATTCCTCAGCCAAAAATACTTCACCAGCTATGCATGACAGTCCAAGGCAGGGGTAGTCAAACTGCGGCCCTCCAGATGTCCATGGACTACAATTCCCAGGAGCCCCCTGCCAGCAAATGCTGGCAGGGGGCTCCTGGGAATTGTAGTCCATGGACATCTGGAGGGCCGCAGTTTGACTACCCCTGGTCCAAGGTCTTGATAAACATCCAAGTTTTAACAGCCTTCCCAGAATACTAAAACCAGGGAGTTTCGTAGGGTTGTGCAATTTGGCCGCCGAAACGGCCGTTCCGGGCGTGAATTGTACTTTCTAGCAACAATGCACTACTTGTCATATTGAGGTGCAGGGATTTAATCGCAACTTGTACGGACTTGCGGAAGGTTTGTGGCTCGGTGGTAGAACATCTGCTTGGCTTGCAGAAGGTCCCAGGTTCAATCCCCGGCATCTCCAGGTAAAAGGATCAAGTATTGGGTGATGAAAAAGTCCTCAACCTGAAAACTTGGAGAGCACTGGCATGCCAAATCTCATCCGATCTCATCAGCTCAACAGGGCAGGTCTTGGTAAGTATTTGGATTTGAGACCTCCAAGGAAAACCAGGGTCCTGACGTGAAGGCATGCAACGTCAAACCATCTCCTAACGTCTTTTGCCTGCCTGACAAACATTCCTGTAATTGTAGGATCTTCTGGGTTCACTGCACACACACCCCGTTAATAAATAACATAAATAAATAGCTGGTATTATGAAGAGATTTCTGACAATTAGGGTGTTTGCTCAGTGGAACAGGCTTCCACAGGAAGTGGTGGCCAGCTGAAAGTAATGCAGATTCCGTGAATTTAAGCGGATCATGAGAGGGAGGGAACTTTCCTCCAAGTCAGATTGGCCCACGGATTCTAGAGGGTTCTTGGCCTACCTCTAAGTATAGACCAGGGGCCACGGAGGAGGGGGTGGGGGGTTGCTGCGAATCTCCTGCATTGTGCAAGGGGTTGGACTAGATGACCATTAAGGACCCTGCAGGCTTTATGTTCTGTGTTTCCTCAAAGTCCCTCCTAACAACAAACAAGCTGACTTTCTTGCGTGAGCACAGACAGAGGGACCTGCTGGTACTGAAATGGTTTATTTTGAAATTCTGGCCCAGGAAAATAAAAGTTTTTACTTTACATTTTTTGTGACATCTAAATGAGTCATCTGGTCCGTTTTAATTATTATTCTTGAGGAGGTTTACACGTAAGAATAAATATGGAAACACAGAAAACAGATTTTTCACCACAGGAAGCACTCCATTTTCAATTAGCTCTCTCCTAATTTGAGTTTGATCCTGGGTAACTGATTTACATTGCCTTTCCCCATGGGCAAGAAAACAAAGACAAGATATCTAAATTCTTGGCAAGGACAAAATAAATAATGAAAAACATATTTTAGAAAGCTATATCTGGAGTAGTCACTTAAAGATGTAATTCTAAAGAGAGCCATCTTGATGTAGTGGTTAGGATTGCAGACTTCTAATCTGGTGAGCTGGGTTTGATGCCCCGCTCCCTCACGTGCAGCCAGCTGGGTGATCTTGGGCTCGCCAAAGCACTGATCAAGCTGTTCTGACCAAGCAGTGATACCAGGGTTCTCTCAGCCTCACCCACCTCACAGGGTGTCTGTTGTAGGGAGAGGAATAGGAAGGCGATTGTAAGCCGCTTTGAGATTCATTTGGGTAGAGAAAAGCGGCATATAAGAACCAACTCTTCTTCTTCTAAAAACCAAAAAAACTAAAGGATATTGCTAATAATCTCAGATCCAGGAGAAATTTCCACTGATTGACTTTCCCTGGATAGATTTGTTAGGAGCTTGCATCAATTCCTGGAGAATTGGAAACAGCATCTCGGAAGGGTGGTTTTTGAGACTGGGTGGGAATGTGGTAAGGTTATGATGCCACTGGGTCTCACTTTGGAAACAGCCATTTCCTCTGGAACTGGGCTCCATGGTCTAGAGCAGGGGTAGTCAAACTGCGGCCCTCCAGATGTCCATGGACTACAATTCCCAGGAGCATTTGCTGGCAGGGGCTCCTGGGAATTGTAGTCCATGGACATCTGGAGGGCTGCAGTTTGACTACCCCTGGTCTAGAGATCAGTTGTAATTCCAGGAGAGAGAGGTTGTAATTCTTGGTGCTTGGGGTGCAGGAGTGGGAGGGCTTCTGGAATTCTGGCCCCAGTAGCGGATCTCTTGGTGGCCCCTGCGTTTTGGCCACTGCGGGACACAAACTATTGGTCTGGATGGGCCAATGGTCTGATCCAACACGGCTTCTTTTCCACCATGCTACATATTCCAATTTGGCCACCTCATGAGAAGGAAGGACTCCCTGGAGCAGAGCCTAATGCTGGGAGCGATCGAGGGCAAAAGAAGAAGGGGACGACAGAGAATGAGGAGGCTGGATGGAGTCACTGAAGCAGTCAGTGCGAACTTAAATGGACTCCGGGGAATGGTAGAGGACAGGAAGGCCTGGAGGATCATTGTCCATGGGGTCACGATGGGTCAGACACGACTTCGCACCTAACAACAACAACAACATATTCCAATGCAAAAGGCTTTAGAGCAGGGGTAGTCCAACTGCGGCCCTCCAGATGTCCAGACGCTGGCAGGGGCTCATGGGAATTGTAGTCCATGAACATCTGGAGGACCACAGGTTGACCGCCCCTGCTCTTGTGTATAGTTTAAATGAGGATCCTGCACCCCAAGCAAGCATAATAAACGCGGACAGCTCAGCGGCTACGGATGACACAGAGAAACGGCTTCGAAGCAGAGTGAAAGTGGCTGATCCGAGAGCAGAAAACTCTCTTTGCTGAGGCAGCGTTTTTCCAACTAATTAAGCACAGGTCCAATGGATACGCCTGGGCAAAGAGGAAGAAGCACGGCCAGCAACAAATTGAGCCCACTTGTGGGAAGATTAAGCCTCAATCCTCTGGGGCATTAAGGGGCTGACAGAGAGAAGAGACCATGAAGGCAAACCCTGGCTTTCATTAAAACAATCTTTGGAAGATTTAAACTTTTAAGGAGCCGGAGAGCAATGGGAGGCAGCTGCCTCTTGTTCCAGGGGCCAGCCGAGCTCAGGCAGAGGCGGCCACCTCTCATTCACGCCCGCACAACTCGCCCAGCCCTCCAGTCATCTCCAGTGGCTCTTCCAGGGTCCACGCCCTCCTTCCCAGTCTGTGAAGCACCTGGGCTGGCTGGCTGGTGCCATGAGATATTGCTGGGGCTGCCAATGTCCAGGGGGAGGCTGGGGATCACTTTACTATTTATTTATGTAAACTATGTATTCTCCTGGAGAAAGTGACAGCTGTGGGAGGCGGACTGCAGAGACCAGGCATTCCCAGGCAAGCCTTGGCATAAGAGGTCACAGTTAGGCAGCCCAGTTTTGACTAAGGCTGCTCACCCCCCAGGCAGTGGCTGGAGATCTCCCGGGATGGCCTCCAATCACCAGGTGGCAGGAAGCAGCTCCCCTGGAGCAAATGGCTGCCTTGGAAGACACTCTGTGACATCACATCCCACTGAAGTCCCTCCCCTCCCCTCCCCTCCCCCAACCCTGCCCTCCCTAGGCTTCACCCCCAAATCTTCCACCAAATCTGGCAACCCTAGTTACGTCAGGCTCCCCCATCACTCTTTCTATGCTATCCAGTGTCCTTTCTGTTCAAATCACAACACATTGGTAGTCTTTAAAGTGATTACTGCAATATCACAGGTTATGAAATTCCAGGAAATTTGGGAATGCAGCCTGAGAAAAGTACAATTTAGAGAGGGAAGGGACCTTGGCTTTGTGTGTGTTTGTGTGATTTAAAAAAAAAACAATACAACATTTATTTATGACTGGTATCTATGATTTTTGACTGGTTTAATTGTATATTAAACAAGAGTCTGGAAAATACAGCAGTGGCTCAGCAAAGATGGGCAGGGGGGGTAGAAGAGCAGGCTTCTGTACCCCACTTGTCACTGCCTGAAGGAGTCTCAAGGCAGCTTCTAATCGCCTTCCCTTCCTCTCCCCACAACAGGGACCCTGTGAGGGAGGTGGAGCTGAGAGAGCTCAGAGAGAACTGTGACTGGCCCAAGGTCACCTAGCTGGCTGCATATGGACGAGAATGTCCATTTGCAAAAAGCCAGCTACAAAAAGCAAACTTTTAAAACAGCTTTATGCTTTCATGTGCCGTTTGCAAGAAGCAGATATAAGACAACCTAAAATTCCCCAAAATCACTTTGTGGGGAGGGAGTTCTCTGGTCTCCTTTGGAAAATCGAGTTACACTCTACCACTCACTCCAGGTGGTGGTGGTGGGGGTGGCTATTCATTGATTTTAGGAGGAAGCTGAAAAGAAGATGTTGCTAAAAGCCCTGTTTTCAAATTACGTGAAAATAACAGGATGTCTCAGATGCATTTCTCTACTGCCGACGGCTACCTGAATGTCACAAAGAGGGTACCTGGGGGCACAGTTTGTAGGTGCTTTTAATTATTTCCCCTCTAGTCACCGTGTTCAAAATATTGACGACTGAAGACTTCAATAGGGGGCCAAAGGAAGAACGTTACAATAGCAACGTTAATAATCTCTCAGTTCTTCTTTCAGCAAACAGCAGTTAATATATTGATTTCCACCCAATGCACACAGATTAAATCATCTTTCCCGTTCGTAGCATAGCTGAGACAAGGAAGAAAGTGTTGCTTGCAAGACAGGGTCAAAACGGATGTAATACCGGGAGGCCCATGATCCCATCTGCCAGACATCGTTTAATTACAGCAAGGAAGGAGGGAATCAGGAGATTAACCTTCCCACCCCAAGGCTGTCTTCCAAACAAAAAAGGACTTTCCCTCTTCTTACATTATCCACTAAAAGGAAGATTGCACCAGACCTGAATAAACCATTAAAATTTAAACCCTTTTGGCCCTGTGGGAGGGTCTTCTAGGAGCTAGCTGCAGGGGCAGGAAGATCAACAGCAGCCTGGAGGAAGGTCTGAAGGGTCCCAGGCATCACTGAAGAAGAAGAAGAAGAAGAAGAAGAAGAAGAAGAAGAAGAAGAAGAAGAAGAAGAAGAAGAAGAAGAAGAAGAGTTGGTTCTTATATGCCGCTTTTCCCTACCCAAAGGAAGCTCAAAACGGCTTACAGTCGCCTTCCCATTCCTCTCCCCACAACTGTGACTGCTCCTTGTTAAGGAGCTGAAGAGGATCCAAAGCAGAGGAGCAGGTAGTTAGCCAGGAGTAGTCTAGTTAGCCAGGGGGTTGCTGAGGGAGTTCTGACCCTTGGAGAGCCCCTGTGAAGAGAGGGGTCCGGGGGGAAATCAGCCCAGTATCTGATAATTAGTTGTAGTTAGTGAGGGTAGGGAGGGGGTGGGGGACCGGATTGGATGGGCTGTGGGGGGGGGGGGTTGGGGGGGTTTAGTACAGGTAGGAGTCTGGGGCTAGTTAGTGGAGGAGTATGGTTGGATATCTTCTGGGGAGTTTGCCAGGGAAGGGGGAGAGGCTTGGTGGAAGGGCCCTACCAGGGTTGGGGATTCCAACAATATTGGACCAAGGGAGATATTGTGATGGGAGGATGTTGCACAAGTGGGGAGCTATGAAGGCCCATTGAGGCTCTAGCCATGGGTACTCCATGTTTGGAAGCCTGGATACACTCGCCACTCTTCTAATCTCTGTCCCATCCCCAGACATGTGTGGGAGGAGGCTAGGAAGGATATGACACTGACCCAGTGCAACAGCAGGCCAATTAACAACAAGTCCTCCACCCTGTGAGACTACTTCGCTGGGTAGGAGGTGGACCTCGTGTGCGTGACCGAAACCTGGGTACAAAACGGCAAAACAATTGCTCTGAAAGATCTGGTGCCGCCTGGGTTTTCAGTCCTCCACCAGTCCTGGCTCCATTGGGGGGGGGGGTGATCCTTATCCAGGCTCTCCCAGGGCCATCAATCTCAGGAGTGGGATGTTTCGGCATAGAGTGTAGATCGGTGGAAAGTTTGACCATTTGAATGGTGTATTGTCCCCCTAGCTCCCCTCCAGCTGTCCTGTTGATCCTCTTGGAGGCGGTGATGGCCTGGGCATTGTAGTACCTAAGACTTATAATATTGGGAGACTTCAACATCCACACTGACTCACCATTCTCTGAGTTTGGCTCGGACCTGGTGTCAGCCATGATGACAGTGGAGCAATCCCAATTTGTTACTTGCCCCACACATCAGGCCAACCACATCCATGACTTGATCTTTGGTGCTGGGGTAGAGGTGGATCTGATGGCAACTGATGTCATCCCATGGACAGACCATTATGCCCTGAAGCCCCATCTTAGGGTACCAGCCCCTCCCTGCTTGGGCAGTGGGCATATTTTTGCCTGCTCACAGAGATTGATGGAACCCAGCGGATTCCTGAATGCTATGCAGGATCTGATGCCACCTGTTGACACGTTGGCAGCATTGGTGGAAGACTGGCAGTCCTGCCATCTCAGGAGCATACGTTTGATGGCTTAAGGTGGCTCTCAAAAACTGAAGTGGACAAGTTGCTGGGGTCAGTGAGGGCAACCACTTTTCCTCTTGACTCCTGTCCATCTTGGCTGCTCAAGACAAGTGATGGATAAGGAGGGCCTTTGGGGGATATTGTCAACTGCTCCCTGTCTACTGGGGAGTTCCCAGAGGTGCTGAAGGAGGCGATGGATCATCCATTGCTGAAGAAACCATTGCAGTACCCCTGGTACCCAGTATCACACCCTGTGTCTTTGGCCAAGATGGTTTGAAAGGGCTGCGGTGGACCAGTTTCTAGCATACTTGGAGGAAACATTGGTGCTCAACCTATACCAATTAGGCTACCATCCCAACTGGGTGGGACTGGAAAGATGTAGACTTTCCCTGTCCATATAGATGCCCCTTTGGTCTTGCTACAATCTTCCCAAGACCATCACAGATCATTGGTTCAATTTTAAATTTTTCAATTTTAAATCATCCTTTGAGGCCTGAAGCAGAGGAGGAAGCCAACAAAAGACTTCTGAGGTTCCACTTTTGGTAACTACGAACTCCCATCCAGGGAGTGGGGAGGAATCCAGTTTTACCAGCATTGGCAAATTGTGAAGCAAACAAGGTACACATTTGGAGCAGTGCCTGTGCTGCAAAATTTTTCCGTGAAATGCTTGTAATTCCATGGAGCGTTCAGAGGGCCAGTACGCCATGTCTTGCAGGTTTGGAAACAGTTTTTGAAACTGTGTGTCTGCTGAAAAAAGTATGCGTAATTTCAATTTTCTGTGAGGTATTCTCCAAATACTTCCAAGCAGAATAGAATTGCCAGTCTCTCCCGGACATGGGCAGAAGATTGTGGAAGGAGGAGAATTCCCAGCTCCAGTTTGGGAAAATCCTTAAGGTTTAGGGATGAAGCTTGGGGAGGACAGGAACCACAGTGGAGTCCATCCTCCAAAACATCCATGTTATCCAAGGTAACTGATCTCGTAGTCTGGAGGACTACGTAGTCTGGGGGGATCCCCACGTCCTACCTTGAGATCAGTCTTAAAGTTTCATGCCAGCATTCTGATTTGGAAGATCAATGACCAGTGTATTTTCTGCCTTGTTACTTCGGAAGAACGATTAATGTTTTGAATAAATAGGACCTCATTTCATGGTGATAAGAAAAGCTGGGAATATGCACTGTGCAAAAATTTTTTTTTTAAGTCTCCATGTATGAAGATTTTTAAAAATCTTATCACTTTGTGTCCTTCAACAGCTTAAAATATTTTTAAACATTCTTCAAGATGTACGTTTGTATTGGATTGCCAGAGCTATTACTCATTGTTCTTACCACTTACATAACTTATGCCTTCATTAGAGCAAAAGGACCTACAGGTTCCTGTGGAATCAGTTATTCAAAGTCACCTCCATCTCGAGCTGTCCAAAGAGCATCCTTATTCAGTTCTTTTATTTATTGTTTTGGTTCAATCCTCAGAGGCCTGTGACTCATCCACAAAATTCTGCACAACTTTCCCCAACATGTTTGAAGTCTCCTGGAATATTTTGAATCCTGTCTTTATTAATATTGTAAGGCAGGGATAGTCAGCAAATGCCCCACACGCTGAATTCACGTTTTGCAGCATTTTATCTGCATGCCCCTTCTCTCCAAGGTTGCCAGCTCCAGGTTGGGAAATACCTGGAGATTTTGGGGGTGGAGCCTGAGGATGGAAAGGTTTGGAGCGGGGAGGGACTTCCATGTCCTCAAAGCCTGTAAAATCATTTCAGGGGCTCCTCCAAGGCGAAAAGGTTGGGAAAAGCTGTCCTTATGCCTTGGATGCAATTCATGAATGATAGAGCATTCGTGTAATTTTCTACTGGATGACTCAATTCACAGCATTTCTACCAATTACTCTTTAGTGGGGTTTTCCTCCAAAAGGTTGGGGGGGGGGGGGGTGAGCGGAAAATGTCTATAGCTTTTTAAAAAGCAAACCTTAAATGGGATAAAAATAAACTCTTTCTCCCACCTAGCTGAGAGTAATGTCGCAATAAAGAGGGTGCCTAATGCCTACAAATCTAATCTTTGCTTAGGAGGCTCCGGCGTGTAAACTGAAGAATTCATTATAAGCGTTGTGGGAAGCCCCACTGGGGACACGCGCAGATTCAAGTTCCATTATAATGTATCTCTACATCCCAACACCTCCCCAAGAAATGCCGTGTCGCACATAATTATACAGAAGCCGGCGAGAACACAAAGGACCATCTGTAAGCTGTGAACAGATGTAGCTTCGGAAGGCTTGAGCTTATCTTGCTCTTGAAAACACAAACCTCGACAAGGGGGACTAACCAAAATATCAGAGGCGGAGCCATTGTTGAAGAGAAGCCTGATTGGCATTTCTCTGCATCGCACAGAAATATTCAACATTCCTTTATTTCCTTAGTGTGATTCGGGTCCTCTCCGTTACTGTTTGGAATCGGTGCTCAGCTGGTGAAATGGAGATCTGCTCAAATTTATGCAACGCATTTGGTTTTTCCAGGATTTATGCCTAACGCAGTTCCTGTACCTGGGAGATCTTTGCCTGGGCACCCTTTCCAAGGTCAGGATAAAGGAGCCAGCTGCAGATTTAGTAGCGAGGCCTGCGTCTAGTCCAGGGCAGGTCTTCGGGGATAGAAGTTCTCAGATCTCAGCTTTGGCTGTTCTGGAGATCTGTACCTTCAAGCTTAGTTTCACACATACACACACACACACACACACACACACACACACACGTCAATCAGGGTGGTGATTTCCCCCTACTGCAACTTTGCATCGATGTTCCAGACCAGCAAGCTGTGCTAGCTAGATTGTGAGGTGGGGTTACCAACTTTGGGCTAGGAAATTCCTGGAGATTTGGGGGAGGAACCTGGGAAGGGAAGGAGTTCAGTGCCACTGACTGCAACTATCATGCCATGAATTACACAAATTACAACTATCCCATCCACCCATTTTTTCCCTGTATTCCAGAGCTCCACTGTAATTCCGGGGTATCTCAAGCCCCCCCCCTCACCAGAGGTTGGCAACTGTACACCTCAACGCATAATATGGGCTCAAAGAAAGGCAAGAGTGATCTTCTGGGGGAATACAGGGCATTTCTGCGCATTGCCCTAAATAGCAAAATGCCTGCTGAATGGTAAAGTGCAATAGTTTATCGTGCCTCACTGGCCCTTTGCACCTTATAGCTGTCTTGCCTTTTTCAGCTGTTTTTTGGCGCACTTTGTCCTCCATATTTGTGGCTTGAAAAGTCTTCCTTCTTCATCCTATCTGCAGTGCCCTGAGCCACCTAGTCCTGAGGGTCTGAAGTCCTTGGGAACCGTGGCCATGAAACTTTCAGATTCTTCTCAAAGGAAAGTTTAAGTGCTGTCTGCTCAGGGAAGGGCACCTTTGGGTCAAAACCACAGCCAATTTATTTACTTCTTTTCCTTTCATCTGATTAAAGCCCTTTTGATCAAGTGTCTCGAGCAGTCATCTACCCTCCTCTGATAAATATCATCTTTGTGCTTTCAAGCCCACCCAATTAGAAAAACAAAACTGGCAACAGTGAGGGCAACATTAGGAGATCTATCAGATAAAAGGAGTCAGGTCGCCTAATGGAGGGGTGAAAATGGAGGGGTCCAAATAGTATGTTAAAAATCTATTCCTAGGAGTCACATGCAGAGGACATTCCAATAAAATATTCACCAGTGTACATAACAACAGTCATGTTGTTGTTGTTGTTAGTTGCAAAGTCATGTCCGACCTATCGCGACCCCATGGACAATGATCCTCCAGGCCTTCCTGTCCTCTACCATTCCCCGGAGTCCATTTAAGTTTGCACCGACTGCTTCAGTGGCTCCATCCAGCCACCTCATTCTCTGTCGTCCCCTTCTTCTTTTGCCCTCGATCTCTCCCAGCATTAGGCTCTTCTCCAGGGAGTCCTTCCTTCTCATGAGGTGGCCAAAGTATTTGAGTTTCAATTTATATTTATATTTATATTTATATTTATATTAATTGTAGTCCGTGGACATCTGGAGGGCCGCAGTTTGACTACCCCTTGTTGTTGTTGTTATGTGCGAAGTCGTGTCCGACCCATCACGACCCCATGGACAATGATCCTCCAGGCTTTCCTGTCCTCTACCATTCCCCAGAGTCCATTTAAGTTTGCACCTACTGCTTCAGTGACTCCATCCAGCCACCGCATTCTCTGTCGTCCCGTTCTTCTTTTGCCCTCGATCGCTCCCAGCATTAGGCTCTTCTCCAGCGAGTCCTTCCTTCTCATGAGGTGGCCAAAGTATTTCAGTTTCATCTTCAGGATCTGGTCTTCTAAGGAGCAGGCAGGGCTGATCTCCTCTAGGGCCCATTATGCACGGCCGCTGAAATGGCGATTTCGGGGCACATGGAAAACGCGGAGGCGGAAGACGCGAAGCACACCGGTTATGCACTGGGCAGGGCGCGACGGCGGCAAAACCCAGAGTAAACGATTATGCACGCGGTGATCCCGGCGCCACTTCTGGTTGCACCCCGGTCACCCGGAAGCTGCGCTTTCTTCCGCGTTTCGCTAACGCGGCTTTTTCAGCGGCATGCACCAAAGCTGCGGCCGGTTGCAGCCGGAACCGTGCGTTATCGGTGATTTTAGTCGCCACCATTCCACCCCGAATGTGCGTTATTCCCCCCGTGCATAATGGGTCTAGGACTGACCGGTTTGTTCACCTTGCAGTCCAAGGGACTCACAAGAGTCTTCTCCAGCACCAGTCATACAAGCACGCTAAAAAAGTGTCCTCAGTCTACAGGGGTGAACTGCCCACTTAATGGAGTCAGTAAAAAGGCTCAGACAAAATTTATGACGGACAACTGGAAAGCATCAGAAGGTGATGAGCGTGTACAACAGCCGCTGGTCCCCCAGACACCCCCTACATGACCTGAACCTCAGCTAACCTCCCTACAGGTTCATGTTAGAAGTTACAGAAGTTATAAACAGTTATATTCCCGCTGTTCAACTTTGAACACACTGTAATGTTTGTTATTGTTATTATTGTTATCATGATTCAGTGTATATCCTCCGCGTTTTGTGTAAACTGTCCTGAGCCTCATGGGAGGGTGGTTTAAAAATATATTTAATTAATTAAAAATAAGGAAGAAAAACTCTGTGGGCACAAAAAGGATGGGCTCTAATAATCCATCTCCTGGATAGGTTTTCTAATGACAGAGTTTACTGCAGGAAGACCACGTCCCTGAATAAAATCAGAGCTTCAACTAAGAAAAAACCTGGAGTCAAAACTGTTAACTCAGGAGGATTCAAAGGAACATGCTTTCATCTATATTTGGAATAACTTAAAAAAAAACAACAGATTTCAGAAGAGAACTGAAAATTTAGGCCTGCCGTCTCTGGGCTGGGAAATACCTAGAGATTTGTGGGGGTGGAGGCCAGGGGAAGGGAAACGGTGACAAAGCAGCCATTTCCCCCAGGTGATCTGATCTCTGTGATCTGGTGATCAGATGCCCGCGCCTCCCCTCCCCCACTCCGCAGCGCTTGCTGTGCCAGGAGCGTCGGGCCGCTTCGGGTGCCAAAATGCCCAACCCTAGTTGTGATAGTGGGAGATCTCCAGTCATCTTCAACAGAAGGTAGGAGGGCTTCCTGGCCCAATAGGGGCCACAGGGGGGGAGTGGCCTTCGGTCCCCCTTGGCCCAGGAAGCCATTAAGCCACCTTGCAGTGGCAGCATAATGGCTCCCCAGGCCAATGGGATGCACGGGGGGGGGGGGGAGGAAAGGGGGTGGCTTCCCTTCCCCCTTGTCTATCTCTACTTCTCTCCCTTCCTTCATGTCTCTCTCATACATTCTCCCTCTTTCTCTATAATTCTCTCTCTGCCTTCTTCTCCCTCTCCTACGCTCTATATTTCTCTGTCCTTTCTATCTCTCTCTCTTCCTGAGTTTCTTCCCTTCCACATATATTTCTGGCTAATACTCGTTTCCCTCTCTTTTTTCTTTTCTGTCCTATGTCCCTATATTTTTTTCTCTCTCTCTCTTTGTCTCTCTTTATCTTCATTGATCTCTTCCTTTCTACCTCCCTCTCTCTCTGCTATTTCCTTCCTCCCCCCATTCTAGCGCCTGTAGCAGGGGTAGTCAAACTGCGGCCCTCCAGATGTCCATGGACTACAATTCCCAGGAGCCCCTGCCAGCGAACGCTGGCAGGGGCTCCTGGGAATTGTAGTCCATGGACATCTGGAGGGCCGCAGTTTGACTACCCCTGGCCTGTAGTATCAGCCACAACCGGCTTTTTCAACGATAACGATAACAATAAAATTCAGTTTCCTTCCAGGTCAGATCCCACTACCATTTTAAATATGAAATGTGGAGTTTAGGGTCCCCCACTGACAGCCCCCCCCAACTGATCAGCTGAATGGTTGGGTGGAACTTACCTTGAAAAAGAGAAAGATCCACTCAATGTGCAGCAATGTGTCTACATCATACCTCCCATGATCCAGAAGTGACATTAGCACAGCTGTGTTGTTGAGGGCAATGCTCTAGTATTTATGCAAAATTTCTATGGTAGAAGCCAAATTTGCTCTAGAGATTTTTGCCCAAATATGAGAGCATCTCTTCAAAATCCTGGAAGGGATGCTGCCGCTTCCAGGTCACATGGTGAGTGGTGTGGACAGATCATTGCATGTAGCATGGGCCTCCCTGCTGCTTCCAGTAAGCCCCTCCCCCCATCCCCTGCAGGTTCCCAGTAGGAATCCAGCAAGGCTACTTCTCTGAGCTCCACAGATCCTGCCTAAGGGACACAGGGAGACAGGGGGGGGGGGGGGAGATGTATTTCTCAAGTAGATGGGAAAGAATCAAGCAGGGGCCCAAGGTGGACCATCCTCGTCTAAAACCAATTCACCCCCATTCTAAAATACTGCTAGGTTCCATCCATTCTCACAAAAGATGTGACAACTAAGAAGAATAAAGGTAAAGGTATCCCCTGTGCAAGCTCCGGGTCATGTCTGACCCTTGGGGTGACGCCCTCTAGCGTTTTCATGGCAGACTCAATACGGGGTGGTTTGCCAGTGCCTTCCCCAGTCATTACCGTTTACCCCCCAGCAAGCTGGGTACTCATTTTACCGACCTCGGGAGGATGGAAGGCTGAGTCAACCTTGAGCCGGCTGCTGGGATTGAACTCCCAGCCTCATGGGCAGAGCTTTCAGACTGCTGCATTACCACTCTGCGCCACAAGAGGCTCTTAACTATTGCCTTAAACAAGGAAACAGATTATCTGGGTGAAAACAAATCAGTTCAGAATGATTCCCTTTTTTAAAAATATAGAAGCTACATGGAATGAGGCCAGAGGAAAAAATACCAAAGTCTCCCAGCCAGGATTGATTTTGAAGAAATTATTTGGAATGAAAGCTACACCTGGGGCTTTCTGGGAACCCCGACTTTATTCACTTCCTTCCTTTAAATCCCATTTTTTTTCTTCCAATGGGTATCCAAAGTAGGTTGCATTGTTCTCTGTTTTATCTTCACAACAACCCTATGAGGTAGGTTATGCTGAGAGTTTGGGACTGGCCCAAGAACATCCAGCAGGATTCCATGGAAAAGAGGGGGTAAAAACCTAGTTCTCCCAGATCCTAGTGCAACAGGGTAACTATCACAGCATTCTGGCTCCCCGAAATAAGGGCTTATTTTTTAATTAATTTTATACACACAAAGACAAAAGCCCCTACAGAAAGCATAACAACAACAAAACTATCTAATAGCTCACATGTAACATAGAGACAACACACCATACCATGGCAGTGCTTCAACTAGTAAAGAGACGACAGGCACACATGAACACACAGGAGCCGAAAACAGAGAAAAACGGGGGTGAGGTGGGGTGAACGGATCTTCCATTGGAATTGGACACCATTCCACCCAATTTCATTAAATTCATTTCTAAAGGACAACATCCTCCAATATAATTATTGAATATCTTAGTCAAAATGTTCAAACCAACCTGATTACACACCTGACTATCTTTCCGATAAGGATCTCCATCCAATCAAAGAACATTTTTAAAGGAGCTGTTCTCTGGAAATTGCATTAAGTAAATTATAAATTCATTCCAAATTATCTTAAAGCCTTCCAGCCATTTCATGCTGACAGCTGATGAGTGAGATGCCCACTGTCAGGCTCAAATGGTAGCAAGCTATTTTGGCACACCAGACTGCTTCCCTCCCTTTGGAAGGTGGGGTGGGGGGAGGAATGATCAAGCATACTAAAAATGACATTAAAAGTTTCAAACGACATCAAATGTGTACACATGACCAGGGTTCTATCAGAGTTGGCCCAGTTCCACAGGGCCTGTAAGATGGAACTCTTCCACCAAGCCTTTGATCGGGGCCAATGACCAATAACATCTATGCCCTCCCCCCGCAGAGATACTTAATCCAGGAAAGATCTACCAGCAGTGACAAACTTCTGGGGAGTAACCCGACTACTATTTTTAATAGGATTTCAATTGTGTAATGTTATTGTTAATGTTTTATTGGTTTAAGTGCTGCATTTATAAGTTGTATATGGGCACCGCCCTGAGCCAGTTCCAGAAGTGTGCTCTAGAAATCTAATTATTATTATTATCAACAACAACAATAGTAATGCCACAGAGTCCACCTTCCAAAGTGGTCATTTGATACGCACATACAAAGAGCTGGTCCAGCCAACTCCAACTCCCAGGCTCCTCCCCTCTCCCGAAGGCCAGAGTTTTTATTGAAACATGCAAATAATCACAGCACTTGCATATCATCATACAATGCTGCCTTCTTGTGCAGCTAAAGGTTGATACTTTAATAGCCATTAATCTTCGCAGGTTAGATTCTCACGGTAACCACATCATGTTAGCCACAAGTCCCTATTGTCTAATGTTGGAAAGTTAAACATCAGGAGGTGATCATGCAAGATTCTCATGTGCTTGGACAAAGGCCAGGAGGGTGTGCCCAGATCAATGAAACCTTAGTCAGAACAAACACAGAGAACCGTACAAGGAGACCTGGGCCTATTCTGCACACAATAGATAATGCACTTTCAATGTACTTTAGACGTAGATTTTCCTGTTCTGCACAGGCAAATCGAGCTGCCAAAGCACATTGAAAGTGCATTATCCTATGTGTGCGGAATGGGCCCTAATCTCTGTCACCTAGAGGTCAGTTGTAATCCCAGGAGATCATAGAGTTGGAAGGTACCTCCAGGGTCATCTAGTCCAACCCCCTGCAGAATGTAGGAAATTCAACACTATCTGTCCACCCACAGGGACCCCCAATTCCATGCCCAAGTGATGCCCCCCCTCAATCCCTGTCCAGTCTGGCCTAGAGGAAATTCGCCTCCCAACCCTGGGCATGTAAGAAAGGGCATCAAGAGCCAAGCATGGACACAATCCCTTCTGCCCACCCACTTACCATCTGCTTAAGCTCACAGCATTTCTGTCAGATGGCTATCTACACTCTGCTTGAAGAATTCTAAAGAAGGAGAACCCACAACCTCTCAAAGAAGCCTGTTCCACTGAGGAACCTCTCTAATTGCCTGGAACTTCTTCTGGGTGTTTAGCTGAAAATTCTTTTGTATTCATTTCATCCCATTGGTTCTGGTCTGACCCTCTGGGGCAACTGAAAACAACTCCATTTGACAGCCCTTCAAGAACTAAAGATGGCTTTATATCACCTCTTAGTTGTTTTCTCTCTAGGCTAAACAGACCAAGCTCCCTCAACCTTTCCTCATAATACTTGGTCTCCAAACCCCTCACCCTCCTCTGAACACCCTCCACTTTGTCTATATCCTTCTTCAATTGTGGTGCCCAAAACTGAACACAGTATTTTAAGTGAAGTCTAACCAGAGCAAAGTGATACCATCATTCAGCGTGATCTAGGCACTATACTTCTTTTGATACAGCCCAAAATCCCATTTGCCTTTTGAGCCACCGAGTCACACTGTTGATTCATGTTCAATGTGTGGTCTACTAAGCCCTCTAGACCCTTTTTGTACATACTACTGCCAAGACAGGTCTCCCCCATCCTATAATGATGCGTTTTATTTTTCCTACCTAGATGCAGAACTTTACATTTTTCACTATTGAAATGCATTTCATTCATTTTAGCCCAGCTTTCCAGCCTGTCAAGATCATCCTGTATCCTCATTCTGTCTTCTGGTGTGTTTGCTTCCCCTCCCCGTTTAGTATCATCTGCACATTTAATAAACATCTCCTCTATTCCTTCATCCAAATCACTAATAAATATGTTAAACAACACAGGGCCCAGGACAGATCCCTGAGGTACTTCACTTGTCACTCCTCTCCAAGAGGATGACGAAACATTAACAAGTACCTGTTTAGTATGATCCATCAACCAGTTAGCAATCCACCTAACAATAATAGGAGCCATATCACATTTTACCAATTTGTCAACAAGAACATCATGTGGAACCTTATCAACAGTTTTATTGAAACAAACTATGTCCACAGTGTTTCCTTGATCCAGCAAGGTAGTAGCTTTCTCAAAAAAAGAGAAAGTTTAGTCTGACATGACTTGTTCTTGAGAAAGCTGTGCTGACTCTTGGTAAACACAGCCTTCTGCACTAGCTGCTCAAGGATTAAGTGTTTGATGATTTGTTCTAAAACATTGCCAGCTATAAACATCAAGCCGAAGGGTCAGTAGTTACCCAGATCCTCCTTTTTCCCTTTCTTGAAGATGGGGACAACATTTGCCCACCTCCAATCTTCTGGCACTTCTCCAAGAATTGTCAAAAATACTGGACAGAGGTTCAGAAATAATATCCACAAGTTCTTTTAGTCCCCTTGGATGCAATTCATCTGGCCCAGAGGACTTAGATTCTTTTGAGTTTATGGACTAGCCCTATGGTGGTCCTAGGCTGCAATTCCCTTCCCTCATCAAGTGATATGATTTTGCCACATTGAGCATGAGTTCCCTTGTAAGAAAACACTGAGAAGTAGGAATTGAGCACTTCAGACCTCTAACCACCACCTAGAGCAGGGGTAGTCAAACTGCGGCCCTCCAGATGTCCATGGACTACAATTCCCAGGAGCCCCTGCCAGCGAATGCTGGCAGGGGCTCCTGGGAATTGTAGTCCATGGACATTTGGAGGGCCGCAGTTTGACTACCCCTGACCTAGAGGTTAGCAACTTTTCCCACAGATAATCCATTTACATAAATTACCAAAGATTTAAAGATTGATTTCTTTTTTCTACCAAATCCCTTTTCCAATGAGATTTCAGTAGCAGCTGGGCAGCTCTGACCCCATGCTGCAAACCTAATACTGCTAGAATAAATAAGTTTGAAAGATGTTATTGACTTTATTCCCTCCTTCCATTCATAGCAATATTAGCACATGATGGCCAGTGGTATAGGTTTGAACCTCCAAGCCAATATTTTTGCATTCTTTCTTAAGGACATGCATCTATCAAAGCCCCACATTCATTTGCCACATGAAGCACCTACAGGATTTGAGCACAGAGAATTTCACTTAGCATTTCATTGAAAGTTCTTCCACCTCAATTCTTCCACTACAGTTCAAACACAGCAGAAAATCAGCTTTCCCCTATTCATGAGTTCACAGAGACACGGTTAAAAGCCAAGCCCTCAACGCAGGTTCCTGTGCAAAGATCACAAAGGATAATTCAGCTTCTACTACCTTTTTTACAACCCTGCCTACTGAGTCACATCAAAGCTTTCAAGATATCTTAAACTAACTCTCTTCATAAGTGTTTAGCAATATGTTCATCATGGAGAAGCACTCCAGAAACACAAACAGATGACTCCGTCTACCGACTAGGAAATTACAAAAGGCTTTATTTAGATAAGACAATTGTTCTTAAAAGTGCTGCCACTGACACTCATGTCCCATGTGCTCCAAGCAGGAGTTTAAGTGTCTCACAATACTCGGCTTCAATGCAAATCAAGCATAACCAGCTTCCAGCCATGTCCTCTAGCTCTGAAGAGGCACCTGAGTCGGAGAGAAATCATCTTCCACTTCCCCTCACCAATGCATACCTAAAGCTCTGTTATGATGGTATGCTTTATAATGTTTTAAAAACAGTGGTTTTACAGCATTTTTCAAGAACGTTTGATCTATATTCAGAACATAAGAAGAGCCCTGCTAGATCAGAGCAATGGTCCATCTAGTCCAAAACCCAGGTGCCATCAGTGGGCCAGAATCCCAGTAGCTCTCCCACTGTTGCCTCCCCCCAGCACCAAGAATACAGAACATCGCTGCCCCAGAGAGAGTGTTCCATGTAGACCTTATGGCTAGTAGCCATTAATGGACCTCTGCTTCATCTTTTTGTCCCGTAACATCCAGAGATTTTCTATGCTTGTAGCTGCCACCACTTCTTGTAACTGCCTTTTCCTAATGCTGCCTCCTGGAACTGCTATTCAGAGATTGACTACCTCTGAACATGGTCGCCATGATTGTTAGTAACACCATGGTTAGTATTAACCTATCTTCCTTATATGTATTTAATCCTTGTAAGGTTTCAGCCAATAGCTTTCAATAAAATAACTCAATTTGCAGGAAAATCTCTTTATTGAAGAGAACAACAATGCTTACTACCTGGAAGCCTTGCTAAGACTAACTTCTGCTGTCTGTTGCCCCGCTTTAGCCTCCAAGTCCCCCCTGTCCCCCCCCCTGGTCCATTTTGGCATGAAGATTCCAGGATACCATCCTTCAGATAGCTGGAGAGACACAACGACCTTTCAAGGCCACAATATAGTGTCTTCTAGCAACAAAACAGGAAAGGATATTCCTTGACTAGCTAGCTAACCCCCGTGTAATTCACCTCTAGGATATCTAAGGTAATCATTTACATGGGGAAAGAACAGAGCAAAGCTATAAAAAACAAATAGCAAAATCAGGCATGGCTTTGACATCCCCCTTTTCAGGCTGTTTATTCCTCTGGTAGCAGAATCCACATTTTAATCACTCTTTAACCCATTCTGTACAGCGGGAGCTGTAGTGAGCTGCTCACACTTTCTGTGGACATCGTAGTCAGCCCAGGGTGGGAGGAGAAACCGGGCCTGCCAGACGGGCCTGGCCTGGCCTGACATAGGCTTCGATGGCACCCCTGGCAGGGAAGGGAATGCTGGGAGAATCCATGTTCCCTTGCCACAGGCTAAACAAGGGCCTGATTCAGGCCAGGCCCGGGCCAGGACCAGACCGGCATCATCTGGAAGCAGGGATTAGCCCATGTGGAAAAGGTATCTGTGTTGTAAATTCCAAAATTTAATCACTCTCCATGTATTGTAAGCCATTTTGAGTCCTGCAAGGGAGAAGGGCAAGTAGTAAAACTTTAAAATCAATCAATCAATAATAAACAGCTTTATGGACAATATCAACAGGCCCCTGGACAGCCCAGATGAAGAAGCCCCTAGTGGTTTAGAAAGATTTGTGGACGTCAGCTCCAAAGTGACTAAAGGAAAACTTCACATTCAGGCCCACAAAACCTCTGAACACCAGACCTGGGAAGCATCACTGGGGATGGTCTTGGCCTCTGTGCCCCATTTTTTACCTTTCCAGGGCAGCTGCAGATCAGGAAGTCAGACCAGAACTGTGGCCCTCCAGATGTCCATGGACTACAATTCCCAGGAGCCCCTGCCAGCGAATGCTGGCAGGGGCTCCTGGGAATTGTAGTCCATGGACATCTGGAGGGCCACAGTTTGACTACCCCTGTGTTAGACCATCCATCTAACCCCGGCACAGTTCTTAGGTTCCAACTGTTCATACACTTCTCCTCTACTCACAGCTATGGCTCAGGTAGGCTTCAGACGCAGAGGAGACAGTTGCTTGGCTGGTCCTGTAGTAAATCCTTGTCTGGCTTGCTCTTGAACAGCTGCAAAGTAATTTGGAGAAAAGACATTTTAAAGATGTTTGCACTGAAAAACTAAGCGAGTCACGTATTGTCTGCATTGCTTGGGCTGCAGTTCTAGTGATACTCCAGCTGACAACCATGTTCCCTATCTTCAGCATCTCAAAATAGAATATTAAAAGGCACGTGGCAAAAGAACCTGAACAAAATAATCATACATAGCCTAAGGTAGACAAAGGTATATCCAAAAGGAAATATGGGAGGAGCCTGAAGCCAGCGTGGCTTTCAAAAGATCTGAGTAATAAAAAAGACTTAATGCAAACTTAAAAGGACTCCAGGGAATGGTAGAGGACAGGAAGGCCTGGAGGATCATTGTCCATGGGGTCGCGATGGGTCGGACACGACTTCGCACATAACAACAACAAAAATAAAAAAGACTCCTTTAGGAAAGGGAGAGAGAGTCTTGTAACCAAGGAGGAATATAAACAAATCACCAATGCCTGTAGGGAGAGTGTTAGAAAAGCTAAAGCTCAGTATGAGCTTAGGCTAGCAAGAAAGGCTAACAACAACAAAAAAGGATTCTTGAGTTATGTTCTAAGTGAGGAAAAGAGTAAGGAGACAGTAGGACCATCGTGGGGACAAAAAAATGAAATTGTAGCAGGTGATAAAGGGAGGGACGAACCACGTGTATGATATGCAAATGTTATAAAACTACCATAAAAAGGCATAAAATCATGTGAAATGTCAAGCAGCAGATGAGGAAACAAAGAAATGGGGAAAGAATTAAAGATAATAGGCAGAATCGAAATGCTGACAGTGAATGTAGATATGAAATCTAAAAGAGATCTAAAATCAACGTATCTGTACTGAGACCGGAGCATCCAGAAAGGGAACCCCGCTATTTCTGGGAAATTAAGATGGGGCTCCAGCAAGGCCTTTCCCAGCATGACAGCCGGGATAGGTCGCAAATGCCGCTCAGCCTGAAGGTCCTTGCCGGCATAGCAGAAGGGAAACCGCCTGCATAAGAGACCCTTACCCTCTCAGAGAGGCAGGAAACATTTCAGGGATTCCATAACACACCTTGAATGCACGGAAGGCTCAGGTTAGCTGTCAGCCCCATCTTAAGCCCCCTTGTTTCCCAGCACAGTGACTGTCAATTCACACCAGGTTCTTTGTCTACCTAGATCAGCCTTTCTCAATCCCTGAAACATTCCTCCAGCTGCAAGAAACCCCAGAAGTGGCACAATCGTGCATAATGTGGTTGGGAGGCATCACTGTGAACACGCCTACCTGGAACCCCTCCCCTTCCCACCCCCCTCCAGGCCCCTCACTGACAATTTTGGGAAAAGGGGAGGGTGAACTGACATGACCATATATGGTCATATCACCCGACAAATGTTTAACACATTTAAATAATATATTAAAAATTAATTGGCTCCCACCCATTTTAGGAAACCCGTCCAGGGCCATCAAGAAGCTCCAGGGTTTCACGAAAGCCTGGTTGAGAAAGGCTTGACCAAGACTGACCAGGGCAGGAGCAAGAAGAATGCCTGCCCCATGTCACCAGCAGGGCCCATGAAGCGATGTCACCGTGCCAGCAGCACTATGGTAACACTGCCTTCTCCCATACAGTTTTTCCCCAAATAAAATAGCATCACCCAGAAGTTACTGGCTTGATGATGTTATTTCCTGTGCAACATAGCCAAGACCTTCTTTCTCCTGGCTAGGTGATTGGCAGCTGTGGAGGGCAGGGCCTGGATGAGGGGAACCCCTGACGTCTCCGCTACATACTATAAAAATGCAGACATCTACCTAACAACAACTCTAGATAGCTGAATTTCCTCCAGGCCAAGCTGGATTCTAGAGCTTATTGGTGGGGGGATCACTGGGGCATGGAATTGGGGGCACTGTGGGTAAGAAGGTAGTTGTGAATTTCCTGCATAGTGCAGGGGGTTGTCTAGATGACCCTGGAGGTCCCTTCCACCCTGTTGGGGTGGATCTGGCAACCCTAAATCCATAGACCAGCCAGTGACCAGTGACTCCCCCACCATGTTTGATATATCACTTTTCTGTCTATAATTTTCCTTCCTGGCAGGTAGAATCAAATAGGCCACTTGGGGTTCCAAACCAATCCTGATTTTTGAGTCTACATTCTGCTAACTTTCCAAGATTTCCACAGTATAAATATAGCCCCCCCACCCAGAAATGTGCCCCAACTGCCCCCCTTAGCTCCTGTGTAGCTTGAATATAGGAGATTAGAGCTGGCCTCAGTCTCTGCTCCGCTGCTCCTTTCTCTGCCCTCCTTCCATGCAGGACCCCTGGCCCCTTGAGGCAGCTTTGGATGTTTCCATCTGCCCTGCCCCCTCCCCCTTCATTTTGTACTTGTATTGCTTATGTGTTAGGTTGTCTAGGGATAGGATTTGCTGTCAGTGTGTGTGGGTATGCTCCCCTGAGCCTGCCATCCTGGTTTCCTTGATACTTTTGTTTTTAATAAAGATTCAGACTTTGGTTCTCTGTTCCGTCTGTTGCATTTCTGGGAATCTTCGCGTTCCCATAGTGAAGTGCTACTGGACCTTGCTACAAATAGCCACTGGTTCCTAATTTAATTTTAACTAGATTTATATATCCATAATTATATTTCTATGCCATCTCTCCAAGTATAACCTGCTTGTAGAGGGTCACATCATCATTAAAATCAAGACTTTCTATCTAGACCAGGGGTAGTCAAACTGCGGCCCTCCAGATGTCCATGGACTACAATTCCCATGAGTCCCTGCCAGCAAATGCTGGCCATGGACATCTGGAGGGCCGCAGTTTGACTACCCCTGATCTAGACACTGGCCTCTACCCAATTCTGGCCAAGTGACAACAATTTGGGGGGAATGGACCTAGTTTTCTTGCTCCACCCATCTGGGACTGGGGCTGATCCTGGGGCCAAATGGCTTGTGAAGTGTGCTCCAATGACCTGATATTTTGGTACGTTGCTGGCAGAGTGGATGCCACGTGATCAGCTTCGGTGTTTATTCATTCCGACTTTCCCATTCTCCCAGCATGCCACAAATCATAGACACATTTCTTTGATTCATTTAATATCACTTTAGGGCTCTTTCAGCGCTTAGATAAGAATTCTATAGCCAGACCAAAGCTCCATATTGTGGTTGTGTACAGTTTCTATTAACCTTCAGAGATGACCTCCTTTACCTCTAAGTCCACCATTTATTTTGTGCAGATTTACCTGTCATTTTTGACTCACTTCTTTTTTACGGTTTTATCTTGTGCATCATAGTTACTTTTACATTCAATACATAGCAGTATTGTTGTATTTCTGGTGAGAATCTGGAGAATCAGGTTTGATTCTCTGCTCCTCCACATGCAGCCAGCTGGGTGACCTTGGGGTAGTCACAGATCTCTTAGAACTCACAGGGCATTTTTCTCAGACCACTCTCAGCCTCACATAACTGTCTATATTGTAGGGAGAAGAAGGGTAGGCGATTGTATGCTACTTTAAGATTCCTTTGGATAGTAAAAAGGGAGGTATAAAATAACCCTTCTTATGAAAACTGCTTGCTGCCCTCTCTATGAGTCAGGTGCAATTTAAGGTCATCTACATAGATAGAGAAGAATATTTATGCCACTAATTTGTGGCAAAAAGGGGGTGTTAACTAATTGTCCACTCTGGGCACCCAGTAGGCACCCAGTAGGCGACATATGCCCCTGTAGGGATGCGATCCTGCAGGGGGGACCTGTGGAACCCCCCAAATTACTGCTTATCTCCAAACTATGGAGATGAGTTTCCCCTGGGGAAAATGGATGCTTTGGAAGGCAGACTCTACGACACTGTATCTCACTGAGGTCTCTGTCCTCCCCAGGCTCCATTCCCAAAACTCCAGGAGTTTCCCAACCTAGATCTAGCAAACATATTCCCCCATCCCCTCTCAGTGGTCAAGGGGACCTGGCAACCCTACTGCTGCAGGAAGAGTAGCCAGCTTACTTTCAGTCCCAGAACTAAGACCCTTGTCCCCACCCACTTGGCCGACTGTGTTCTGGCAGGTGCCATGAGGGTCATGGGCAGTATCAGGGCTGGTTTATCTACGTAGCACAGGCAGCATGTGCTATGGGCCCCATTCTTCCAGGAGCCCTGCCCTGTGCCTTTCTCCCCATGGATCAGGACTGTACCCTCTCTCCTTCCCCCCTTTCCCTCTTTAAGGTCACCTGGATTGTGTGTGGGTATTTGGGTCACCTCTCTTACCCCAGGAGTAGAGCCTAAGATCAAAATGCCCCTTCTGGGGGTCCCACGGGATGCAGAGAGCCAAAAGAATCACACTGGAGCCAAGTGTTTGCAGAAAGAGGCGTTAAAGGTTAGCTTCAGGCTACAACTGTATGGTAGGAAGTCATGTAAAAACCCAGTGTGACAGAGTTCAAAGGAAAAAGCCCTAACTGTTTCTCATCCCTTCCCCATCCCCATGGCTGGGAGATGAGCAGAGTCCAGGGGTTCTATCTTGTCTAGAGCAGAGGTAGTCAAACTGCGACCCTCCACATGTCCATGGACTACAATTCCTGTTAACTGGCAGGGGCTCATGGGAATTGTAGTCCATGGACATCTGGAGGGCTGCAGTTTGACTACCCCTGGTCTAGACAATGATCTTACCCATGCTCACAATTCAGAGACCAAAACAAAGGGGTCCTTACCAATGGAAGTAAGGCCCACAGTGAGGATGACGAACAAATTAGACTTGAATTTCTCAGCCATCCCTCCACATGTCATTTGGAAACTAGTTTTACATTGTATAACATTTTCTCATGGTTACCTGCTATTTCCATGGGATCAAAGTTTTAAAAGAACATATATTGACATCCATAACCAGCTATTAGTAGAGTTGTCAGCTTCCATGTTAGGCCTGGAGATCACATAAGAACAAAAGAATAGCCGTGTTGGATCAGGCCAATGGCCCATCCCATTCAACACTGTGTGTGACATAGTGGCCAAACTCAGGTGCCATCAGGAGGTTCACCAGTACGGCCTGAACTCCAGAAGCCTTCCCACTGTTGCTCCCCCCAAACACCAAGAATACAGAGCATCACTGCCCCAGAAATAATTAGAGAAGCCATGTTGTATCAAGCCAATGGCCCATCCCATCCAATACTTGGGGCCGTTCCGCATTCGTCCAAAATAGCACAATGGTTACTAATTGAAATCGCTACAGTTTTGCCATTATGCACAACGTCGTTGACAATCTGCAACACTCCTGAAACCGATCAGCAAAAAACACTTCATTGTAGCACTTTCAGGGAAATCCCAAAAAGTGGATTCACCCTCCGGAAAGCGTTACACTCCTGCAACCAATCTGCAACACTAGCGGGAAAGTTCTGTGCGTTACCATTGTTGCGGTTTCTGCAAAGTCCCTCCCCCTGGCTCTCTCCTCTGATCTTCCAGCGAAGTGATCGCCATTTTTTTTTTTCTCCGAGCAAGCGGAGATCAATGCACCGGCAAGCCTTCGTTTACCCAGTGAGGCTTCCCCGGCTGCAGTCCCTCTGTTTAAAGTCACCAAGCACAAGCATCGCAGAGGCCTGTTTGCTGGTTTATTTTCACTTTATTTTTCACACTGTTTTCAGCCGAAAATCGCACCCGTGAGGGGGGGGGGTTTCACTCCGGGGGAGCGTGGCAACGATGAAACAGCAGCTCAAATATCACCTGCTAGCTGGATGGGTCTCTCTGTTGCAACGAATCAACGCATATTCGTTGCAACGGGTGTGTGTGTGTGTTTTTTTTAAACCTTCCTTAAAGGGAAAGGGGCTGTTTGGGAGCATTATAACGGCCGCCCATTGGCTGCTTGACGGCAGGGGCGGGACACAGCTCAGCAATAGCGCTTCCTTCCTAGCGATTTTTGCCGAGACCGGAACCCTGTGGGAAACGATAGAAACACAACTGGATTCCACTACAAAGGCAGGTATGTGTTATGCCGAATTCCACTATTTAAAATGGCGATTTTTCGTTCAGCAAACAATTTGCTACATGGATCCCGGTGCAGAATGGCCCTACGTGTCACACAGTAGCAAAAATCAAGGTGCCATCAGGAGGTCCACCAAGCAGGGCCAGAATCTTCTGGAATCCCAACTGAATTCCAGTTCATTACAACTAATTTCTGGAGATCAGTTCCCTTGGAGAATATGGCTGCTTTGGAGGTGGAGCCTATGGAATTACCTGCCAGGGTTCCCCAAATTCTACCTTCCCCCGTGTCTACCCCCCCATATTCAGGCATTTTCCAACCCAGAGCTGGCTACTTTTGAGCTACTTCTCAAAAGTAGCTCTCTGGCTCCTGACCAATATCCTCATATGGGGAGGATGATGGAGGGCCAAGTTTTCAAAATGTTTTCTTTGACACATTGCTCATTAGAGAAACCACACGAGTTCAAAAGAACATTGGATTTGTGTCTCCTTTTGTTCTCTTTTTTTCTCCTTGCTTGATGCAGAGGTCATCTACAAAACTGGAGCATTGATTTCTAATACTGGCCCATGAAAGGGGTTAGAAATTTGACTCCATATGAAAATTTTTTACATAGTGCGTTAAATAGAAGAAACCTGCTTTCAAGTGGCATCATGCTGCTTTGCCAGGAGTCGAAGAATACGTTTAAGAAAATGGCTTTTTGGAACAAAGAGAAAAGGAAGAGAGCAGAACAGATGATGAAGATGATGCTCTCTTTGAGAACGGCCGCCTTCTCAATGCTATATAGCCAGGCAGAGGCAATGAGCATAGCCATCCAATCAAAAGAGGAATCCCACCAGCTAGCTCCATCCCTGCCTCTGAGCAGCCAGCCTAATACTGAACTTACATGCATAAAAACTGTAAAGAATTGGATTTGCAGACTCTGGTTCTCCAGTTGCTTAGTGTAGCGACTGTGATATAGCAGCCTTTCTCAACCTTTTTGCCATTGAGAAACCCCTGAAACATTTTTCAGGCTTTGAGGAAACCCGAAGTGGCACAATCCTGCAGAATAGGGTTGGGAAGCATTGATGTGCACATGCTCACCCGGGGCCCCACCCTTTCCCACCCCCTCCATTGGCTATTTTGGGAGGGGTGGGCAGGTTGACATATCCATATATGATCCTATCACCTGATAAATGTTTTAAAAATATACAAAACATTAGCTCCCACTCATTCAGGAGACCCTTCTAGGGCCAGCAAGAAGCCCCAAGGTTTCACAAAACACTGGTGGAAAAAGCCTGTGATGTAGCAATAGTGGTGTAGCCACTTGGGGATAGTGTCCCAAGGGTTTGACTAAGGGGCTGGTTCCCCTGCTTCAGATCCCCACAATGCCATGAAGATCGCTGCGTTGTTCTCATTCAGCAGACAGGATTGTGGTAAAAATGAAGTGAAAGAGGGGTCGTGGGTCGTGGGTCAATGGCAGAGCAACTACTTGGCATGCAGAAGGCCCCAGGTACAATCCATGGTATCTCTAGTTAAAAGAGCTGGCAGTAGGTGATGGGAAAGACTTCTGCCTGAGACCCTGGACCCCAAGTAGACTAGAATCATAGAATCATAGAGTTGGAAGGGGCCATACAGGCCATCTAGTCCAACCCCCTGCTCAACGCAGACTAAATCAAGGGTAGTAAACCTGTGATCCTCCAGATGTCCATGGACTACAATTCCCATGAGCTCTTGCCAGCGTTCGCTGGGATCTGATTCAGCATACGGTAGTTTCATGTGTTCCTGCGAGGGAAAACCACAGAGGTTGGTGAGGTTCCCAGAGGTCCCTGGTGATGTTGCTTTGTTTTTTGTTGGCAGGGTTTTGGCTACACGTGGCATTGTGCAACAACATTGGGCAACAACTACATCATCGACAACAGCTTTAATCTTATAGCTCTCCCTTCCCTGGTAGGTTCTGGGCAGGAAACAAACGGTCAAACATTCCGATACAATTCCAATAAATAAACAAATCAACTGGGTTTCAAAATTAAAGTAATTTAAATCCAATGGGGAGGAGAAAGAGAAAGACACGGGCTATGTGGTTGGCACTGCGCAGGAAGTGATGCCATCATCATATTTGGGCAAAAACTCTATGGTAAAAGCAGCTTCTACTATAGAATTGCTGTCCAAATATCGGATCATTACCCAGAAGTCACTGGTGTGATGACATCACTTCTTGTGGAATGCCAACAATGTGGCTTAGGTGAGTCCCATGTCGGCCAGCTGATCAGCAGCTGTGGGCAGAGCCTGATGACGTGGGACCCTCAGCGGAAGTGGGGGAAAGTCTGGTTGTTCCTCATGGTACAGTAACTAGTTGGTTGGATGAGAAGTTGGAAGATTCTCTACCCTGTCATGGGAAGCATTCGAGGTGACTTGGGTCATCAATTCTCTCTCTCTTTCTCTCTCTCTGCTCAGCCTCACAGGGTTGTTGTTAGAATGATGTGGTAAACTGCCTCACATCCCCATTGTGGGGTGAATCAGGGAATAAACACAGAGACAAACAACCTAGTGGGGTGCAAGTTGTTCGGGGGCCTGTGTTAAAAATTTCCTTCATTGCTACCCATATCAATTTGCTAAAGACTTAAATCACATGACAACAAAATTACATTGCTGAAAATGGGGGGGGGGGGTGAGCAGTTAAGAAGGAGAATCTGTTCCTTGGCTTCTTTTTCCCCCTTTTGTAGGAAGAGGAATATGATGAATACTCTAAAATTGTCTTTTCATCCTGACTGTGAAAGTTGTGCTTAGTCAGTACCTAGCATATTTTCATTACCCCCCATTCCACGTCTTGTTCTTTTCTCCTATATTGCAGCTTTCCTAGCTAAAATAATGCATAATTGCAGAAAAGGAAGCGCTCATCATGATTTGAAAGAACAAAAAATGAGGGAAACCACTCGCAACGTATAGCTTGTTGATTGCACGAACCATCTTTCAAACAAGAATTGTCTCACTCTCTGATTTGTCTCTACTCAGAAACAGATAATGCCAAAGGGAGGGAGGGAAGAATATTTCAAATGGTTTTCTGAAATGGTGTCCCCTGGGGCACTGGTGTCTGGGGTCTTCTAGCCTATATATTTCCGAGGGATACTTTCTAATGTTGATTGGCCTGTAAGGGAATGCCTTGTACATTGCAAAGGATCCTGGGAAATGTCCCTTGGCTCAGGCCAAATATTTTGTGTCCTGCTGTTTTCTATGACCGACCACATGAACATAGGAAGATGCCTAACAATAAACGGGACCATTGGTCTGTCAGGATGCTCTACTTGCCCTGGCAGGAGCTTTTCATGGTCTTGGGCAGAAGTCACCTACTGTCGGAGAAGCCAGGGATTGAACCTGGGGCCTTCTGCATGCCAGGGAGATGTTCTACCATTGAGCTTTGGCTCTTCGGAGGCACCTAGCAACTTTTTCTTCCTGCAGCTCAGAGGAAGATTCATCGTGGTGGCATGGTCCCTTTGATAGAACGTTGGTCACTATTACATGGCACCCACCAGTACATCCCTAGGTGCCCACCAAGCTTTTCAAAAAGTGAGCAGAGCTACTGTAAGGCTACCCTGCTGCAAGGGAAAGGGTTTCCCATGGCTGCCAAGTGGGAAGGGAGGGGTTGCCCTGGGCTCCATCTCCTGCAGCAGCCCCTGGAGGGCGGCATTCTCCGCTCCGTCTCCAATCTTATGGGCTGTGTGGATGGGTGCTCTGAAATGGCTGCCTGGGCCTGCATGCTAAAATGGCTGCTGGGGGTACAAAGGCTGTGACTGGCTACACTTCCCAGGAGACTCAGGGAAGGGAGAGGGTCACATGCCCCAATGCGAATGAAGGAGTCAGGCTCCACCAGGGGGAGGAGCTTGTGAGTATTTAGGCTCCAGACCTCCTGGGAGGGCGGAGTCTCTCCAGGATCTCCAAGGGAGAAGGTGGTAGATTTGCTTACCCCGGGCAGAGGGACAGGGCCTGGCCTGACCACAGGAGAAGCAGACACCAAGCAGGTGGGCAGTGAGCCTGGCAGGCAAGTTCTGAGGCCTCTACCCTCTCAAGTAGGGAGTGTGGTGAAAGAGGATTACGTTTAATCGTCCATTTAAGTTCTTGCCCCAAGTGTGCTGTGGCTTGATTCCATAGGGTGTGCTAGAGGGAGTGTAAATGTATCTATCTGATTGTAAATAGATCGATAAACTTGAGTTTTCCATATAACCAAGTGGCTGGTACGATTTCCTTTCCCATTGAAGGCTTTTATACCGGCCGCTCGGTTGTTACAGTCTCAATCTGGTTTGCATTCTGCAAGCGAAGATCCATGCCCTGGGCTGATGCCAGAAATTCCCCTTGCAACTGTGTGGCCCAAATTTGACTTCCATGTAAGGTTGCCAGCTTTGGGTTGGCAAATACCTGGAGCGGGTGGGATTCGGGGTGGGGACTCCACTCTCCCAAGCAGCCGCTTTCTCCAGGGGAACTGATCTCTGTCACCTGGAAATGAGCTGAAACACTGGGGGATCCCCAGGTCCCACCTGAGGACTGGCATCTCTAGTTCCCGGTATGACGTGGTTTGCTCTGTATGCTTCTATTACCAGTAGGGTTGCCAATCTCCAGGCAGCCTCTGGAGATCTTCCTTTGTTACAATTGATCCCTGGACAATCAACATTACTTCCAGCCGTCATGGCCGCGCAATCAGCGGTTACAATGGCAACACTGGCCCCCAAATCCCTAGGCATTTCCCAATCCTAGTTACGAGGCATATTTAATACTTCGAAATGTAGAGTGGAATTAATTGACATACTTCGAAAAATCTCTAAAAGTCTAATTAGCAATGGGGAGTCGTGTGTTCCGTCCGTCAGCCTGGGCTGAATGAAATGCCGGCTCCAGGAGGAAGCAGACGAATGCCAAAGTTCTGAAAACCGGCTAGACTCCTGTTGGGGCTGGAGCCACCCTTGAACGGTTCGGTCCATGGAACCAATGGGTAATGCGCCCATGGTCACATTTTTATTAGATCTTCCTGGATACCTGTCTATGCTTTTATGTCTTTTTCTTTTCCTTTGCAAATCACCTCTTCAGTGCAGAGTGGCTGCCTATTATTAGGGATGCCAACCTCCAGGAAGCACCTGGAGATCTCCCACTATTACAACAGATCACCGGACAACCAAGAGAAAATGGAGGAAAGGGCTGCTTTGGAGGGTTGGGCTCTATAGCTTTGCACCTTGCTGAGGCCCTTCCCCTCCACAAACCCCACCCCCCAGGCTCCAACCCCCACAAACCTCTAGGTATTTCCCAACCCAGAGCTGGCAACCCTATTTATATTGGGAAGACAGCAGCTTGGAAACTGAACAGGCTCCCCAACATTGATAATCCCAATGGCAGAAGAATGATCAGAGGAACAGAAGGAAGAAAATGGATCTATTTATTCATATGACCACTCGGGGCCGTTTACAACATGGTTACAGAATGAATTAAAACCATTAAAACAGTTAAAAAATTTAAATAATCCAGTTACAATAACCAGTGCCTAAAACCTTGACTTCTGTCCCACCTCTCCCATTCCGAGGCACAGGGAGTTTGTCTAGGAGGGGCCCATCTGTGATGTTTTTCTTCAATACATTGCTTCCAACCAAATACCTGGTGGAAGAGCTTCATTTTGCAGGCCCTTTGGAACTGAGCAAGCTCCTCCAGGAGCTTGTTCCACCAGGTGGGTGCCAGGACTGAGAAGGCCTTGACCCTGGTTGAGGCCAAGCATACATCTTGAGATCCTGGGATCTCTAGACAGTTGGCATTGGTGGAGCAAAGTGCTCTTCGGGAGGTCTAGTCAGCTAGATGATCCCTCAGGTGTGCAGACCGTGAATGGCCTTGAAGGTCAAAAACAGAACCTTGAACCTGATCCAGTATTCCACTGGGAGCCAATGTAGAACATGATATGGGCTCTCCATGCTGTTCTCAAAATCTGCAAGTGTCATACAAAGAGAGACAGAGACAGAGACAGAGACAGAGACAGAGACAGAGACAGACAGACAGACAGACAGACAGACAGACAGACAGAAAGAAAGAAAGAAAGAAAGAAAGAAAGAAAGAAAGAAAGAAAGAAAGAAAGAAATCTTACTATATGATGGGCTTGTGTGTTTCAAATATTATTACTAATTGGTTGGCTCAACGTACACGAAAACATATCCTGGTGCAAGATCTGCCCCCCCCCCTCCTGCAGATCCACATCAAGAGCTATGAGAAAACATATCTAGAGCTCTTACTCTCATAATGGATTTGTCAGTGTGAGATCCATTTAGAGCAGCCATTAAATCCCGTATCAGGCACCACGGTTGCCCTTTAACGTCGGCCAGAAATTTTACATTAGCAGGTGATCATAATGGTTGGGGTTGGGGTTGGGAGATGTATGCTCAGAATGTATGAGGCATGTTGTCTGTCATTAAACCGTGTGTAAAGCCAAGCGGGTGATGAAAATATCCTCAACAGGTTTGGTGCGTTCCATTTAAAGAGGTTTTTAAAAATTAAACTGGAGTCGAATCCAAAAACTACATATAAATGGAAGCTCCTCTCGCCAGCCTCCTTTGCTTTCTGCAGCCTCCTGTGTATCATCCAGGAAGACAGGGTCAAGAAACGGGAGTCTTCCCATCCTGCCTCTGAGCACTCCGTTGGAACTTTGAGCATTGCAGATCCAGGGGCACAGGAAACATGGCACTCCTTGATGCAGGGGTAGTCAAACTGCGGCCCTCCAGATGTCCATGGACTACAATTCCCAGGAGCCCCTGCCAGCGAATGCTGGCAGGGGCTCCTGGGAATTGTAGTCCATGGACATCTGGAGGGCCGCAGTTTGACTACCCCTGTTGCGTTCAAAGAATATTTATTACCCTTATTCCAGGGATGAGCATCTCAGAGTGAGTCACATGTGTGCTGTATAGCAGGGGTAGTCAACCTGTGGTCCTCCAGATGTTCATGGACTACAATTCCAGCGAATTCTGGCAGGGGCTCATGGGAATTGTAGTCCATGGACATCTGGAGGGCTGCAGTTTGACGACCCCGGTCTACATCATTTCCAGATTATGTTGAAGTCTTGCAGGTATGTCGCTGAAATGGGGGGGGGGGGGTAAGGTCCCAGGAAGTGCAGCCCCCTGTTCCCCTCCATCTGCCTCAAGAGACTGGGCAACCGCAGTGGTTTTGCCTGCCAGAAAACTGGCCCTGCAATCTGGCCCCATCATGGCCCCACTTAGAAGGCCAGGATTATTCTAGTCAACCTTCTGAGATGCATGAGACTCTGCAGTGCCTGACTCGGAGGTCTTCTCTAAGAAAGAAACAGGAGCAGAAAAAGAAAAAGGTGGTGGGAGCGGGGGGGGGGGGGGGTCTCATAAAAAACTTAAAATGGTAATTCACATCTAGGTAACGCTTGTTTATTCTTTCTCACCTCTCATTAAGCCCAGGTTTTATCTGTTGTTTTATGGTCCTGCCCAGTGCTGTGGGTATCAGGTCCTTCCTGGCCACTGACGGGGGATGGGGGAAGGGTTGCTGGATCCAGATTAGGAAAGTCCAGGAGATTTGGGGGTGGAATGTGGACGGACAGGGCCCCAAGTCTGTGTTTCTATGATCTGACATCCGTAATTCTATTGGGTTCAAGTGCTTAGATGCAAAACCATAGGAATGTGGCTTTAAAGTGATATTTTAGTACCTTTGAATGCACAATTTTTAACCATAATAAAGTTCAAGTTCCCTGAGGGCAACTCACACCCACCTGCTTGGCCCTCAGGAGTGCCCACTTCTCATGGAGGGCCAGTTGTGAGTCTGTCCTGCCCCCAGCCTCTCCCTCCCTCCTCTTCCTGCTTGAATATAAGCCAGCCCCCTCTGATGGCCCACTTCCCAAAGGCAAGCTGGGCCAGAGAGTGGGGAGTCTGGGACGGAGGGAGAGGCTGGGCCTGCCGTCCCGGTCTCATAAACCAAGCGTGGCCTCTCCGCCCATTTGAGATCATGGGGTGGAGGTGGAGGCCTTTTGCAAGCCCCGTGGAACTGAGTGTTGCCTTTGCACTCTCCTGAGTTGGGAGGGGAGACACAGGAAAGGCCACACTCCAGCCCCACAGGGGCCAGTGAGTCCTTTTGGTGCACCACCATGCACCTCGAAAGGGAGGGTCACGGAAGATGGGGAAAATGCCACCCATCAACCCCATAGCATCCAGGGCTGCCTTTGGGTGCTCCTCTGCACCACCCCAATGGCAGAGACGGGGGAGCCTTCCTTCCTTCCTTCCTTCCTTCCTTCCTTCCTTCCTTCCTTCCTTCCTTCCTTCCTTCCTTCCTTCCTTCCTTCCTTCCTTCCTTCCTTCTTGCTTCCAGCTGTTTTCTCGAGGGGAATTGGTGCTTGCAGAGCTGTTGTTTTCCCTGAAGGTCTCCAGCCTGGCAACCCAGCTTCCTGCTCATGGTGAAGAAGTCAGGCATCAGTCCCTGCCTGTGGGTTTAGAGTCTGCTACCCTTTAACCACTTCACCGTGCTGGGTCTCGCGTTTGAGCAGGGAGCAGGGCGAGGAGGACCAACTCCCTGAGAAGACACAGTGCAGGCATGCGCCCTAGCTCCATAACAAGTATTCCTGGGTGCAACAGGCTTTGCCCCTTAATCGATTATATTTTGTAAATTAGAAATGTGTTCTCAGTTATATTTTACTTATAATGTTTTTGTCTCAACCTTTTTGGTTACCTTCCTTTTACAGAATGACTTAAATAGCTGGAAATATAGCAGACATGTCCATGCCCAACTTAATAGGCAAAAAATCTTGCAGAGCAAGAAAACTTTGTATTAAACGGGATTATCTTTTGTGACTATGATCAACCGTAGAGTTTGGGGTGCATCCTAGAGTGTCACTCCCATGCAAGGACATCCCTTTTGGTTTTGTGCTAGAAGTGACTTCCCACCATGGACGATTCCCCCCCCCCCCATTTCCTCTCCCTGGTTTAGTGAGTTCCAGCAGGGAATTGCAGGACAAGGCCCCAACACTAGCAACGGACCCCCTAAATGGATCCACAAAGGCCAAAGATAGATCAATTTATATCAGGAACAATTAGGAACAAATCAGGACCATCCCTAATAAATAGTCTTCCTGCTGTAATGTAAGAGTTTCAAATTTGGAGAGACACTTTTTGAGGTATGCTGAGCCCAGGGAACAAAAAACTTTGAATGGTCCCCAAAACAGTAACTGACCCATTGACATGTATCCTATGCAGCTCTTTCGTTGGCCTTGCACATGCTTGCTGTTAACTTGCACATTGCCATAGCAAACCGCATAAATTCTGGTAAAGAAACGTAATACTAACAAAACGGCCACTTAATTGCCATGTGCATTTTTTGGTACAAAATCCATACCTGCCCCTGAAATGGTGCATTCATTATCTCAATGTTCATCTTTGTTCTGATCAACTCCCCCACAATACTTGGGTCCATGGACCTTCCTGGGGACTTTGCAAATGAACTCAATTTGGAAGATTCTGTCATGCATTCAGCTGTCAATCACAGCAGGAGTATCCCTTTCGGGCTCTGCAATTAGTATTCTGCAGCGGGGGCCCTCTCTCTGCTACAAATTACTACAACGTAGATCATGGTAGGAAGGAGGGCTTCTCAGCAGATCTTGCTATGACAGGCTGCACAAATCAATTTTCGTTAATTCTGCCTCTTCAAATCTGACTCCTCTTCTGCAAAGGCATTTGTCTGCATCAGACGAGCATGGCAAGATAATTAACAGAAAAATAATGTACAATGTCCTCCCACGTGAGCTAGGCCACCAGAAATTCAAGGGGGTTTTGTAGGGTGACATCATGTCCAATCCAGAAATAGTGATGCCAGCCTCCAGGTGGGACCTGGGGATCCCCTGGAATTATAGCTCATCTCCAGACTAAAAGAGATCAGTTTCCATGGAGAAAATGCCTGCTTTCAAGAGTGAACTCCTTGTATCACGCTGAGGTCCCTGTCCTCCCATGCACCACTCCCAAATCTCCAATAGTTTCAAAACCTAGATCTGGTAACCCTACCCCCCATGGGCCCTAGGGGTGACCTGGAATGGTCAGACCACTATGCTCTAAAGCAGGGGTAGTCAAACTGCGGCCCTCCAGATGTCCATGGACTACAATTCCCAGGAGCCCTTGCCAGCATTCGCCAGCGAATGCTGGCAAGGGCTCCTGGGAATTGTAGTCCATGGACATCTGGAGGGCCGCAGTTTGACTACCCCTGCTCTAAAGGCTCAGCTAAGGCTCCCACCACCTCCTCAGTTGGGCGCTGAGCAAATTTTAGCTCGCCCATGGAGACTTATGGATCCAATAGGATTCCTGAACGCTCTGCGGGAACCAATGCCTCCCGGCACTTCTCTCAATGGCCTGGTCAGTCACTGGCATGACAGACTGCTGACTGCCATTGATGAGATAGCTCCCCGACGCCCTCTCTGGCCCCGTCTCAAGCGGGCCCCCTGGTACACCGAGGAGCTTCGCGACAAGAAACGGGAACTGAGACAGCTAGAGCGAGTTTGGAGGAAGACTCGTGACGAAGCCTCGAGAACATCTTATAGAATGCAGATGAAAGCCTATGAGATGGCGGTGAAGTCAGTAAAACGCAATTTTTACTCGGCTACCATCGCATCTGCAGACTCACGCCCAGCTCAATTGTTTAAGGTAGTTCGATCCCTCACTGCCCTGATTGAAGGGCAACAAAACAGTAGCCAATTGGACATCAGCTGTGAGGCATTTGCGAGTCATTTTGCGGACAAAATCTCGACACTCCGCCACGACCTCCCCCCAACCTTAGATACAAAAAATGAACTAGAGGCCCCTTGGCCGTCTTTGGAGAAAACTATGAGTAACTTCAGAAGACTCACGCTGACCGAAGTGGACAGGATACTAGCGACAACAAGACCAACTACATGCCCACTAGACCCTTGCCCATCCTGGCTCTTAAAAACAGCCGGCATAAGAATAAAGGGCCCCCTCCGGGAGATAATCAACCTATCTCACACAACAGGAGAATTCCCGGAGGGATTGAAAGAGGCTGTGGTACGTCCACCGTTGAAAAAAACATCTCTAAATCCACAAGAGCCTAACAACTACAGGCCCGTCTCGCATTTAGCGTTTCTGGGCAAGATGATAGAAAGGGCAGTCGCAAACCAACTGACGGAATGTCCTAGACCCATCCCAGTCAGGCTTCCGGCCTGGCCATGGGGTAGAGACAGCGCTAGTCGCCCTGACGGACGACCTCCGTCACCAGTTGGATCGAGGCGGGTCGGCGCTGCTGATATTATTAGACCTCTCAGCGGCGTTCAACACAGTCGATCACGAGCTTCTAGCTCGCCGCCTCACCGATGCCGGAATACGAGAGACAGCCCTCCAATGGCTGATCTCTTTCCTCCAGGATCGTGGACAGAGGGTTGCAACAGGAGAGAAAACATCAGACCGCCGGCAACTTACTTGTGGAGTCCACAAGGAGCGGTCCTCTCTCCTATCCTATTCAACATCTTCATGCGCCCTCTCGCACAACTGGTACGGAAGTTTGGGCTGGGTTGCCATCAATATGCAGATGACACCCAGCTCTTCCTCCTGATGGATGGCCGCCCTGACTCTCCCCCAGAAGCATTAGCAAGCTGCCTGGAAGCAGTGACGAGATGGCTCAAGCAGAGTCGTCTGAAGCTCAATCCTTCAAAGACGGAGGTCCTGTGGCTAGGTAAAAAGGGCCCATGTGAGGAAGCGCGCCTGCCTACCCTGGATGGAATGCAGCTCTCTACAGCTCACTCCGCCAGGAACCTAGGCGTGATTCTGGACGCCTCCCTCACAATGGAGGCCCAGATCACAAAGGTAGCGCGGCTGGCATTCTACCATCTCCGCCAAGCCAAGCTACTAGCGCCCTACCTGGCCCCGGAACACCTAGCCACAGTGATCCATGCGACGGTCACCTCTAGACTGGACTTTTGTAACTCGCTCTACGCAGGCCTGCCCTTAGCCCTGACCCGGAAACTACAACTGGTTAAAAATGCAGCAGCCAGGATCCTCACAGCAACACCGTGGAGGTCTCATATCCGGCCTATTCTCCACCAGCAGCAATGGTTACCAGTTGAATTCCAGATCAGACTAAAGGTTCTGGTAATTACCTTCAAGGCCCTACGCGGTCAAGGCCCAGTGTACCTGAGGGACTGCCTCCCCGCCTATGCCCCCAAAAGAGCTCTGCGCTCTACTGCCACCAACCAGCTAAGGATCCCTGGCCCTAAAGAAGTCCGCCTGGTCTCGACCAGGGCCAGAACATTCTCTGTTCTGGCCCCTACCTGGTGGAACGAGCTCCCGGAGGAGATCAGGGCCCTGATGGAGCTTAAACAGTTCCGCAGGGCCTGCAAAAAGGAGCTCCTCCACCAGGCATTTGGCCGAGACCAGACGCAATCAACAGCAACCAAAGGGCCGCTGCTCCCCCCCAACCCCCCCTCAGAATTCAATCAATAAGCCACCCCCCTCAGAATCACAAGCCCTGGACCTGTTTGTATTACTATATTATTATACAGTTATATTGTGCTGTTATTTTGGTTACAATTATTAGTTATCAGTTATACATGTTTTACAGACTGTTTTATGTATTGTTCTCTGTTATGATGTAAACCAGCCTGAGCCTCCGGGGAGGGCGGTATAGAAGTATGATAAATAAATAAATAAATATAAATAAATAAATATCCAGCACGTATACGTATACTAAAATTGGATTATGTGTCTCCAAGAAGGATCAGTGGGCCAGAGTTTCTAATAAGCAACCTTAAAATCCCATGGCAAAAGAAAAAGAACGAAGATTCCTGCCTAGTTGAACAGGAGAGAATTCAGAACTGTTCTCTTTTGCATGCTGCTTGACATTCACCTCCAGCCAGCCGTTCTCTATAACCCCGGTGCCCCTCAAGTCATTATGTCTCTTCTCCGTGATGCAGTTTCATTTCCTATCAACGCCGTAGAGTAGACTATGAAGCACAGCCAGTTCTGCCCAGTCACGACATCCCCAATAATCCGGCATTTGCCTGACATATCCCATTAGCACCTTAAGTACTGAAGTCTCTTATAACAAGTGTGCGATCCACATACAGCCTCTCTCTCCTCCTGAGTTTGTATAGGGCACAGCTAGGAAAGAAATCTGCCCCAACAAAGTGACCAGGAAAGAGCAAAACTGTTTGTAAGGCCAGATGAAGTATTGCTTTCTGAATTCTGCAGCTGTGACTTAACCCCCACTCCCAAATCTGGCCCTGGGGGCAAAGAGACCCCAAGACATTTCGAAATACAAAAGGTGATGGGCCATTACTCCTCCCACTGACTTCAACAGGAGGCTTAACTCTGGTTAGGGCTGGGCTCCTAATGAACCTACGAACTTCAGAAATGAAGACTGTGACTCCAGGGTGCAATTAGAGAAGTCGTTTTAGGGGGTGACAAGGACCCTCAATATAATTGGGGGATTTTTTTTGACATCTTGGCATACAAACATCCAAAGAAAAGAATTTGGAGAAATACTGTATAGTTAACACTATCTTGACTACATCAAAATAAGACGACAAAAGAATGTTCATGGTTTGGGGATCATTTAAGACCCCAGTTCCTTGGATTTTCTGTCCTTCCTTTGCTCACTGAGAGACCCCAACTGCTTTAATGGCAGCCATCCACTTTTTAAAAAGGTGCTAATACATGACAGAATATTTGACCTCTTCAACATTACTGCAGAATTTTGTAGTCAACTGAGCAGTCCAAGTGTATTCAGCAGATACGGACCAGTAACCAAAGGAGGGAACCACGTTACCCTGTTGTTGCTTTTTCATGACAATAAGTCCATGGTAGAGCTAAAAAGAGAAAGGTTCACAAGGCTCACTTATTTACGGAAGCACATGTGAAGCTGCCTTGAAGCATATCAGACCCTGGGTCCACTTCCAATCCCTTCTCAGTCCACTTCCAATCTCCTTCCCCCCTTCCTTCCCCCCTTCCTTCCTTCCTCCCTCCCTCCCTCCCTCCCTCCCTCCCTCCCTCCCTTCCTTCCTTCCTTCCTTCCTTCCTTCCTTCCTTCCTTCCTTCCTTCCTTCCTTCCTTCCTCTTCCGGCTTGCCTGCCTGCCTGCCTCCTGTTCTTGCTGTTTCCTGTCTGGATTTTCCTGTATGAAATGGCAGAAACCACTTGCAGATTGCACCACCCACCTACAAGCTAGGAGACTGATTTCTCAATTTCTCAAAAACAATACCTTTCACATGTTCACACATACGAAATAACTTGCTTTCCGTCCACTTTCCAACTGGATTTTCCTGTGTGAAATGGCAGAATCCACTTGCAAACAGCCGCTGAATTGGATTGTAAGGGCATTGTTTAGCATACATGGAAAGCATCCTGTATCTAAGAATAACCTGCCAAACATGGCTGTATCCAGACAAGACTGAGGGGGCAAAGATGCTGAAAGAACGGGGAGTCAGCCTGTCCTCACGGGAGAGGGGAGTAATGCTGGATTCTCACTAGAGATTGGCGATTCAGTTCAGATAAGCCAAAAAGTACCCAAATCAATGCTGATTCAGTACTTTGGGGCCATATATGAGCCGAATCACTCATCCCTGAATCACACATCTGAACCATGATTCAGTTCAATTATAATATTGCCTCCCCATCACACTGTTTATGTAAGGAGACCACCCATGTGCGCATGGACCACATCTCAGGATGGCCTCCTTTTAAAATTTCCCTGCCCTCTTCGTTGCCGTGTGTCGGTGTTTCCACACTAAACATTCATTTTTTTAAAATCCCCCAGTACTTATTCGGAATGATAATTAGTGACAATTGTGGAGACGTTTCAGAGAAAGGACATTATTCAGGATTACGGATGGAATCCTTGGGGCATTCTTGATTCCTATCTGTAAAAGTTCTAGCGAGACTTGGATTTCCCCCCTGAAATTCATTGCTTTGCACAGGGTCAGATAAAAAAAAACCAAAACAAAACATGAAGGCTTTGATGGGAATGGTTTTGATCTTCCCCAATAATGAGATACAGAAACCCTCCTCTTTTCCTTAGCTAGGAGTGGAAACATCCAGTGCAGTTAGCATGAAGTGTGCATACCAATTTGTGCTATTTACGTCAAGGCTTTTGAGCAGGGGGAGTCAAACTGCGGCCCTCCAGATGTCCATGGACTACAATTCCCAGGAGCCCCTGCCAGCAGGCAGGGGCTCCTGGGAATTGTAGTCCATGGACATCTGGAGGGCCGCAGTTTGACTACCCCTGCTCTTGAGACTTTATTGCTTGGATCGTTCAGGACTGCGTAGCATAAAGACGGAAAGGGAACTTGGAGAGGAATGCATGCTTCCTCCAGAGGTCTTAAAGGCATCTGTGGAATCCCACAGACTGGGATGGATCCAGCAAGTCATCACCAGAAAGGAAAACGGATGTAACACAATTCCACGATTGTAACCGATAGCGCAAGTCCTACGAGGAAAGGCTAAAGGACCTGGGAACGTTCAGCCTGGAGAAGAGAAGAGGAGGCTGATGGTGGAACATGACGGCTCTCTTGAAGTATTTGAAAGGTGTAATTTGGAAAAGGGCAGGGAGCAGTTCCTGTTGACAGCAGAGGAGAGGACTCATAATAGTAGGTTTAAATTACAGGTGGAAAGGAACCATCTGGATATTGGGGTGGGGGATGCATTAAGTGCAGGGAGTTGGAATTGGAAGCCCAGGGAGATGGTGAGGCTGAACAAATATCAATGAGGCTCTGTCTAGGCTGATCCTACATTGAGGAGGTAGTGGGCTCCTTCCAACTCTGTGATTTCATTAAGAGATATCAATTCAGTATAATTGCGATGAAATGACAATGGGTGAGATCCACACAGCTATTCTGCTGGTGGAAAAGGAATAAGGGGGGGGGGGCTTTGATCACTATGGGGCTGGCATGGACAAAAGCCATGTAATAAAGAAGGGAATGAGGTGAGACGGAGTGAAAAAAGCCGGCTGGATTCAACCCAATGTGCACACGGGGCAACGGAAGGTATGGCTTTATTCCATTTGCTTTGGAAAGCATGTCAGATTTCCTTGCTTTGTGCACAGGGAAAAGGCAGTGGCAATGCAATCAGCACAAGGAGACAGCAAAGAGTAATTTCCCTACTTCCCTTTGCGCGAAAACACATGGAGGTCCGCCACAGAATCCAATCTATGAACTCCAGTCCAAAGAGCTATTGGTCTATACAGGATTCCTACTCTTTTAAAGGGACCTAAAGGAATGCGGGATTAGAGGAGTCACAAATTGGGATCAAGATTGCAGGGAGAAATATCAACAACCTCAGATATGCAGATGATACCACTCTAATGGCAGAAAGTGAAGAGGAACTAAAGAGCCTGTTGATGCGGGTGAAGGAGGAGAGTGCAAAAGTTGGCTTGAAACTCAACATCAAGAAAACAAAGATCATGGCATCCGGCCCGCTCAATTCCTGGCAAATAGATGGGGAAGAAATGGAGATAGTGACAGATTTTATTTTCCTGGGCTCCAAGATCACTGCAGATGGGGACTGCAGCAAAGAAATTAAAAGACGCTTGCTCCTGGGGAGGAAAGCTATGGCAAATCTAGACAGCATCCTAAAAAGCAGAGACATCACCCTGCCAACAAAAGTGCGTTTAGTCAAGGCTATGGTCTTCCCAGTTGCAATGTATGGCTGCGAAAGTTGGACCATAAGGAAGGCCGAGCGTCAAAGAATTGAGGCTTTTGAACTCTGGTGCTGGAGAAGACTCTTGCGAGTCCCTTGGACTGCAAGGCGAACAAACCGGTCAGTCCTAGAGGAGATCAGCCCTGACTGCTCTTTAGAAGGCCAGATCCTGAAGATGAAACTCAAATATTTTGGCCACCTCATGAGAAGGAAGGACTCCCTGGAGAAGAGCCTAATGCTGGGAGCGATCGAGGGCAAAAGAAGAAGGGGACGACAGAGAATGAGGTGGCTGGATGGAGTCACTGAAGCAGTAGGTGCAAACTTAAATGGACTCCAGGGAATGGTAGAGGACAGGAAGGCCTGGAGGATCATTGTCCATGGGGTCGCGATTGGTCGGACACGACTTCGCACATAACAACAACAACAAAGGAATAGGGGCTATCCCTCTCCCCGGACATGGATGAGAAAGTCGTTCGGGCCAGGGGCTGCTAATGCAATAAGATGCCTGACATTTCAGGTAAAGGAGTGGCAATATTGTCAAGACCCTGTGTTCACATGCTCAGGTCAATACTATTGTACCATCATTTCCTCTGTGTATTACATTGCTTATCCGTGCCTGGTACGTCAGTTGCCTGGAGTGTTAATTGCTTGCATTTCTCTGTTGATTTATATGTCAAGGTCTGTACATTGGGGCCTGGTAGGTATATCTGCCAGCCATCCCATGCCTTTCTCCTTTGAAGCCAGGAGAGTTATCATCTTGACCTTGGCTCGGCTGCCCTGCTGTGTCTGGAGACCAGTTTGTAACTAACACTGAGGTGTGAGAACACAGGGGGAAGGCGACATCTGGGGATTTTGCACCTAAGTGATGGAATAAGGGTGTGCGTTGGTAATATAGGAGTGTAGTGCTAGGCTATCTTTAGTCTTAGCAAAAGCAGAAAAGTCCTGTAAACTTCCTTCCTAAATAAAAAGATTCCCTCAAGTTGAAGAGTCTGCTTATTGAGGACTTTGACAAGAACCTCATAACTATCTGACACTCCCTATTCTGATATTACCATTCCCGATAATATTGAAATTATCCTTTTGGGGAATTATCGTTTTTGTTCCTATTGTTTCTTTCCCCCCCCCTTCCCCTTTAGTGATATTACATAGATGTATGGTTGGCATACCTCCCTGCAGTTTAAATCTGCAGGAAGGTATGCTAGACATACAGTAATGTATTTATTTATTTTTTAAAATTTTTATAATTACATTTATCACCCAGCCCTCTTGGTCCTGCCATCTCGTAATGTAATATTGAATTGACCACTAGAGGGAGCAGAACAAATGAGGAAAAGGAGAAAGAACGGCCAAAACGGCAGGGCCATGCCAGTGATGAAAAAAGGGGTGTGGAAATGCCCAACTGTCTCCATTCTGCAATGACTGTTGCTTCAAGCATGGGGAAGGGAATTGTCATCAAATTATGGCTGAGCAGAGGAGTAATCACCCATCACTCACTGCAGCTCCTTGGTGGGCACTGATTAGGCACAGGGATCAGGGCAAGTCCCTGTTCTCATTATGTTTCTGCCAAAGAAATGTCACGTCTGTTTTGAAGGCACAGATAAACTTGTAGCAGGGATGCCATTCAGAGGGAGAGTGCGATATGCCTGTCCTGTGTTTTAGACCAGGGGTAGTCAACCTGTGGTCCTCCAGCTGTCCATGGACTACAATTCCCATGAGCCCCTGCCAGTAATGCTGGCAGGGGCCCATGGGAATTGTAGTCCATGGACAGCTGGAGGACCACAGGTTGACTACCCCTGTTTTAGACTATGCAATTATTCCTTATGATGATGAATGTTGCTGGGATGCATGGTAATTGTAGTCCATGGACATTTGGAGGGGCGCAGTTTGGCCAACCCTGGTTTAGGTGGCTTTGTGCTCTGTCAGTTGCTATAAAACATTCGCTGGCAGGGGCTCCTGGGAATTGTAGTCCATGGACATCTGGAGGGCCGCAGTTTGACTACTCCTGCTATAAAACATTATAGACACGGATGGACTGGATGTGAATGCTGAATCATAGAATCATAGAGTTGGAAGGGGCCATACAGGCCATCTAGTCCAATCCCCTGCTCAACGCAGGATTAGCCCTAAGCATCCTAAAGCATCCTGAAGGTGCAAATGCGTTTGCTTACAAAATAGAGGAGTGCGGACACATGCAATAGGATTCAATCTAAGATGGTTGTGCAGCTTTAGGGGAAAGAACACGCTTATGCCAGCTGTTTCTTGCTTTGAGAGTGCCTGGAACCCACCTCCACCAATGTCTCTTTGCAGCTTCTCACCAAGAAGGGGGGCCAACCATTTCAAAAATCACCTCGTCCTCCTTTGAAACAGCATTATCCCTTCCCTTGTTATCGATGCAAAAATCAAGGTAGCCCAGCCTCTTCTGATACATTATGGAACACAGAAGCCAGAAAGAAAGCAGGGAGAGGAACCCTTTGAAATCCTGTTGCTGGAGAACTGCTAGAAGCCCCGCTTCAAAGAGAACGTGTCCTTCCTACCTGGTGGTAGCCCTTCAGAGAACACTAATTTACCTTCCACAGCAAAGTCAAGACTCTGAGCAGCTTTGCTCCCTGTGAATCTACAGCTGGTGGACAGTCGAACCAGGCGGCAGTGCCTTTGAAGTCTGCCCATTGTCCTCATTAGCATTTCACAGGTGGCGACCTTAAGGTGTTTTGCAAAGTATGGGAATCTGCTCAGATGGCTGGCTTTGGAGGGCTTCTGGTTTCACTGGTGGGGGAAAGGCTCTTCCCCTGGAGACTTGCCTAGCTTTCTTTTGTATGCCGGGCTAATTCATTTTGGTTTGCCCTGGCTTTTCATTAAGGGTGAATCTTTCAAAAGCATTTGGTGGCCTGCTTTTGGTCTGAAAAGTGTTCAGATCCGTTAGAGCTTTTCATTTATTTTCATTTATTTTTTTGTAATTCTCTTACTGGCTTTTTCCCCCCATGCCGAGTTTTAATTTATAATTCTTTACATCTGTGTTTTGTGATGTGATTTTCTAAGCCACCTTGGGAAGGTTGCCCAGGAGAGGCGACATGCAGATTCCTACCTAAGTTAATAAAACTTGGCTCATTTGAAATAAACATAAAAAAAACAGATCTTTGACTGACAAGGTGGTGCCAGCCTCCAGGTGGGGACTAGGGATCCCCTGTAATGACAGATCATCTCCAGACTACAGAAATCAGTTTCCCTGGAGAAAAGGGCTGCTTTGGGGGAGGGTTTGGGGGCTGGTGGTCTCTATGGCAGTATACTCTGATGCAGTCATTCCCTTCCCCAAACCTCACTCTATCCAGGCTCCACCCCCACCCCAAATTTCCCCCCAAGTATTTCCCAACCCAGAGGTGACTACACAGATTCATTCCCAAGGAAGAAATGGCATCATCAGAGGATCTACTAGATCAGGGGTAGTCAAACTGCGGCCCTCCAGATGTCCATGGACTACAATTCCCAGGAGCTCCTGCCAGCAAACGCTGGCAGGGGCTTGTGGGAATTGTAGTCCATGGACATCTGGAAGGCCGCAGTTTGACTACCCCTGTACTAGATGGTACACTATGACACCCCCGAGAAATGAAAATCCTAGAGCAAAACCGGGGTAATATAACGGTGCAAACACTAATCTGGAGAACTGGGTGTGATTCCCCACTCCCACACATAATGCTTGTTGGGTGACCTTGAGCCAGTCCCAGTTCTCTCAGAACTCTCCCAGCCTCACAAGGTACCTGTTGTGGGGCAAGGAATTGCAAGCTGCTTTGAGACCCCTTAGGGTAGAGAAAAGTGGGGTGTAAAAACCTCCTCTTCTCCTTCTCTATATCGTATTCCTGCTGAGCTTTGTCCTCAGACATCGCTGCCGCAGCTCCCAAAAATTTCACCAGCTGAAGTTGGCACCCACACAGTCCAATATGAAAGCTTGGGGAGGTGAAAATATTCTGCATTCTGCACATTCTCCATGCTTGGACTGTTGGGGAACAGCGATGTTCTGTTTGCATGCCACTGACCCATCAAGGTCACAGTCCCTGCACTCAGAATGACCAGCCTGTGCCTGGCTAGCCGTGCCCCATCCAAACTCATTTTCCTGTTGGCACACCTGGTTTATAAGATTTGGCTCACATGTGCATGTACATTACCTGACCATTAAACATTTGATTGCTCCATATTTTGCCACAATTTACATTTGAGGCAGCAGAATAGAAAGGTGATACAGTACACTGGACAGCCAAGGACCATTTTAAATGTTTACTCATTTAAAAAAATATCTGGGCAGGTTTCTTTTTTTAAGTGTGGCTTGTACAGTTCCCCTGTCTTCTAATTCTAGGAAGGAAATAGACAGTATAAGCTAATGTACTGCCCCTTCCTCCAACTTCTGGCACCATGTAATATTTCTGGGTCCACAGGAACCACCATCAGTGTGAGAAACAGCTTGAAACATATGAAAAATATAAAGAGCAGCTAAAGTGTCTTGTACAGTAGATAAGCCCTGCTCCAGAACCATCTACAGTTAGTGGTTTTCAGGGAAACTTCTCATATGACCGGCTGTTAAATACTATAAAGTAGCGATCCCCAACCTGTGGGCTGCGGACCACATGTGGTCCTTCGACTAATTGGAGGTGGCCCCGAAGGACGCCTTCTCCCCCCCCCTCCCCGGCCCTTTACTTCATTGATTTGTCATTGTCATGAGTTAAAATTTCCATGAAAATAAAATGTTCCTTATGTTCATTGTTGTGGCGTGTTTGTATCTTATTTTGAAGGGATGTTTAAACATTACCATAGCGATCAGAGAGTGCTAGGGCAGTGGTTGAGAGTAGAGGAGTAAACTACCCCCTCCCACCGGGCTAGTCCCCCTCTAGTAGAAATTTACTAAACAAACACATGCTGCTACAATATAGAACAAGGGTAGTCAACTTGTGGTCCTCCAGATGTCCATGGACTACCATTCCCATGAGCCCCTGCCAGCAAAAGCAGTTCCCATCCCCTGTCAGTGGCCAGGAAGGACCTGATACCCACAGCACTGGGCAGGACCATAAAACAACAGATTAAACCTGGGCTTAATGAGAGGTGAGAAAGAATAAACAAGCGTTACCTAGATGTGAATTACCATTTTAAGTTTTTTATGAGACCCCCCCCCCCGCTCCCACCACCTTTTTCTTTTTCTGCTCCTGTTTCTTTCTTAGAGAAGACCTCCGAGTCAGGCACTGCAGAGTCTCATGCATCTGATAAGGTTGACTAGAATAATCCTGGCCTTCTAAATGGGGCCATGATGGGGCCAGATTGCAGGGCCAGTTTTCTGGCAGGCAAAACCACTGGGGTTGCCCAGTCTCTTGAGGCAGCTGGAGGGGAACAGGGGGCTGCACTTCCTGGGACCTTACCCCCCCCCCCATTTCAGCGACATACCTGCAAGACTTCAACATGATCTGGACATGATGTAGACCGGGGTAGTCAAACTGCAGTCCTCCAGATGTCCATGGACTACAATTCCCAAGAGCCCCTGCCAGCATTCGCTGGCAGGGGCTCCTGGGAATTGTAGTCCATGGACATCTGGAGGGCCGCAGTTTGATGACCCCTGATGTAGACACCCCAGGGGTTTCAAGGAAACACTTTGGCTGGGCACAAAAACTCTCAGATAAAATTTGCTTCTACCAGAGTTTTTGCTCAAAAACCCAGAGTGTGGTCCCAACATGCCTTCCTCCCTTCCAGGTCACACTGAAGTGTCGTAAGCATGGCGCTGCAATGCCTGGTGCTCCTCCCTTTTGGGGGAGTAAATTCCCCCCCGCTGGCCAGCTGATCAGTGGTGGGGAGTTGAGGCCTGGCTGCAGGGGACCCCTGCCCCACTGGGGGTCTCGCATCCCTAAGAACCACTGCACATTTCTTGTGCAGACAGGTTCCCATCAAAATGTTAGTGGCATTAATCAGCAGATGGAACTGGAAACCCACATGTGGTAGATTGTCTAAGCGGCATTTTTGGGTGTGCAAAGCTTCCAACCGCACATGTGCTCCCAGAGGTGGTTGTACTGAGGCTTCTGTTTGTGGGTTCAGGCCAAATAGTTCTGAGACAACAAATCCTCTCCACTTTGGAAGTGTCGTCTCCAGCCAAACCCAGCAATTTAGGGCTCATTAGGACTGATCTCATAATGAAAGCAGCAGAAGTCACTACAGCAGACATGTTCATTTCTGTCATCTTGACACTTATTCATCCCTTCTGAGATCACATGGGGGAAGTTTTAATTAAAACGGGTGAAAAACCAGTTAAAAAAGAGGGAAAAAAATCCAATAAATTATCTACAGTTTACAGACTGTTTAAAAAGACATTTTTCAATAGATTAAACGGAGGTTCTTTACGTTTAAATTAATAGCATTAGGACCCTCCAGGGTATGTTTTATTGGCCGATTAATACATACCTCTGTTGGCTAAAGCATTTGGTCACAAAAGGAAACAAACAAACAAAAAAAACCTGGATTAATTGACCAATAAAGTATGCTCCATTGAGTCTGCATACACGGCGCAATGACAAAAGTTAATAAACATAATTTTGCTTATAAAAGATCCCCAGACAACTATTGGTAGGCCACAGAAGCGGTTTGCACAATGATGAGGTTAGCATGCAGAAAAGAAAAAAAGGAGACGGTATTCAATATTTAAGCGCACACACAGACAAATGGCTAGCCCACCTGAGGAACGAGATATTCTCTCATGGTTTTGGACATCAGTTACAGTTCTACTGTAGCTCTCTCTGTGAGCAAAGGATTTTTCCCTTTTGCTGTTTCCTTGCATATTACGAGGGCATGCAAAGGAAACAGGGTCATGGATGGAATGCATTATCCGCAGTTGCAGAAAGAATGAAAATGTCATCAAGTTAACATTTATTAATCAAAAGCTTCTGGGGGGATTCGTTTCTTGATGACAAATAATTGTATACTCCAAAAAGGTCATAAAAAGCTTAGCCAAGGCAAAAGGACTGCCCCTCATTTGGCAATAAAATTACTGATCTGATTCAGATACCTTTTTTGGCATGTGTATTTGATAAAATTATTGTTAAAAAAAACTAATTGCATAAGCCAAGCTTTCTCAACCAGGACTTCCTGGGGTTTATTGATGGCCCTGGAAGCATTTCCTGAATGGATAGGAATTAATTAATTAATTTTTTGTAAAAAAAAAAATCTGTTAAAAATTTATTTGGTGATATGACAATATATGGTCATTTCAACCTTCTGCCCCCCCCCCCGGCTACCCTCCCAAAATGGCCAGTGTTGGGCTTGGAGGGGGTGGGAAGAGGTAGGGCCCGGACACAACTATGTCTCCTCACTATATTCTGCCTGATTGCACCACTCCTGGGGCTCCTTGAGGCCTGAATAGTGTTTCGGGGGAATTCTCAACGGTGAAAAGGGAAAACATCGGAGGTTCCAAAGAGGAAAGAGAATCCAATTCCTTTTCCAGAACCATCCTAGCCCCTTCAAGGGAAATGCTAGTACAAAATGAATTTAAATCAAGAGAAACTAAAAACAAACCCACAGGAATGATTCTTCCTTCCACCTTGGAAATGAAAACATTGGACAATTTCCGCAAAAAGAATCTGTTCCTGGACAGCCTTCGAACACTGGCAGCTTTCAGAGCCCCCTCCACATGATGTCACCGGTATCCCGAGGCTGTCCAGTAGCCAGGTTGCGATTTGGCCATTTTTATCTCATATTTTCGGGAATCGCCACAACTGGATTTACTGCCCTAAATCGCATGTCCCATCGGTGAGCAACCAGGGATAAGACCGTATGGAGGGGGAAACGTGTGATAGTCTGGGCAGCTTTCTCCCACCCTTGCACCCGCCCTCCCCTCTCCATTTCCTTCTCCAAGTAATTTTGTTTTAAAAAATGACATGGCCCATGTTGCAGCTCGACCGCAAACCTACATTGTCAAAGGTGAAATAAAATCTTCTTTAAAGTGTCCGTGGTCTTTTTAGGCCCCTTTTCTGTTTTCTAGAGGTGGGAAATGAACTGGGGAAGGAGGGGGGTGATCTGGCAGCCTTCACCCAATCATAAAGGGGTCTGAGTACACTGTTTACAAATTTACACAAAATGTCTTTTATTGGCTTCAGTTACCTGTCCAGCCTACTAATAACTGGCGCAGGCAAAAACAGCCCCATTTGCATTTTCTGGAGGTGGGAAATGAGCTAAGAAAGGGGGGTGGGGGTGATCTGGCAGATCACCCCCACCCCCCTTTCTTAGCTCATTTCCCACCTCCAGAAAATGCAAATGGGGCTGTTTTTATTTTTATTTATTTTAAAGCCAACCATTAGCACAAAATGTCTTTTTGGCCTCCAGGGACCATGTTCAGCATCCTAGAAATCCACCCAGACAGAAATAAAGTCTGAAAAACCATAAATTCTGTATCATTCTGGCATTTCTCCCTAGCAATGTGACAGTGTTGTTGAGGGAAAAAGTTTCAGCCCATGAGAGAACTGCTGTGCTGTGATTGGTGTCTTGCTGTGACTGACAAGGCAAGGATGGGGGGGGGGGGAGTTCAGCTTGTTTTCCCTTGTAGCCCCGTCAGGAGGCAACGGGGCAGAGGGAAAATGTGGGAGGGGTCTCTGCATGAGAAGAGCTGCAGACATGAGATTTACTATCCTGCATTTGCAAGCAGGAGGTCAATCGTATGCGAAAATGGTCTCTGTGTCTTTGCAGTAGAAAAGAGCGAGAGCCCAGGAGCACCTTAAAGACTGACTAATTTTTTTGCAGGGGATGAGCATTTGTGAGTCAGTGCTTTCTTCTTCAAATACAGAAAGACTGACATGGCAAACCTCCCCTCTTGATTTTGCTTTCACTGTTTGCTGCCTGCCTCAAAGCACTGCTTGTACCTGCCTCTGTACCTGTGCAGCAGGTGAAATCCGTTCCTTCCCAGCATCAGGATTGGGTCAGATTGACAGTGCCATCTGAAGCAGAGCTATGGCCTTCAAATTCCGATGAAGTAAAGCAAGGGTTATTTTCTCAGGATGGGTTGGACTCCTCCCCATCCTACAGTGGCCCAGAGGGGACAAAAATGCCCTGGTTGGCTTCAAGGTGTTTCACCATACCACGGGGTGGACCAGGGCATTATTTTTATTTTGGAGAAAGGTGGGTTCCCCCCTCCCCATGAGGTGGAACCAATATGCCACCAGTGTATTTCCTGGGGGACACATTTCAGCACAGGAGCAGCCATGTCGTGCACAGAAGTCTTAAGGCAGCTTACAATTATGTATCCTTCCTCTCTCCAAAACAGGCACCGTGGAGGTAGATGAGGTTGAGAGAGCACTGTAAGAACTGCTTCTGTGAGAGCAGCTCTAAGAGGGCTGTGACCGGCCCAAAGTCATCTAGCTGACTGAATGTAGGGTTGCAAAGTGGACTGAATGTGTATTATTTAGTGTGTGTGAGAGCACCCAACGAGAATGTTTCCTCTGTCTCCCAAAAGACTAGAACGCAAAGGCATCAAATAAAGGTGAGGAGCCATACGTTCAGGCTGGAAGAAAAGAAAACACTACTCAGCTTGGAGACTGATCAAAACATGAAATCTACGGCCAAAGGATGTGTAATAATATATAATATTTTTTTATTTTCATCCCTAGTGCTCAGGGCGGGTAGCAGCATGAAAACAAGATACAAAGATTAAAAGTTTAAAAGATTAAAAAATTCACACTTTAATTGTGACTAATGCCCCCAGTGAAGTTACCCAGTTGCCCACAGGAATTTACCCACAGCTTTAAATAAATGTAAACAGCTTTAGATAGGTTCATGACTGGTAAAATGAGTACCCAGCTTGCTGGGGGGTAAACGGTAATGACTGGGGAAGGCACTGGCAAACCACCCCGTATTGAGTCTGCCATGAAAACGCTGGAGGGCGTCACCCCAAGGGTCAGACATGACTCGGTGCTTGCACAGGGGATACCTTTACCTTTACCTTATGACTGGTAAGTCTGCCAATGGCTCCTAGCCATGATGGCTGAGGGGAACCTCCACATTCAGAGGCACTAAACCTTTGAATCCCAGAGTCAGGAGGCAACATCCTCCTGATAGAGGGGAAGGCCTCTATGCCCTGCTGCTGACCCACAGGGGCTCATGGGAATTGTAGTCCATGGACATCTGAAGAGCCGCAGTTTGGCCACCCCTGGAACTGGTTGGCCACTGTGTGAGACAGGATGCTGGACTGGATGGACCCCTACTTCTTCTTATCTGTATGCACTGAAAGTAACTCAGCAAGCAGGCTTGAGTAGCTCGCCGTTTAAGAAGCACACTGGGAGAGGGGAAGAGTTGTTCTGACATTTCCTCTCAGGCATAAACAAAACCCCAAAGACCTGAACTGTGACCGAAGCCATCCTTTATAGCTGAGTCAAGACATGAACTCTTCTGTCTTGCATCTCAATCCAGGAAAATTCTTTGCCTCTCCGGCATAAACTCTCCACAAAAACAGCGTTCAGTAATGCTGCTGACGCACTTCTCTGCGCCACAAGGGCAGTGACAGGACACCCTTCCCAATGGCTCATTCATAACCCTGTTAAGGAGACAGGAGGTCAGAAGTTTCTAACGCACCATTTGGGAAATCATTCCTGTTATTTACCTCCCCGTCTAATGAGGAAAGAAATGTGGGATATACATTGAGTAATAAGAAAATAATTTAATCCCCCAAAATTATACACAATGAAAAGCAGAATGCATCAGCTGTCCTTTAGGTTGGGATTTTTTTTTAAAAAAAAAACATCTGCTGTCAGGAAGATCCTTCAGGAATCGTTTCACCTCCCTTTCTTCTGTTTCTGGTGCTAAAGTGCTGCCTGCACCGAGGCTGGTTTAAACTCGGGAATGCTGCTTGCTTCATTCTTTTGAACTATGTCTCCACACAGCAGAAACCTTCATTGAGCCCCATTACCAGCTTCTCAATATTCCTTCACACTCCACTTTATTGCTGCATGAAGAGGCTCAGAGAAATCGTGTCTCCTGATAATGGAACAGGGACGGATAATACCTAATTGCTAGCAATTTTTGCAACTTCACTAGCATGCCTAGCTTTGTCACAGTCTCTATTTGGTCCTCCGAGAGCTACATATTTTCCAATACTTCATGTGCAGTCTTATTCAGAGACCGATTCTGCATGAGGAATTTGCCCCCAGGACAGCCTCTCATTGCTCTCGGGTTTTAGTGCTGCTTCCACATGACGTCGGCAGCAACCCGGAGCTCTCCAGTGGCTAGCACACGTTTTAGACAAATTTGCTCCATGATGAGGGGAATCACCAAAACTCGATTTACCACTTCTTGCTGCACAACGATGCGGGGAACAAACAGGGGTAGGCCTTTATGGAAGGAGAAACGTGCAACAGACTCAGCAGCATTTTGCTCACCCTCACCTTCTCCATTTCCTGATAATGATTAAAGAAAAAAAAAATAATGGGATGGTCCATGTTGTTGCCATTTTGGGATTGGGCAGCCAAAACACGTTCCTGTTTGCATTTTCTGACCCAAGGTCACATAGCTGGCTGCATGTGGAGGAGGAGCAGGGAATCAAACTTGGCTCGCCAAATAAGAAGTCCACGCTCCTAACCACTGCACCAAGCTGGCATTCAATATGCACATGGGCACTTCCTCTGCACACTCGCACAGTGCAGGTGACTCAGGGACTGGGCCAACCCATTTGCGCCCACTTTCTGTGTCCTTCTCCAAGCCAAGATGCGGGTGGGTTAGCTGCAGGGGCTTCTGTCATGGCGACATGAGAACTCACCTGCTCTGATTCCCCTGGCTCAGCAGCATCTGTGGAAGGCAGGCCTGGAGGAATCAGGCTTCTACTCACTGTTGTCTCACATGAAGTCTTACATCAGGGGTGGGCAAACTGTGGCCCTCCAGGGGCTCATGGGAATTGTAGTCCATGGACATGTGAAGGGCCACGGTTTGCCCACCCCTGCCTTACATGAAACAGTGTCACGGTGCTGAGCTCAGAGCCTGAGGAGGGAAATGGACTCCGAGGGTCAGGTATGCAAAGAGCTCACATTTTCCCTGAAAAATGGCGGCTGTGCTAAAAAAGATCCTGGCCACTGTCCCAGAGGTAAACAAACAAACGAAGCTGAATTTCCCCCCATGTTTAGTTGGCAGCCCGACGTGAGGAATGAATGGATTTCCTCAAGAGGCAGCTTGGCAGGGGCAGTTCACTTTGCTAGGAGAGCTAGCAATACAATTCAATATATAATTCAATCCATTTGAAATGCAGTCTCATTGTTTCTTTTCTTTTCTGTATAATTTAAGCCAAGCTCTCCCTTTTTTAAAATTTCGCCATCCAAACAATTGAAGCAAACTTTGTATCACGGCGATTTATCAGACATGTGCAACACAAGCTTGTGATTATTTACTTGGAAGTAAATTCTACTATGTCCTGTGAGATTTACTCCAGTGTGCATAGAATTGCAGCCTCAGTTTGCATTCAAAATAATGTCATTTGTAGAAGGAGAGGGGCAACTAATGGGCTTGCATCCAGACAGCGTTTTAGTTCAATTTCGCCCCATTTCCTTCCTTCCTCCACTACTGGCACTGCCTGGCATTTGTCAATACAGGTCTTAGGATCACTAGCATAAGTGTTTGGAGGGTCAAAAGGACTCCCTCCTCTATTTGGCACCAGCCCCAAAGGCAGGTGGGACCCATCCCATTGTCAAACGCTGGCCCCAAGATAGGCCTGTTCTACATTTTCACGGCACACAAAAGAGCCTCAATATCAGGTTTCCATACTAGGGATGGGCGTGAAGCTAAACATTCCAGTTCAGCTCAGGGTTCAGGGCAACCTCCAAATTGAACCCTGAATTGAACTAAGCTGGAATTGAACTAAGCTGGGTGGGAGAAAGAGGGAGGATCACACATCCATTTCCCCCCTTCCCCCACCACCACTTCAAAGCACATGTATTACACTTACTTGTCTTCTGATTTCATATACACATTTTATAAAATAGTAATTTGTTTACTGAGGATTTCACATGTTGTGGCTTCCCGCTCCTTTTCTCTAAAAACTGAACACAACTTTATGCATATTTGAACTGTGTCATTGAACTGCCTTCTGTTTGTATAATCTCATTATACTCAATGGCCTTCTGGATACTATTGCTGATATTTATACACAGTGGCTCTTGCCTCTTTTTTCAGTTCTAAATGCTGTACATCTCCTTTGTATTCTAGTGATGCTGAGGCAGGCATGGCAGAGCTGAGAGCCAGCTGGGTGTCGTGGTTAAGGGCGGAGGCCTCTAATCTGGAGAACTGGGTTTGAGCCCCCACTCCTCCTCCACATGCAGCCAGCTGGGTGACCTTGGGCCAATCACAGTTCATTCTTAACTTGTCTTGCCGACAGCTTCATTTCCCAGAAAGTAGAGAGGGGAACCAGGGGCTATGCTATTTTAGGTGTGGGGAGATGGGTGTCAAGAACCTGTGGTTTGGAAAGGTAGTTGAATGTGGGAGAGGACTGACCTTTGGGAATTGTGGCATAGTGGTTACAGATGAGCTTTCCAGAGCCATGTCCTCAGATATGTGAAGGGAAAATCAGACTGGAGACTCTTCTTAGGGGGAGATTACATGGCAGCCAATTCTTCCCAGTTCTGCGGCCCTTCTCCTTCTGTTTGCATTTTTTTTTACTATTGATATAATGTTATGTGCCCACATGCTTCTTAGAAGAAGAGCTGGATTTTTGTACCCTGCTGTTTAATACCAAAAGGAGTCTCAAAGCGGTTTACAAACACCTTTTCCATTCATCTCCCCACAATAAACAACCTGTGAGGGACGTGGGACTGAGAGAGGTCTGTGAGAACTGAGAATGACCCACAGGCACCCAGCAGGCCTCAGGTGTCTCTCAGCAGTTTAAAATCGCCTTCCCTTCCTCTCCCCATAAAAATCACCCTGTCATGGAAGTGGGGCTGAGAGCTCTGAGAGAACTGGGAATGGCTCACAGTCATCCAGCAGGCCTCAGGTGTCTCTCAGCAGTTTAAAATCGCCTTTTCTCCCTCTCCCCATAACAGACACCCTCTGAGAGAAGTGGGGCTGAGAGCTCTGAGAGAACTGGAATGGCTCACAGTCATCCAGCAGGCCTCAGGTGTCTCTCAGCAGTTTAAAATCGCCTTTTCTCCCTCTCCCCATAACAGACTCCCTCTGAGAGAAGTGGGGCTGAGAGCTCTGAGAGAACTGGGAATGGCCCACAGGCACCCAGCAGGCCTCAGTTGTCTCTAAGCAGTTTAAAATCGCCTTTTCTCCCTCTCCCCATAACAGACACCCTCTGAGAGAAGTGGGGCTGAGAGCTCTGAGAGAACTGGAATGGCTCACAGTCATCCAGCAGGCCTCAGGTGTCTCTAAGCAGTTTAAAATCGCCTTTTCTCCCTCTCCCCATAACAGACACCCTCTGAGAGAAGTGGGGCTGAGAGCTCTGAGAGAACTGGAATGGCTCACAGTCATCCAGCAGGCCTCAGTTGTCTCTAAGCAGTTTAAAATCGCCTTTTCTCCCTCTCCCCATAACAGACACCCTATGAGAGAAGTGGGGCTGAGAGCTCTGAGAGAACTGGAATGGCTCACAGTCATCCAGCAGGCCTCAGTTGTCTCTAAGCTGGTTAAAATTGCCTTTTCTCCCTCTCCCCATAACAGACACCCTCTGAGAGAAGTGGGGCTGAGAGCTCTGAGAGAACTGAAATGGCTCACAGTCATCCAGCAGGCCTCAGGTGTCTCTCAGCAGTTTAAAATCGCCTTTTCTCCCTCTCCCCATAACAGACACCCTCTGAGAGAAGTGGGGCTGAGAGCTCTGAGAGAACTGGAATGGCTCACAGTCATCCAGCAGGCCTCAGTTGTCTCTAAGCAGTTTAAAATCGCCTTTTCTCCCTCTCCCCATAACAGACACCCTATGAGAGAAGTGGGGCTGAGAGCTCTGAGAGAACTGGAATGGCTCACAGTCATCCAGCAGGCCTCAGTTGTCTCTAAGCTGGTTAAAATTGCCTTTTCTCCCTCTCCCCATAACAGACACCCTCTGAGAGAAGTGGGGCTGAGAGCTCTGAGAGAACTGAAATGGCTCACAGTCATCCAGCAGGCCTCAGGTGTCTCTCAGCAGTTTAAAATCGCCTTTTCTCCCTCTCCCCATAACAGACTCCCTCTGAGAGAAGTGGGGCTGAGAGCTCTGAGAGAACTGGGAATGGCCCACAGGCACCCAGCAGGCCTCAGTTGTCTCTCAGCAGTTTAAAATAGCCTTCCCTTCCTCTCCCCATAACAATCACCCTGTCATGGAAGTGGGGCTGAGAGCTCTAAGAGAACTGGGAATGGCCCACAGGCACCCAGCAGGCCTCAGGGTCTCTAAGCAGGTTAAAATTGCATTCCCTTCCTCGCCTCATAACAGGCACCCTGTGAGGGAGGCGGGCGTAGGGGCCAGCCTAATCAAGATGCCCAATCAGGGGCCGGCCCAATAAGGAGCGTGTCCCGGGCATCTGCGATCCAATATGGGCCAATCAGGGTGCGGATTTGCAGACGCCCAGGACACACTCCTCCCACAGGGCTGTTTCTCTACCCGAAGGAATCTCAAAGCGGCTTACAATTGTCTTCCCTTCCTCTCCCCACAACAGACACACCGTGGGGCAGGTGATGCTGAGAGAGCTCTGACAGGGCTGCTCAGTCAGAACAGCAGTATCAGGGCTGTGACTGGTCCAAAGTCACCCAGCTGGCTGCATGCAGAGGAGGGAGAGGGAGAGAGAGGGGATTTCCTTTCCCCCAATATGCTGTTCTTATTTCCACTGAAAACATATGCCAAGGATCTTATCTTCTGGAAAGTACACATCTTGGCCCAACAACTAAAATGCCCAAAGCTCTAGTATTTTCAGTGCCAGTTTCATAGACTCTCTTGCCTTTTCTCCCTCCCCCCCAGTCTTGCTCTCAACATTAGTTCTTTATCCCCTATGGCCAGCTGCAGCCTCTTATGGATTTATATCCAGATTCACCAACAGGTAGCAGGTTAATGCTTGTTTATTAGCTGGGTTCCAGCCATCTGCCTCTGTATGCAACAGCTTGTGCTCCACACATGTTCCCTGCATAGACTGGCATTTCACAGTGCATAGCAGCCCTTAAAAGGAACATCTTCCCCGAAAACTTCTACAGGCACAGGGGTAGTCAAGCTGCGGCCCTCCAGATGTCCATGGACTACAATTCCCAGGAGCCCCTGCCAGCAAACGCTGGCAGGGGGCTCCTGGGAATTGTAGTCCATGGACATCTGGAGGGCCGCAGTTTGACTACCCCAAAGGATTCTTTTCTCCTCTTTCCCCATGCCCCCCCACCCCATCACAGAAGCAGGAAGGTCAAAGAACTGAAGCATCTGCACAATTCAGATCTGCTCCATTTCTTTGTGGATGAAAAGAGCATTGAACTGGTTTACATTCTTAATTTTTTTTAAAGACACCAGTATTAAAGACTACTTTCCATCTGCCAGGGCTAGTGCAACCAATTTAATCAACTACAACCTACAAAAAATCTTTTGCTGTAATAAAATTAGATTTTGGAAACTTACTAAAACTTAATCTAGTGCAGATACACAATTAAAAGCAACCTAGGTGAATGGATGAATGCTTTTACAAATGAATTTTAGTATTCCAAAATTCCATTTCTCTCTCTTCCCCTCCCTCCAAGACCCATTGGACATTTTGCACTTGTGCTTGGTTCTCTGACTGCTTAAACCTGAGGTCACTAACCTTTTAGAGCAGGGGTAGTCAAACTGCGGCCCTCCAGATGTCCATGGACTACAATTCCCAGGAGCCCCTGCCAGCGAATGCTGGCAGGGGCTTCTGGGAATTGTAGTCCATGGACATCTGGAGGGCCGCAGTTTGACTACCCCTGTTTTAGAGCCTGTGTAGATGCCTCTGAAATTCTGTTGGGACTTTGGGACTAGGCTTGGTCCTGAGTCCCTCCAGAAACATACAGCTGCAGAATAACAGAGTGTTTGCAGTTATAAATCACCTTTTGTGGGCTAGGCACAGATCCAGACTCACAGAGCTTTGAGGCATAAAAAGAATAATCTTTACCGGAAAGATGATTCAGATATATAATATTCATTAGCTTCAGTCTCCTTACCAAAGCCTAAAAGCAGTTACAAAGAAAACACATTGCAAGCCCCCATGACTGGCTTTACAAACAGGACTACATGCCCACACATCAGCAGATGGAGAGAGCTGAGAGTTTAATTCAAGCAGAGATGCTTCCCTTCCTGAAGAAAGAGGAAGTGAGTGGTGACCCCACAAACAAAGGGATCTATCTCTCAAGCCATGTGCTCGGGATTCATCCACTGCAATCCCATCCATGACCATACAGTGTCACTAGTGAGCACATAGCTACAGTTCAGCAGCTTAACATCTTTACAACCACAACCTTTCAGATCTGATTTCACCAAATTACCTGCTGATTGCAATTCCAACACTAATATAGCATGGTGAGTACAGGCACAAAATGTATGCCACTAAAGGGCTGCTGCAGGAGGTCGAGCCAGCCGCAAAATGGCTGCCCAGAGATTACCTTCAGTCACACAGTGAAGATCCTTCTGCAGTTGTGGCAGTGAAAACAAAAACCTGCACAGCCAATCAGGCCTTCCAGAAGTCTTGCTGGGTAAAAGCTCTACCCATTTTCTAAAAAGCTTCGGCAGGTGGCGGCCAATGTGTTGGCAGGCACCGTGGCACTCGTAGCCACCAACTGGGCCCCCCGGATTTAAACCTGGGTTTGGGTTCAGCAACAAGGTAGGTTGTAAAATGACGGGTTGGATGCTGCCAGTTCTTCCGCAAAAAAAGGAAGGAACAATGCCCTTTGAACACTCAAAAAGGCCATGCTGTGGATCATGAAACCTACCTGCACAGAAGCTATCTGAGAGGGAGACAGCAGCGGGAAGGGGAACCTAAGTGATGCTTCTCGCGGAATGCCACGCGGCAGCTTTTGATCTACTCCTGCTCCTGTGACTTTGGGAAGCAATTTAGAGTTTGTGCAGGTCGGAGAAGTGACTGGTTAAAAGCCCTCCCTCTGTCTGGCAGTCTCTAATGGCATTGTTAACACAGAGCAAATGTCTTCGGCGAGTGCAACAAGCAAGGTCATGCTTCTAGAAGACACTGCAAATGAAGCTGTTTTAAGTTGCTTGCCCTGCGCACAGCAAGAGGCTGGAAGACAATTTAAATGAGATGCTCAGTGCAGGAAAAGCTTTTCCCTGTATTCTTCCTGACCCAGCAGAACTTTTCAAGAGTTTAACCATTCCTCAGCCACAAGACTTGCACGGTCTGTGTGTCACTGACCTGTGACCCAGGGGGAAACTGTGCTAATATGTGAACATTGTATGCATAACAGCCGCTGTATTATTAAGAATTCTGCAGTTATAACCATTTGGCACATCCAGCGGCCTTATTTAAATCACTCTAGTTCACCATTATTAAGAGCCTTACCACTCTTGTGGTACAGAGTGGTAAGGCAGCAGACGTGCAGTCTGAAAGCTCTGCCCATGAGGCTGGGAGTTCGATCCCAGCAGCCAGCTCAAGGTTGACTCAGCCTTCCATCCTTCCGAGGTAGGTAAAATGAGTACCCAGCTTGCTGCTGGGGGGTAAATGGTAATGACTGGGGAAGGCACTGGCAAACCACCCCGTATTGAGTCTGCCATGAAAACGCTGGAGGGCGTCACCCCAAGGGTCAGACATGACCCAGTGCTTGCACAGGGGATACCTTTACCTTTTACCTTTTTAGCTCACCATTGTTGAAAATATTGATGGTTTTCCAGCAACCTCTTAACAAGAATAACACTGCATTTAAGATCAATCTGAGAGGCATAGTCAAATTCTCTATTTAAAAAACCCTTCTACTAAGTAGATATAATCTCTTGAGGGGCCCCAGAACTTAGAAAACCCATTTCCTTGGCATTCCTGCAACAAGGTCCTATCAGGTAAGACTCTAGGAAGAGTAGTCAGTGTTTTTCTTTTTTTGGGGGGGGGGGGGAGTGAATCACAATTCTGGTGACTTCTCTAGGGCAGCTGTTCCCAGCTCTCTCACTATGGTGGCCCACAAGTCCAAATTCACTTGATATAGTGACCCATCCAGGCAGGTGCAAGGTTCCTTTGGTGCCTTTGGCAAAGTATGAGCTTGGCACCCATCTAGTACAGCATTCCAGCTGTTAGAGAAACAAATCAACGTTACACAAATGGTGAAGCTGCCCCAACTATGTATTGGGATATTTGGCTACTATAGCAGAGTTCGCCCAGTCATAGACGCACAATCCTGAGTACAGTAAATTAATCTCCCAAGAAGAATATTACAGAAAAGGTAAGCTTATGTTTCTTCAAGTAGATCCAGGTCACATTCAGATTGCACTCAAAAGAAGAGGAAGAAGCCTAACCTAAAAAGACAAATGGCCAACTGCTCTGACATCATGTGCGTGGGATTATGAGAGCATCACATCTACAGAAGAGACCTGCAGAGACACATCTCCACGGAAGGCCATGTGCAAGATGTGAGAGGGAAAAGGGTGGAAGGGTCAGAGGGCAACCCTCAGGTCCAGACCAGGCATCCCATTCAAGGAGATAACACCTAGAGATACTGAAAAGGAATGTAACACAATGACCAGGAATGCTGAGTTGCTCCGTCTAATATGAATGCCTAGCAAGTGGCATTCCAAAAGAGTGAACCTTGCATACGTGGGTGCCATTTCTGTCCCCTCCTGCCATGTATGGATTTCCCTGCTATTCGCAAACTAGCCTTCCTGGCTGCCCACCTACCTAGTCATAGAGCATCTGCTTGGTATGCAGAAGGCCCCAAGTTCAATCCCCAACAGCTCCAGCAAAAATGATCAGGTAGTAGGGATTTGAAAGAACTCCACTAAGACCTTGGGGAGCTGCTGCCTGACTGAGTTTGGCAAGCAAGAGGTCCAGAGTTCTATTCCTGGCATCTCCTGTTAAGAACCAGGTGAGGAGAAAGACCCTGGAGAGCTGCTGCCGGTCGGAGTAGACTATACTGACCTCGATCGGCCAAACTGTGGCCCTCCAGATGTCCATGGACTACAATGTGCTGGAAATGGGCAGCAGGCAGAGCGAAGCTTCCCTCTTGGAATCAGGAGAACAGCAGGGGGGCATTAAGTCATCCTCCTGGATTCTTGTCACTGAGCTGCTCATTAACCCTCAGCCTCCTGGACCTTTGGGATGGCTAAAGAGGGAATGGGGGGGGGCTATCCTAAGACCTAACTTTGTGCCAAGGCAGTTTTCGTGTATCCGAGAGCTGTGCAGATAGCTGTGTGGTCTGAAACTGCAGGACAACATTTGAGTTCAGCAGCACCTTCAAGATGGATCCTAGAGTGGGAAGGAACCATAGAGTGGGAAGGAACCAAGATGGATCCTAGAGTGGGAAGGAACCATCTAGTCCAACCCCCTGCTCAATGCAGGATCAGCCTCAAGCATCCAGGTTAAGTCTCTGTCCAGCTGCTGCTTGAAGATGGCCAGTGAGGGGGGTCCAGTGGCCCCTTTTAAGACCAACAACAGTTCGTTCAAGTTAGAAGCTTTCGTGTGCATGCACGCTTCCACAGATACAATGAGATGGAAATTACCAGTCCACACATATAGGTAGAGGGTGAGCGGCAAATTAGCATACAACATAATGAAGATGTTTAAGAGATTCAAGGATCAAACAGGAATTACAAGAGGCTTTGTTTATATGGTCAACATAAAAGTTCAATTTCAATGTACCTGAAGAACTGTGCATGCACACAAAAGGTTATGCGTTGGATAACACTATGTTCATGAGATCTCTGAGGTCGATGCCATCTTGGGCTGTATCAACAAAAGGATCGCATCAGAATTGCAAAATGCATAGTCCCACATTGGTTTAACACATTGGTCAGACCCCACCTGAAGCCTGGGTGTGGTTCTGGAGGCCTCGCTTCAAAAAGGACATGAACAAAATTGAGAGGAAGCAGAGGAAAGCAATGAGGATGATCTGGGGCCTGAGGACCAAGCCCTGTGAGGAAAGGCTGAGGGACTGGGGAATGTTCAGCCTGGAGAAGAGGAGGCTGAGAGGGGACAGGAGGGCTCTCTTGAAGTATTTGAAAGGTTGTAACTTGGTGGAGGGCAGGGAGCTGTTCCTGTCAGCAAAAGAGGATAGGACCACAGTTATAGCTTTAAAATATGTATAGAACAATACAGACATTAGGAAAATGTCTATTCATTAGGAAAAAATGTTCACAGTCAGAGTAGTTCAGCATTGGAATGGGCTGTCGAAGGTGAACTCCCCCTCACTGGCCGTCTTCAAGCAGCAGCTGGACAGATGCTTGAGGCTGATCCTGCATTGAGCAGGGGGTTGGACTAGATGGCCTCTATGGTTCCTTCCCACTCTAGGATCCATCTTGAAGGTGCTGCTGAACTCAAATGTTGTCCTGCAGTTTCAGACCACACAGCTATCTGCACAGCTCTCGGATACACGAAAACTGCCTTGGCACAAAGTTAGGTCTTAGGATAGCCCCCCCCCCCCCATTCCCTCTTTAGCCATCCCAAAGGTCCAGGAGGCTGAGGGTTAATGAGCAGCTCAGTGACAAGAATCCAGGAGGATGACTTAATGCCCCCCTGCTGTTCTCCTGATTCCAAGAGGGAAGCTTCGCTCTGCCTGCTGCCCATTTCCAGCACTTTAATCAATGTTACAGTGCAGCTGCTTCTGACCTTTCATGCCATATGCCCCAATGCCACAATATACTTTATGGGAACGCGACAATTGGTTCATTAATCACAACGATCTGCAGGGGGAAATGGAGCTCTCTAAAGGAAGAAGCTGCAAGGAGAGCTGGGAGAATGAGGGTCACAATATTGATAAATTAGCCAATTATGGTACCCACACATTATATCATGGCTGGTCAAGGAAGAGGGATTTTTAAACCAGTAAGAAAGGGTGGTTTTTGTTTTTTTACACATCTTTAACACTTAGCTGCTCTTAATATTTCAGCAGTTTCAAGGCTGACAATGAAGATACTGAAACTGTCCCAACTTTTTCTGTTTCTCGGTTCAGCTGTCAACCAAAAGGGAGACTGCAGCCAAGAAATCAGAAGGGGACTGAGACTGTGGAGGACAGCCACAAATGGATAGGGATGCCTGCCTCCAGGTGGGACCTGGGATCCCCTGGAATTACTGCTCCTCTCCAGACGACAGAAAGAGTTCTCCTGGGGAAAAGGGATGCTTTGGAGGGTGGACTCTGTGGCATCAGACCCCGCTGAAGCCTTTGTCCTCCCCAAGCTCCATCCCCAAGCCTCTAAGCCTTCATCTGGCAACCCTTGCTCCAATCCCCACCTGGCATCCCAGGAGCAAGAAAAGATTCTTACTTTTAAGTATGTGCTGCTGGTGACCAAAAGCCAGATAATTCAGGCCATAGTAGTTTATGGTATATGGGTGTGAAAGTTGGATAATGATGAAAGCTGACAAGAAGTTTGAAAAGTGGTGTTGCTTAAAAGAAGAAAACAGTTTCATTATTAAGATAAACAACTTTGTACAGAGAGAGAGAGAGAGAGAGAGAGAGAGAGAGAGAGAGAGAGAGAGAGAGAGAGAGATTCCTAACTGCCTAACTGCCCTGTTCATTCTGCTCAGTTCTGGAGCAGCACAGCTCGAAGGAGCAGGAAGTCTCCTATTGTGCCAATCAGGACACAGGAAGAGATTACTTGAAAAATGCCAGTTAGTTCCTGATGTAAATATGCTAAACATCCATCTCCTCTGATGCCCCCTGCATATCCTCTTAAATCATGCACACTGCAGATCTTGCACATTCCAACACTTTGGTCACGTCTGGAGACGGCATTCATGGTAGGCAAAGTCGGAGGCAGCAGGAAAAGAGGGAGGCCCAACAGGAGATGGATGGACTTGTTCATGGGAGCCCCTGGCCCTCGGTCTGCAAGGCCTGAGCAGCACTGTTAAAAACAGGAGGGTTGGGTGAACATTACTCCATAGGGTTATCACCAGACACACACAGGGCCATTTCCGGTCAGGTGAAGCGCCTTCTCCATGCACACTATGACCCCAGTCCAAATCGTAGATGCCTCCAGGAGCTACAAGTGGGGTATTGAAAGCAGCATTTGCCCTTCTGCAATTCTGCCTCCCCAGCTGCAGGTTTTCAGCATAGATTGCCTTTGAATATGGAAACCGAACGCTTGTTCTGCAAGATATCAAGAATAATGGTGCTTTAAATCCTTTCTTTGCAGTCTTTTCTTTTTAGCCTGCTGGAATCAATTTGGGATTAGAAAACAGACGAGAAACAGGAAACGTACTGAGCTGTGTAAATATCTCCTGCATATAAATAATGCAACACAGTCAGTATCAATTCAGCACTGCCTCAGGATTATGGGGAGGGGGGAGTTTGAGGTTCGACAAGAACCTAAGAAGAGCCAGTTGGTGCAGTGGTTGGAGTGGCAGAGTACGAGAGCCAGGTTTGGGTCCCCCCTTTTGCACAAAAATTTGCTAGGTGACCGTGGAGCACTAAATCATTTCTAGCTGTACCTCACTGGTGGGGAAGGGGAGGTGCATTTAAATAAAACTCTGGCTTGGGGAAGTCTTGGAGATTGGGTGCTTCTGGAGAGTGGAGTTTAGGAAGAGAGTTAAGGGGGGAAATGATGCCTGCCTTCTCAAGCTGCCCTCTCCTCCAGAGGAAGAGATATCTGTAATCTGGAAATCAGTCGTAATTCTGCAAGAACTACAGGCACTACCAAAATACACTGATATGGGTAGCCCAAAATACTCCAAAAGTAGCCTGCTTACCCCTTCGCTGTTTTTTGAGCTTTTGCAGGGAACAGAAAGCAGGAGTTTAAAGGGACTCCTGCTTTCTGCTTTAACCTCAACCCCCCACAAGCTACTTTAATCATAAACAGAGGTTCAAGAACCAAAAACAGCGTCAAGTTCATGATGAATTTTGCTTTGTGGTTCAGTTTGTGTCCATCTCTAGATACAACCAAGGCAGATACTCCCCACAACAGACACCCTGAGAAGGAGGGGAGGCTGAGAAAGCCCTGATATTACTGAAGAAGAAGAAGAGTTGGTTCTTATATGTCGCTTTTCTCTACCTGAAGGAGTCTGAAAGCCGCTTACATTTGCCTTCCCTTTCCTCTCCCCACAAAAGACACCCTGTGAGGGAGGTGAAGCTGACAGAGACCTGATATTCCTGCTCGGTCAGAACAGCTTTATAAGTGCCCAGCTGGCTGCAGGTGGGGAAGGACTGGGGAATCAAACCCAGTTTGACAGATTAGAAGTCCACGCTCAAACCATTATATCAAACTGGGAAGGAAGAGGGGCTAATTCCTGCCTCCACATGATGTCGCCGTTGGGCCTGGCCCTTCCCAAACCTAAATATGCAGAAGCAAAAATAATGTACTGGGAGGGGTGGGTCCCAGTGAAGAATCAAATGTAGAGAAATATAGATGCACTGGGGAACCAATATGGCAATAAAATATCCAAAATGGACATATAGTCTTCTATCTTCAGTCATTCTTTATTCTTTATAATTTCACACAAGTCCCAACAAGTCCTGAAATGATAAAGAATAAAGAATTCCTGAAGATAGAAGACTCTATATAAGTCCATTTTGGATATTTTATTGCCATATTGGTTCCCCCATGCATCTATATTTCCCTACCAAACCTGGCAGGGATTGGGGCCCTCATTTGTTCTGTGAAATGAGAATGCAGAAGAACCTACACTCTCTTTTTTGCCTTGGAGGCCAACAGGACCTGTCCTACAGAGGTCTGGAGGGGACAAAAAGTGCCCTTCCAGGTGGCCATTTCCTCCAAGGAAAGCAACCCCTGTAGTCTGGAGATTGTTGTCATTCCAGGAGAACTCAAGTCCCCACAAAGAAGTTGGTAACTGCAGTCACTGTATGCGTTGGGGTCAACGGCACTCTTAAAACTCTTGAATCCCTTGGCCTCCAGTAGGGCTGCTAGATCCAGGTTGGGAAACTCTGGTAGATTTGATGGTGGAGCCTGAGGAAATCGGGGAGCCCTGTGGGGTACAATGCCACAGAGTCCACCCTCCGAGAGCTAGCTTGGTGTAGTGGTTAAGAGCAGAGACTTTTAATCTGGCGAGCTGGGTTTGATTCCCTGCTCCTCCACCTGTAGTCAGATGGGTTACCTTGAGCCAGCCACAGTTCTCTCACAGCCCTCTCAGGCCCATCTACCTCATAGGGTGTCTCTTGCGGGAAGTGGAAGGGAAGGCCATTCCAAGTTGATTCCGGATTCCTTTGGCCAATTAAAAGTGGGGTATAAAAAAACAACTCTTCTTCAAAACATTCATTTTTTCCCCAGGAAAACTGATCTCTGTAGTCCAAGCCCCCCCCCCCTAGAGGTTGGCATCTCTAGCCATCAGTAATTAATCAGGAATAGTGCTTTATCATTCTTATTTCTGGTAGTAGTAAAACAGTAGAATACAGTAGGTAGGTATTCTTGTATGAGTAGCTGTTGAGACAGACTGTTAATTCTATGCATGCCTTTTTTTACAAAAAAAGACTCTTCTAAATATAACACAAAACAAGGTTCCCTACTGAGACAACAGAATTGCACAGGGGATTCTGTTTGCCCAACACTGATTTTGCAATGTGTTTGATCTCTTCAACACACAAACACTGCATTTGCCGCTTGCAGGGAATTCCCATCAACAGCTACAAGAGAGCAGCAACAAAAACAATTTGACTCCCCTGTCCCTGCCACCTTGTTATTTAGGGGCAGGTTCTTTCTGCAGTCCCTTCCATGTTGACACAGGTGTGAAAGCTGAAACTTGAAGAGCATCCTTTAGGTACCTGGTCATCTCAAAGACAGAGGAAAAAGAAACACTATCATTTATCCCCCCCCCCCCAAGTCTCCAGCTGGCTTAGACCCAGCTGATCTGGAGAGTACCGTATATACTCGCATATAAGCCGACCCGCATATAAACTGAGGCCCTTAATATTACCACAAAATCTGGGCAAACGTATTGACTCGCATATAAGCTGAGGGTGGGAAATGCAGCAGGCTACTGGTAAATTTACAGGGTGGCCTAAGCGCTTAATCCATGCTCCATCATCACAGGCTTTCCCATCCAGCCTCCCCCCCCCAACAAATACAGAAAAGTCAAGAGGATGAATAGCTGCTGGTTTTTGTACCCCGCTTTTCACTAACCAAAGGAGTCTCAAAGTGGCTTACAATTGCCTTCCCTTCCTCTCTTGATGCCAGACACCCTGAGAGAGCACTGACAGAACTGTTCTGTGAGAACAGCTCTGGCAGGAGAACCACACAGTGCCCCCCAGGCCAGCAAACCAGAGCAGAACTATAGTACCCAAAGTTGGCAACCTACTACAACAAGTTCAACAGCTACCAAACTGGGGGCTACAGTGCCCCCCAGAACAAAACACTGAAATAAAGAACTGTACAACTGAAAGCTGAAAGAAAGAACTGTAAAAATCAACTTTTAAAAGAAACACAACCCCAAGAAGAAAAGGCAAACAATGCTGCTCTTCAGCAAAAAGAAGAAAGAAACACTGAAGAAACAGTAAATCCCAAAACACCCCCAAAACCCACCCCACCCACAGAAACAACAACAAAAATAGTTTGGAAGAAGTGATTAGGAAAAGAAGGGGAAAAAATATCAGAACCCCTCAGTCAAACCATTGATGTCCTACAAGCTGCCCCAGGAAGCTTTCAAGATCTTTGCAGAAGGCAAAGGTTAACTGGAGGCCACTAGTTCAAGGCAAAGGTTAACTGGAGGCCACTGGCTCACTTGCAAAGAGCTCAAGTTGCAGATGCAATGCTGTGATTGGCTGGCTGGGGACAGGCTGTTAATCAATTACCCGCATATAAGCCTAGGAGGTCTTTTAAGTGCTAAAACCTGTGCTGAAAAACTCTGCTTATATGCGAGCATATACGATAAATTATTGATTTCCCCCTCCTCAATTCTGACCCAGGAAACATTTTTCAGGCTTTGAGAAACCCCAGAAGTGGTGCAATTGTGCAGAATATAGCTGTGCCCATGTTCACCCCAGGCCTCTTTCCTTCCCACCCCCTCCAGGCCCATCATTGGCCATGGGAGGGGGAGGGTGACATGACCGTATAAGGTCATATCCCGCCCATTCAGGAAATCTTTCCAGGGCCACCAAGAAACCCCAGAGTTTCATGAAACCCTGGTTGAGAAAGACTGCTCTATCCTAAAGCTGATCCCTACCTATTTCCCCTCAAAAATGAAATAAAGTTGTATGTTCATTCTGAATTGCCATCAGACAAAAGAAGGATTTTAGTTGGTCCTTCAGATCTCTAGAGAGAGCCAGTTTGGTGTTGTGGTTAGGAGTGTGGACTTCTAATCTGGCAAGCCGGGTTTGGTTCCCTGTTCCCCCACATGTAGCCAGCTGGGTGACCTTGGGCTTGTCACAGCACTGATAAAGCTGTTCTGACTGAGCAGGAACATCAGGGCTCTCTCAGCCTCACCCACCCCACAGGGTGTCTGTTGCGGGGAGAGGAAAGGGAAGGCGCCTGTAAGCCGCTTTGAGCCTCCTTCGGGTAGAGAAAAGCAGCATCTAAGAACCACCTCTTCTTCTTCAGTAATCTCAGGGCTCTCTCAGCCTCACCCACCTCACAGGGTGTCTGTTGTGGGAAGAGGAAAGGGAAGGCGAATGGAAGCCGCTTTGAGCCTCCTTTAGGTAGAGAAAAGCAGCATCTAAGAACCAACTCTTCTTCTTCTGTACTTTCAGGGCTCTCTCAACCTCACCCACCTCACAGGGTGTCTGTTGTGGGGAGAGGAAAGGGAAGGCGATTGTAAGCCGCTTTGAGCCTCCTTCGGGTAGAGAAAAGTGGCATATAAGAACCAACTCTTCTTCTTCAGTAATCTCAGGGCTCTCTCAGCCTCACCTACCTCACAGGGTATCTGTTGTGGGGAGAGGAAAGGGAAGGTGATTGTAAGCCACTTGGAGACTCCTTCGAGTTGAGAAAAGCAGCATATAAGATCCAACTCTTCTAGACTAGGCCAACATTTATCTATATTTAAACTAGTGGGACTGCAAAAACAAAGAAGAAAGAAAAAGAACTGCCCAGGCAAGAAGACAATAAAGGGATCCCGAGGGGAGCTGTCATAGTGCCCATCTGTAGCATATGTACTGGGATTGCTATAGGTTTGCCTGGCCACTGCTGGGGGATGAGTCTAGAGTTGACAGATCTGGGTTGGGACACTGCTGGCATTTTAGGGATGGAGCCTGGGAAGACAGGGACCTACATGGGCTACAGTGCTATTGAGTCCAGCAAAGTATCAGTTTTCTCCAGGGGGACTGGCCACTGTAGCCTGGAGATGAGCCGTCATTCCAGGAGATCCCCTGGTCCCACCTGGAGGCTGGCCTCCCTAAAATGTACTCCCACTATCACTGAAATCAATATTCTCCTGAAGCAGTGAAGGCTTTTAAAATAACATTTCTTTTCTGTTTTGGGCCTTGGCATGAAAAGAAAATTGACTGGGCTTTTGAAAAACACATCTTTCAAAGTGGCACAGAAGTGGCAGCAGGCTTTTTACAAACTCGATGAATCACAGGAGGTCACTTTTCCAATTCTGGCACCTAAAATTAGGTACTGAGGCTGACAAGAGAGAACTGCTTACCCTGTCTTTGCCAAAATGGGCAGTATTGAAGATTTCTGCATCTGAAACTCTTATTTCAAGCTTTACTTAATCTAGTCTCTGGAATACACATAAACATGTTTTGTGTAGGAATTACTCTTGGCTGTAGTTTGCAATTTTGGTCAACTTGGTGGGGGAAGGGCAGCAGTTGGGACAAGAAAGGCACACAACAGAAGGCTGGAATTCTAGTGGGGTATTCAAGCCAATGATTCAAGGTGCAAAGTTCCCATGGCCTTTTGGGCATCAGGCAGGCAAAACACTGCCCCGTTTCTGTTTTCTGGAGGTGGGGAATGAGATGGGAAAGAGGGGGGGCAGGGGATCGAGCATCCTTCTCCCGATCATACAGGGTCTGAGCACTTTATTTTTAAGCCAACCATTTACACAAAACGACTCCTTGGGTTCCAGTTATTATGTTCAGCATCTCAGAAATCCACTCAGACATAAATAAAGTCCAAAAGAACACGGAACTCAAAAGGGGGGGGGGAGGGATGCTGTATCATTCTGGCGTTTCTCCAAAGAAATGATTTCTCCAAAGTGTTGATTTTTAGTAAAAATGCATCTATGTTGTGTCATTACCACATAGCAACGTGAAAGTGCTTTAAAAGAAAATTCAGGGCTTGGGAGGGGAGAGAGAAAGTTGCAGTCCATGAGAGAACTGCAGTGCTATGATTGGCGGCTTGCTGTGACTGACAAGCCAGGGAGCGGAGGGGGGGGGGGACATTCACCTTGTTTTCCTTTGCAGATTCGTTGGGAGGCAAAAAGCCACAATGGGGCAGAGGGAAAACACAGGAGGGGTCTCCCATGAGGGAGGCTGCAAACATGAGGTTCTAGAATCATAGAATCATAGAGTTGGAAGGAACCTCCTGGGTCATCTAGTCCAACCCCCCTGCACCATGCAGGACACTCACAACCCTATCGCTCATGTACTGTAACCTGCCACCCCTTTGCCTTCACAGAATCAGCCTCTCCATCTGATGGCTATCTGGCCTCTGTTTAAAAATTTACGAAGATGGAGAACCCACCACCTTCCCAGACTGAAAACTGATGTAGGCCTTCCTTTACTTGATAAGTTAGATTCTGCATATTACTATTCCCATATATATTTAATGAATATATTTATTCTACCTCAAAGTCCTTGTGAATCTCTCTCTCTCTCTCTCTCTCTCTCTCTCTCTCTCTCTCCCATTTAAACTTCATTTGTGCAGGTTGTCTGAGCATAAGTAAAAGACATCATGGAATGCCAAATTTCTCAAGATTAACCCCCAATATGTCCAGTTCTAAGGGATTTCAAATAGATGAGCTAAGAGAGAGCAGAAAGAAGGACCATGGATCTGCCAACACCTTTCCTGGCTCCTGCCAAGTGTCTTTAGGAAATGGGTGAGGCCAAATTAGGGCTTTGCCTTGCAAGGCTTCTTATTGAGTACTGGAGGACTGATTGGCTGTGCAGATTTTTTAAAAAATGCTTCACAGGCAGACGCTGCCTCCCATCACACCACAAGGACCCACATTGTGTTACCGAAGATAAGCTGTGGCAATTAATATGTGTCCATCTCCTGGGACAGTGGTTTTGGGGCAGCCATTTTGTTGCTGCACCCAGCATGCTATGTTAGAATTCCAAATGTGCCCTCAGCCTCAAAAAGGCTAGGACCCCTGTCCTAGATGGGAGAGATGCATGAGAATACTATGCTAGGCACAAGAATGAATTTACATCACATTGCTGATATCAGGGAGAAATTATATACCCCCATGTCACATCGGACTCCAGACAGAGGGAACGCACAAGGCAGAGAACAAGGCATGTGGCCCAGACCAATTCCCAGGTGGGAAACCAAACTCTGCACAATGAAGGAGATGCCTGGAGCAGTTGCTCAGGATTGGTGTGCTGGGTCTTGTATTCTCATTAGGAGGCATGACCTAGGGTGGGCAGGGTGTTTGGCCCATTCTTCGGGCTATTTTTTGATGTGGAACACATCTACTGGTGCGGTCTCCGTAATGGAAATGATATCAGACGTGACGTCTGTTGTCCCATCTAAGGGAGCACACCAGTAGATGGCCTGAAGTGGTAGCAGCCAGAGCAGCATGGCCCAGCACTGAGGCCCACTCATTGCACTGGTGATGCCACCACCACCAGTCTTCCAAGGTCACTCCTGCACTCTGGAGAGCAGGACTGGCCTCAGAAGACACTTGTAAGTAGCAGTGGCACCAGAGCAACGAGTGGGCCTCAGTGCTGGGCCTCATTTCTCTGTCACTGCAACTCCTGCCAGTCTTCTAAGGTCGGCCCCACCCTCCAGAGAGCAGGGCTAGCCTCGGAAGACATCCAGCAGCGGGACCAGAGCAATGAACAGGCCTCAGTGCTCTGGTGCCCCCACCTCCAGTCTTCCCAGGCTGGTCCCGCCTTCAAGAGAGTGGGACCGACCTTAAGAGGGGAACTGCAGCCAGCAGCCGCAGTGCACTGAGACCTGGCTCTGAGCCTCACTGGGTGCTCTGTCGCACTGCAGCCGGAGCCCCGAAGGAACCCTGAAGCTGTCAGCCACTGCAAGAGGTAAGGTGGGGAAAGGAAAGGGGGAGTGGGGAGAAGGAGTCTGTCTGGGCGTGTTTGAGAGAGTTAGGGGGATGGACCAGGAAGGAGAGGTAAGTGGGAGAGGCAAGGGTGGGAGTGGGGGGAGGAATTGTTTGTGTGTGTGTCTGTGTCTCAGAATGAGGGACGGGGGAGGGACCAGGAAGGAGAGGTAAGTGGGAGAGTTAAGGGGGAGTGTGGAAGTCCAATCAATCTTCAGTCTCCAGCGATCAGTTTCCATGGAGAAATTGTATCATTGTTGGGTGGCATTGTACCCCACTGAGGACCCTGTCCTCTCCAGTCTCTATCCCCCAAACGTCCAGGAGTTTCACAATTTGGAGCCAGCAACCCTACTCCCCAATGGTGGCCACAGGGACCGTGGCAACCCTATAGAAAGGGGGCAAGGAAAAGTCACTCTGAAGTAGAAATTAGGGCTGCCACCCTCCAAGTGGGGCTTGAAGGTCTTTCAAAATTACAACAGATCTCCAGACAACAGAGACCAATTCCCCTAGGGAAAGTAGCCACTCTGAATCTTGGGCTCTATAGCATTTTAACCTGTTGATGCCCCTCCACTCCTCAAACCCGGCCCTTCTAGGTTTCACCTGCAAATTTCCAGTGACTTCCCACCTTAGAGTTGGCCACCCTATTCCAAAAAATAATTTAATTTCCCTCCATCAATCCAAGGATTCTGTTGCTTTGCTCTCTGTCATTTGCCTGCTTTTTAGTGAACAACAAAAAAATTAAAAATCTGTAAGCAGAACGCTACATCCTCTGTGGGAAATGGGTATTTATAAATCCACAGATTGTGGAAGGCAAACTTATCAAAGTACCTCGGTGTGCCTCTACGCACCGTTATGGCAGGGCTTAGCAAACAATGCGATGTTTACGTTCACAATTAATTGCATTGTTAACCTCCCTAAATGGGCAAAAAATAGCAGTCCTAAATTGTGTGACTCAATAAAATATTTTTTTTTTCCAATTGCGAAGATGGGTGGCAGCTAATTAAACCATGTAATAAACTGATTTTTATCTAATGTATTTATAGCCGTGAGGCATGCTGCAATCCCCAGTTTTCTTTATCATGTATTTTCATGTCTTTGTGGTTGAATAAAATTTCAGACCGTGTTGAATCGGAAAGAAAGGCAAAAAAACAAACAAACGGAAAAAAAACAACAACATTGCAATAAACTGCCACATGAGTCATTTTATTTATTTATTTATTTATTTATTTATTTATTTAGATTTATATACCGCCCTCCCCGAAGGCTCAGGGCGGTTTACATTAAAACTAATCAACGATACATGAAACAGTCTTTGTTAAAACATACAGTAAATAATAACAGTGGTTGTAACCATATAACAGAATAATGTAACAGTATAACAGTATAATAAAATAATATAACGATTTTAGAATGTGTTTTTAATTGTAATCCTTGCTGGTCTCTTGACTTATTTATCATTAGGCATTTTTGCTACTGGGAACTTTAATCAAATCTGTCAGAAAATGATCAAAAAGGTCATTGAAACGGAAACAAGAAGAAATGATAATTAATGGACAAAAATCACCCTGTGTTATGAAATGCTTGCTGCCTGCCACTGAGAGTGCACCCCCCTCAAGATTCAATAGGGTGCCCTACGGTTGTGCGCTTCGGCCACTTCGGCGGCCATTCAAGCCCGCGGCGGCCAGCCGCCGCGGGCTTGAATGGCCGCCGAAGCGGCCGAAGCGCACAGCCCTATGTTGGGAGTATCCCTGGTTGTTCTTGTTTCGATTTTTATTCTGCCCTTTCTCACAAAGACTCTGGGTGCATTAAAATGTTAATAAAATACACACATTCTGGAAATATACAAAAATTAAATGGAAAATGAGTTGAAGGCGGTTAAACATCTCAAAATTGCATAACTAATATCGCCTTTAATGCTCCCCACTTCTCCCCAAGTGTCACTCCCGTCACCTCAATCTTGTTTTTTATCAGAAAATGTCCAACTGTGTTACAATGCAATTCCAAAGTCATGAAATAGCTGCTGCCACCCCCACCCCGGACCTGCAGCCACGTTTGGTCAGCATTTTTCCTTAATTTTATTCTTGGTTTTACTGAAATCGGGGATATTCTGCATGTTTCTGTGTGCGTGTGGGGGGGGGGGATGGCACAATAAAAGATGCCACATTTTTTAAATCCCCTTGTTTGTGTTGGTTTTGTGCTACAATGCAATCATGGCAAATAAATTATTTTAGACTTGGAGAGGGGGCACTCAAATTACTCTGGAAGGTGACTGGAGAACTTTCCCCACATGACAATGGTTGCTGAGTAAAACAAATGGTGGGAAAGTTCAACCTCCTGTCCCTTGGCTATCCCATATGTACAAAAATCCTGGGGGCAAAGCACGCCAAAGACTCCTCACGGGGTCATGGGAAACATCCTCAGGCCAACAACCAGGGGGCAGCACGGCATAAGGCCTCCAATTCGGCAGATGTATCAGAATACTGATGTGATAGAACAATTAGTTGACTCAGTGTAGTTCAGCTTCCTGGCCTTCCCTTGCTCTTAGGTTAGTTGGCTTAGAATTTTTCATCATTTTCTTGTTCTCACTTGGAGAACTATAGAATCTGTACAGGTGCTCCCCGAGTAATTTCACAGGCTCTTCTTCCACTTGTTCACAGCTCTGCCTCAAACAGGACTGAAGCCAATGAGCTATACTACTCTGGCACTTATTAGCCACCTTAGGGAATTCAAGGCAGCTTAGAATGTAGATAAAATACATATAACAGACCATATGAAATACATTTCTAAAGTCAAAATTACATTTCAGCAGGAAAGCTAATCATATGTAGTCTTAAATAAAACCAACTTTAACTGCCTCCTACATTCCCCCCTTCCTCATAATCCTGGGTTTTGACCATTGGCACCTGGGTTTTGACCATTGTGTGACACAGAGTGCTGGACTGGATAGGCCACTGGCCCAATCCAACATGGCTTCTCTTACGTTCTTCTCAATCTCAAAAGTGAGGTTATCAGGCAAACCTCCCTGAGGAGGCCATTTCATAATTGTCAGATTGCCTCCCAGACGGGCCCTGTCATGCTATTCACCAAGAAATCTTCTTTGATGGGATACTGAAGAACGCCTCTCCTTGTTATCTTAATTCCCATAAAGGAACATAATGATATAAGATGCTGTGGTCTCAAGCCATGTAGGGCTTTAAAGGTCAAAATCAGCATCTTGAACTGGGCTTGGGGGTGGATTGTTATCCAGCATAATTGCTGTAGTCTTGGGGTAACATGGTCCTGACAGCTGTCCCCAACCAAATGCTGCCATGTTTATTGTAAAAAGCAGGGTATAAATCTTTAAATACGTCAAGGATGGATTTGATGAAAATGTTCAGTAGTTGGGTGTGGTGGTAAAAGTGAGTCAAACTCAAAGAACCACTGGATTCAAGGGAGAAGTTCTGAAGCACCCTGAAGGTGCTAGTGTGCTGCATATTGTTGCTGAATATTATCAGGACTATTCCACACCCAATTTAAAAACTGAGAAGCTTACCGTTTGCACACACCATATTTTTCACATTTTGCATGACATAAACATCCAGTGTTACAGCAGCTACATCCTCCATCATAAAGCACTTGCAGGGGAATCCACAAAACTGGATTACCCCTGCCATGTAGCACTAACAGGAAGAAAGCAGCCAGCAAGACAAAGTGGCCAAAGTAGTAAAATCTCCACCTCCAGTACCTACCCTTGAGCCCACCTCCCTCTCTCTTAATCCGGAACAGGATTTTCTTAAAAAAAAAAAAACACTGCATGGAGCAACGAACAGACACACAATCGGCCAGGCAGAGCACAAAATAATTTTTCCCCACCAGTTTTCCCATAAAGCATGCCTCTTACCCCCCCAATCGCCCCACCCATTTTTTTCCCCTGGAAGCTTCAAGCCTCCAGATATGCATTTAAATGAACAAGTCATTAAAAAAAAATTATCTCGCAGTCCCTTTAAAGGAGGGAGAATGGTGATTGGCTGCCTGTCTTGATTGACAGGGGGAAGTAAGGAACATGTATAGCATGTGACCCTCTTCCGCCATATCACGCAGGCATGCGGAATGGCAGGAAGTGCTAGATGGCGGCAGAGGAGCCAGCAGGTGGGAAATTCCGGGAGGCGTGCTTTCTCTTTTAGCGTTTAGCCATTGCACTGGCTTAACACTGCTATTTTTTCTGTGTGGAATGGCCCTCATTGTTGTCGCTATTCAATATGCAGGAACAAATGAAAAAGTGAAAAAACTATTATATGCACAACAACAGATTTGTTGATTTCTGTTAAGTCTACTTTGGAAAGTTAGTCACGCTGAAATCAGAGAGAATTTACTTCCAAGTAAACAGAGATATGCTCAGACAGCCACTGTTCCTGTCCTGCTTCAAGGTCTATGATTTCTGCGCAATATTTTTACGATGCTCTAGGATCTGTTATAAGGTGTGTTAAGATGTGTTCATCTGCAGTGAACTGAGAGGCACTGCTGGGAAGCAAAACACTACCAGCACTTCAATCTGTATTACTTAAACTGCATGAAATGTGGAAATTCACTGCCGGAAGACATAGTGATGGCCATAGGAATTAAAAAAAAATAGTAAAAGAAGAAGAAGAAGAAGAAGAAGAAGAAGAAGAAGAAGAAGAAGAAGAAGAAGAAGAAGAAGAAGAGTTGGTTCTTATATGCCGCTTTTCTCTACCCAAAAGAGGCTCAGAGTGGCTTACATTTACCTGATTACCTGATATCACTGCTCGGTCAGAACAGTTTTATCAGTGCCGTGGCCAGATTAGAAGTCCGCACTCCTAACCACTATATCTAACTGGGGCTAGATACATGGAGAATCAGTCTATCAATGGCTACCACTCATGGTGACTCAGGGGAACCTCCACATTCAGAATCACTAAACCTCTAAATCCCCAAGCCAGGAGGCAACATCATGTGAAGGACTCAGCCTCTATGCCCTGTGGCTGACCCACAGGGGCAGCCAAACTGTGGCTCTCCAAATGTCTGTGGACTACAATTCCCACGAGCCCCTGAATTGTAGTCCATGGACATCTGGAGAGCTGCAGATTTGCCAATCCTCGAACTGGTTGGCTGCTGTGTGAGACAGGATGCTGGACTAGATGGATCACTGGTTTGATCCAGCAGGGCTCTTCTGATGTTCTTATAAAGGCCTCAGCCTCTATGTCTTGTAGTTGGACATCCAGAAGGACTGGTTGGACATTATGTGAGACAGGATGCTGGACTAGATGGACCATCAGCGGTCTGATCCTGCAGGACTCTTCTGTTCTTAGGAAAGTCTTGGCTTCTATGTCCTGTTGTTGGCTGTTCAGAGGAACTGGCTGGCCACAGTGTGAGCCCTGATGCTGGACTAGATGGACCACTGGTTTGATCCAGCAGGGCTCTTCTCATGTTCTTATCCCAATGATTACATATATCCAGAGATTTCCTTCAGGGTCTTTCCCTCTACCACCACCTCCTGCAGTATTCACTTCTGCCCCAGGCACAGTAATTCAAGGTTTTCTAAAATGGTATGCATTTTACAAAGCGATTGTATTTCCCTTTCTCTCTCCCTTCCCCCCTTTTATTGCAGCAGTATTCAAGACAGCACAAACGCTGCGTGCAGGGAGGGAATGCACTGTAAACAAGCTGAGATGAAAGTGATAAGAACTATAGCTCATAAGTCCTGGAGATCCATTCAAATTCTGTCTTTGAGCACAATAGAGACAAAGGGATGCCTTTGGACTGAGGATAAAGATGGCATTTAGATCACCTGAAAGTGAATGCCAGTGTTGTGTAGTGGCTGGGTGGTGGACACTAATCTGGAGAACCGGTTCAATTCCCTACTTCTCTGCAATAAAGCCCACTGGGGGACTGGGGGCCTGTCACAGTTCTCTCAGAGTTCTCTCAGCCTCACCTATATTAAGAGGTGCCTGTTGTGGGAAAAGAAAGGGAAAGGCCGCTGGAAACCACTCTGAGATTCCTCAGAGTAGAGAACAGCAGGTAAGAACAATCTAGTCTTCTTCCAAGGACTTTACTGTGCATTCTATGGCAATAAGAGAAGCCCAGAAAGTGTTTGCATTTTGGAAACCAACATAAGAGCCTGGAAACATTCTCGTCCATGACAGATGATGAGTTTGGTGTAGCAGTTAGGAATGCGGACTTCTAATCTGGTGAGCCAGGCTTGATTCCCTACTCCCCCATGTGCAGCCAGCTGGGTGACCTTGGGCTCACCAGGGCACTGATAAAGCTGTTCTGACCGAGCAGTGATATCAGGGCACTCTCAGCCTCGCCCACCTCACCTGTTGTGGGGAGAGGAAAGGGAAGACGACTGTAAGCTGCTTTGAGACTCCTTCGGGTGGAGAAAAGCGGCATATAAGAACCAACACTTCTTCTTCATAGCTTGCTCATACCAAGTGAATTTGGACTAATGGGTCCCACCATGCTGAAAAGTTTGGGAACTGCTGTTTTGGGTCACCAGCATCTGTATACCACTAAAAATCAAAGACTATCCAGCAGTTTGGCCAAGTCCAATGGGCCAACTGTAATTGTTTTTAATATTTAAGTTTTGCACTCAGCATCAAAATGCCACAATTAAGATGTAATAGCCCCGAGATGCGGCGTTATCACAGCCTATTTGTTCTATTTATTGTATTTTGATGTTAAGCAAAGTATGCAAAATGTATCTTAATGCATGCCAAAACCAAGATAAATGTTTTGCTCTCTAGCACAGTATTGATCTATGCTGTACTTCAGAATAGCATATGCATAAATATTAGATACTGAAAAAGTACTCTGTCATTGCACATGAGAAGCATTTCATTGTGCTACAATAAATTACTCATCTGACAAGAGAGAACATCCAGGACTGTTTACTCCCCCCCCCCTCCCCAAAGCTGCTTTAACTTTTTTCGGATGGCCTGAATTTATGCTCTCTCTTTAGTCTGTTGCGATGATGCTAAATCACATCTAGGGTCCATTCAGCCAATCAAAGGGCCTGATTACTTGCAGTCTAATTAGTGGATAATAAATGAGGGAGTGCCAAATTTCCTCTTCCTCATTTATTCCCGTAATTAAATGGCATAGTACCCATCAATCAAATAATCTATGCCATTAGGATTCACAAACTTGGGGTGGGGATGGGAGCTCACGTTTCTGCTTTGTTGGCAGGGGTCATTCATCAGGGTTTATGGCCACCTGTCAGATAATCAAAGAGCACTAACTAGCTAATAATGACCTCCAGGTAGGGGGGGAAATAATCTTCCAGACGTCTTGCTAAGAGATTTCAGGGCCCTGCTCTTCACCAGGCTGAGCAAATTCATGGATTTATGCAATGTTTTATAGAGAAAACTCTGGACAGCCAGCTGTCTCACTCTGGGAGCTTTTGGGGACAGTGGGGGGCATCGGGAAAAGAGGAAGACCCAACAGGAGATGGATTGACTCAATCAAGGGTGTCACAACCCTCAGTCTGCAAGACGTGAGCAAGGCTGTTAAGGACAGGACGTTCTGGAGGTCATTATTTCATAGAGTTAGAAACAACTTGGCAGCACTTAGCACATTCACAACATGAGGGAAGTATTGTTGATGCGTCCTTGATGTGAGGTCACCGTTGCATCCCACCTGGGAATTCTCTCAATCTCTATGGCAAAGAAGGGTTGGGAAAGTGGCATGGCATAGACCAGGGGTAGTCAAACTGCGGCCCTCCAGATGTCCATGGACTACAATTCCCAGGAGCCCCCTGCCAGCGAATGCTGGCAGGGGGCTCCTGGGAATTGTAGTCCATGGACATCTGGAGGGCCGCAGTTTGACTACCCCTGGCATAGACCCGCCTCATCAGATCCTGGAAGCTAAGCAGGGTGGGTACGTGGAGTGGAAAGGAGACCACCAAGGAAGAGCCCACAGAGAAAAGGTAAACTACCTCTGCTTCTCTCTTGCCCTGAAAGCCCCTTGCTGGGGTCACCATAAGTCAGCAGCGACTTGATGGTGCATTATGCATACAGACACCATGGTGAAGATTATAGAGAGAGAATTCCTAGAAAGGTGCAGACATGACCAGAAGTGATACATGATGTCATCCCCGTTTTTCCCCCTCTCACTGCTAAAGAAGGCAAGAGTGGGCAGGCGACCTTACTCTGGAATCCTGCCAAATTATCATGAAGATGGCAAATAATGATCCTTGGTCTACCACGAAAAAGCAATGAAAAACGGTTTCATCCTTTTGGACCCTTCAATTAGTCTATGGTGTGGAAGTATACGTATTTATATATGTTATACTTGAATGGATCCCCTTTGTAATGGCTTGGATTTCAGCCACTCAGGAGGAGGCTGACCCCAACTTCTGTCCGAGTTGTGGCATAGTGGTGACAGATGAGCTTTCCAGAGCCATGTCTTCAGATATGTGAAGGGAAAATCAGACTGGAGACTCTTCTTAGAGGGAGATTACATGACAACCAATTCCTCCCAGTTCTGCATTCAACATCATTTCCCTTCTTGTCCCCCTGCCCTAATACACATGGGGTAGTCACAGTACACATGTGTCTACCCTGCTTCTTCTGTCTCCATTTTTTTACTGTTGATAAAATATTATGTGGCCAAATGCTTCTTTCACGGCTGCTCCTTAGAAGAAGAGCTGGAGTTTTGTACCCTGCTGTTTACTACCAAAAGGAGTCTCAAAGTGGTTTACAAACACCTTTTCCCTTCGTCTTCCCACAATAATCAACCTGTGAGGTATGTGGGGTTGTGAGAGATCTGAGAGAACTGGGAATGGGCCGCAGTGACCCAGCAGGCTTCAGTTGTTTCAAAGCAGTTTCCAATCGCCTTCCCTTCCTCTCCCCATAGCAGACTCCCCATGAGGAAGGTGGGGTAGAGAGCCGCACTTGGAAGATGGCAACCCTAAGAGGAAGACTCTCTGTGCACAGCAGTCTTGACCTTAGTCAGGGTTATGCACACCTAGGTAGTGTGGAATTCCAGAAGATGAATCTAAACCAATCTGGCAATCTTACCTCCTCTCTGCAATGTTTTCTTGACCTGAAATAGGTCAGGGGGGTGCTAGGTAGCTGTGGGGGATTACACACTTTGTGGCCCCACTTTCAGACTTCAAGGAATATATTCAGACCAGGGACAGCCAACCTCCAGGTGGGGCCTGGAATTGCTGCTAATCTCCAGACTATACAGACCAGCTCTGCAGGCACAAATGGCTACTTTGGAGGGGTGACTGTGTAGCATTGTATCCCCCTGAGGTTTAGGGAAGCCAGCCTCCAGGTGGAGTCCGAGAATCCCCTGGAAGTACATCTCATCTCTGTACAGGCAGTTAGGCTGAAGGGAAAGCTCTCTCCCCTCACATGCATCCTTTCAAAAAGAATGCACGTGGCCCCAGTTGCTTGGCTGCTTGGCTAGTGATGTCTGCCCTTCTGAAGCCTGAGACACACTGCTGGCACCTTTACTTCCTGTTGCTGTCTGCAAGGCCAAGTCGTTGCCTAATAAAAGTGGATCAACTTGATTTCCCCAAAGTCTCACTGTCTACTTTCCTGTAAAGCTAACCACACTTGAAGTTCTGGGCCACTTATGTCTTTGAGTTCATAAGAGTTTTTATTTGCCAGGCCAAGCTTGAATAAAGTCCCTTCAGTTCCCATGTCTCTCCAGCCATTTAGTTGTTCACTATTTACAGTTTCAGGCTGTAACTATTCTTTATTTAGAGCTTCCTGAACTTTCCAGACTCACAGTATTGATATTGGTCTGTTTGTCTGTCTCTCTGCACTCCAAAATACAAACAATTGCTGGTAAAGGCTGGCCAAAGCCCATAGTCCAGGAGGGACACACCCGCAACCATTCCACCCCAACAACTGTCTGTGAGACTCTACCATCCTCTCTAGATCACTGCTCATCTCTAGATTATAATGATCAGCTCTACAGGCAAAAATGGCTACTTTGGAGACCGGACTCTGAGGCACGGTACGATTTTAAGGCCCTCCTCCAAACCTCCAGGAATATCTCCAACCCAGGGGTAGCCAACCTCCAGGTGGGGCCTGGATAGCTCCTGGAATTACAGCTCATCTGCAGATTATAAAGATCAGCTCCCCAGGCAGAAAGGGCTCCTATGGAGTTTGGACACGGTTGAGGAGAAACATTTAAGGTCTCCCACACAGATCGTTGTGGAGTTGAAATACTTGAGGCCTACTACAGGGTTGTTGTGCAGATTAAACTGGAGGCAAAAGAACCTCTGCAACAGTTTCCAGTTTCACTTGCACAACAACCCTGTGTGGTAGGTCTCAAATCTGCAGAGAGTTGCTTGGCTGTTTCTTCCCTTCAGAAGCATGGCTGGCCACAGCAGTATTTTAAGTGAGAAGGGGCTTTTCTGTGGCCTCCCTGTCAGCCAACTGTTTGGCAGGAGGGGAAAGTTCCCCCCCACTTCAAAAGGAAGGCCCTCAGGCTCCCCTGTGTTGCTCTTGGAAAGGCCTCCCTTCCCTCAGTCAGGGCCTGTCAGAGGCTCCTTCGCAGCAGGCCTGAAGGGAGGGAGAGGGAGGGAACGCACTCTGCAGCCTCCGGCCAGCTCTGTCAGGGTTCTGAGGCCATTTGCAGTTGGACATGACAGTTAGGACAGCCTTGGGGCAAAAAGGGCTGGCACAGCCTGTCCAAGCCTCTGTTCTCATCCCCCTTGGCAGCCCTGCTGACCTCCTCTCCCTGCGGTGGTCAGGGGCAGACTGGCAGCGATGTCTCCAGATTGCCCCTGGGTGGGCAGGCCCTGTCAGAACTTTGGCCCAATGATTGGCTTCATGCCTCCCGACCGGCTAGAACTCTTTTCTGTGCTGGTGAGGGTCCAGACGGAAGGCGCTTTGTGCCTTCCGATTGGGCCCTCACCTGGACCGGCCCCTTCCACTCTCTGCCCACTTAGCTTTTAACCAAATATGTCTACCGCTCCTTGAGCTGTTTAAATGTTTAATTTCTAGACCACTCCTCCCTGTGAACAGGCTCAGGGTGGTTAAAATCATAAAAAACATATAGAAAGCTAAAATCTTAAAACATCAGTCATTAGAAACAAAATACAAGATCAGTAGGTAGTTGTCAGTGCAAGGTAGAAGTAAGAACAACAATTCATTACTGGTAAGATCGTATTGATCCCAATTCTGATTTCCCATGGTGGAGGAGAGGAGGGGAGAGATGCACTGGCCGCCTCAGCTCTTGGTGTTTGCTGAGGCAGCCAAACTACGTCACAGCGCTCACTCCTAAGTTACTCCACTTTCTAATACATAGATGGACTTATATTTTTGCTATACACATGAAGAAGTGAGCAGTCACTCATGAAAGCTCAAACTCTGCCACAAATGTTAGTTTGCAGAGGTACCAGGAAAACCCTGCAAGAGCCCCCATTTTCACTGTGACTTCACAGACTTCACACTCAAAAGGAGAGGGAGTATCAAGGGTTAAATGAAATCCATTAGAAATAAGTGAGGAAAAGGAAAACGGTCACTTCTTCATTCATTCTCCCATAATTAGATGGCAATTAATCAGGCTCTGGGATTGACTAAAGGGATTCTCAACATAATTTATGGTGGCTTCCGCATGCAGCAGAGGGTGAGATAGAAGCAATGCGGGTCGCTAGATGCACAGCTCTAAATGGCAGGTGCTTCCTTGAGCAAATACCTTTTAATACAGGTCAATTTAAATAAAAGGGTTTTCTTTTCTTTTTTTAAATGTAATGCACACCTCAGTGTTCCAAGTGGCTTTGTACTCGTTGGACAAAGAGGAACACATTCGCTTTCACATACGCAAAAGCAGGGGTAGTCAAACTGCGGCCCTCCAGATGTCCATGGACTACAATTCCCAGGAGCCCCTGCCAGCGTTCGCTGGCAGGGGCTCATGGGAATTGTAGTCCATGGACATCTGGAGGGCTGCAGTTTGACTACCCCTGCGCAAAAGAATCTCGTTTCATTCTACTTCAATAACGGTTTGAAAATGGATTTTGCCATTTCCCACAGTAAACGCATTGAAAATGGCTTGAAAGGGGGCTACTTGGCCTATGTGTGAAAGCAGCCATTAATAACCTCAACTTTATTTTTATAACCTACCCTTCCCATAAGGCTCAGGGCGGGCGACAACAAAAATCAAAAACATACAAACTCATAACCTTTACATATTTGAAATAGTTAATATATAATTTATGTTAAAATTATAATCCTTAAGCAGCAGTACTGGTTACATATCAGGATGTTTTCCCACTGCCTGAGTAGTTCAGACTGGAAGTCCAGACTGGAACTCAGACTGGAGTAGCTCAGACTGGAAGTCCTCACTTCCAGTCTGTGTCTTCAAGCAGCGGCTGGACAGATCCTTCTCCTGGATGCTTGAGGCTGATCCTGCACTGAGCAGGAGGTGGGACTAGATGGCCCCTTCCCACTCTAGGATTCTAGGAGTCTAGTTCAGCAGGGGAATGGGCTGCCTAAGGAGGTGGGGAGCTCCCCCTCACTGGCCATCTTCAAGCAGCAGCTGGACAGATCCTTCTCCTGGATGCTGGAGGCTGATCCTGCATTGAGCAGGGGGTGGACTAGATGGCCTGCATGGCCCCTTCCCACCCTAGGATTCTAGGAGTCTAGTTCAGCAGGGGAATGGGCTGCCTAAGGAGGTGGGGAGCTCCCGCTCAATGGCATTCTTCAGCGGCTGGACAGAGACTCATCCTGGATGCTTGAGGCGGATCCTGCACTGAGGGGGTGGGACTAGGTGGTCTATAAGGGCCTCTTCCAACTCAAGGATTGTATTACTTTCTTTAAAACCACCTCCTAGAAACCTTCTGGAGGGAGTGGTTATTCTGGGAATTCTTATGCAGAGCGGCCAGCATATCCTCCAGGTCTGTTAGTTTCCTGGCCTCAAAGTAGGCCTAGCACAACAGCTCTGTCTCTCAGGCTCTCCAGGACTGTTGGCTTGGGGTGGCCATGAAGGCATGCTGAAAGGGAAGAGCGAGGCCTGGGATTTCCACAGGAGGCCCCAACCCACATCCCTCTCTCACTGTTGCTAAGAGCTGGCCTGGCTCTTCCTGCTTTCAGGTTCTGCCAAGTGGGGAGGAGGCGTGTGACGTTCTGGGCTGAATTTGGATTTTGGCGAATGTCCTGAAGTCCATGCTGAGCACTAAACCATAGCCAAGCACAGTCTCTAGTGATTTCGCGTCCACATCACTGGCTTGGCATAGAAAGAGTCCGCTGTCACCACACAGGGTTGTGTGAATTAGCCCTCATCATGGAAGAGGCCGACTGGAGAGTCACAGTGGTGTTGTGGTTAGAGGGCTGGACTAGAATCTGGGATCAGGCTTGAATTTGAATCCCTGATCTGTCATGGAAGTGTGTCGGGGAGAGCCTAATCTACCTCACAAGATTGGTGTGAGGACAAAATGGAAGAGAAGGGAATGATGGGAGCCCCTTTGGGTCCCCATTTGGGAGACAGGCATGGCAGCAAACAAATGAAACCAATAAATGCAATTAAGGGTACCATGAGCTGGTGTCAGAGCTGTAGACTTGGGAAAGGCCTCAGAACATTCTTTCTGGAATCCAGGGTAGGTCTGAAGTTGAGCCACAAAGCTTCAAGGTGGGGACTGGAGATCCTCCAAGAATTACAGTGGATCTCCAGAATACAGAGATCTGTTCCCCTGGAGGAAATGGCACCTTTGAAGGGTGGAGACTGCAGCATCACAGCCCCACTGAGCTCCCTCCCCTGCTCAGACTCCAAGGCTCCCAGGTCCCTCTCCCCAACTTTCCAGATGTTTCCAAACGAAAACTACCAAACTAGTCCCTAACTGACATGCTGTGCCTATGTGCTTTGCCTAATTTGCTGCTTTGAGATCTGATACACTGATAGGGTCATCTGTTCCCTCCTGGCAACTGGCAGGGAATAGGTAGTGGAGGGTGGGGGGGGGAATGAAGAAGAAGCAGAAGAAGCAGAAGAAGAAGCAGAAGAAGAAGAAGAGTTGGTTCTTATATGCCACTTTTCTCTACCCGAAGGAGGTTCAAAGCGGCTTACAGTCGCCTTCCCTTTCCTCTCCCCACAACAGACACCCTGTGAGGTGGGTGAGGCTGAGAGAGCCCTGATATTACTGAAGAAGAAGAAGAGTTGGTTCTTATATGCCGCTTTTCTCTACACAAAGGAGTCTCAAAGCGGCTTACACTTGCCTTCTCTTTCCTCTCCCCAAAACAGACCCTGTGAGGTGAGTGAGGCTGAGAGAGCCCTGATATCACTGCTTGGTCAGAACAGTTTTATCATTGCTCTGGCTAGCCCAAGGTCACCCAGCTGGCTGCATGTGGGGGAGTGCAGAATTGAGCCCGGCATGCCAGATTAGAAGTCTGCACTCCTAACCACTACACCAAACTGGCTCTTACTAAGGATTTACTACAAGCAGGAACAAGGCCCAACTGATGTGCAGCCTACGTCACTGCCCGCATGACCCAGAAGTAACATCATCCATACCTTTTCAGCATCGAGCTGATGCTGGGTGTTTGCATCGGGGTCTTCTGGCGTGCCAATGAGGACCATTTTTACCAGCATACCCAGTCAACCCCAGATTTCTGCTTCTGGACAAGGCAGCCAGGGCAGCCAGCTTCCACAGAGCTCTGTGGTGGCGCAGGGCATTTGTTTTCATTTTTAAGACAATGGAATGAAAAAATGCTGCAAGTTGGCTTTTGTCCTTTCCGGGATGCTGTAGTCAAGGGAGGAGATGGGATGGCCTGACTCTTCCCCTTCTCCACGGGCCTGCCCCGACTTAGGGGCACAAAAAGGAACATGGAAATATCTGTATTTCCTTGCCACAGGACATCTCCTGGGGATTCCTTTGTTCAAGCTTCGCTCCTGCCCATTTTCTCTTTCTTCAGGAAGAAGCAGCTCAGGGGCCCTGTGCTTGCAGAAGCAAGGAGCAGCCATGGGGCTCTCTGCTCTCTCCCTGTGTAGTCTTAGAATCATAGAATCATAGAATCATGGGTCATCTAGTCCAACCCCCTGCACTATGCAGGACATTCACATCCCAATTGCTCATCTACTGTAACTTTCCACCCCCTTGAACCTTCACAGAATCAGCCTTTCCGTCAGATGGCTCTCCAGCCTCTGTTTAAAAATTTCCAAAGATGGAGAAGCCACCACCTCCCGTATAAGCCTGTTCCACTGAGAAACTGCTCTACCTGTCAGGAACTTCTTCCGGATGTTTAGATGGAATTTCTGTTGAATTAGTTTCATCCCATTCATTCTGGTCTGTCCCTCTGGGGCAAGAGAGAACAACTCTGCTCCATCCTCCATATGGCAGCCTTTTAAATACTTGAAGTTGGTTATCAAATCCCCTCTCAGTCATCTCCTCTCTAGGCTAAACAGACCAAGCTCCCCCAATCTTTCTTCATATGTCTTGGTCTCCAAACCCCTCGCCATCTTTGTTGCCCTCCTCTTGCCTGCAGCCTAGCCATAGACGCTTGCAGTGTATTTTCTTTATAGCTATCTTTAAGCCTCTGTACTCGCCTTTAGTAAGGAGTCAGGAGCAGAAGAATATGATGTACTTTCTGTAAATAACCATTCAGTAAAGATTTCTCTCTTTTAAACCTGAAAGCATATGAGTCTCAATCTGTGCCCCATCCACAAACTAATCCAAAAAATCCAAAAATCCAAACAGTCCAAATAGACTCCAACTGAGATTCCTCCTGTCCCCAAACCATGCCCTCCCCAGGGATCGCTCTCAAATCTCCAGGCATTTCCCAAACTGGAGTTCCCCACTCTAGTTTCCCAGATGTGACTAGTATGAGGAGTTGGCAGCGAAAGGAAAAGTGACCCCCACCCTCCTTCATCTCAAGCTCCAGAATGCTGGAGGCAAATAGGGCAAAGGCTGCAGTGAACACGGGCACCTTCACACTTGTTGAATCCTGCTGTTTCGATCCACTTCAGTGACCGTTTGCAAGTGGAGCTGGACCTTTCATGCAATAACACTAGTGGCTTGTTCCCTTCCCCAAGCTCTACCCCTCCCCCTAGTCTCCAGGAATGTCCCAACCTGGAATTGGCCATCCTGGGGAGCATGGGAAGGATGGGGTTTGGGGAGGGGAAGGACTGTAGGGTCCACTCTTCAAAGCAGCCAATAGCTCCAGAGGAACTGATCTATATCAGTTCTCCAGGGCCCACCTGTAGACTGGCAATTCTAGCTTGGTGTAGTGGTTTGGAGTGTGGACTTCTAATCAGGTGAGCCAGGTTTGATTCCCCGCTCCTCCACATGCAGCCAGCTGGGTGACCTTGGGCTCACCACAGCACTGATAAAACTGTTCTGACTGAGCAAGAATATCAGGGCTCTCTCAGCCTCACCCACCTCACAGGGTGTCTGTTGTGGGGAGAGGAAGGAAAGGCAACTGTAAGCCCCTTGGAGACGCCTGGTAGAGAAAAGCGGCATCTAAGAACCAACTCTTCTTCTTCCGTAATATCAGGGCTCTCTCAGCTTCACCCACCTCATAGGGTGTCTGTTGTAGGGAGAGGAGGGGAAGATGACTGTAAGCCCCTTTGAGACTCCTTCAGGTAGAAAAAAGCGGCATATAAGAACCAACTCTTCTTCCGTAATATCAGGGCTCTCTCAGCCTCACCCACCTCACAGGGTACCTGTTGTGGGGAGAGGAAAGGGAAGGCGACTGGAAGCCCCTTGGAGACACCTGGTAGAGAAAAGCAGCATATAAGAACCAACTCTTCTTCTTCTTCTAGCTGCATGTGAACAAAGCTAGCATACAAACTTCAGGGTGGCGAGGGACCCAAGACACATGCAAATGCATTCGGAGCTGTCACTCATCTGCACTGCCGGCTTAGAAGTATTCTGCCTGTTTGCAGCGGTCCCCACAGAGGTGAATGCTGGCTGGCAAGGCAGAAGAAAGAAATGCCTGGACCTCCCCTGTAGTGAGTCCCCCTTCTTTTGGGCGACTGGAACCAATGCAAAGTGACATCTGCAGCCAGGAAGAAAGGGGGAGGGGCCCCTGGAAGGTGCTGATGCATTTTCTCCGTCCACGTGGGTGGCATTCACGTGTCACCCACGCAAGGCCCTCTGTGGCAGTAAGGCAAAAAAAAAACTGCAGACTGCTCTCCGGATAGATAATTTGCCACCACAGTCCGGGTCAGCTCACCTTCTCTACTGGCAAACTATAAGAATAGACGCTGGGAGCTGAAGACCAAGCAGGAGTCGGAGGTCCCATTCCTGTGAACAGCCTGGCCTTTTGCTCCTCCAGATGGCCAAGTGGAGCCAGCGGAGGCCGGGATCGCTGTAACGCCTGAGTCTGGCCCATCGCTGTCGCCACTCAATGGTTTACCAGCGAGCCCAGAATGCTCAGAGACCCCACGCCATGGAGACCCAAGCTTTCCTGAAATCATCGGCTCTCTCCGGCAACCTGGGGTGGCTCTGCTCATTATTTGGAGGCAATCAACCTGACCCACGCAAACATCGAGGGGACTGCAATGGGTGAAACGGCACGGCACAAATCAGATCCATCATTAACCTTGCCGAGCCATTGCATTCGTGGAGCAGCCCTCTAAATGTGTAGGCTGCAGTCTATTTAAAAGCTCCCAAATTTGTTAATGCTCCAAGGCTTATAAGCTATTAAAATGTACAGCTGAAGTATATGGGGGGGGGGGGAGTGTTCTCGGTATTGGGAGGGCAGAGGGTTGATTGACTTTTACTGCTGTTAGAGCTAATGGACAAATGATATTATGGACATGGGCCCAAGCTCTTCCAGACTCTGTTTTCTGGGTGAAATCTGTCATTGAGAGAGACAGAAACATTCCCCCCAAACTCACTCTGAGGGTATGAATATTCACCTTCCTTTTTTCCTCCAGTTGTGTTGTGGATCATTCCTTCTCCCCCACTGCAGGCTTTTACTCCCTGGCCACTGATTCCCTTTTTCTGTTTTCTGGGGATTTCTGGGGATTTCTTTGCTGTGGGGCAAGTGAAGGAGCAAAAATGCATATTTCAGTGCAGCAACATGAATATGTTGCTGCACATTGGATGGATCTCCCTTTTGGAGGGGGGTAAGTCCCTCCTCACACCCACACTGGCCATCTGATCAATGGTGGGGAGGTGGGTCCCTTCAGCAGGGGTTCCCCACCTCCACTGGAGAGTCTGGCAATCCTAAGGCTAGCTCTACCTCCTCCAGCAGCCATTTTGTAGCTGCCATTTTGTTGCTGTGTTTACCATGCCTTGTCGGAATGCCAAACATACCCAAAGGCTCCAAAAGGGACCCCGTGCTAATCTGAGTGGCAGCCACTCTCCAGGGACTTGGAGAAGAGCTCTTTCACATCACCCACTACCTGATCTTTTTAACTGGAGATGCCAGGGACTGAATCCGAGACCGTCTGCATGTCCTGTAAATTCTCAGCTGCTGGGCTATAGCCCCTCCTCAGCCTCCTGTTCCCCATGTCTAGTCACAGTGGTGGTCCAGCCCATGAGGTCAGGGGAGTATTAAGGGAAGGTCCAGCCAGTTAACTGGAAAACATTTTTTGCAATTATTGTTAGAAAATCATCAAAAGAGAGAGGTAAATTCCAACAGTGCCAAAAAGTTCCCCAAATTGTTCCCTACATTTTAAGAAATGAAGCTTATTTGTAAGCCCAACTGTTTGTTATTAGTGCTTGCTAAAAGGTGGGGGGAAAGGTTTCAAGGCCCAGCAAGGAACTTGGAGGAGAATGCAGCACCCACAGAACCGAAATTAAAACAGCATCAGCTAATGTGAACCAGCAATTCCAGAAGAATTAGCACGGCCCTTCAGAGCAGATCTGGTGAATTGAACCTAGAAGGGTTTTAAGATTAAGCCATTTAATTGCAGCTTTAGGAACTCTGGATTTTACATAGAGATGAGTCTAGGTGTTAAGACTGATGCTTCTCTGTTCAGTTCTGATAACAGGGCCGAGTCTCAGAACCAATTAAGAGAAACCTCTCAAAGATTTATTCCCAGATTTTAATACATCCTGAGGCTTTACTTTAATTGGGGACACTGCGGGAATTTGGGGAAGAAGAAGCCAAATACTACCTTCTTATTGAGGTGAGGCGGTTGCCCCCTGTGAGTCATCCCCAACTTGAGACATCAGTCAATTATTTCCTTACTGTCCCTGTTAGGAGGTTAGCTTTGATTTTTAAAAGACTAATTTCAAAATCTGGGTATGCAGTTGATGCTACAGGTTGGGCTTGGTGCCTTTCAGTGGCTTTCTCCAGTTTCCAGGGCATGCTCCCCACATTATTGTACTACCCCCATTTGTAACCATGGAAAGCTCTCAGAAATGTCACCTGGCCTCCACTCAGCATAAACTCAATTTTAATGTCTTGTTAAGTGACAGCAAGACAATAATTTGTGGAGTATTGTTCCCTCCACCCCTGCCTCAGATAAATATCAATGACATTTCCTCTTTTCATTGAAATTCTTATAAATTGTCTTTGAAATCTATATTCTAATAGCCATATTTGAAGATACTACAATCTGGAGACTGGATCCATGAATGAAATGCCCCAGGTTTGCAGAAAAATGTGAAATCTTTTTGCCTTCACACAAGGATTTTTTTTTAATCTCCCAAATGATAAAAGAACTGTCTGTAATAGGTCATTGGGGAAAGGCTGGATAGTCCACAGTTGACAGAAGCCAACTAGCATGGGAATGAGGTCTAGGCATTCCCTGACTTGCAGCCAAAACCTGGTGCAAAATCACCTCTGCCATTCAGCTCTGATCCAGCAGTCAAAGATCAGCCACCTGCCCCTCTGGAATATTGCCGAAGAAAGCTCAGAAAATGCTTATAGGAGAGCAGACCGTGCTACTCAGCACTCAGTGCCTGCATAAAATGGAGACAGGTTTTCACAGGACAGTCACCAAAACGCTGGCCGCATGCATGCCATCTCGGCCACTTGCTCTAAAGCAGCCGTTCTCAACCGTTTTACCATTGAGGGACCCCTGAAACATCCTTGAGGGACCCCAGCAGTGATGTCAGCGGGCTCCCAGAAGTCACAAGAAGTGGCATCTCCCAGCACTCCCAGGGGATGTGACATCACCAGGCCACCCCCACACATTTTCAGATGATCTGTGAAGACAACCATGCCTGCACTCTGGGCTGGCCTCCAGTTTGCTCTTCTTCTCCCAAGGGCGCCTGCAGTGGGAGCCTGCAGAGACAGGGCCAGGCCAGGCCTATGCTGCTCCATCGCCCCCACCCCCCGTGGCAGTGTTAAGTGTGTACCAACATGAACAGTTTTAAATTGAGAGAAGGTCCCAAAGTCTACAGACGTCTAGATAGCCTTGGCCAAGCGACAAACTTGAGAGCGGAGTCTCCAATATCTTTAATAGGATTACGTTGTCTTAAGCCTTTGTTGTCTTTGGAGGCATTGAAAATTCATCTTCTCAGGGGCTTCGTCCTTTGGGACCTTCCTTCAACTTAAAACTTCTACATGAAAACAGTCTTTTATTTAGCCCTTGGGGTGGAAGCAGCCTGCTTCCCGCCCTTGCCCCCCCTGTTGTGGTTGGTTGCCAACTCCAGGTGGGGGACAATAGGAACTCTCTGGGTAACCTGTAAGGCAGAACTCTTCCACCAGTTCTTTGGTTGAGGCTGGGGCAGGACAGTTACCATCTGGGTCGCTTCCCGAGCCACCGAGGTCATCTGGCTGCTCCCTATTAGGCCCCTGAAGTGATGACATACCCTCCGTTGAGCGGGGTTGGGGGAGGGCATTTTATTCTGCTGCCTTCATGATGTTGTAAGGGTTTTTACAGCTTTATAGGGTTTTATTGTGGGGTTTGAAATGTTGTGATCCGCCATTAGCCGGTCATGGGAATGTTGGGATATGAGTCCAATTATAAATGAATGAATGAATGAATGAATGAATGAATGAATGAATGAATGAATGAATGAATGAATGAATGCTGCCATCACCTGGCTAAAGGATAGGGTTGCAGCTGAGAGAGCCAGAACCCCTCACTGCCCCTTCCCCATTTGTGAGGCCTTGCCTTTGAGGTCTCCCAAAGCCCCAGCACCTGAGCACTATGGGGGGCAAGTTACTGCAAAGGGGCACCCCTCTCTGGGTCTCCCCTTTAGACTAGGCTAGTGTTTCTGCCGCGGAGGAACACGATGTGGATCAGAGAACTATGGCCCACTTCCAATTTATAAAAGATTTTATTAAAATAACAAGAAAAGCGAACTTTAGCACAGCTGAGTTAAGCAAAAAAGGCAAAAGAAACAGGAGGAAATGCAGTCCTCCTGTCCCTCTGCTGAACTTACCCTCTCTGGTGTTCAGTACAGGGCAGGCCCCTTTGCTTAAAGAGGTCCCAAAGTCTCCCTGCCTTGCTCAGATGTCCAAGAGGGCTGCTCACCTCTTCTTCCAAGAGCTGGCTCCTTCCCTGAAGTTCAGCAGGCCAAAGACCAAGACCCAAAGACCCCTCCTTCCTGTGATCAGATATACTTTCCTGTCCCCTCCCCCAGGAAGCCCCTCATGTTGGAATCCTGGGAAGACGAAGCTCTCCCCCTCCCCACTCCAGGTGCCAGCTTCCTGGCCAGGCCAATTTCGTACAGGCAGAAAAGGCCGGGGCATTATCGGTATGGCACCAGGGCTAATCCTTGTGTCCAGATGATGTTGCCTCCAGGCCACTGCCATCCCAGGCCTGGCACGAATCGAGCTTCAGAAGCCCCAAGTTAAGGGAACGTGGATTCTTCTGCATTCCCTTTTGGCATTGCGGGAGCCAATGGGGCCTGTCCCACAGCAGGCCGTCTGGCTGCCTGCTCTACGATGCCTGCAGGGGGCAAGAAATGCCCTGGACACCTTTCCGGCGCTTCATGGTGCCACAGGGCAGACCAGGGCATTTTTTAAAAATTTGCAGGAAGGTGGGATTGCATGAAATGCAATCCCACCTTCCAGCCAAATATACACACGCATCCCACAAATGCACAGCAGAACCTCCCTGCTGCCACTGTGTTTCCTTGGGGGACTCATGTGTCCTGCTAGGTGTCCCGCTGAAATGTGTTCCCCATGGGGATCCAGCAAGCTGTGGAGCGTGGAGCTCCACAACAATGCATGAGTGGCAGCCCAGAGTGGTGCCTCTGCAGGTCAATCAGCAGGAAAGGGAAGGTGAACAGGGGCTTAGCAGACCCTCCCCTCCCTCCCCAGGCCAGGAGAAAAAACTGTTCTTTGGAAATAGCAAGGGAGGCATTTCGTCACAGGCCTCATTGATAAAAGTACCCTCATGTAATTCCTAATACAGACTGCATAAGTCAATCTTGTTCATGATGGTACACGCTTTACACTTGAGAAAGCTCTAGTGAAATAGGGTCTACAAGTAGCTGGCTTGCCCATTGTGTTTTTCTTTATTTAGCTTTCGGTGCTGCTATTTGTATGACATGTACTTTGGAGAAGCCTTATTGGCTAGCCCAGGGGTAGTCAAACTGTGGCCCCCCAGATGTCCATGGACTACAATTCCCATGAGCCCGCCAGTGAATGCTGGCAGGGGCTCATGGGAATTGTAGTCCACGGACATCTGGAGGGCTGCAGTCTGACTACCCCTGGACTAGCCTATGCTTTAAACCAGTTGCTTCTCTGCTTCTCTTCATAGCATTTATGATTGTGTCTCTTCTAATTCCAGGTATTCATTTCATAAAATAGTACATTTTGTTTAAAAATTGCATGTAGCTTTATGCACAGTTGAATTTTGTTCTTGAACTGCCTTCTGTTTGTATAAACTAAGTATCCTCAATGACCTTCTGGATACTACTGTTGATATTTATACACAGTGGCTCTTGCTTCCTGCTTCAACCCTGTAGCCGTACCTGGCCCACCCAAGACCTGCAGGAGATGGGAAAAGCAACCACCCAGCTAACAGGTTGGGCAGGTGGCCTCTTCTCTCCTCCCTCCATGGGGCTGGTGGTCAGTCTTCACTCATTCTCCTGCCTACTGACTCTTGAGGCTCCACCCCCAAACCTCAAGGAACATTCCTAACCCAGGGGTCACCAATCTCTAGGTGTGGGCTGGAAATCTCCTGGAATTGGAGGTCATCTGCAGACTATAGAGATCAGCTCCCCAGGGGAATACGGCTGTTTTGGAGGGAGGGACTCTGCAATGACAAGTCATGTTCAGGCTCCAAGTCCAGACGGGAAGTCTGTGGCACTGAGCACCAGAGAGGTTGTGGAATGCCAATCTCCATTTGGGACCTGGAGATTTGCTGGGATTGCAGGTCATTTCTGGGAAACAGAGATATGTTCACCTGGAGAAAAGGAGTACTTGGGAGGTGGAGCTCTCTGGTTTTGGATCCCATGGAGTTGCAGGGATGCCAGGCTCCAGGTGGGAAACAAAGAGTAATGCTGTGAGGCAGCAATCGCTAATAACAATAAACATCAAATAGTTCATAAACTTGTCACAGTTTCTTCCTTCAATGAAAATATTTCTGGGCCTCCTGCAGCCCCCCATGTCCAGAGGCTGACCTAGGAGGAAGTGGCTTGCTCTCCCCCTCCCCATGCGCTCTGAGTTGAAAAAAGCAAGGAGGCCAGGGCAACTTACTGGCAGCAGGGCATGCTCTGAGGCTGGTGCCTCTTCCACCCAAGAAACTTCTGAAACTGGCAAGAAGTTGAAGGCAGAGAGCTGGCTCCTTATTAAGCCCTTCCTGGCCGAGGGCTACCTCCTGATTGGGGCTAAACTACCAGGGTGAGTGATTCCTGTAAGAGTGCAATCAGGTAGTGAGCGAGCAGTCTGATGTGTGTCCTGCTTTTCCAATGGCTAAGTGGTGATATTTTTTTAATGTGTTTTTTAGCCAAAAATGTATGCATGAATTATTAGGGATAAGGCAGGTCAGGTTTTTCAGAGAAGGCTCAAATATCTTTACAGAGAGGACTGGGGAGGAGAATAATCTGAACAGCAAAGCTTTATAGCCCAAACACATTTCCTTGAAGAAAGCTGGCTCATTGGAGCATAAGGATCAGGCTGACATTTCAGGCCAGGTGGGTCAAGCTGATAACCAAGCTGCCTGATGAAGGGGGAGAGGGTGTGAGGGGGGGGATTGCTCACACAGAAAACTCAGAATAGGTCAGTACGTTGTTTCAAATGCCAGCTTGTATCTAGGTCAGCTATAAGTCACTGCACGGGAGGTGTTATGCTGTGCTGCCACCTGAGATTTGGCCCAGGGCTAATTCCCCTGATTTTCCCCACAACCACATGTGGAACCTTGGGCCCACTTTACCCCCTGTCCACCCCGGATTTTTGCTCCTGCCTAAGGTAGCCTATGGGCAGGAAGTGTTTGTTTCAGCCATTGTCACATGACACAAACTCCCCTGTGGCACCAACTTCCAGAGCCCTTTTCTTGCATTTGAGCCCCCCCCCCTCCAAGCCCAAAATCGGTCATTTTCTTAATGCTCCAAGCCACTCTGCAGCATGGCAGAGTCTCCCCGACAACACCACCTCCTTCAAAGTCCCTTTGGGTAGGGGATATAGTCTGCATAGGCGAGCACAAAAGTGCAGCAGAATTGGTTGACATCTTCTATACCTCTCTGTTCTTCCTGGGGGGGCTTATTGAAGAGTCAGCAGCCTGGACTGAGCACGGGGCTCACAGCCCCCTCCTCCTCCTCCCATGGGCAGCTCCAGTGGCAGATGCAACACCAGAGCCCCAGGGGCAGTGCTGCCAGGATTGCACCAGAGGGCAGAAGAAGGATCATTACAAAATTCTCCAGGCCACCCTGCAGTGTGGCAGTGCCTCCTTGACACAGCATAGTGCTGTAGGCCGGCATGGGGCATTTTTAGAACTTTTAAGAGGAGCCAGCACTGGGTGCAGGGAGTGGGTAGGGAGGCAGCTGGGACCGAAGCCATGAGCCACCACTGACACCTGCAGGCGAGGTCCTCCTTCCATGTTCCAAAGCAACCCCAACAGTGCCTCCAGTCCAGTGAGAGAGCTCTTGCTGCCACCCTTGGGGCCCCTGCATTACATCTGCAGCTGGCCCTGCCTATGGGGATGAGCAGCCCTGCAGAGGAGGCCACGAGCCCCGTGCCCAGCCTGGGCTGCCAGCTCTTCAAAGAGCTTCACAGAAAAAACAAAGAATTGTAGAAGACTTCAGCCAACTCTGCACTTTTGTGCTAGCCGACGCAGGCTATATCCCAAGCCCACAGGTACTTTTAAGAGGGTGTTGTTGCATCTTTATGCAATAATACCTTCTTTAAATATATTTAAATGCCCCACCCCACAGCACGACAGAGTAGTGGGAGGCATTTCCCCCATTTTTTCTATACTATTCCTTCTAAGAAAATGGCAGGAGCTGGTGGAAGTGACGCTGGGCAGGGGTGGGGGTGGGGGTGTTGCAATGGTGGGGAAAGCTTGCAGAGACAGTGCGAGTTTTCCCAAACCCAAGGCCCAACGCATGCCTTGCTCTAGCCCAGAACAAAAACGGAATGCAGGTTTCTCCGTGTTCCCTTACTGCAAGACATCTGTCAGGGCTGGGACTCCTCCCGACTGGGCCCGATTCCGTCAGGACGTGAGAATTAGCCCCGTGGCCAGGCGAACGGTGAGGGCAGCCAAACCCCTCTTGCAGAAGCTGTCTCAGTCTAACAACAGTCTAACCATGTTGTGTTCTGGGCAGCCTGAAATGCTCCTGAAAGAACTGACCTCATCCACTCTAGATTGCTATGTTGTGTGCTCTGTGCGAATGTCGCCTTGGATTTTCTTTTCCTGCTCCTGGCTCTATTACCAAGGAGCCCTGTTGTCTGGTACCTAAGAAAAGAGCTGAGCTTTCCAGAAAGCATTGTTGTTATTTATTGTTCGCAGACCACCCCTCACCCCATGGGGGACAGTTTGCAACATAATACAACTGATAATAAGGCATTGTTGCCATCAGCATCAATAAAACCATCATAAAAACCTTAACACCAGCAATTATTCCCCATTCCCACCCTGACGCATCTCTCACCACCTTCAGGCTGGTCATTCATCCCTGGGGAAGGCATGTCATGGAGCTTATGTTTTTATTGATTACTGTTAGACACATGGCCTATGTTTTGGCTTCATAAGAGTGCTCAAGGTGGCCAAGATCTTATCCAACAACAATTAGAAGAGCATTTATTCTTGCTTGGTTAAACTCTTTTCTCTCAGCCATACTGGGAAGCCAGTTTGCAGGTATAGCTTATTTGTATGCAGGGGTAGTCAACCTGTGGTCCTCCAGATGTCCATGGACTACAATTCCCAGGAGCCCCTGCCAGCGAATGCTGGCAGGGGCTCCTGGGAATTGTAGTCCATGGACATCTGGAGGACCACAGGTTGACTACCCCTGGTATAGAGTTTGCAAATCTGGATCTGGTCAGCTTGAGGCCTTCAAACAGATTTTATTAGAGTGTGAAATCTAGTCTGGCTTGAGAGAAAGGTCTCTGTCATCCCTCTTAACAGGCCATGTGAATGAAGCATCTTAAAATGCGTGTCCACTTCTGTTTTTCTTGTAGATTTGGAAAACCATCATAGCAGTTGCTGAATGTTTAGTTGTGGCAACTGCCTATAAAAAGGCTGGATCGCAAGGTGTTCAAGATCTTTATATCAAAAGAAGTGTAACATAAGAAAGAAAACCAGCAACAACCAACCACCACAAGAACAGATTGTTTGCAATGCACAATTCCTGCTTACACAGAGTACAGATGGGAGCACAGCCAACAAGAGTGAAGAACAGGATGCGATTTGAGTGCAGTTTTACCTTTAAGTCCCATAAGGTCTTATTCTGGGTACTAGCAAAATAGCCTGTTGTAATTTAAAACAGCGGTCCCCAACCTTCTTGTAGTCGGGGACCGCCTCCGAGGGTGGGAGAGAGCCGGCGGCCCGGCCACAGCAGCTGCACGTAAAAGCACACGGGCAGTTGCCGCGCATGCGCGCTTTCGCCACTAGGTGGCGCTAACGCGCATGTGCAGAACAGCCACACGTGCGTGTTTTTGCCAGCAGGGGGCGCAAACACGCATGCGCGGCGGCTCCGTGTGTGCGCGTTTGCATCGCTGGCATGCCAGCGGCCGCACCTGCCTTTCCCCCCCTCGCTGCGGGGGGGGGAGGCAAGCGCGGCCGCTGGCGGCACGGTACCATGGCCTTAGCGGCCCGCTACCGGGCTGCGGACCGGGGGTTGAAGACCCCTGATTTAAAATACAGTGAATGTTAGCCTTCTCTCCCCCTGCCCTGGGCAGGCCTGCTGAGACCCAGAGAGGCCACGGTGGGCCTTTTAGGGGCGGGAGGGAGCGCTGCAGAGGGGAGCAGCCTTCCCTGCGCCACACATGCCAGTGAGGCCAGGCTCTGGTCCCAGCTGCAGTCCCAGGCCCTTCCCCCTCCCAGCTTGCGCTCGCAGGCTGTCTTACCTCTTGCAGCCAGTCAAGTGGAGTGGCTGGCGGTGAAGGGGGATGTAGCCAGGTTCGGGACAACCTACCTGATCAGCCATTCATTGGATGGACGGCCAATCAGGTACGTGATGAGTCCCGAGTCCTCCCACCATCCCTGCCCAGCTTTATTTATGGTACAGAAGATAAGCTTCCTTATGCATACCCACTTCTTCAGATACATTGAAACAGACTTCCTCAAGTCTTGCATATTGATAGAAAGAGTGAAGATGGGGGGGGGGGATTCATTGCCAGGTAGTGCTAGACAGAGTCAAGGTTATCTGATATTGGATTAAAGCAGTCGGGAAGACCTGTGAATAGCTGCACAACAACAATTATAGACCCATTGCACAGTTGACCTGTGTTTTTGTCTTCCAAGAGAACACCTGCTTCTCCTTCCTCCTCCATTTTCAATCACTCTGTGTGGTGGGTTAGGCTGAGACAGAATGACTGGCTTCCTGGGCAAGTGGGGATTTGAACCTGGGTCTCTCTGTGTGCCCCAGTAGCCAGGGGACTACATAAAGATCTGTGGTCAAGGCTGCTGTTTTTGCAGCTACAGAGCAGGGGGATATCGGTGAATCAGATGTATGTGAATGATGCTCAGGGCAAGCGTATATAACTGAGTTATTCCAAACGAGGCCTCCTTAAAAATCAACTAATTGGTTTCAAAGATTGGTTTCATTCCAGTGGGTGGCTGCAAGACCCTGAATGGCAATTTCACCTCCTTTTCATGCTTGGCATTTTGGATTCATTTGCTTAAGACTGAATGCAGTGGTTATGTATTTTTGTATAGTTTGAGTCTGAAATTTGTCTTGCAAGTTTGTGCATCCGCCTGCATATTTATCTGGCAATGTCAACACTTGGCTCATTCTTCATACCCAGAAAAGGTGTGATGTGAATTGCCTTTTACCAAACTTCCTATTGTGTGTTTGTGTGTGCTTGCATACAAATGTATGTTTGCACATAATTATGTTCCCCTTGCATTGTTATAATTACAGAGTCAGTTGCGCTTTATAAGTATTTTCTTTGGATGCACATTGGTAGCAATAGAGTTGGTCCTCAACGTAGCTCCTACAGGCTTGTCCATAGAAGCAAAGCAGATTTAAACAAAATACAGGGAAACTGATGAGGTACAGATGCACCCGCTGCCAAATTTATAGGGCTCTGAAGAAATTTATTTGAGAATTTGTATATTGGCTTGTTGCGTTTATAGAAGGAGCACGGCACATACGAATGAATGGTAACCGTCTCTAGGACAGAATATATTAACTCAGTTAATAGCAGCAAATAGCTATTGAAACTCAAAGCGGAAGAGTCTTTTAACCAGCAGAATGTGTGACTGTCAATCTCATCAAAACATTCCAGTATTATTATATATTGAATTTCTATACTGCCCTCCTGAGACTGGCTCAGGGTGGTGTACACTATACGGTTTATAGTTAACAATTAATTAAAAGCAACATAATAAAATCCTGAACATTCAACAATATCATATCAGCAGCATTTAGAAACAATAGCAGCATCAATTTATTGTCCTCCTACTACCCGGAGATGAGTTAGGTTTAAATAAATGTGCATTATTGCCAAAGCTTCACTTTCAGATCCATGTTGAGATACTGGGGGAAATACAAGACAGCAGACTGTCTGATAATCACAACATTTGCTATCATATGGGGGAGCAGCCGTCTTAATTTTTTTAATCCTCCGTCATAGGGAAAGCCAGAAACCAAATGGACTCAAAAGAGTAAGAGAGCCTGGCCGTGAATCACGACCCCTTTCTGTAAAATTTGCACTCCCTGGTCCAAATTGGCCCCTGCCAATCAACGGACGCGCATTTCCATCAATCCCCTGATTAAATTAGCCAGCCCGATTAAACCGATCAGACCTTTGCAGATCTGGGGGGCAGCCAGCGTGAGGTTAGACAACAGGAGACAGCGGAAATCACATGACTCAGCAGCTCCCCATTGAGCAACTCCTGCGTTTTAACGGCCTGCTGTCTTAGGTTGCAAAGTTCTCTTCCATAAACCTGGATGCAGGAAATACATTAAGGAGAACCAAAGAATGTCCCCGGCCTTGAGTGGCTGGATTTTTAGCAGTCACATCTGATTAAAAGAACTCAGTTTGGAAACAAAGCATCCATGAGCACACGCACACCCAAGGCTTGAAACCTCGACTCAGGAGGCAGGGAGACAGGGCCACGTGAAGAGATGCTGAGGCTTTCTCAATTGGTATTTCAAGAAACCCTGGGGTTTCTTGGTGGCCCGGGAAGGGTTTCCTGAATGGGTGGGAGTTAGTTTCTATCTATTTTTTAAATTTGTTAAACATTTATCAGGTGACATGACCATGGTCTTATCCAGTTGTCCACCCCCCATGGCCAATGATAGGCCGGGAGGGGATGGGAAGGGGTGGGGTCCCAAGTGGGCATGAACACAGCTCTGCTTTCCAACGATATTCTGCACGGTTGTGCCACTTCTGCGGTTTCTCGAAGCCTGAAGAATGTTTCAGGGATTTCTCAACGGTAAAACAAGTTGAGAAAAGGCTGCTTTAAGTGATGTGAAGCTTATGAGGCCTATTGCTTTCTCCCCCCCAAGTAGTAATTTAGTCATTGGGTATTTTTTCCTGTCTCCAGAAGCCCCTGTTATCTGAAGACTTAACTCTATTTTACTTGGGTTGTGCTCTGGTAGTAGGAGTAACAAAGGGCAGGGTTGCCAGCCTCCAGATGATAATTGGGGATCCCCTGGAATTACAGGTCATCTTATACTGTCACATGGACACATTACGCTGCTTCATACTGAATCAATTTGTTGCCTCGTCAGGGGGAGGACTGTCTACTCATGTCAAAGTTTTTCATCACACTTGCAATCTGGTTATTTCAACCAGACATATCTGGGATTGAACTTGAGTGCATCTACATGCAGTGGGCGCAAACTGTATTTTTGATGAATTACAAATCAAACCACCAGTCTGTACCAATTGTGAGGGTGGTTTGTGAACTAAACCAGTTAATATCAGTTTGTGGCCCCTGCTTTCTGCACCCCACTGCATTTCAGAGGGAGCAGAAAGCAAGGGTTTAAATAGCACTGAGCCACAGTACTCCCGACAGAATGACACAAAATTTAAAGAGCAGTGTTTTAAATGGCTCAAAGCTGAATCCAAGACAGCCTTTTTAAACAGCTCCAAAGATCTGAACCACAAGAAAAGCCGTTTGTGCCCATCCCTATCTTTGACTCAGCAGCAGAGAATATGCTTTGAATACAGATGAACTTAGGTATCAGGTATCCCAGATATCTCCAGTTGAAATGACCAGACAGCAAGCTATTTGCTCTGTGTGGCTTAGCTGTTTAAAGGGGCTTTCCTGGGCAGTGCACAAGAAAAATCCTTTAAACAACTCAGATGCAGAAGCAGGCACAGTTTTTTTAGAGGTCAGAACAGTTGAGCCAAGGAAGGAGGTTTCCCCTGAGTCTCAGCTATTTCTGAACTGGTGGCTTTCATGGGGAGGAGAAAGCAAGGGTTAAAATCCCTGCTTTTTGCTCCTCATGAGCCTCCATGAACTGTTTTGTGGAGGTTTATAGACAGGCTACAGTTCATGCACTTCAGCTCGCAAACCATAAACCATCCCAAATACATCATGAACAAAATGTCATGAGCTGGACGATGCCCATCCCTAATCACAGCCCCTGCCCTGTCAGTCAACTAACACAATCGACCTGAGAGCAATACCAACAGGCAATGAGGTATTAGTGTTTATAGAAGCAAGAATGCTGGGAACTCAAGTTTGTTCTGAATGTTGCCTGTAATCTTTTGTGCTGAGGCCTAGTTCCCTAATTCCGATTGTCAGCTGAAGTATAGTGTCAGTACTTGGAGGGGGTGGGTGGTAAGGAACAAGAAAGAAGCTCTACATGTGAACACATGAAGCCATCTTGTGTGGGATCAGAGCACTGGCCTGTCAAAAATCAGCACTGTCTGCTCAGACTGGCAACAGCTCTCCAGGGGCTCAGGCAGAGGCCTTGACACCATCTGCTACTTGATTCTTTTAACTGGAGATGTCCAGGATTGAACCTAGAGTTAGCTGCCCATCCATCTCGAAAACCGCGGGACACTCACGCTTTCCTGGTCTTTGTCCCGGGTTCCACCTGGGTCCTTAAAAATCCTGCCAGCGGGTGCCCCCTCCCTGCCTCCCTCCCTCCCTCCCTCCCTGCCCCCGGCCAGCAGGATGGCCATCAGTGTTGCTCTGCCCTGGCTGCTCTGCACAGGCGCGCCCGCCAGAGGCCCTCCCTTGGCCCCCCCTGGCCTGCGCTGACGCCACGCAGGCACACAAGATGGGAGAGGTGCGCGGGAGGCTTGTGGGAGAGGCGCACGGGCAGCGGGGTGAGCCCAGTCAGTTAGAGAGAGGGAGGCCGCTGCCGCGCCCACCGCTGCACCACCACTGCGGCAGCGGCAGCGGTGATGGCTTGTCCCGCCTTACGGTTTCTAAATTCTGGTCACCTTAACCTAGAGCCTTCTGCATGCCGAGCAGATGCTCTACCACCTAGCCATGGGCCCAGCAAGCGGGGTTTTATGGGCCTAATGCTCATATATAAGATGCAGACTTCCAGTTGACTGTGTTGTTGTTGTTTTGCAGCTCACTCAAGGAGTAAAAACTGAAGATCACAAGCTGCTTTTCAAAAAGACTAGTGCAGGACCCTGGAACTTTGGCTGGCATTCTTCTTCAAAAGCATTTCTCTGTGCAACCCCTTTTGCTGGCACGGATCATAACTCATGCACTAAGCAAACTGCTTTGGAATACTTTGAGCATGAGAGGTGCCATATAAAACCAAATTCTAATCCCCATTTAAAAAAATGACTCATAAAAGTGTCACCCATTTAAATGTGTGTGTATATAGAAATACACATGTGCATAAATATGCTTAAAAATGGAGGGTTTATATACTTAAAGTAGAGGCAAATACATTTCAATTGTATATGCATATTATTCACAATACACTGCATTCATGAGCAGGAATCCTGTAATTAAACCACAGGACTCCGGATTTTGCTACACTGATATTAATGGATTTTCCGCCTTGCTTTCTAACACATTGAAATGTCTTATACTATTTTGGACTACTGGCCTATCAAGAACAAAACTGTCAATTCTGGTTGGCAGTGGGTCTCCAGGGTCTTTCTTGCCATATTCTACCTGGGCCTTTTAACTGGAGATGTTGGGGAATAAACTATGGATATAATAATGGTGGTGGTGGTAGTAGTAGTAGTAGTAGTAGCAGCAGCAGCAGTAGCAGTAGTAGTAGTAGTAGTAGTAGTAGTAGTAAGAAACAATGCAGAATCACAGAATCATAGAGTTGGAAGGGTCCATACAGGCCATCTAGTCCAACCCCCTGCTCAATGCAGGATTAGCCCTAAGCATCCTAAAGCATCCAAGAATAGTGTGTATCCAACCTTTGCTTGAAGACTTCCAGTGAGGGGGCGCTCACCACCTCCTTAGGCAGCCTATTCCACTGCTGAACTACTCTGACTGTGAAAATTTTTTTCCTGATATCTAGCCTATATCGTTGTACTTGTAGTTTAAACCCATTACTGCGTGTCCTCTCCTCTGCAGCCAACAGAAACAGCATCCTGCCCTCCTCCAAGTGACAACCTTTCAAATACTTAAAGAGGGCTATCATGTCCCCTCTCAACCTCCTTTTCTCCAGGCTGAGCAGACGCTCTGGTACTGAGCCACAGCCCCCTCCTCAAAACTTCTTATCTACCTAGCTCTGAATTGAAGCCCACAATGGCAAATGTATAACAACATGAGAGAAGCCATATTGGATCAGGCCCATGGCCCCTCCAGTCCAAAACTGTGTGTCAAACAGTGGCCATCAGGAGGTCCACCAGAGGCCAGACCACCATCAACTGACCATATATGGCATCCCAACAAGTATGTAATAGATTTCTTGTTTCTGCTGCTTAGCTGGGATTGCAAAACCAGGAGTTAAATATGTAGAAAGCGACCATGTAGGGCATGCTGTTTGTTGGGCAAAAGTTCAATGCTCCCAGTTGAAGCAAACCAACACACACACAGAGTGCAAAAGGAGATGTGATAAAGCAAGTGACCTAAGGCTGATAGATCCATGTTATCCTTGTAAACTGCTTCCCTCTAGCGCAGAGGTGGCCAAACCGTGGCTCTCCAGATCTCCATGGATTACAATTCTCATGAGCGGCCTAAGCGTGCCGAAGTGCCCAGCCCTTAAAAAAAAAACACACAACACTACAGTTCAATGGTTGTCCCCTATATGCCATGGAGGAGTCAATAGCAGTCTGCAGATCAATAAGAGGAAGGAATACAATTTCCCCAGATGAATATAGTGTTAAAGTGAGATATTTCATGGGTTTTTAATTCGGGGGGGGGGGGCGCCTATAAAGCAGAAATGGCTACAAAGCGATCGTTGAACTTCCGCTAGTAATAGACGGATTCAGTTCCTGGGTTCTCTGCTTATGTCTTGGGTTTCCTTGGGCTCCTTATTCCCTTTGACGTTTTGCTCCTTTATCTGCAAAAATGGAATGAGTGAGAACTGAGCTGATGGGGATTATTCAAAGCTGATCAGGACGGAAAGTGTCGAACTCTCTGGCTCCCCTCAGCAGTGATCTTCAGCAGGTCAACTTGAAACAGAATTCAGCTGAAATGAAATCATATCCCAACGAAGTGTGTACATGAGAATGACTTCATTAGTCTCCGGGGACTAGAAGTCCAATGTAAAATTTTGACTGAAGTCAAACTGGGATTTCCAGAAGGTGGTTTTTCAGGGAGTACCACGTGGTTCACATGGATGAATTTTGTCAATGGACAGGAAAGGCACCAGGATGCCACAGGCTACCTTTGAAGTCTCTAAGCTCTTCTGTATGAGCTGGATGGCATTGCTGGGAATGTGGCTGAGCAAATGGTCTTCATCCAGCCCGCAGAATGGGCCCCCCACTTCCCCATTCCTTCCATATGCTTTGCATCCTTGAGATAGGCTTCCCAATTGCCCAGACACAACGGGGAGCTCCCTGCCCCAGGCCCAATCAGCTGTGCTCAAAAATTGAGGAGTAGGAGAAAAATGTGTGTCCCCCCCCCCGTGGTGTTTTAGGATTTCCTCCTAGTCTCTATGATCTTTGTCATATAGATTAAGGGGGATTCCTAGAACATCACCAGGAAATGACATCATATCCCTCAACTCTAACCTTCCCAGGCACTATTGTTCCCCCCTCCCCCAGTCTCCTACTGTTTGCTGAAGCAGTGTTAGGAACTGTAGCAGTTGACATAGGGGTGGCCGAGAGGACTGAATCACGCTGGGGAGGCAGGGACCCACTGCCTCCCCAACACTGAAGATGGAGTAAGCATCATGGACTTTGGTTCAGAAGCGTATAGACACCTGGGCAGAGTCTGCACTTACTTTGTTTATTCCAATCCTGTTGAATTCAGATCGCTTTGAACTCAGGTCTTCCTCCCCCCCCCCATTCAAAGGGGAAAGTCTTCTGTACGTGGTTAGGGTAGTTCAGAAGGGGGGGGGCAAGCCTCTTTCTTTCTTTTCTTGAAGGGGAGGGAGAAGAGCAAAGCAGGGAGCCTCTTTATTTTTTTTGGAGGGGGGGAGGATCGAAAAATGCAGAGAAGGGAGAGAAAATCCAAGACCGACAGAAGTTGAGAGAAATTAGGGGCTTCTCCTTTAAGGCAAGCTTGTCACATGACCAGGTGTGACCTATCAGAGGTTCTCTACCATGGAGCTTTCTTTCCCAATCCAGATTTGAAAAATCTTGAGCATTAAAAGCACTCTAAGATATCGCACAATAAAGGTAGGGTCACTCCAGATCAATCCTTCTTGCTGCAGAAGGAAAATTTAAATCGCCCAAAATCCAAACGAAAATCTCATTCTGTGTAGAGGGCAGGGACTGAATCGACCTGGGATTGGAATAAAAGCTCCGTGCAGTTTACACCCTGGTGACCTTACAGGGTATTTAAAGGGGACTAAAGGGTATGTCAGCTGCTATCCAGATGCTCAACAGATACACTCCCAAACATAACTTTTGACCCAATCAAGTACTACTTAGAGAAAGAACTGGGTTACTATATTTGTACTGGAGGAATTCTTCAGAGACAACTGTTTTGCACAGTTTGTAAAACACATATTTGATGCAACCATGAAGGTAGAACATGTCTCCTAGTTAGCATGTTCTATTGCACACACCCATGGCTCCTGAACCAATTTCATGGTAAGTAAAGAATCTACATGGAGAGAGACAGTTTCCATTACCAATGATATAAACATTTTGCAAATATGCTCTTCAATAGGATATAATATTTTTACATCAACCAAGAGACATCGAAGCCTATGACAACTGAGTCACCCCTAGTTGGCGGGTAGAATTGTTTGGAATCCACTAAGTAATCATATGTTACTAATTCACAACACTTCATGGATGCTCCAGAGAACCCATGAAAGCTAATGCCACAATGCATGTGCCAGCCGTCTGCGTGCCACTTTGTCACAAAGATACTACTCATGGCCCTGTCGTTGGGAAGGAGTTGCTCTTGTTTTTATCGCCATGTAAGTTGCTGTATATTGTATAAAAGGTAAACGTAAAGGTATCCCCTGTGCAAGCACCGGGTCATGTCTGACCCTTGGGGTGACGCCCTCCAGCGTTTTCTTGGCAGACTCAATACGGGGTGGTTTGCCAGTGCCTTCCCCAGGTATATTGTCTACTGGAGTTTTATTGTATGGGGGTTTTATGATTGGGATTGTGTTGTTTTTATCTGTTATTGTGAACTGCCACAAGCCAGCTTGCTGGGAGTGGCGGTATACAAGTTTAATAAACAAACAAACAAACAAACATACAACAAACGAATGCATGGCTGATGTGCTCAGCAGCCGACCTATGAAACTTGGATTGGGCACAAGCTAGCTCAGAAACTACAGTTCATTATGAATTTGGGCTGATTCATAGTTTATAAAGCCATGTTGGAAGAATCACCATAAACTTCCAAGAGTTTTGATGGAGTTTGTGATGGTTCATGAAGAGCACGAAGCATGGCTTTAAACTGTGACATTATGTATCAGTTTATAGTTCAGCCATGGATCATGAACTGAACCACAAAAATGTGGCCTCTGCCCATCCCTAAAGGCAACCCCATTTGGTTTTCAAGGCAAGAGACAAACCGGCGGTTACATAACAGCCCTGGACTTTCTCTTTAGTCTCCCATCTCAGTAATAACCATGGCCAACCCTGCTTAGCTTCTAAAATCTGTAGGGTTTTCAAGGCAAGAGTTGAGCAACATTGGGTTGGCATTGCCTGCTTCTGTGTATTGATCATGGATCTTCGTAGTGGTCTCCCACTGAAGTCCTAACCTGGGCTGACCATGCTTCTGAGATCCAGGATTACGCTAGCTTGAGCCCTCCAGGTCAATCCACAGCATATGCAACAGGCAAGAGATGGTGGATGGGGTGAAGGAGGTGGGGGTGGGCGGAATGACCATGTCTTCCTAGGAATCCTTTTGAGGTGGGGACCAAGGAAGTTTGTGGTCAGACGTGTATGTTGGATGTTTGTAGGTCAGAAACTCAGAAACATGATAAGAGTCACCCTGTGGACAAGAATGCTGGAAGAGAAAGGAATGAGTGACAAGTGGGCTCTCTTTAAACAAGAGCTATCGCATGCTAAGGCATGCAATTCCAGCAAGAGGGGAACATGGAGAGAGATCCAAGAAGCCTAACTTCAGGAGGAGCTAAGGAAGAAAAAGGAAATGTTCAAGAAATGAAGGGAAGGACAGACCTCAGGATATGAGTATCTGCAGATTGCAAGGCCGGCCATCAGAAAGGCCAAGGCTGGGAGTGAGCTGAGACTGGCCAGGGAAGAACATTATAACAAGAAATGTGAGGAGCAAATGTAAGGTAAAAGAGGCAATAGGCCAACTGTCGGGTGAAGAGACAGAGAGGAAGCAGAAAGGCTCTGCATCTTATTTGTCTCTCCCCACCCCCCAGAAGAATATGGACACTCTAGGGATGGTAAGGGCCAGGTATCATATCTGGGTGGTGAGTTGACATGAGCAGAGAGGTGGTTGAGAGGCTCCTGATTGCACTGGATGAGTTCAGATGCCCAGAGTACTATATCCAGGTCACAAAAATGAGAAGCATGCCTACTGGGTGGGAGATACACTTCTGGGTAGCAGTGTGGGTGAATGTGATCTTGGGCTAGTTGTGGACTATAAGGAGAGGAATGGGAAGGCGACTGTAAGCCGCTTTGAGCCTCCTTCGGGTAGGGAAAAGCAGCATATAAGAACCAACTCTTCTTCTTCTTCTAAATATGAGCAGACAATGTGATGCAGCAATAAAAAAGGCAAATGAACTCTTGGGCTGTATCAACCGAGGCATACTATCAAAATCTCAAGATGTTGTAGTTCCAGTGTATTGGTCAGACCCCACTGGAGTACTGTGGACAGTCCTGGAGGCCTTACTTTAAAATTGAGAGGGTGCAGAAGAGAGTAATGAAGATGATCTGGGGGACCAAGCCCTGTGAGAAAAAACTGTTCAGCCTGGAGAAAAGGAAGTTGAGAGGGGACAGGATTGGTCTATTTGAAAGGACATCACTTAGAGGAGGACAGGGAAAGGTTCCTGTGGGCAGCAGGGGACAGGACCTGCAACAATGGGTTTAAACCAGGGGTAGTCAACCTGTGGTTGCTGGCAGGGGCTCATGGGAATTGTAGTCCATGGACATCTGGAGGACCACAGGTTGACTACCTCTGGTTTAAACTACATGGAGAATGGTACCAACTAGATATCAGGAAACAATTTTCACAGAGTAGTTCAGCAATGGAATCGGCTGTCTAAGGAGGTGGTGAGCTCCCCCCCCCCACCAGTGGTCTTTAAGGAAGGGCATTGCTTGCTTCATTTGCTAAGCACACTTTTAATGCAACCACGTGGGAAGAAAGTATACCCCACCTAGCATGGTGGCAAACATGCAAGCACACCAGTGTTGCCCTGGCTTCTGGAAGTGATGCTGTTGACTGAGCAATTTAAAATATCTTATGCTGCTTTACTTTTTATATGCTCAAAGTGGTTTATAAGTCAGTCACAATCTAAAAACCACAGCAACCAAAGCATCAAAGCCACACTGGACGAGCAAACCGCAGAAGGCTCTTCAAATCCTACATATTGTACAGTTGTAATCATGCATGTTAATGATTTGTGTTGGAAAATAATTTCATTTGCTTCACTGGTACATCCTCCCTGGAAAGGGGGCCCAAGGCAGTATCTTATTCTGTCCCCCTTTTAATTCCATCAACAATCCTGTCGGCTGATGGCAGGCCCAAGGTCTGTGGGAATTCGGTGCAGGTGCTCCCAGACTCCTAGCTCAAGGGTGGCCAAACTGTGGCTCTCCAGATGTCCACAGACACAGTTTGACCCCCACCCCTCCTAGTACAACATTCTGATCACTACATCCCACCATAATGTAATGGGAGGCTGCCCCTTGCAACTGTGTTCTTGTAAAACCACAGCATCTACTTTTCTGCTTGGTGTAGTGGTTAAGGAGTATCCAGTCTGGAGAGCTGGGTTTGATTCCCCACTCCTCCTCCACATGCAGCCAGCTGGGTGACCTTGGGCTAGTCACAGTTCTCCTAGGACTGTTCTCTGTCTCTCAGCCCCATCTACCTCACAGGGCATGTGTTGTGGGGAGAGGAAAGGAAAGGTGTCTGTAAGCTGTCTTGAGACTCCTTGGAGTAGTGAAAATTTGGGTATAAAAAACAGCTCTCTCTCCTCAAATCAATGCTATCAGAGGCTTATGAAGCGTAGCTCCTGGCTGATCAGATAGTTAAAGCTCCTTCCAAATATGAACTTGGATGAAATCACATCTCGTTTTCATTTGTTAGGCTCCTCTCTTTTGTACGCTTTGGCAAATGAAGTGAACGTCCGTTCCAAGATGCAAGCGACAGGATGGCTTTGCTCATCAATGCAACAACTGGGCTCCGTCCACTGCCACGTACCCTGGGCGTTTGCCCGAAAGACCTGGGCATCCTGGCAGAGCAAAAACATCCTTCTTCTGGGACAAACAGAATATAAGATGAAGAACAACTCTGTCTCTCGCTGCTCCGAAGTCTAACAGAACTTGTCAGGACTGGCAAATGCTACGGTTATTTTGCACCCTAATCCAAACCACAAGCACAAAAACAACAACACCGAGGAGCAAACTAGCCATGGTGTGAGTGGTGCGTTTGAGGGGCAGGGAAAAAAGTCCTTCTTGGTTGCATCTCCCCCGGTTAACCTCTTGCCTTATTATGAAGAAGAGAAGGAATATATGATCGAACTGCCTTCAGCAGCTACTTTCATCTCTGTACGGAGGAGAACGAGGCGACTGGTTTGATCAGCCACAACGCAAGGCAGAGTCATTCAGGGGCTGAGACACTCAGAAGAACTGTGGATGGGTTCCCAGATCAACTGCTTGCGATTTTGGTGATGCCCCCACTCCCCTTTCTGGGAACATTAACGGACTCCTCTTTGCCAAGAGCAGCAGGCCCCAAAATATTTAATAACGTCTTCATGAGGACAAAATAAAGAGACCTCTAGACCAGTTCGTGAATGTCATGCACAACTGAATTCCAGACACTTGCTTGCCTTCTTTGCATAGCATTTAACCTTAATGCCACCGAACCTCACATCCAGGGAGGTGTACGCTGTAAAAAACTGCCTGGCTAGCTGATAACACCTGCCCAGGTAGCTATAATGATTGCGCTTTCCTTGGGCATGCTGGAACGCCATAGAGCCACAGACATTCAACTCTTTTGGGTTGTCACCCAATATTAAAGCAGTGCTTATTTTTGTCCTAAGCAACCCACAGATACATTTCACAATCTATGGAAAGGGGGGGGGGGGGTGACAGCCTGATCGTCTTGCAGAAGATTACAAATCCTAGAATCCCAAATCTGTCAGCCACCGATGCCTTCCCTGTGGGAGATTCTCTAAGTTTGAACAGTTATGTGCCCCTTCGCCGAGAAAGCTCCGAAGAGAACCCTAACCCAACAAATCGCAGAATCGTGAGTCTCATTTCTAATTCAGTAAAAGCAGAGTCCAGGAGCACCTTTAAGACCAACAAAGATTTATTCAAGGCATGAGCTTTCGAGTGCAAGCACTCTCTGAGGAAGAGTGTCTGACGAAGGGTGCTTGCACTCAAAAGCTCACGCCTTTAATAAATCTTTGTTGGTCTTAAAGGTGCTCCTGGACTCTGATTTTATTGTGCTACTTCAGACCAACACGGCTACCCATTTGAACCTATTATTTCTAATTCCGGGGAGGCTCTGCCTAGAGGGAGAAGGCAGACGGCTCTCCCTCGGAAAAGACAAGGCTGCCAGGAAGGTCCCCTCGCTGAACGTCTCAACAGATGCCAAACCTGAGCAAGATCAAGAAGTTGTGGCAATCCCAGACTGGCATTCCCTTGGGAGGGATCCGTCTGAAAGACATGCAATCCTCCGGTGGCTACTTGGCTGGCAAAAGAACAGGTAGGAGGCGCACAGGTCGAGCGCGGGGGGTGTCTGTCCTCCCCCTGGGAGGTCCCTTCTTGCCAGCGTGCCCTGCCCGCCCCCAAAGGGAGAACAAACTTGAGGCGGCACCAGGTACCCTCTCCCACTCCGGGGCCACGCCGCACCTGCCACGGGCACACCTGCGAGGCCCCCACCCCACCTGCGCCCCCTTGCCCCAAGAACTGGGGGGCTTTTAGTGTGCCCCCCCTGCCCCGCAGCCCCGGCCGGAGAACTTGGGCAAACAAGTCCCCCCCACCCTGGCCGAGGTGCGGCTGCCAGGGATGCGCGCCCACCTGTCCCGTCCCGTCCCGTCCCGCGTCCGGCCTCGCTCCGTGGCCGCCTTACCTGCTCCGTGCAGCCGCGCCGGGGAGAGGCGGCCGGAGCGCGGCGGCTAAGGGGACAGCCTCGCCTGCGCGCCACGGCAGCAGCGCCCCTGCGGCCCCGCGGGCATCTCCGGCGTCCTTCAGCCGCGGCGGGGCGGGCGGAGCGGGGGCTGCCTGGCGGAGGTCGCCGCGCTGCTCACAAGCGCCGGGATCGCCTCCCCGCTTCCCCTGCCGAGCGACGGAGCCGTTTAGCCGCGGCTCGAGCCGAACCGCAGCTGATCGAGGGCAGCCAATAGGTGCGCAGGACCCCCCCCCCCCACCCGCCGCCCCCCCCCCGAAAGACACGCGCCGAGCAGGCAGTTTAAACTGGGAAGGAGGGGGGGCGCTTAACCCTTTGCGGGGAATCCAAGCAGACCAGACCCCCCCCCCCGCCATGCGGCCCCCGTGGCAGGCAGCGGCAGCCCCCCCCCCAGGGACCTGGGCTGGGATTGCGCAGGGGGGGGGGCAGCGGAGCCTCCCGTGAGTCCCGTCCCGCCCGCCTCTCTGCAAGGGGGGAAGGGGTCTGCCTGCATGCCCCACACGGGGGATTGCGGAGAAAACTCTCCTCCGCGGAGGGCAGCCGGAAGGGTGATGCGCTCAGGAGGAGTGCTGCTGAAGGCGCAAGCGGCCACTGAGAGCTCGCTCCCAAGCGCTGGGAGGCAGATCCGAACAAGAGCCCACGAGCACCTCGAGGTCTCACTACCTGTGCGGCTCCCCGGAGTCACTGGCCCCCCTCCGGCCGCGGGTGCTGCGGGGCTCTTGCGCTTCTGCCTGCTCTCACTTCGGAGGGTGGCTGTGCGGCCCCTTCTGCAGACCCAGCAGGGGGGAGGGGGAGATCTGAGCCCTTCCAGCCTCGGCTGAAGGTCGGAGGGGTGTCGGAGAGGATGCAGAGGTCCGATGCCGCTCGCTTTCCCCTTGGTTCTGTTGTGAGCTGGCTCTGAGGCAGACGCACCTGTTCACACGGCTGCTTTATCCGTGGAAATACAGGCGCTATGCAGGACCCTTCTAGGAGACCAGGCTCTTGGAATACAGAACCCAGCGTCCTCTCTCCTGATTTGTAGAGCATTGCCATGGACAGAAACAAAGATTCGTCCCAGCTCTACTGTATGAGTCCAAAAAAACAACTGGAAACATGACTTCTTGTAGTGTGAGAGAGATGGTATTTTGTATACTGCTTTGTACTACCTGAAGGAATCCCAAAGTGGCTTCCAATCCCCTACCCCTCCTCTCCCCACATCAGTCACCCTGTGAGGTAAGTGAGGCTGAGAGAGCTCTGAGAGAACTGTGACTAGTCCAAGTCACTCAGCTGGCTGCATGTAGAGGAGTGGGGAATCAAACTTGGTTTTCCTGATTATAGGCCACCACTCTTAACCACTACACCAAGCTAATTTTCAAAGGGATAAAAATTTTTCTTTGGGCTGATCCTGCGTGGAGCAGGGGGTTGGACTAGATGGCCTGTATGGCCCCGTCCAACTCTATGATTCTATAATTCTACCTTCCCTATCCCATGCATGATTCTGTAAACCAGGGCTGAATCTGCACTTACTTTGCTTATTCCATTGTGGATCCTGCTGAATCCAGATCGATTTGAACTCGGGCCTTCCTCCCCCCCCCCATTGAAACAGAAAAATGTTCTGCACGTGGTTAGGGAAGCTCAGAAGGGGAGTGGGGAGCCAAGCACAGCAGGAGCCCCTTTCTTTTCTTGAAGGGGAGGGGGGAGGAGAGGACTGGAGACTGCAGAGGAGGGAGAAAAAGAGGCAAATCTGTACTGAGAGACGTTAGGGCTTCTGGAGCCTCTGCTGGGAGAAGAAGAAGAGTTGGTTCTTATATGCCACTTTTCCCTACCCAAAGGAGGCTCAAAGTGGCCTTCCCATTCCTCTCCCCACAACAGACACCCTGTGGGGTGGGTGAGGCTGAGAGAGCCCTGAGATTCCTGCTCGGTCAGAACAGTTTTATCAGTACTGTGGCGAGCCCAAGGTCACCCAGCTGGTTGCATGAGGGGGAGCACAGAATTGAACCTGGCATGCCAGATCAGAAGTCCGAACTCCTAACCACTACACCAAACTGGCTCTCATGGAAGTTAGGGCTTCCCCTTTAAGGCAAGCTTGCAGCCTAGGAACAAGGAACTTAAGCTTGGCCAATCAGGACTTCTCTACCATGGAGCTCAGCAGCCAGTTTGGAACATGCAGAGCTCTGCATGCTTTCTCACACCGATTTTTCAAATATTGAGGGTTATATCAACTCTTGGATATTGCAGGGAAAAGGTAGAGCCACTCCGGATCAATCATGTTTGTTGCAGAGGGAAAATTTAAATCAGACAAAATCAAAATGGAAATCGCATTCAGTGGAGATGGCTGGGACTGAATCGACTTGGGATTGGAATAAAAGCTCTGTGCAGATTCAACCCTAGCTCTGCTTCCTGTGACTTTGTGAGAACAAGTAATCAGAACTTTCAGTCCATGCTCAGGAAATCGCCTCAACAACAAAAATTAGACTCTCAGTGAAGCCAGTAGATAAGGTGTGGGGCATGCTGGGAATCTGGGAAAACTCCTCCAGGTCAGGAGGAGTTTCTGGTGGAAACGGTTTCTGGTGGAAACGGCTGCTGCCTCTTCCCTGTGAGCCTGCGTGTGATGTGGCCATGTCGTTACATGCATGGATCACAGCAGGTCTGCAGCCCATTGGCAGGTCTTCATCATGGTCTGTCATTAGGATTAATTCCTTCCTTCTTACCAAGCATCATCCTCACACAACCTACAGCATTTTGATTGCTGCTCTCAGTGTGAGGATTTTATGGCATATAGCAGGAGTAGTCAAACTGCGGCCCTCCAGATGTCCATGGACTACAATTCCCATGAGCCCCCTGCCAGTGAATGCTGGCAGGGGGCTCCTGGGAATTTTAGTCCATGGACATCTGGAGGGCCGCAGTTTGACTACCCCTAGCATATAGAAACATAGAATCATAGAATCATAGAATCATAGAGTTGGAAGGGGCCATACAGGCCATCTAGTCCAACCCCCTGCTCAACGCAGGATTAGCCCTAAGCATTCTAAAGCATCCAAGAAAAGTGTGTATCCAACCTTTGCTTGAAGACTTCCAGTGAGGGGGAGCTCACCACCTCCTTAGGCAGCCTATTCCACTGCTGAACTACTCTGACTGTGAAAAACTTTTTCCTGATATCTAGCCTATATCGTTGTACTTGAAGTTTAAACCCATTACTGCGTGTCCTCTCCTCTGCAGCCCGCAGAAACAGCATCCTGCCCTCCTCCAAGTGACAACCTTTCAAATACTTAAAGAGGGCTATCATGTCCCCTCTCAACCTCCTTTTCTCCAGGCTGAACATTCCCAAGTCCCTCAACCTATCTTCATAGGGCTTGGTCCCTTGGCCCCAGATCATCTTCGTCGCTCTCCTCTGTACCCTTTCAATTTTATCTACGTCCTTCTTGAAGTGAGGCCTCCAAAACTGCACACAGTACTCCAGGTGTGGTCTGACCAGTGCCGTATACAATGGGACTATGACATGTTGTGATTTTGATGTGATGCCTCTGTTGATACAGCCCAAAATGGCATTTGTCTTTTTTACCGCTGCATCACACTGCCTGCTCATGTTTAGTTTACAATCCACAAGTACCCCAAGGTCTCGTTCACACACAGTGCTACCTAGAAGCGTATCCCCCATCCAGTAGGCATGCTTTTCATTTTTCTGACCCAGATGCAGAACTTTACACTTATCTTTATTAAATTGCATCTTGTTCTCCTGGGTCATCCTTCCTCCCTTTTTTGAAGATCGGAATAACGTTTGCTCTTTTCCAGTCCTCCGGGACATCTCCAGTCCTTAAAGAGGTTCCGAAGATGATGGACAAGGGCTGTGCAAGTTCTCTGGAAAGTTCTTTGAGTACTCTCGGGTGCATTTCATCTGGACCAGGGGATTTGAACTCATCCAGTGCAGCTAAATGCCTCTCAACAACCTCTCTATCCATGTTAACCTGCCACGCAGACACTATCCTTTGGCTACGGCCATCTCTAGATGTGCCTAAACACTTTGACCTGTGGGAAAAAACTGATGTAAAATAGGCACTAAGCCTTTCTGCTTTCTCTGCATCTTTCGTTAGAGTTTGTCCATCTGCACCCAACAGTGGGCCTATTGCCTCCTTTACTTTACGTTTGCTCCTCACATAACTGAAAAATCTTTTCTTGTTACAATGGGCTTCCCTGGCCAATCTTAGCTCACTCTCAGCTTTGGCCTTTCTGATGATTGATCTACAGTGCCTAGTAACCTGTAGGTACTCTTCTTTAGAGCTCTGTCCTTCCCTCCATTTCCTGAACATTTTCCTTTTCTTTCTTAGTTCCTCTTGAAGTTCTCTGTTCATCCAAATAGGCTTCTTAGAGCTCCTGCAGTGTTTTCGTATTTCTGGAATAGTCATTGATTGAGCATGCAATAGCTCTTGTTTGAGTAGCGCCCACCCTTCACATGCTCCCTTCCCTTCCAGCATTCTCGTCCATGGTATGACACTCATCATGTCTCTGAGTTTATTAAAGTTTGCCCTACGAAAATCCAACATCCGCGTCTGGCTACAAGCTACCTTGCCTCCCCATCTCAAAAGGAATTCTATGAAGACATGGTCACTTCCCCCTAGGGTCCCCACCTCCTTCACCTCATCCACCAACTCTTGCCTGTTGGTCAGTATTAAGTCCAGTATGGCTGAACCTCTTGTGGGTTCATAGAGCTGGAAGAGACATCAAGGGTCACCTAGCCCACCCACCCCTGCAAAATGCCAGAGATTCACATCTACCCACCCCCAGACTTACCTCGTCACCCCTTGTGATGGACAGTAGTCCTGATTAAGCCTGCACTCTCAGTTATCTGATAGCACAGGAGGGTATGAACATTTTTTGACATTTTTTCTTTTCCTGACTCAATATACTGCATTGTTTCTTGGATTTATTACACTGCCTTTATCCTCTGATTGTGAAATCTAGTTTATGGGATGTATCATACCATTTTCATTTCATGTTTCTATGATTGAACACATGAGTCCGGATGCTGGACTAGCTAGGCCACTGGTTTGATTCCCGAGGGCAACCATGCTCAATGGGTCTCATGGCACATTTGAAGAGGACCCCAGACTGGAAATTGAGAAGGGAAGCCCAAAGGGTTTATGTGGGCCCTGATAACTGAACCGATGAAATACCCTTTGTCATTCATTGCTAGAAAGTTCAACCTTCATCAAGGGAAAGAAATCATGTAATTAATTCCTTTTTGTGTGCTTGAATTAATGCATTCTAGAAAAAAACACACATGCTTCTCTTGGTTGAATGTTCTAGAAAACTGTCTTGCATATATTATATAAGGCTATAAGGCAAGGTACATCGAACATAGTTAGTTTGCACTTAGCGTAGGTATTTTGTATAGCTCTTTGCACAAGTTGCCAACCGGCTGCAGGGAGCCTGGAACCAGAGAAGAACGCCAAAAAGGGTCATGGGCAGAAAAAGGTTGAGAATGGCTGCCAGGAGCACCTCTGGTGTTCTTAGGACTTATCTGCAGCTTTACAAGAACACGTTTTCTATCAGCTGGTCCCAGAAGCTAACAGGCTGCCTCATACTAGAGCCCCATCCCTTTCAGATCACTCCTACTCGGAAATAAGCCCCACCACTTCCAAGAAAGCATGCTAAACATTGCAGCCGAAATGAAATGAAGTTTGAGTCCAGTGGCACCTATAAGATCAACACAGTTTCATGCTGGGTATGAGCTTTTGTGTGCATGCTCCCTTCTTCGGATACAGAAGGCGTATGCCTGCACAGGAAAGATTACACCCATTATGGTATTGTTTCAGACCAATCCATCTGAACCTAAATGAAAGAAAGAGGGGGGAAGCTATTATCCTTCAGTGTATAAAACCAACCAATATATACTGTGCAATCGGTACAGGGCACACAGTTCCAGCGGCTGTCATATAAAGTGCACAATGCTGAACTGCAGTCCCTATGCACTGGGCACGATCCTGATTCCTGACTGCTAGTCTGAGTTAGTCCCACATAGCATTAGGCCTCTTTAGATATTTTCTTTCCAGGACTCCACTTTCGGTGTGGCCTTATATGTTGCAGGATGCATGAGCTATTTGCCTCAGCAATGTGCAACGTCCTTGGGACAGCGCATGCTATGAATTTAGAGCGCATCGATCCCGGGACTGTAGCACTTCAGGTTGTCACTGTGCTTTTCTGGCCACATTTTGCGGCTCCACCAGCTTTTTCCACATTTGCGTCTACATGTGCTGTTTCCGAGGGTGGTAGGATCATTGTTATAATAATTGGTTGTCAAAACTGTGCTGCATCATGTGCTGATGTGCCGCATCCTGGCCCGTCATTATTGTTCAGTTTGACAACGCAAGTCTTCTGCCGTTCCAAACCTGCCTTCTGTCAGAGCCATTCGCCCGCATTTCCCTGCCACCGCAATATCCATTCTTCGGTAACCGCTTCAAACAGCCGATGTGTTTGGGGTTCAGAAAACCTGGCGTGCTGTGACTAAGTCAGACGACCCCAGGGAGTCTGTCAAAATTATACAGCCTGTCCATCAAGCCAATCGGGTATGAAAATTGTATTGCTGGGGGTGGTACAGGAGGGGCGCAGGGAAGCATTGTCAACATCACCCTCATTCTATAGGCTGAAATCACATGACGGGTTTTTTTCATGGATGTGGCTTGAGGAAGAGGAAGGATGGCGCTGATTCACTTACCTATAACCACCACTAAATTGCTTGACGAATCATAGACTGGTGTGTGAGCTGATTCCATTGACAGGTCTTGCATGAAAGTACTATCTTATTTATTTTTATTTAGATCCCCGCCGCTCTCTCCCAGCTTATTATTATTGCCTCCTTTTTAGCCTTAGAACCACAACCCTCTGGGGTAGGCTAGGCTGAGAGAGAATGACTAGCTCAAGGCCATGAGCCTCGGTGACAGAGTGGAGATTTGAATTTGGATCTCCTGTATCCTAGCCCAGCATTCCAACCCCTCCACTCTGCTGAGGTATAGAATGCAAGACACAGAATCATAGAGTTGGAAGAGATTTCCGGGGTCATCTAGTCCAACCCCCTGCAGAACGCAGGAAATGGCCACAAGAGCCAAGCACCTACACAATCCCTTCAACCCACCCATCCACAAAAATAAAATCAGCATTATTGTCAGATGACTCTCTAGCCTCTGTTTAAAAACTTCCAAAGATGGAGAACCCACCACCTCCTGGGGAAGCCTGTTCCACTGAGAAACCGCTCTAACAGTCAGGTACTTTTTTTCAGGTGTTTAGCAAAAAGTTCTTTTGAATTGATTTCATCCAACTGGTCTGACCCTCTGGGTCACCGATAAGTCACCAATAAGGGAAATGCAGCATTCAGTTAAGTGAGTGATTAAGAATGTATAGGTCTTATCCCTTTGAATGGGTTACCTCTCTTATCCTGGGAGCTGCTTTCTCTCTGCTTTGTCCTCTCCCTCTCACTCCATGGCCTTGCATGGTGACCCCCCCCCACACACACACACACCTGATACTGGACAGGCTGGCCATTGGTGAGAGAGAAAGGCCTCTCTCGATAAGGATGCTCTCTCTCCTGTCGACTGCAACCAGAATGTGAACTGGATCTACTTCAATAAATGCAAGTCTATGTTTTTTACAAAGTATTGATTGGGAGACTTTTTTTAGTGCCTTCAGGATCATGTTTCTATGGCTGGACAAACTCTGCTATATTAATAAAATCTCCTAATAAGATTCATAACTCATGTAACCCTCTTGAGCTCTTCAGCACGACATTTCCCACTCAAAGCCACACTCCCACAACTGATTCCTTTGCCTTGGCGGCCATGGAAGCCCTAATGCAGGGGTAGTCAGACTGCAGCCCTCCAGATGTCCATGGACTACAATTCCCAGGAGCCCCCTGCCAGCATTTGCTGGCAGGGGGCTCCTGGGAATTGTAGTCCATGGACATCTGGAGGGCCGCAGTCTGACTACCCCTGCCCTAATGGGTCACATACGTACAAGCTAGAACGGGTAGAGCTGAAGAAAACCCATCCTGTGAATGACCCGTCTGTCACCCAAGGAATTCAGTCATGGGAGGGACGCAATAATGAAACGTTTGAAAATTATTGTTTTGATCTTCCTATTATTGTTTAGATCTTACATTATCTAACTGCTTCATCTTATTTTAGATCTTACATTATCCAATTCAAAATAAATCCCCAAAAGATAGAGTATGACCCTTCTTACCCGCAGTATAATATCTGCTCTCAGGTAATAAAATTATACAGTTGTTTCAATTTCCCATCCTGGCGCCTGCCCATCAACCATTTCAAGGTATGTTTACTTTTAAGATCAGGTTTATACTGTAATCTCCAGCTCCCAATTTAAAAAGAGCAGTTATATCTGTCCTCTGTGTCCTGAGAGAGAGAGAGAGAGAAAGAAAGAGAGAAAGAGAGAGAGAGAGAGAGAGGACTGCTGGGTTTCATTCCTCGCTTCAGCATAATTGTTACCACTGGACATGGTACAAAAGACGAAAGCTTGTTTTGTAACACGATTTTGTCGAAACAGCTTTTCTTCACTAGCACTCGATGGAAAGAAATGTTCTACTCTTGAGCATCGGAAGCTGTCTTCTGCCAGGCCAGACCACTGGTCTATTAAAGGACAGGTTCCTCTTCTCCGACAGGCATCATCTCTTTAGGTCAGGGGGAGTCAACCTGTGGTCCTCCAGATGTTCATGGACTACAATTCCCATGAGTCCCTGCCAGCGTTTGCTGGCAGGGACTCATGGGAATTGTAGTCCATGAACATCTGGAGGACCACAGGTTGACTACCCCTGCTTTAGGTGACCATATTACCTCCTGCTACCTGAATCTTTTAATGGGAGATGCCTAGACTACAGCGGGGACCTTCTGCTGGCAAAGCAGCGCTCAACTAGTCCCCCCCCCCCGAGTTAAATAACCAGGAGGGGCAAAGGTCATAGAAGCAGGCCGTAGATCCCAGGACCCCATCCACATTCTGCACAAGCTGCAAAGTCTCTCCCCATTCCAGGGGTCATCCAGAGGATCAGAGGGAGCGCTAACCATATCAGTGGAAAAGTCTCCGCTATGCTGTTTGAAAACCAGTGGGTCTCAGGGCTACGGGGGCAATGTGGTGTGGTGGTTAAGAGCCGCAGACTCTAATCTGGAGCACTGGGCTTGATCCCCACTCCTCCCCCACGTGCAGCCAGTTGGGTGACTTTGAGCCCATCACAGTTCTCTCAGATCTTTCTTGCCCCACCTGCCTAACATGGTGTGCATTGTGGGGAGTGGAAAGGGAAGGCGATTGTAAGCTGCTTTGAGACTTCTTCAGGTAGAGAAAAGCGGCATATAAAAACCAACTCTTCTTCTTCATTATCCTCTTAATTGCTCCCCCACGCCTGCAAAGTTTTGGTACCCCTATAAGTCTAAACATCAACAGGTAATGATATATCCATGACAAGAGGATTGTCTTCAGTCTCTCCATCTTTAGATCATCTTCTTCCTGCCAAAACAAACACCAGAGCAAGCACAGTCTGCAGAGTCTGCAGGGCCAGCCCTTGCCTGAGACAGGCCCATGGTTGTCATGGAGACAATGAAGGCCTAAGCCACTCTCAACAAGGTAGCCCTGGTGTGGTTTTAAAGTCCCCCAGAACAGCAAGCGCAGGAGCCTTCCACACTGGGTCTAAGACCACCTCCACAAGCTCAGGCAGCAGGGTGTATAGTGCACCAACAGAAAGCCCCATCTTGTCTTGCATGTGCACCACTGGATACACGCTCTCAAGCCCAGCAGAGTCCTGGACAGGGTACCGAGCCAGGGGGACAGAATCCCAATGGACCATAGTGACCCCACCTCCCTACCCCCTAGGCCTATAATGAGGCATTACTGAGCACCCTGGGGGCATAGCTGGGAAAGGTTAACACCTTCCCTCCCCCAACCAGGTCTCAGAGGGACATGCCAGGTCAGCTTTCTCATCCAGAATTTGGTTGTAGCTACCTGCCCCTTGACCTATAATTGACCTAGCAGTTAAAAGCAAGATGTTAAATCCCCACAGGGTGTTGGCGTGGTCATCAACTCCACCCTTACTAGAAGAACAGAAAGGGAAACAGCGTGGAAATTTTGCTCTCTCTTCCCCTGGACGGGTCTGCTCTTCTCCCAATACCGTATATCCCTTATCTGAGACCCCACTGATTACAGCACCATTTTCTTCCCTGTTCTGCTCCCAAAAACACATCCTGTGAGGAAAGACTGAAGAGCCTGGAATTTTCCAGTTTAGGAAAGAGATGACCAAGGGAGGACATGAGAGACATTTATACAAATATTCATGTGATGGAGAGAACTGAGAAGAATAATTTTTTCTGCTTCTCCCGAAATACTTGAACTCAAGGACATCCAGTGATGCTGATGGATGGTAGGAGGTTTAGGACAGACAAAAATAAATATTTATTTATACAGAGAATGATATAAAGGATGACCCTCACTGCCAAAGGATGTAATGATGGCCACTAAAGGGGTGGAGGAAAAGAGGATAATTTCTTTACATAGAGCATGATTAAAATGTTGATTTCTCTGCCAGAGGATGTCACAATAGCTACAGGAGGATCAGCGTATCAATGGCTAACAGATTTGGCGCCCAAGTGGGGCAAAGCCTAGATTGGGGAGGAATAGGCTCCCTGACACCCCCTTTCTGTTGACGGTGCACCTGGACATATTTTGTCTACAATGGCTGGACGGGACTTGAGGAGTGAAGAAGAAGAAGAAGAAGAAGAAGAAGAAGAAGAAGAGTTGGTTTTTATATGCCGCTTTTCTCTACCTGAAGGAGTTTCAAAGCGGCTTATAGTCACCTTCCCATTCCTCTCCCCACAACAGACACCCTGTGGGGTGGGTGAGACTGAGAGAGCCCTGATATCACTGCTCGGTCAGAACAGCTCTATCAGTGCCGTGGCGAGCCCAAGGTCACCCAGATGGTTGCATGTGGGGGAGTGCAGAATCGAACTTGGCATGCCAGATTAGAACTCCGCACTCCTAACCACTACACCAAACTGTCACCAAAGGTGACAGTGCCCTTTGGAAAACCTCAGGCCTGACTGGGAGCGGACAATTTCTCTCTTCAGAGGTGAGTGGTTTGCATTCCTTTGGGAAAGGGAGAGGCAGGTTATAATCTGGCACGATAAGACTTCCTGAGGGGTACAGGGCAGCACATGACGTAGGTGTGTTTTGCTCTGTTAAAGGGATGACTACGGGGACAGCACTGGTGATGGGCAAGAGAGCCCAGGGTGAGACAATGCAAAGTTCTGTAATGTTTTGTCTTTGTATCTTGGCTCTGTAACTTAGCTTCTGGCCTTGTGAGGAGGATGTACTTAACCATCTCTTGAAATACTGCCAAATAGTGCCAGTGTTTATGTACCAGGCCAGCCTACTTCCAAGGCCAGTGGAAGCAACTAGAATTGTTGATATTAAACCATTGGGGTTGGGCGGAGGGCTGAGGGCTGAGGGGAACGGAACGTTGCCTTTTGGGGTCTTTCCGGTGACTTTGCAAGTTGGCAATGGGTGGTCCAGGTGGGATGTGCGAAGGGTGGAGATTTTAGGTTTGACCCGTAAGGGCATCACCTTTACTCACCTCCAGTGGAAAGTTATTTAATCTCATGTATCTCTATTGTTCGACACACAGGCTTTTTTGGGACAACCCCCCGTGTCATTTTGTTCTGCTGCAGTTGAATAAAATTATTAAAAGGTTTTCCAGTCTAGTGGTCACTCTGTTTGGGTGCTGCACACTAGGCAAACAATCCCAAAATGCCCAGACCAGGCCCTAGGCTAAATCTCTGAATCTCAGAGCCAGAAAACACCATCAGGAAAAGGCCTCAGCCTCTATGCCAGTATTAACAGTCCGGATGAACTGGTTGGGTACTGTATGAGACAGGATGCTCGATAGGATGGGCTAATGGTCTGGACCGTCTTATTCGCAGTCAGGACAGACAACCATCTTAGACAGCAATCCAGAAAGGAACTCTCATCTGGATCTGGACAGGACCTACAAGCTCAGACACCATCTCTCACTTGGCTCTGGAAAGGACACAGACATTGAGTCTACCAGCTCTTACCATGTCTTAATTGATATAAAACAAACAGCGGAAAGGTATACCCCCACCCCATCCCTCCTGACCCAGGCTCATCTGTTTTCCGTATGCAGGAGGTAAGATCCTCTCTTCCATTGCAGCTAATCACAGGATTACCACTAGTCCGGTCTCTCATCTGTGAGACTCTGGGCTTGAGGTCTTGGGCTTTCATCCTTTAACTTGCACTTCAACTCAAATACCTGCTTAGGCAGTCTGGGTACCTGCTGGAGAGTCAAGAGCTCTTGCTAGTCCTCCCTGTATCCCTAGACTTTGATTTTCTTTTGCTAGGAAAAACCAACACTCAACAATGTCCACTAAGCAAGTGAAGCATAAGGTAAAGGTAAAGGTATCCCCTGTGCAAGCACCATGTCATGTCTGACCCTTGGGGTGATGCCCTCCAGCGTTTTCATGGCAGACTCAATACGGGGTGGTTTGCCAGTGCCTTCCCCAGTCGTTACCGTTTACCCCCCAGCAAGCTGGGTACTCATTTTACCGACCTCGGGAGGATGGAAGGTTGAGTCAACCTTGAGCCGGCTGCTGGGATCAAACTCCCAGCCTCATGGGCAGAGCTTCAGACTGCATGTCTGCTGCCTTACCACTCTGCGCCCCAAGAGGCTCTTAAGTGAAGCATGGTACCAAGCTTTTCAGCACATGGTTATAACACCATTAAATATCATTTTTAAAATGTGGAACACATCTTCTGGCATGCCCCTGGGATGAAGATGGATACAGACATGCCGGAAGATGTGGGGAGGCCACCAGCAGAGAAGACTGAAGGGCTGGCTGTGAAGCTGGTGGAGCACTAAAGCCAGCTGGGTCCACCATATAAGCTGTACGAAAGCTGTGGGTTGAAGCACCACCCATGAAGCAGGCTAACCCAGGGGTTAGAGAGGCAAGGAGGGAGGTGAGAATCAGAGTGTGTGTATTCGTGTGAGAGTGTGTCAGAGGGGGGGGGGCAGGATCATGGAGTCCCACAGCAGGTATGTGTTTCACATACCCTGCGACAGTTGGATTCCCACAATAATTCATTTAATGGAAGAAGACAATGCTGAGGTCTATCTAATGAACTTATGATGCTCTCTAGTTCGTTGAGACCCTGACATTTTGGGTTTTCTTTCTACTGTACAGTGGATGGCATTCTATTATTAACGGGCTCTATGTATGCCATCCTACTTCCAGCAGTGGCCCATAATTGATTCTTCAGAAGAAGCACAGAAGTTTCTATAAAGCACGTGAGCCATTGTTCAGAGCTGACAATTGCAGGGCATTGCCTTCTGACTTTATGCCCCAAGGTCTATGGCTTCAGCTTTAGGTCTTCACTGAGAGAGGTGGCATTTAGTATTTTAAGAAGAAAAGAAATTGCTAGAGTGACTGATTGCTTCCAGAAACCGAGTGACTATACAGGGGAAGACTGGAAATAGCCACACATTTAACTTTCATTTTCTGTAATTCCATATATTTAACTGCAAATGCAGCCTTGAATGTGATGAATTTCCCATTATTTTATCCATACAATATTCTGTTCTTTTCAATTAATGGTTTGCTTCTCAGTTCTTGAACTCCGGGGCTTTTGAGAAATGCATTGGCATCTATTCATTTCTGTTTTATGTTTTATTTAATTGGTACTTAAGTCCTCCAAAGCCTTTGAAAGCACTTGTAACCAAATAAAACACATGGGATTTCATCTGTTCAAGTGGTCTGTATTTCAACTTGTGAAATATCAATGGTGGAATATGGATTCTGAATTCAATCCTTTGTGTATGAAATCAAGATTGGATTCAGTTTCTGTTTTTGGGGGGAATGGGGGTTTACAGCTGGAGAGGACAATTGCTGGAGAGGACCCTCTTCTCCTCCACCAACCAACGCCATTCTTCCAGCAAATAGCTCTTCTGATTTTAGAAAGACGTTTTGGATCCAATCTCATATTAGGATGTTCTTCCTGCCATACATGAATCCTTCCTCCTTGTCAAAGCAAGATACGCAGGAATCCTGCCTTTGTTCAAAGGCTAAACTTGAGGGGAGATTCTCCACTTAGTATAAGTGTTCCTTGGCACATCTTCCTTTCTTGCTTCTGTTACGGGACAAGATGAATTTTCTGTGAACTGAGAATCTTCCTAATCCCCAAATTCATTTCCAGAAAGAATATAGAAAAGAGGAGTCCAGGAGCACCTTAAAGACAAACTGTTGGGATGAGAGACATTCAAACACACACGCAGGTATCCGAGTGTCAGGGAAGTCTGCCGACTTTCAGCTGAGCTCCCCCCTAAGAACAGCATCTTTTATTAACGTCACCTGCACATAACATGTATCCATGTATCTCTTTTGGCCTTCAGGCCGGTACTCAAACACAGAAGCTTCTTGCATGTAAGCGTACAAGCAGCTATTGTTCTTTGTGCTTTCTACTTGCATTGCGATAACAGCGTGTTCAGCAGTTCACTTTAGCAATACGCACAAACACACACTAGGCCTGCGACTTTTTTTTTTTTGGTGTGGAACAAAAGGTAGGTGGGAGTGGCAAAGTGGGAGTGGGGGGAAGGTGTTTGTGTGTGGAGAGGAGGGACCAGGGTAGAGAGACAAGGAGGTAGGGGAAAATGAGTGTGCATCTGTGTGTGTGTGTCGGGGGGGGGCAGGATCATGGAGTCCCACAGCAGGTATGTGTTCCATATACCCTGCGATTGTTGGACCCTCACATAGAGCTATTGTGAGTTAATGCCCTTTTCTTTGGATTCAACCAGAATGAGAGTCCATCCATCATCATAGCTTGGAGAGTAGAGTAATTTCAGCTGCCAAAGGACAAAAGCAGGCAAATGACAATAGCATTGGATTGGATTCAGTGAGATATGTAGAGGGGTAGTAGGTTAAGAGATGTCAGCATTGGTAATGAGACAGGAAACCTAGGTCCCAATTCAGTCCAGGAGTATGTATTGCCTTGAGCTTCATTATCACTTGCAATTCAGCAGTCTCTTATTCTAATCAACCTTTGAAATTCCTTTGAAATTCCCATGCCTTCACATGTCAATAATGCCCTTTCACCCTCTACACCGGACAAACAGATAAGTCCCTTCGACAAAGAATTAAGGGACTGATCTTTCTGACAACAGAACCCACAATATTCAAAAACCAGTGGGGGAACATTTAACTTTTCAGAACGTTCAGTGCCTGACCTAAAAGTAGCAGTTATGAAGAAGTGGTTCTTATATGTCACTTTTCTCTACCCGAAAGAGTCTCAAAGTGGTTTACAATCACCTTCCCTTTCCTCTCCCCACAACAGACACCCTGTGAGGGAGGTGAGGCTGAGAGAGCCCAGAGATAACTGAAGAAGAAGAGTTGGTTCTTATACGCCGCTTTTCTCTACCCGAAGGAGTCTCAAAGCGGCTTACAGTCACCTTCCCTTTCCTCTCCCCACAACAGACACCCTATGAGGGAGGTGAAGCTGAGAGAGCCCTGATATCCTGCTTGGTCAGAACAGCTTTATCAGTGCTGTGGCGAGCCCAAGGTCACCCAGCTGGCTGCATGTGGGGGAGCGGAGATTCAAACCCAGTTTGCCAGATTAGAAGTCAGCACTCCCAAGCACTACACCAAGCTGGCTCTCTGTGTAGTTTTTTTGAACAGAAGTAAAAATCTCTGAAAGAATTCTTCGCTGTAAGTTAATTCTCAAGAAGCTTTGCAAAGAAGCCATGGCAACTTAAACTGATAAAAAGCTATTATGTGGTCACCGTCTGGTAAGACTCAGCATTGCAAAGAGATTCCGTACAGGAAACAAATCCTTATCAGTTATCAGTGGCTCTGTTGGCTCCACTGTGCTAACAAGTAGCAGTAACATCTATTTTCAGTCAAGAACAAAGTTGTGAATGACAGCCAAGAAGTTCAATGTCATGTCTGAAGGTGATAGTTTGAGGCAGAGATTTTGTCTCCAGCCCTGGTGTTGTGAATAAGGTTTAGTTGTACTTTCTTATAATGTGTTTTCCCCCTCTCCCTGAAAGATCATTGGCAATGTTTTTTAAAAAGGGAGGGGGACGAAACTGAACAAGGCTTTTGACTCGTTTTCTTCTTTTCAGACTTAAATATGTTGGACATTAACAATGGGTACCATACTTGCTCATGGGTCAGACAAGTGCTAGTTATAGGGCCTTTTCGCACGGGGATCTTTGTTGCAAATTGTTTGCGGAATGAAAAATCGCCATTTAAAATAGTGGAATTCGTCGTTATGCATACCTGCCTTTGTAGTGGAATCAGTTGCGTTTTTAGCGTTTCCCACAGGCTTCCGGTCTCGGCAGAAATCGCTAGAAAGGAAGCGCTATTGCCAAGCTCGTCCCGCCCCTGGCCGTCAAGGAGCCAATGGGCAGCCGTTAGCATGCTCCCAAACAGCCCCTTTCCCTTTAAGAAAGGTTTAAAAAAAAAAAAAAACCGACCCATAGCAACGAATCTAGGTAGATTCGTTGCTACGGAGAGACCCATCCAGCTGCCTAACGTGAGCTGTCGTTTGATTGTATGATCGTTTGCACGCTGCCTCGAGTGATAAAAAAAAAAATCCCCCCCCCTCTCACGGGCCCGATTTTCGGCTGAATTTATGTGTAAAAAATAAAGGGACTTTATTTCAGCAAACGGGCTTTTATGTGGTTTGTGCTTAGTGACTAAAGGTGAAGGACTGAAGCCAGGGAAGCCTCTAAACAGAAAGAGGCTCGCTGGTGCGTTTATCCCCGCTCGCTCGGAGAAAAAAAAATGGCGATCGCTTCGCCGGAAGTTTGGAGGAGAGAGCCAGGGGGAGGGACTTTGAAGAACCAGCAACAATGGTAACGCACAGGTCTTTAGCGCTACTGTTGCAGATTGGTTGCAGGAGTGTATCGCTATCCGGAGGGTGAATCCACTTTTCTGGATTCCCCCGAAAGCGCTACAACGAAGCGCTTTTTGCGGGTCGGTTTCAGGATTGTTGCAGATTGTCTACGACGTCGTGGGTTATGGCAAATTAGTAGCATTTCCAATTAGCAACCATTGTGCTATTTTGAAGCCGTGCGAAATGGCCCTAAATATTCACCAGTTCATATTTCTGACAGAAAGGAGAAATAGGTGTTCATCTAGATCAGGGGTAGTCAAACTGCGGCCCTCCAGATGTCCATGGACTCCAATTCCCAGGAGCCCCTGCCAGCAGGGGGCTCCTGGGAATTGGAGTCCATGGACATCTGGAGGGCCGCAGTTTGACTACCCCTGATCTAGAAAAATGGGTATAATTACCATAAAAAATCAGACCCAACCCATGATTATCTATCTGTCTCATTAATGGGTGCTATTTTTGCTTGGATGCTGCATCTTTCTTTATCTTTGCACTGACTGCATAGGTGATCCAACCAATCAGGGAGCAAGCATGGAATGGGACAGTATCACAGGACCAAACAGCCAGTCAGACTGGGCTATGTGATGATGTCTGTCATGGCAACTAAGGGCAACCTGCAAGATGCAGTTGTGTCACTGAGGACAAGTGATGGTGATGCAAATGTATAAGTGAAGAACTTCACAAGAATTGATGGAAATTCACTGAAAGGGATGTTTGTTTATTTTAGATTTCTCCCTCCCCCCTCCCCTGGGTCATGGGGCTTGGGGTATTAAAACAATACTGAAAATATTTACAAAAACTCTATTCCTGGAGTCGCCAAGTCATGGCACCCTCTAACACCCCTCCTGGTGCCCACCAAATGCTTTTAGAAAGTGGGCAGGGCTAAGTAGTTTTTTTTCTCTCAGTAGGACTTCTGATTGGCTGCGTAGATTAAAAGGCATCCTGGCCAACAGAGTTGAAGAGCTATTATTATTATCATTATCATCATCATCATCATCATCACCACCACCATTACCATTATCATCATCATCATATGATTATTATTATTATCATCATCATCATCACCACCACCATTATCATCATCATCATCATAATATGATGATTATGATTATGATTATGATTATGATTATGATTATGATTATGATTATGATTATGATTAAATTTATATCCCACCTCCCCCCGGAGGCTCGAGGCGGGTCACATAAAAACCCTAAAACAATAAAAGCACAATTAATACAATTAATACAAAAGTTAAGACAAGAATAGCGGCAAAATTCGATATAGCTAACCCAATTCCACACCCACTAAGAAGGGAAAGGGAGGGGGAAGATGTCAGACGCAACCGTCACATTTGTAAGGAGGCCTAGATCTTCTTGCTGCCCGGCCTCAACCAAAAGCCTGGCGGAAGAGCTCTGTCTTGCAGGTCCTGCGGAATGATGACAATTCCCGCAGGGTCCGCAGTTCTTCCGGGAGCTCATTCCAGCGGGTTTGGGCCAGGACCAAAAAGGCCCTGGCCCTGGTTGAGGCCAGGCGAACTTCCTTGGGACCGGGAATGACCAATAGGTTAGCCCCTGCAGAGCGTAAGGTGTAGCTACTATCAGAATTGTATATAACCTCATTCCCTGACATTTTGTGATAGGCCCCATCTCCTGTGGTAGCCATTGAGTGACTGTCTCTGCTTCCTACGGCATCCATTTTATTATTGTGCCCACAAGCACAAAATGGTTGGCGACTCTTGCTGTATACAGTTTCCTTTCAGAAATGGAGCTATGCTTTCATACTGGCTACTTCAGAGGGGTTTCTAATCCTGTTCCAGACAACTAACTTTGGGGAAATTGGGGAAAAAACAGCCTGGTAGCAATCAATTGCAGAGAGCTTGTTTCTTGCCTTGATTTGTAACTGACAGTTCAGTGTAAAAAACAGGGAAAGAAACCTCCTTAATTGAGGGCCAGAAAAGTTCAGACAATTGATAATGAGCTATGGACAGCTCTATTCAAAGGCTGTGTGTAGCTCAGCTGACTTTGACTGAGCACCGTTGCTATCTTGTAAATGTTCAGCAGAATAGCTTTGTACTGTCAGACCCGTTTCCAGCTTATCACAGTGACTTCTGGCGTTCATTACATCTTATCAGGACTACTGGCATTAATTAGTTTTTGTGGAGGCCACAATGGGAGGTGTTCCTCCCCCCAATATAGACAGTGTGGAAAGACTTTGCATAGCCATACATTTAATGATAAGAACATAAGAGAAGCTATGCTGGATCAGGCCAATGGCCCACCCAGTCCAACTCTCTGGATCACACAGTGGCCAAAACCCAGGGGCCCTCAGGAGGTCCACCAGCAGGGCCAGAAGCCCTCCCAATGTGGCCCTCCAAGCACCAAGAATATAGAGCATCAATTAGGGAATATGAATAGACAGGCATTAAGGTTATTAAGTCCTCGTCATGCCAAGCCCTGAGACTCACTGGGCACAGTGCCACTGTGTAGGTCCTGATGATATCATATGGTATACCAACAGTAATAGAGGTAACTGTTGGAATAGACCATTTCTGGTGTCTAAAAAAGAAGAGAAGAACCTGCAAGGGGCAGCAAGAAGAAGACTGTTAGAGAGGACAGTGAGGCCAGGACCTGCTCTCCTGTTGAGTGTCCTTCCTTGTCTGTCTCCAGATTGCTACTCTTAGGAGCCGTTTCCTGCTTCTTCGGAAGCCCCATTCCAGTCTCTCTGTCTCTCTTAGTCAGGCATGTAGTCAGCTCCTGCCTCTGCCTCTCCTCTGCAGTATCAAGCATGACAATTCCTGAATAAACCCTTACCTACTCTTCAGTCAGGGTATGCAACCTCACGGCCTTACTTACTCTGTTGACAGTACCTTCCACTCAGCAATAGGGATTGTACCAGATGGTATATATTAAATCCACGCTCAGCTCCAAAGTAGGATTCTATAGCCTTATGCCCTCTTGAGGCTTTACCCTCCAAATCTCCAGGTATTTCCCATCTTGAAGCTGGCAAGCTTCTGTTGTTAACTTTTTCTTAGATTTCATTCATTCATTCATTCATTCATTCATTCATTCATTCATTCATTCATTCATTCATTCATTCATTCATTCATTCATTCCCTGTTTGCCATTCAATCTTGATCAAAAGTCCAGGCAAACACGCAGGCCTTGCAGCATTTCCTGGAGATCTCTGAGGAGGGAGCTCTCCCCCCCCCCCTTCATGGAGCACAGTCCACAGAGCAGGATGGAAGAGACTCAGGGCCATTCCGCACAGCGCTAATGTTGCTGAAGTCTAACTGTTGTGTAACACTATTTTTTAACTTTATGCACGATTTTGTACACAATCCACAACACTCCTGCAAAACTCCTGCAAAAAGTGCTTCGATGTAGCGCTTTTTGGGGAATCGTAAAAAGTGGATTCCCCCTAAAAAAATGCTTAACTCCTGAGAACAACCTGCAACAGACCTAAAAAAGACATGTGCGTTCTCAAAATAGCGGTAGAAGGAATGTCCCTCCCTAGCTCTTGCCTCCGAGCTTCCGGAGACATGATCGCCATTTCCCCCCCTTAAACCGGCAAAAACAACGAATAAGCGAGGCTTCTTTGGCTCAGCTGAGGGGGGGGATTTTCTTTCTTACTTGAAGAGCGTGTAAACGATTAAGCCCCAGCTCCTACACCAGCAAAAAAGGTCTTTCTGAGACATCGAACGAACAAATATTTGTTGCTACTGGTGTTTTCGGGTTTTTTAAAAAACAGTTTTTAAAGGGAAAGGGGCTTTTCGGGAGCACGAACACAACATTTCATTGCTGTTCTGTTTGATTGATGGCCGGGGGTGGGAAGAAACGTGGAAAAATATTGCCTCCTTTGTTGCGATTCCGGCAAGACGGAAAACTTGTGGGTAACGAAAACAGCACTATTGGGAGAGCCTTTTTTCCGCTAGGAACGGCTTAGTGCGTTATTAAGACCTGCCGCTATTAATTTTAGTGCTTTACGGTAGCGCTTTCATTTGGCTACATAGGCGGTTGTGCGGAATGGCCCTCAGTGCCAGATGGGACACCATCACTAGTGAGATAACCAGCGGATGGCTGCCTGAAGACAGCGACATAAGGAAAGAGACAATCCTTTGGATATCTGTGTTCCAGATCATTATATAGGGATTTTATAATTGTTTTAGCAGATTTTAATGTTTTCTGTTACCCACAACGAATCACCTTGTGAAAATGGCAGGTTATAAATTATAGCATAAATAAATAAAATTAAATAAAATAATTGAAGGGCTTTTAATTGTTGGAAGTTGAGCCCTTTTGCCTCAGCCTGCAGGAGATGATTCTTCCTCAGCTTTTGTACCATTGAGGAACCCCTGAAACATTCTTCAGGCTTTGAGAAACCCCAGAAGTGGTGCAATCCTGCAGAATATGGTTGGGAAGCAGAGCTGTGTCCATACCAACCCAGGGATGGCAGTGTTAAAGTATAATGAAGTGTTTTACTAGATCTTCCAGGGTAGAGGACCTGGGGTACAAAAAAATGCATATTTTCCAGGCCCTATAGTTCATTCAGGAGCTGCTAATCTTGGATTTTACATTGTGAGAGTCTAGTATGGATCTGCCCACAACAGTTCAGAAACACAGGGAGGAAGGAGCATTACCTTATCTTCCGGTTATAGTTGCTTGCCTGAGACAAGACACGTTGTCAATGAAGAAACAACATTTTACATACCAATAAACAAATCACATGACCTGTTCTGCCTGTTCAACTAGCAATAGCAAATATTAATTTGTCCACCTCTGGTTGACCATAGACTTTTGGGTGACTCTTAGTGTCATGCTGATGTAACGCCATCACTTCCAGTTTGCACTAGAAGTAACATTGGGGCAACACTGAGGGGCTTTCCGCACCGGGATCTTTGTAGCAAATTGGTTGCTGAATGAAAAATCGCCATTTAAAATAGTGGAATTCGTCGTTATGCATACCTGCCTTTGTAGTGGAATCCAGTTGCGTTTTGTAGCGTTTCCCACAGGCTTCCGGTCTTGGCAAAAATCGCTAGAAAGGAAGCGCTCTTGCCAAGCTCGTCCCGCCCCTGGCCGTCAAGCAGCCAATGGGCAGCCGTTAGCATGCTCCCAAACAGCCCCTTTCCCTTTAAGAAAGTTTTTTTTTTTAAAAAACCAGACCCATTGCAACGAATCTGTGTTGATTCGTTGCAACGGAGAGACTCATCCAGCTGCCTGGTGTGTTTGAGCTGTCATTTATTCGTTGCCACGCTCCCTCCGAGTGAAAAAAAAAAATCCCCCCCCTCTCACGGGCCCGATTTTCGGCTGAAAACCCAATGGGCAGCCGTTAGCATGCTCCCAAACAGCCTCTTTCCCTTTAAGAAAGTTTTTTTTTTAAAAAACCAGACCCATTGCAACGAATCTGTGTTGATTCGTTGCAACGGAGAGACCCATCCAGCTGCCTGGTGTGTTTGAGCTGTCATTTATTTGTTGCCACGCTCCCTCCGAGTGAAAAAAAAAAAAATCCCCCCCCCTCTCACAGGCCCGATTTTCGGCTGAATGAATGTGTAAAAAATAAAGGGAAAATACATCAGCAAACGGGCTTCTCTTGTTTGTGCTTAGTGACTGAAGGGGAGGGACTGAAGCCGGGGAAGCCTCTAAACAGAAAGAGGCTCGCTGTCATTTCATTGTTGCCACGCTCCCTCCGAGTGAAAAAAAAAATCCGCCCCCCCTCTCACGGGCCCTATTTTCGGCTGAATGAATGTGTAAAAAATAAAGGGAAAATACATCAGCAAACGGGCTTCTCTTGTTTGTGCTTAGTGACTGAAGGGGAGGGACTGAAGCCGGGGAAGCCTCTAAACAGAAAGAGGCTCTCTGTCATTTCATTGTTGCCACGCTCCCTCCGAGTGAAAAAAAAAATCCCCCCCCCCCTCTCATGGGCCCGATTTTCGGCTGAATGAATGTGTAAAAAATAAAGGGAAAATACATCAGCAAACGGGCTTCTCTTGTTTGTGCTTAGTGACTGAAGGGGAGGGACTGAAGCCGGGGAAGCCTCTAAACAGAAAGAGGCTCGCTGGTGCGTTTATCCCCGCTCTCTCGGAGAAAAAAAAAATGGCGATCGCTTCGCCGGAAGATCAGAGGAGAGAACCAGGGGGAGGGACTTTGTAGAAACCACAACAATGTTAACGCACAGGTCTTTTTCGCTAGTGTTGCAGATTGGTTGCAGGAGTGTATCGCTTTCCGGAGGGTGAATCCACTTTTGGGGATTTCCCTGAAAGCGCTACAAGGAAGCGCTTTTTGCAGATCGTTTTCAGGTGTGTGGCAGATTGTCAACGACGTTGTGCATAACAGCAAATCAGTAGCGTTTTCAATTGGCAACCATTGTGCTATTTTGAAGGCGTGCGAAAAGCCCCTGAATCCCCCCATTTCCCTCCACTACCCAGCAGAAAACGGAGAATTCAGGGCAGAAGGTCTCCCACCTGGCAGCCCTAGTTACACAAGTTATTATCACTTGCTTTATTCAGATTTTCTTTCTTTTTCAATGCTTAATAAAAAATAGAACTCCCAAATACTCCTTAACTCATCTTCATAGAGTCCGAGAGGTGGAAAGGCCCTTATAGGTGATCTAGTCTGACTCCTTTCTCAGGGCAGGAAGTTCAAAGCTATAACATTCCCAACAGATGACCATCCAAGTTCCTCTTGAAGACGTCCAGCGAGGAAGAGGACCCCGCAGTACCCGTCTCTGTTGTTAAACAGCTCTCCTAATGTTCAACTGACTCCTGTCCTCTTATAATTTAATTTAGTCTTGCCATCTGGAGCAGAAGACAACAAGTCTTTGCTTTCTTCCCTGGTGATAGCCAAATGGCCTAATTAGGGTTCTTTGCCCAGCCCAAATTAATCGCACTGAGAGAAAAAACATTTTTATATTTTTACTGCAGAAGAAATATAGACACAGGGAGGTCCCCAAATCTAGGCAGAGAACAATATGATTACATAGTGTTGAATGCCCTTTCCTTGGAGGCTGGGAAAGATGATGCCTTGGCAGGATGAGCCAATAGCCTGGGGTCTCTACCTCCCCACTCCATCTCCTGGGAACACCCTACAGCCCTTACGCCAGCCTTCCAGGAACTACTGACAGGGATCTTTGTCTGGCATCAATCCCAGCCCCAAAGGTTTGCAGATTCTAATGGCTTACTCATGCCTTCTGGCCCTGGCACATAAGACCAGCTTGGCCCTGCTCTAAAGATTCCCTCCTCCAACTCATGGGAAGCTACATTCTGGAGAGGAACATACTGCTGTCTTGATCAGAACCAAGGGTCAAAAACAGTCAAACCAATATGCAGAACTATAGTCAATTTCTAAAAACTGTATGATCAATCAGAATGATCAATCAGCGTTTGCTGGTATGGGTTCATGGGAATTGTAGTCCATGGACATCTGCAGGGCCACAGTTTGACTACCCCTAGTCTAGACAGCCTCATTATGACTGCCAGAGAGCAAAATGGAGATAAACATAGTTAGATTCTATATGACTTTGATGAAAAGTAAATCTGCCTCTCAGTCTTCTTTTGAGAGCCAGTTTGGTGTAGTGGTTAGGAGTGCGGACTTCTAATCTGGTATGCCGGGTTCGATTCTGCGTTCCCCCACATGCAGTCAGGTGGGTGACCTTGGGCTCACCATGGCACTGATAAAACTGTTCTGACCTGGCAGTGAAATCAGGGCTCTCTCAGCCTCACCCACCCCACAGGGTGTCTGTTGTGGGAGAGGAAGGGAAGGTGACTGTAAGCCGCTTTGAGACTCCTTCAGGTAGAGAAAAGCGGCATATAAGAACCAACTCTTCTTCTTCTTAGAAAGGGTTTCTATTCCTTAGAACTACACAGGCAAGGATTAGGACTCTGAGTTCTCCCAGGAGCTCACCAAGGTAGCTTGTCAATGGAGTTCTTGTCTAATGGGAGATGGGATAAATTTGCTCACCATGGCTTGAAGTCAGAAGAAGGTAGGTCCGCCAACTCTGGGTTGGAAAACTTTTGGAGTTTTGAGGATGGAGACTGGAAAGAATGGGGTTTGGAAAAGAAGGGACCTCGGCATGGTATAATGCCTTGTAGTCCACCCACCAAAGCAGCCATTTTCTCCAGGAAACCTGACCTCTGTAGTCCTGAGATGTTATATTTCCAGGACATTTTAGGGCTTCTAACTCTATGTTGGGATTTGAGGGGAGAGGGAAGCCTGGGTATGGCAGGGTCTGGGGAGCAGAGGGGCCTCAATAGGGTATCATTCAATATCCCCTATGTTCCAAAGCAGCCATTTTCCTCAGGGAAACTGATCTTGGTCCTCTGAAGAGCCACCACAATAGTGGAAGGTCACTGGGCACTCCCTGGAGGTTGACAACTCTAGGAGATCACCAGCCCCCATGTGGATGTTGGCAGCCCTAGGAGAAAACTCTTTTTAGCTTCAACTGCCCCTTCTGTAACAACGCAGTGATTTATGAGAAGGAATATAAACTGCACTCTGGTCTCTCTCTTGTTTCATATGTATTGCGCTCACAGCAGTCAAAGCATCGTACAAATACATAACTCAAAGCACAGTCGGACTTGGAAAGGACAAGGTGCTGCACACATGGCTTGGAATTCAGTCTGACTGAGCCCAGCGGAGTCAGACTGAAGCCTTTAGAAGTCAAGCCTTGTGGAGGGTCTCTTGTCACTGACACACCTTTGGTCCAAATGTTCCATGTTTTTTGGCAGCTGCTTAACAACAACAACAGCAAAAGCAATCAGGTCAATTTGCTTGTTAACTATCAAAAGGGAATATTTTGGAAGCCCTCGTGGGTAAATTGTGGCATCTGTTTGCGAAACTAGAAAAGGAAGGATGTGACTCTTTTCAGACCAAGTGTGTATTCAGTCTTGTCAAGCTGTTTAAATTTCATTTTGTCCTGCAAGTGTTTCAGAGGTTAAAAAAAATCTGCACGACAGTAATATCATTTTACTGTGTTAAAGACACCTATTAGTCATGTCCTGAGCAAATAGGGATTTATGACTCAGACATAATTCTTCCAAATATGCTGGCTGTTCATAAAAGGCAAAGATATATGACTCAAAAATAACATTGAGACAGGAATAATTTTACACTTCACTTTGCAACATTGACTTTCCTCCAAAATGTATGGGGGGGAATCTCTGTGCCTTATGAATAGGTTTCTGTCAAGGCTGCAGATTTACAGCGCATACTTCTAAATCAAGTGAATCTCCTGAATAAGAGATAGATCAGCACAGATATGAACAAGAGGCACATGTGCTACATGGTTGTCACTTCAAGTAGTGATACACATCTCATCATTGAAGAACATGCCATGGTTTTTGGATGTTGGCTTCAGTTAGACGTCCTTTGTGGCATTGTCTGGTACAAAGTGACAGGAATCCTGTGGTTTGAAAAAGGAAAGCCTGGGGCCTAGCCTAGCGGGTAACCAGGGATGATGATGATGATGACGATGACGATGATATTAACCATTCAGTTGTGTCTGACTTTTGGTGATTCTATGGCTCAACTGTTTGCTTCCCAGAGAAGCGTGTCAGACAAGGGCCAGAGCCTTCTCGGTCCTGGACCCCACCTGGTGGAAGGAGCTCCCTGAGGAGATCAGAGCCCTGGCTGAACTTCCACAGTTCTGCAGGGCCTGCAAAAGGGAGCTCTTCCACCAGGCTTTCACTTGAGGCCGACCAAGTCAGAACACCTGCTGGGCCCCCCAGACGCCCCCCATGACTGAAAGAATTAACCTCCCAATGTTACTGTTAATTGTTATTTATACTATAAAGGTGATATTGTAATCTTTTGATGCTTTATTGAAAGTTGTTTTGATGTTACAGTCAGTATAACGTTCCAAGTAAGTTATATAATGTTCAGTGTAAACCGCCCAGAGCTGCAAAGAAATGGGCGGTATAGAAATCTAAATAAATAAAATAAAATAAAAATAAATAATTTTTCAATCTTGCACCACTTCTTTTAGTTGTGTAATGTTCTGGCTGGTGTCCATTTTGATCATATCTAACCACCACATTTGTCGGCCTGGTTTCCTCTTACCACTGATTATAATTATAAAAGTTAATCAATATGAGTTGTGAAAAAATACAAGAGTATTGCTACATTAAAATATTAAGATAATAAAACAATGTTAAAACAATGCATTATTGGAAACAATTGTAGGAAGGGGGGGAAGGATTATAACATGTAAAGGAGAAGAAGGGGGAAGAAACCTCAGGGAAGTTAACTGCAGGGACAAGGGATCTTCTTGAGCAGCCCATTAACCCAAGTGATAAAATGGCTTATTTTTGATCTAATTCTAGTAGAGATGTAAAGGAATTTTGCTTCCATGTTAGAAATAAGTGGGTCTTTGTCCCTTAGCCAAAATTTAACTAGAGTATCACTATTATGGGAGTATAAAGATGAATATCTGGTGTGGTGGGATAGTAAAGGTAGGATTAGATATTTTCATAAAAAGGACAATATAGTAAGGGATGTGAAATTGTCTCAGGTCAGGCATTATCACAGGGGCATTAACTTAGCTCCATTGAGCCATTATAGGAGTCACCTGATTTCCCTTCCGGGGATTGATGTCACACCATCTCTGCCTGAAGTTGAGTTCTGTAGGATTCAGAAGTGTGCATGTTCAGAGGTGTCATCTGGTTGGCCGGAATTGAAGGTGTTATGTAGGTTGTATTCTGCGGCGTTGGATCAGACATTAGACCAGAAGCTGGTAATTCATTCCCACTATGGAATATTTTACAAATTCTGTTAAGTATGTGGCAAATTCATGTGCCAAACCTGCTTCCAGAAGCCACAACTGGCTGAAACCTCAGAGTAGCATGCAAATTCCCTTAAAGTCTGGAAGTAAATTAGTGATTGGCCACTGATGGGAACCTGAGAATAGCCCTGCTGGATCAGACTAATAGTCCATCTAGACCAGCATTCTGTTTCACACAGAGGAACCAACTGACCAACAACAGGGCATGGAGGCCGAGATGGTGCCTCCTGGCTTTGGGATTCAGAGGCTTTGTGCCTCTAAGTATGGAGGTTCCCCTCAGGCACCAAGCCATTGACAAACATTAAACTATCCAATTCCCTTTCAGAGCTGTTTATTCCTATAGCCAACACTATATCCTTGGGCAACAAATTCCACATTTTAATTACTCTCTGTGTCAAGTAGTATTTTTTGTCTGTCCTGATCCTACTACTTATCGGCCATCCAAACTTCAAGTTAAATAGTCCTGCTGTAGAAAGCACCTGAAGTACTATGTGCCGTTCTGGAGGCCTTCTTTCAAAAAAGATGAGAGAAGAATGGAGCAGGTAGAGAAGAGAGCAACAAGGAAGACTGGAGGTCTGGAGACAGGTCCACAAGGAAAGCCTGAGGGACTTGGGAACATTCTGCCTGGAGAACAGGAACTTGATGGCTCTCTTGAAGTATTTGGAAGGTGGTCACTTAGACTAGAGGAGGGATGGGGAGCTGTTTCTGTTGGCAGTAGAGGAGAGGACTTGCAAAAACAGGTTTAAATTATGGGCAGAAAGGCATCGGCTGGATATTAGTAAAAACATTAGTTACAGTAGGAGTAGTTCTGAAGTGGAATGGTGCCTAAGTAGATGGTGATCACCCCACATTGGCAGCCTTCAGGCTGTGGTGGGCAGAACACCTGTCACAGATTCTTTAATCTGATTCTGCATTGAGCAGGGGTTGGATTAGGTGATTCGTTGGGGACTTGACTATAATCCAGGCTTTCTGTGTGTTACTCTACTCCCTGACGTTGTTCCAGCATCTTTTTTCACTGAGGGAGAATTGGTGGAAATCAGCACAACCTTATATATGAACACTGGCATCCTTTTTGCTTACTGAACCAATACAACTCCCCTCCCTGCTATAATATATTAGTTCTCGAGGAACACCCATAATTCCAAGGCAGGACAAGACCCTGGGGCCGATGGGACCTTCTGTTTCTACAGACCGGGTAGGCATCCATAAGGGAATCCTCATATTCCCATAAAATTCAGATGGTGATCCAGCATGGCATTTCCCAAAATGACAATAGGGGAACTTGTTAATAAGTAGAAATGTCATTCTGTCTAAAACACTTCCTAACGTAACAAAAGGAAATAGGGTTGCCAGCTTCCTCCAGTTCAAGATCCAGATTGGGAATCTCTGAAGATGCTAGGAGCTGAGTGTTGCATTCAACTTTATGCCTGGTATTTTTTGACACAATCTTTGGAATACACACAGGCAACAATAATAAATCAACTCTTATGTTCAGGCCAGCAGTTGATGCTTTTATTCTGCCCTGGAGTTTCTAGGAGGCCCAGAGGCAATTACAAGGTAACATGGTAATAAACAAAGCGGAATTAGCTAAACAGTTCAAAACAGGTCTGGGAGCCCGGTGTTCTGTCCAAGGAAGCAGGGAGGATTGGGGTTCAAGGTTCACAGGCATTAGGAAAGACCTATCTCTGAAAATAAACAAAATATTAGTAACAAGGTACAGACAATACCCTGTTTTACCAAAAGTCTTGGAGGGCAAAGTGGTGGTTGTGAATGTTGCTCCCACATATTGACTCTTCCTTGGAATCCTGCTTGCATCAAGCTAATTAGGTGAAACCCAGGTGTTCTCACTCAGACATCTTCCGCACAAAGGATTAGGCTGCAATACGGGGCTAATTACACGGTATCAGGACCAGTTTGGGGCGGTCCCAGGCCTAGCCTGACTTAGGCCCTTAGTTGCCACACAGCCCTGCACTGACACACACACCACTGGCTCCCATGGCAAAAAAGGGAACGTGGATTTCTCCATGTTCCCTTTTTTGCCATGGGATCCAATGGTGTGTACGTCAGTGCAGGGCTGTGTGTAAGAGGGAAAACTCAGGCCATCCCCAGTCAGCATTGTTCCCCCTCCCCCCAAGCATCACTTCAGTCATCTACCCTTGCGACCTTTTTTTAACTTCCGATAGCATTCCGTGATTCCAAAGCAATGAAATAGCAAGCTCCCCCCACCCGCCGCCCCGTTTGGTCTGCACCTTTCCTTCTTTCTATTTTTTTTTCTTGGTTTTAATGAGATTGGGACAGTGTGCCTGTGTGTGTGTGAGGAACGGCATGATAAAACAGCCCACATTGTTTATCCTCTTGTTTTGTGTTGTAGTAGTTTTGTGATACATTGCAATTATGGTACGTTTTTTTAAACAAAAACTATTTTGGATTTGGAGGGGTTTGCTCAAATGGTGTTGGAAGATCATTGGGGACTTTTTGCCATGTGACAAAGATTGCCGAGTAAAACAAACGGCGGGGAGTTTTGACTTCCTGTTCCCTGGCTGGGGGGGGGGGGTGGGCCAAAGGCTCCCTGTGAGGTCAGGGCAACTATCAGGGCAACTATCCCCAGGCCAAAAAACAGGCCAAAAAGCAGTATGGCATAATGGCTGGCTGAGTCCTCCATGCAGAAGACATCTCACCAAGGCCTGTGTCCTGCACCAACCTTGTGTCAGAAGTCAAGACTGAGTGATGTTTTGCAAATAGTCTCACACTCCTGTGCCTTTCCTGACCTGTCAATCTTATCTTTCTTCTCCACCTCTCTGCTGGCTCAGGAGATCCTGGAGGTGAGAGATAAACTGATTTCTGTCCTTTTGTCCCCTGCCAGAAAGAACAGCCCCATCCTGAGGCTTCTTTTGTTGGTTCTGTGTCTAAATCCAGCTGCTCAAATGGGCCTTCCACTGCTGCAGCCCCTGATTCCTTCATCTCTGGTTGTCAGAGGAAGAAGCAGCTGGCTGACTCATGACAGGAGGGAAGGGTACAATGCCACAGAGTCCACCCTCCAATACATCCTTTTCCTCCAGCAAAACGGATATCTGTAGTTTGGAGATTAGCGTAATTCCAGGGGATCCCCAGGTCCCACCTGGAGGCTGGCATCCCTAAAAAGGATAGCCCGGACTGGTCAGATCTCATGAAGCTAAGCCGTGTCAGCTCTGGTCAGTATTTGGAAGGGAGACCACCAAAGAATACCACCAGTGTCTTGACTTCACGTGGCTGTTCTGACCTGAAAATCTCCCATTTCAGTTTTTCTTCTCCCTTATACAAATTGACTCAGTGGTCCCTTATTTCCCCCATCATTTTCTCCCTTCATTGCAACAAGTTATTTGCCGTAAAATATATTTTCTGTTTTTCCAAACTTATTGTGCTGGAGAAAAACAAGTGGGGATCAGTTAATACAATCAGTAGACAAATTGTAAGTCTAAGAACTTCTGTCATGTTTCTTATAACTGTAACTTGATAAAGGGTATAGAGAAAACTTATTGTAGACAGCTTTGAATATTGATTAGAAACAGGTTAATGCAAGATAAGGATATCAGTGGCTAGGAGCCATGGTGTCTAAAGAAAACAACTGTTGGATATTGTAGCTCACCACAAAAAGAAAGGACGGTTCACAATTATTGAAACAGAAAACAGAACCTATCCTGGGCTATACTAAGCAATTTCACAATAAATATAAACAAACGTTTCTTATCTCTTCTTTTATACACACACACACACACACACACACACACACATATACATTAGAACAACCAGAACGGCCTCTAGATTAAACCGTTTTCAAGTGGGTTTTCCTCAGTGGTTGTTTTTCAAGTTTTCCTCTCAGAATTTAAATCATATATGTGTGGCCTTTGGCTCCCAAGTTCGGGGTGGTCTAGTCAAAAGAAGAGGGGACTCTGTTCCTCCCCACACCATCCCGGGCAACCCTGCCAAGGCCTGGCAAGACACTGGCAGGGGCTCCTTTCCTCCTCCCTCCACCCCCATCCCACTGCCCCCTTTGCAGTCCCTGTTCCCCCGCCCACCTCCCAGCTCCAGCTGCCTGCCTACCCTACCGGGGCTGACACTTCTTCCATATGGAAGAAGTTGGAGGGGGATGCAGCCAGAGGCTCTCCCCACCTAAAAACTCTCAGCAAATAGTAAACTACCATATTAGAGAGAGAACCATGATAACAGATGAACTACATGTATTCCTCTGATACTTTATTTAAAAAAAAAGAATTATTTAGACCACTTCTGAGACTGGAGTTTCCTACTGAATACTCCTACCTTAACTATGGTTGCCAACCTCCAGGTAGCAGAGAATACAGAGAAAGTGACCTGTCAGTCATTGCAACTGGCTGGAGATCTCTTGGGATTACAACCAATCTCGAGACAAGAGAGATCAGTTCCGCTGGAGAAAACGGTTGCTTTAGAGCAGGCTTTCTCTTTTTCTTGGTAGCCCTCGAAGCATTCCTCGTGGATGGAGACAATTTTTTATATACCGTATATACTCGTGTATAAGCCGAGTTTTTCAGCACAGTATTTGCACTAAAAAAGTGCTCCTCAGCTTATACATGGGTATATACGGTAATTGAAATAACAGCCTGCTCCAGCCAGCCAATCGTTACATGGCTTCTGCAAACCTCCTGCAAGCTGAAGCTTTCTTGCTCTGGCTGCTTGCAGGACAGCAACGGTTTGACTTTTGCCTTCACTTCTTCCAAACTAATCTTTTGGGTTCTGGGGGTGGGGTGGGTTTTGGGGGTGCTTTGGGATTTACTGTTTCTCCTAATGTTTATTTCTTCTTTTATCTGAGGGGCAGCATTGTTTGCCTTTTCTTCTTGGGATTGTGTTCTTTTAAAAGTTGATTTTTCCAGTTCTTTCTTTCAGCGTTGAGTTTTACAGTTCTTTCTTTCAGTGTTTTGTTCTGGGGGGGGGCACTGTAGCTGTAGTGAGAGTAGTCCATTCTCCCCGTTTGGTAGCTGTCGTACTTGTCGTAGGAGGTTGCCAGCTTTGGGTACTGTTGTTCTGCTCTGGTTTGCTGGCCCTCTTTTGCACTGACAGAGCGAGCTCACTGTTTTTTCTTTGAAATAAGTATTCAGAAACATTTAACCTACTGGTGCCTCAATTAATGTACATTTACCAGTAACTGCTGCATTTTCCACCCTCGGCTTATATGAGAGTCAATAAGTTTGCCCAGATTTTGTGGTAAAATTAGGAGCCTCAGCTTATATCCGGGTCGGGTGATAGGACCATATGTGGTCATAGGCCTGGAGGGGGTGGGAAGGGGTAGATGTGTCCCCAGCTCTGCTTCCCAACTATATTCTGCACCATAATGTCACTGCTGGGGTTTCTTGAAACCTGAAGAATGTTTCAAGGCTTTCTCAGTGGTAAAGAAGTTGTGAAAGGCGGCTTTGAAGGGTGGCCTCTATACATTCTACCCCAGGGGTAGTCAAACTGCGGCCCTCCAGATGTCCATGGACTACAATTCCCAGGAGCCCCTGCCAGCGAATGCTGGCAGGGGCTCCTGGGAATTGTAGTCCATGGACATCTGGAGGGCCGCAGTTTGACTACCCTTGTTCTACTCTCTCCCAAACCCTGCCCTCCTCCAGCTCCGCCCCCAAAGCTCCAGGTATCCCCCAATCCAGAGCTGGTGTCGTGGTTCGGTCCTTGGCGGCTGGGGAACCGGACCGAACCCCGCCATCAGAGGCGCCCGCGATCACGGAGGTAGGGCATGGTGATCATAGGCAAGCCGGCAGCTGGGCGCCCCACCCGATCGTTGAGGTGGCAATGGCCGCTAAAGAACCTCAATGTCCCCCTCCACCTTTTGACAAGGGCCCGGAGATGGCCCTTTGTTCCAGGAAAATGGGCCATCAGGAACCCCGGAAAACCTCGCATATGTGCATGAGTCATGATTGTATCAGCATGTTCCCTCCGCAAGTACTGGGTGGGGCAATACAGCCTAAGGAGGTGGGTTTTGTATAAAAGGGAGCTTCCACCTGGAGTTCGGTGGAAGCTCTTACTCCATACCAGCGGACTCCACGTTGCTGAAATAAAGATTGTTCCTGTTGTATCGTTCACCAGGCCTGGCGTGACGTTTTCTTCAAAGGGGCACCCTGTTTTTTCAGTTAGCAAGCGGGTCCCCGACATCGTAAGAGCTTCCCACCGAACTCCAGGGTCGGCATCGCATCCGAGCGCTTATCGGGACGGATCCAGAGATGGCGTTTTCAAGCAACGGGGCGGTCTCGACCCCCACGAACCCCGGGAACATGAGTTTAATGTCCCCGGGAGATTTCCTCTGAAAATCGGGGGGCCAGGAGCAGCTGTCCGGGACCCCGAGACCCTCGGCAGCGGCGGCCAAGGGAAGGCGCCGGGCCATGGGGTTCCCAAGCACGGCGGGGAGCGCGCCGAGGTCTGGGGGGTTGGCCCCAACCTGGGACACCCAGCTGAGGCAGGCGCTTCGCCCGGTAGGACCTGAGGAATCCCTAGAGGACCTGCGGCGGGCCATGGCGGACTTGGCCAGGCGCTTGCAGGCAGCTGAAGCCCGTGAGCAAGCTCGGGCCGGGCCCGGAGGGACTGGTAATACAACGGCGGAGGGGATCGCGTCGAGTGAGGACGTCTCCAGCGACGAGGACGAGCCCGGCACTGGTGAGCGGGCCCCGGACCCCGACCCGGAGCAGTTTTCAGTCCCGAGTAGGCGAGACGGCCAGCGGAGAGGCGAGACAGCAGAGGATCTCGGGGGAGCGGGTGAGCCGACGGGGCGGCGAGAGCCGGACCAACGCAGGAGCGACGTGCAAGGCAGGGAGCGGCACGGCATCGTTGGGCAAGTTGGTAGCCGGTGGAGCGGAGCAGGACGAGACGGCGGACGCCGAGAATCCCGGATCCGGAGGGGGTCGGACTACTCTCCAAAACGTTCCCCCCCAGAGCTTAAGGCGCGTTTCGACGGGACGCCGGACGACCTCCCGCAGTTCCTCCTCCACGCGCTGACGCATGCCCGGAGGTATGGAGACCGGTATGAGGACTCCGAGGACTTGGTCTGGGGGGTGGCCTCGTGTCTCCAGGGCAAGGCGGGTCAGTGGTACCTAGGGTTGGCCGAGCGCGGCGACCCGGCAACTCGGGACCTGCAGGACTTCGTGGTCGCGCTCCGCCGACGATTCCAGGACCCCCAGGCTGAGGACAAGGCAAAGAGTCGGATCAAGGGACTTCGACAGGGTACTAGGGGGGTTATGGACTATATAGACATTTTCCGGAGGGAAGCAGGCAAGGTGTTCTCCTGGAACGAGGAGACCCAAATCGAGTACTTCCGGGAGGGCCTTAACCCGAAGCTCAGGGAATGGGCCGTGATCAAGGGGACGGAAGAAGATCTGTCTACACTGGAGGGGTGGTGTTTTGTGGTCGCCAAGCTGGAAGCCAGCCTGGGTTGGGCCGCCGCACCCCCCCGGGAGGCCAAAGGCGGGTCAGCCGAGGCGCCGAGACCGGGCCCCGACAACTCTCGCCCCAAACGACCCCCGAACCCCGAGCGGGAAAGGAGACGCCGGGAAGGTCTGTGCCTGAAATGCGGGGGGTCAGGACATTTCGCAGCAGCGTGCCAACGGCAAGGGGGGGAGGACCGCGGGCTCTCCCAGGGGGGAGGTGCGACACGCCCCCAGCAGGCACGCCGGGCGGAGGACCTCCGCAACGAACCGGGAAGCGCCCAGGCGACGGGAAACGGCCAGGACCTGCTGTAGACGGCGCCGGGCAGCAGGTCCCGCGGTGCGAGGGAAAACCCCTACAGCATGAGGCGCGACCTCCGAACGTGGTAATTTTAGAGCTCCGGAACCCGGAGAACGGACTAAGTTGGGTGGGGGAGGCTCTTTTGGACTCTGGATGCGACCACAGCATGGTCCACCCCCAGATAGCCCGGGCTTTGGGGCTACCGAAGCGCATTCGGAAGGTTCCCCTGGTTTTCGTCCAGATGGACGGCAGCCCGATTCAGGGGGGACCTTTCGGGGAGGAGGTGGGTCCTATCGCCATCCACATAGGGGACCACCAAGAGCTGCGGTGGCTGATCCAGGTCCCCGTAGCGGGATATCGGGCGGTGTTGGGCCTGGATTGGCTGAAGGAACACAACCCCGTGGTGGACTGGCGGGCGGGGACCCTGAAGTTCGACTTGACGGTGGGTGCACGGCATCGGGTCCCCCACGAGAATTCCAGCCACAAGAGGACGGCGGCGCGTCCCAGGGGAGCGGCGGCGGCGCAGCAGGAGATACCAGAGCCCAAGGTCCCGCCAGAGTACCGAGACCTCGCAGCCGTTTTCAGCGAGCGGGAAGCGGACGAGCTACCCCCACACCGCCGCACGGACTGCGCTATCAACATCCCAGAGGGGGCGGTACTACCCAAAGGGCGCATCTACAAGATGAGTGAGGGTGAGCTCAAGGACCTCCGGGAGTTTTTGGGTAAAAATCTGGCCCGAGGTTTCATCCGGCCCGCTTCCAGTCCCATGGGAGCTCCAGTCTTGTTCGTCCGGAAAAAGGATGGGTCCCGACGGCTGTGCCAGGACTACCGGGGCCTCAACGCCATCGCAGCGGGGAACGCTTACCCCCTCCCGCTGATCCCGGATTTGCTGGCCCGGCTGGGCAAAGGGACTCTGTTCACTAAGCTGGACCTAAGGGAGGCGTACTACCGGGTACGCATCCGGGAGGGGGATGAGTGGAAAACAGCGTTTAACTGTCAATTGGGACAATTCGAATTTAAAGTGATGCCGTTCGGTTTAAGCGGGGCACCTGGGGTTTTCATGAGTCTAATTAATGAGGTGTTGCAGGACCTTCTGTTTCAGGGGGTGGTTGTTTATTTGGATGACGTCCTGATCTACAGCCAAGATCCCCAAGAGCACGTGACCCTGGTGAGGGAGGTGTTAAAGCGCCTGCTGGCAAACCACCTATACGTGAAGCTGGCTAAGTGCGAATTCCACCGTCCCTCCCTGGACTATTTGGGCTACCGCATCTCAGCCCAGGGCATAGCTATGGACCCCGAGAAGGTGCAGGCGGTGCTGGCCTGGGAAAGGCCCCGCACCCGGAAACAGCTACAAAGCTTCCTGGGGTTTGCTAACTTTTTTAGAGGCTTCATCCCCAGATACTCCTCCGTAGTGGCTCCCCTCACGGACTTGCTAGGTACCAAGGGGAGAGGTCCTCGCGCCACGCGGCCCAGCGCAGCGCTCGGCTGGAATGAGAAATCGGAGGCAGCGTTCCTGGCCCTCAAGCAAGCTTTCGCGTCTGAGCCCACGCTACTGCACGTCGACCCAACCCAGCCGATGGTGGTACAAGTCGACGCCAGCGACGCAGCAGCCGGGGCGGTTCTCCTGCAGCGAGACAAGGCGGGACAGCTGAGGCCGGCGGCCTACCTCTCACGAAAATTCGCCGAAACGGAGCGGAACTGGTCTACCTGGGAGAAGGAGGCGTTTGCGATTAAGTTCGCCCTCACCGAATGGCGGCATTGGCTGGAGGAAACAGAGGAGCCGTTCGAGGTCTGGACAGATCACAAGAATCTGGAGGCGCTCCGGCAACCGCGATCCCTGAACGCCAAACAGATGAGGTGGGCGGAGTTCTTTTCGCGGTACAATTTCAAGCTTGGTCACATCCCCGGCAAAGAGAATTTCCTCGCGGACGCCCTCTCCCGTCTGCCGCATTATGGGGAAGGGTACGCTCCCTGCACCAGGTCCGTGTTTGGTGAGGAGCAGCTGGGACGGGGGGTCGTCACTAGGCGTCGGGCCAGGGAGGAATGGGAGCCCGACCCGGCGACCGCCCCGCTCCGAGACCGCCTAGTGGCAGCCTACGGGACAGACGAGGAGCTGGCTGAGCTCCGGGACTCTTTGATTTTGGACTCCGGTCTCTGGCGGAGGGGGGAGGCTGTCTACGTCCCGGAAGGGCTACGACGGGAAGCCCTCAGCCTCTGCCACGATGCTAAGACCGCCGGGCACTTCGGTTTCGTAAAATCCTGGAAGTTGGCCCGGCGGCGGTTTTGGTGGCCCAGTCTGCGGCGGGACACAAAAGCTTACGTCAGTGGTTGTCCTGTCTGCCTGACCTGCAAGCCGGGGGTTGGCAAGCCGAAAGGTCTGCTGCACCCGCTCGAGGTCCCGACCCGGCCGTGGTCAGTGATCTCCATGGACTTTATAACAGACTTGCCTCCCAGCAAGGGGAAAACGGTGATCTGGGTGGTGGTAGATCTATTTTCCAAACAGGCCCATTTCATTCCTTGCGCCAGTGTCCCCAGTGCTTCACAGTTGGCTCGGATGTTCCTGGATCACGTGTTCCGACTGCACGGGCTGCCGGACAAGGTGATTTCCGATCGGGGCTCACAATTCGTGTCCCGGTTTTGGCAAGCTTTCCTGCGCCTGTTAGACATCGAGCAAGGGCTGAGCTCCGCTTACCACCCCCAGACGGACGGGCAGACCGAGCGGGTTAATCAAGTACTGGAGCAGTACTTGCGGTGTTTCGGTTCCTATCATCAAGACACCTGGGTGCCCCTGCTCCCCCTGGCCGAGTTCGCGTACAACAACGCAGACCACAGCAGCACGGAGATGTCGCCTTTTGCCGTCGTCTACGGGACAGACCTGAGACACTTCCCGGAGCTTGGAGAGGTCCCCGCCCGGGAATCGGCCGACCTTCGCGAGTGGGGGAAGCGTGCCGGGAGCTGCTGGAAGTCGCTGCAGGAGCAGCTCCACAAAGTCAAGGCAGCGCAGAAAGAGGACGCCGACCGGAAGAGACGACCAGCTGAAGAGATCCGACCGGGGGATCGAGTTTACCTTTCCACCCGGAACCTACGGTTGAATTTGCCCAGCAAGAAGCTAGGCCCTCGGTTTTTGGGGCCTTTCGAGGTCTTGGCCCCGATCAACGAAGTTTCGGTCAAGCTCAAGCTCCCCAAGAACCTCCGGCACATCCATCCCGTCTTTCACGTGAGCCTTCTAAAAAAGACTCCGGACGGTGACGTTTGGCACCCCGTGTTTTCCCCGCCAGCGCCCGAGGTCCTGCCGGGGGGGGAGCACCACGAGGTGGCGGATATCCTGGACTCTAGACTCCACAGGGGGAAGTTGCAGTACCTCGTGGAATGGAAGGACTTCGCTTTGGGGGACCGGGAATGGGTCTGGGCAGCGGACGTCCTTGCGCCCCGACTCACTGAACGTTTCCACAAGCGGTATCCTGGCCGTCCCGGGGGGTTGGAGAATGGACCTTTGGGGGGGCAGAATGTCGTGGTTCGGTCCTTGGCGGCTGGGGAACCGGACCGAACCCCGCCATCAGAGGCGCCCGCGATCACGGAGGTAGGGCATGGTGATCATAGGCAAGCCGGCAGCTGGGCGCCCCACCCGATCGTTGAGGTGGCAATGGCCGCTAAAGAACCTCAATGTCCCCCTCCACCTTTTGACAAGGGCCCGGAGATGGCCCTTTGTTCCAGGAAAATGGGCCATCAGGAACCCCGGAAAACCTCGCATATGTGCATGAGTCATGATTGTATCAGCATGTTCCCTCCGCAAGTACTGGGTGGGGCAATACAGCCTAAGGAGGTGGGTTTTGTATAAAAGGGAGCTTCCACCTGGAGTTCGGTGGAAGCTCTTACTCCATACCAGCGGACTCCACGTTGCTGAAATAAAGATTGTTCCTGTTGTATCGTTCACCAGGCCTGGCGTGACGTTTTCTTCAAAGGGGCACCCTGTTTTTTCAGTTAGCAAGCGGGTCCCCGACAGCTGGTTAACCTAACCCCAGCCCAAGATGATTCCAGTGGGGAAAATGTTGCAAGGGGAAATAGTTGTTAAGTCCTCCCCCCAATATGACCCGTACCAGTTTATTCCTTCAAATCAGAGCCCCAGTAGCTGTACTAAATAACATTGTAAAAGGCTCTCCATGGAATCATGGAACATACATGCTTGCCCTAATCCTCATTCTCATGTGCTTGCTTCTTGCAGGAGGTTTTTAAAATAAGACTCTCCCCCAGAAGTTTGCAGTGGCATGGTCCACAGTTCTACCACCTTGTTCTTGCTGCTGCAGAGGGAGGGTGATTCGGATTGACGGCTGGGGATGTTTATCTTCTTCCTTCCGTACAAGTCATCCATATAAGTTTGCTTTGCAGCAGGTGCCAGAGTCGACACAATGAGGTGAGCCATTTGGCCGTGGAATTTATAGTCAAAAACCAAATGCCAGTTTGGAAAGGTCAAGTACCACCGTCAAGGCTGAAAAGCACTGAATCAACGGGATTTTAAATCTTCAGTGTTAAATTAATTGCAGCCCTAGTAACAAACATTTATGCTTCAGAAGACTGAAGGCTGGCTCTGCCAGACATTGGGAAAAGCTAGCAGATGACTGCCAGTTATCTTTCAATTTAATTGCATCTCCTCACCAGCCTTCTCTGGCCCTGTTATTTTCGAGACCCCCGTCTTGAAAATCTGCTGCATTAAAGATGCCACCACTCTCCGCCTTCCTGTCCTGCCTCCCGCACCTCGTTTGCACTCTATGGCCAAGACGGGTCGCTGGGTTTGCCTGCCTGTAGCTGCAGAAGGGATCCAGGGTCCAGGAGCACCTGAAAGACTAACCAGACTGGAGGCAGGGACTAACCAGACTGGAGGCAGGCAGCTTTTGTGAGCTCCTTCCCTGCCACCAGCTTAGTTCATCCTCAGGGGCTCCTGGACTCTGGCGCTTATCTACTCTACTGCCAGATTCCCTTACTGAATTTTCAAGAAAGGCAAAAGAATTTTGGCACCAGAGATTTTCTTACACTGAATCAGGCCTATCAAGGTCTACTCCGTCTCCTCTGACCAACACGGGGTCTCAGGCAGAGGACTTTCTAATCCCCTGGTGCCTAAATCTTTGAAACTGGAATTGCCAGACATTGAATTTCTAGGAAAAACAGATGCTCTACCACTGGGCTGCAATTGCAGGAGATCTCTCAACCTCTCTCATACCTGTTCTGCACTGGCACCGCTGCGCTTTGCCCTGCCTCTTCCAGCATCCTCATGGGGAACATTTTTGTCTGGCACACCCTCTGCCTTGGATTTCTGCCTCCAAGCAAGGCTGGAAGAGGACACAGCCAGAAGCTGTCCAGGCGACCTGATTGGCCAGTAAACAGTGAAGCCCAACTCCTCCTAGGACCCCTTGCCGCCTTTTAATGCTAATGGTTGCAGATAAGGCCCTCCTCCAAACCTCCAGGAATATTTCCAACCCAGGGGTAGCCAACCTCCAGGTGGGGCCTGGAGAGCCCCTGGAATTACAGCTCAGCTGCAGACTATAAAGATCAGCTCCCCAGGAGGGTGGACAGGGTTGTTGGAGAAGAGACGTGCATGGCTTGGCTAAGTCTTCCGTCCAGCAGGGAGGCTGGCCACAGCAGTATTTTAAGTGAGAAGGGGCTTTTCTGTGGCCTCCCTGTCAGCCAGCTGTTAGGATGGGAAAGCTTTCCCACTTAAAAGGAAAGCACAAGTATGTCCATAGACTCCTCTGCATTGCCCTCCCTCCCCTCAGTCTGAGGTGCTGTCAGAGGCTCCTTCACAGCAGGCCTGAAGGGAGGGGGGAGTTAGCTGCCAGGAGCAGCTAACTAACTGAAAGAACTGTGAGGTGAAAGAACTGTGAGGAGACGGTCAGGGGCGGGTCACACAAGCTGACTGGGTGGACGCTGGGCAGACAGCCAATCAGGCTGGAGGAGGACACCCAGGGGCTGTACGAGTGACCTGATTGGCCAGTAAACGGACCAACTCCTCCTAGGACCCTTTACTATCTTTATTATAATGCTAATGGTTCCAAATGGTTCCAGATTGGCTTTGTAGTGATGACCTCATAAATAACAGACCACACCCAAGGCAAAGGACTGCCAATGTCCCAGGAAAAGTCTGAGCCTTCTGCCCTCCCTGGCCAAGGATGACCAGGAGCCCTCAGGGTAGCTATCTCCTCTGAGCCACTTGTCAGCTTACAGTTCCCTGTGAACAAGCAGCCCAACCCCATTGAGCTCTTCTGTTTGCCTTTCAAATGGCTTTGTTGTAATATCATGCCACAGCCGTTTCAATCTGCAGGGCTCCCACCAGACGCCATTAGCTATATTTTGGGTTGAGTGTCTTCCTTGCCGCCCTGTTTTGCTGGTGCTTAACAACCATCATTATCACCAGATCTAATAGACCCTCACTTGAGCTGGAGTGACTGCGTTTATCCTGCCTCTCCAGCTAGAGAGAGCTGGCTGTGCCTTAGCTGACCTGTTCCAAGGCTGTTATTAATTCTTCCGGTATCATAACTAGCTCGAGGCTGGCCACAAGAACACATGCACAAAGCCATTTATTCAGGAAAGCTTATTAGAGGCACAGGTTTTTCAACTACAAACACAAGCAGAGCAGACAGAGGTTTTATGGGATTAGAACGCAAATATCTCCAAGGAAAATTAAGCCGGTTATGCATCGCTCTGTTAACGCACGTTTTTCACTCCAGCTCTAGTGTTTAGAGCGATGACGTATTCTCAGAGCTGCTGATTTAGAAGCGGCTGAGGCTTTCTCGCCTGCTGTCGCCAGCTTCCCAAATCATTCAGCTCTCTTTCCCACAGCGCTGCGGGAAGATTGTAGTTAAACACGGCGACAGCCCTGAATGCCTTGACAAGGAACAGACTGGTAGGGACCCAGAGTGATGGGAAGGGAGGGGGCCGGATTCAACCTGCATGGTTATTGCACTCCACACTCATGCCAGCCGATACATCCAAGTATAAGATTTTCACACACAGTGGAGGAAAAAGAAGACCTACAAGATGTACGAGGCAGGAGGCTTGGAAGAGGCTGCTGGCATCCAAACCGGGAAGCAGGAGAAAACAATTTTTGTACATCTGTGTGATCCAAGAGGATTTGGGTTCCAATTGTATTAGATTATTCAGTGCTATATCTGTCGCTCATCCTGCCCTTAACATACTGGAAATGTATATGTATAATAATATAAATAAAATCACAAGGACTCAGGTTAGAGTTTGTGGCGTATATCACAGTGCAAAGCACAAATATAGATTGAGAAGAGTAGCCCTGTTAGTCTGTCTTGAACATTACAAAAGAGCAAGAGTCCAATAGCACCTTAAAACAGGGGTAGTCAACCTGTGGCCCTCCAGATGTCCATGGACTACAATTCCCATAAGCCCCTGTCAATAAATTGAAGATCAATTCCAGATGGGATAAAGGTGCTGCTGGTGAGTGGAAAGTCAGACCCAAGTGGTGAGATTTCTTCTGTTCTAGTTGGAGATGCATTCCCCCTAAAGAAGCAGGTTCAAGGCTTGGAGATCCCACTGAACCTTGGCCTTCTGTTGGGTATAATCGGAGGGCAGTGGTGTTCAGGAGCACCTTTCAACAAGATCTTTTCACTGTGATACAGGCCCTGATGGCATCTGGGTTACTGCAATGCACTCTATCCTGACCTGAATAGCCCAGGCTAGTCCAACCTTTCTCAGATTTTGGAAGCTTATCAGGTTCGGATGGGAGACTTTCAAGGAATACTAGGGTCATGACGTGGAGACAGGCAATGGTAAGTCTCCTTCACATGTCTGCTGCCTTTAAAGCCCTATAGCAGGGGTAGTCAAACTGCGGCCCTCCAGATGTCCATGGACTACAATTCCCATGAGCCCATGCCAGCGTCTGCTGACTGGGGCTCATGGGAATGGTAGTCCATGGACATCTGGAGGGTCACAGGTTGACTACCCATTCCTTAAAGACTCACCACATCGGTGGCAGGGGATAAACTTCTGCGAGTCGACTTCTACAGGCAGAGTAACACGGCTATCTAACTTGCTCAAAAGGTTCAAGAAAGTTATTTATGGCCACGATCCACAGATTGCTTATTCACGCATACCTTTTCCTTGTTGTTTTCACTTATGCATAATGTTCATGGGGGGGGCAAACTGTAATTTGTTGAGATGAGTAGCAACAGAAGCTATGATTCTCTTACCTATTTGGCAAATAAATTGTGTTTCTCTCTGCAGCCAGAGTCCCCGGTCAGGTTACCAATAAGAAAATGCCCTATCTCAGTGAATGTTACTTCATTTCATTTCCTGTGTTTGTAATCATGACCCTTCCCTGGCAATCAGGGCTCGGGGCAGTTAACTTATATAACGAGCAGAAATAAAATTACAGATATTCTAAAAACCAGTTTAACACATTGGCACTCTTGCATGGCAATAGGAAAAGCTGATAGTGGGCCCAGTAAGATTACTGGAAGAATCATTCCAACTTGCTGGCCTCACAGGGCATGAAACTCTTCAGACAGGGCATCCCATCAGATAGGGGGCGCTATTGGGGGGGAAAAAACGTTGTTCTGGTCAAAGTTAAGCAAGCTACCCAAGGGCCCAGCGCTACCAGATGTCCTAGGGAAGTGATACACAAGCAGCGGTGCAAAAAACTGTTCCAATTAGAAGAAGAAGACGAAGAAGAGTTGGTTCTTATATGCCGCTTTTCTCTACCTGAAGGGGTCTCAAAGCAGCTTCCAATCACCTTCCCTTTCCTCTCCCCACAATAGGCACCCTGTGAGGGAGGTGGGGCTAAGAGAGCCCTGATGTTACTGAAGAAGAGTTGGTTCTTATATATGTCACTTTTCTCTACCTGAAGGAATCTCAAAGCAGCTTACGTTCACCTTCCCTTCCTCTCCCCATAACAGGCACCCTGTGTGGGAGGTGAGGCTGAGAGAGCCCTGAGATTACTGAAGGGTTGGTTCTCATATGCCTCTTTTCTCTATTCAGAGCAAGGGGTTATCCTCATAGAATTATTCAACAGGCATTTCAAAGGGCCAATGATAAAAACAGGGATGATCTCTTTATACCAAAGTTGAAATCTCCTACTAAGAGACTGGTATGTTCTTTTGATTTTTATCTTTGTAGTAGTAAGATCAGGATTATAATTTTGAAATATTGGCCACTTATTTCCCACATTCCAGGTGTGCTGTATTTGCATGGAAGCGTACTAGAAATATAGGAAACTTGTTGATACGTTCAGATTTGTTTCCCCAAGTTTCTAGTTTACTCCCTGGACATCATAAGTGTGGTAATTGTGCTGCCTGTGATTCCTTCTTAGAAGGATCCAGTTTCACAGTTTCGCATAAAAATATCACGTTACATAGTAACTTCTTTACCAACTGTACTACTGCCATGGTTTGTCCTTATCTTGTGGTTTGTCCTTATCAAATGTTCTATGTGGGACGTAGTTCTCGACGTATAAAACTTTGGGCCATTCTGCACCAGGATCTATGTAGCAAATTGGTTGCGGAACAAAAAAACACCATTTTAAATAGTGGAATTCGTCATTATGCATACCTGCCTTTGTAGTGGAATCCAGTTGCATTTCTATCGTTTCCCACAGGTTTCCGGTCTCGGCAAAAATCGCTAGAAAGGAAGCGCTATTGCTGAGCTGTGTCCCGCCCCTGCCATCAAGCAGCCAATGGGTGGCCGTTATCATGCTCCCAAACAGCCCCTTTCCCTTTAAGGAAGGTTTAAAAAAAAACACACACACACACACACACACGTTGCAACGCATCTGCATTGATTCGTTGCAACGGAGAGACCCATCTAGCTAGCAGGTGGTGTTTGAGCTGCCGTTTCATCGTTGCCACGCTCCCCCCGAGTGAAAAAAAATACCCCCCCCCCCGCATGGGCGCGATTTTTGGCTGAAAATAGAGTGAAAAATAAAGGGAAAATAAACCAGCAAATGGGGCTGTGTGTTGCTTGGTGCTTGGTGACTTTAAACAGCTCTGGGGAGGGACTGCAGCCAGGGACGTCTTGCTGGGTAAACGAATGCTCACCAGTGCGTTGATCTCCGCTCGCTCCAAGAAAAAAAAAAGGCGATCGCTTCGCCGGAAGATCAGAGGAGAGAGCCAGGGGGAGGGACTTTGCAGAAACCGCAACAATGGTAACGCACAGAACTTTCCCACTAGTGTTGCAGATTGGTTGCAAGAGTGTAGCGCTTTCCGGAGGGTGAATCCACTTTTTGGGATTTCCCTGAAAGCGCTACAACGAAGTGCTTTTTGCGGATCAGTTTCAAGAGTGTTGCAGATTGTCAACGACGTTGTGCATAACAGCAAATCAGTAGCGATTTCAATTTGCAACCATTGTGCAATTTTGAACGAGTGCGGAATGGCTCTTTGCATTCTTGAACACAAGTCCAGATTATTGAGACAGGTGGAATCTGCTCCAATGGTTTCACATGGTATCCAAATGAATCATCAGTGGTCTGACTTAAAAATTTTTGTTTTTAAACATTTCAGATCACTTCCTTACCAGAATACCAATTTGTAACTACTTTTACAAAAACAGGAAGCATATTACACATCCTCTCTGGATACTCTTGTCCCCTGTGGACACAATGTCGCAAATGAAATGAGAGCATTTGTTTAGGGCCCTCATAATCTACACCTGTTGGACATCATGACCTACATGCCTTTTCTCCATTTATGGTTCCTTTAAATAGTAATAGGTGTTTTAGGTACCATTTCCCTTTAAATTTTTGGATTTTCACGGGTGAAGCTTTAGTCTCTTACTATTTAGCAGTGTAATTTAGTTAGAATACTTGGCAGTTGTGAGACATGATGTCTTATTTGGTAGCCCATGCTTAAACCTTTTTTGGCTGAAGAGTAGCAGGTATATATTTTCTTATTTTGCTAAATAATCCAATTGCCTTATGATCCTACTTTACATCTTGAGTAATTGTCTCTTTGCCTCCTAGAAGCCTTCTTATGACCTGTTTTTGGCTCTGACAACCAACAAAGGGCTTGTGTTCCTTCTTCTACACAAATTATAATCCACTTCCTATTAAAAGAAAATTTTGGTCAGGTATCTAATGATAAACAATTGGTATCACATTACTCTTTCCAACACTATGTTGTCCCATGCTGCTTTAAATATAATTGGGCTTTATTATTATTCTTTGTAGCTGTTTGTTCCCTGGCAGAAGCTGTTGCGAAACAGGCAGAGCTCCTGGGTCCTGTTGGGAGTATCCACAAAGTGGGAGTTACTGTCCATTTATAAAGAAAATAGAACATTGTTAATTGTGTACCTTTTGTATAACTTTTTCTAATTGTAAGAATATTTGTATACCTGTTCTTTCTACTTGTATAATTAATTTGATATTGGCCATTCCATTGTGGGGAGTTTATTTATTTCTTTTCTCTACCAGCAGTCTCAAAGCGGCTTACAGTCGCCTTCCCTTTCCTCACCCCACAACAGACACCCTGTGAGGTGGGTGAGGCTGAGAGAGTCCTGATACTACAGGTCTGCGCATGTGCGGGGCCCCGGGTCGCCCTCTTCCCCCACCCCTTGGCAGAGGTCCGCAACCTGAAAAATGTTGTGGACCACTGCCCTAGAGGGTTAAATGACAACTGTAGCTGGCAGTCATTCCTGTAGATAAGGACTGACACCTGCCTGGACAGCTCATTCAGATTAATACGCAAGTCACCTTCTACTGAGAATCTAAAGGTCAGTGGCTTTAGGTTATTTCATTTAAAAGCCTAAAATTAATTGCAGATGAGTAATATGGAGAGCTGCTTTATCTGGTTCATCAGTATGTTTATATTATATATATGCTGAGCTGAGTATCATACCACATAAAACCTTACCATCCTTCTAACGACGTGCTGAGCCTCTGATTGAGTCTTGCGGGGAGAGGAGGAGCAGGGGATGGGGAGGAGGAGGAGGAGGAGGAGCAGCAGCAGGGGATGGGGAACAGCCTCTGACTGGCCTCAGTCAGGAACTGATGTCACCCTATTGGGGGGCTGAGGCCAGTCAGAGGCTGTTCCCCATCCCCTGCTCCTCCTCCTCCTCCTCCTCCTCCTCCTCCCTGCCACTTCCCAGCACTTGCTGTGAGGAAGAAGAGCAGCCAGGAGGTAAGCCCAGGAGCTCGGGAAGGACGTCCAGCCGTGCTCCTCAATCGCTGTGCCACCCTCTGTGCTTCTTGGGGGATTTCTTTACTGCACTCAAGAATATTATTATTATTATTATTATTATTATTATTATTATTATTATTATTATTATTATTATTATTATTAGATTTATTTCCTGCTTCTTCTGACAGGCTTGAGGCGGGTCACAACAACTAACCCCATTGAAATTCCCATTAAAGCATCAATCTGCTAACATGATGGCTAAAAATCCCATCCCTCCCCAATTACCAAAGAGGTGAAGAGGAAAGGGTAGGAGAGTAGCGTACACTCCAACTCCTAGGGGGGAGCGATGTCCCTGATTGGCTGACCCCAGCCTCAACCATAGACCTGGTGGAAGAGTTCCGTTTTACAGGCCCTGCGGAAAGCTGACAAATTCCGCAGGGCCCGCAGCTCACCCAGGAGCTCATTCCACCAGGTAGGGGCTAGGACCGAAAAAGCCCTGGCCCTGGTCAAGGCTAGGCGCGCTTCCTTCGGGCCGGGGGCGACCAACAGGTTCTCATCCGCGGAGCGTAAGGCCCTGCGGGGGACATAGAGCGGTAGGCGGTCCCTCAGGTATGTGGGTCCCAACCCGCGTATGGCCTTGAAGGTTAAAACCAAAACCTTGAACCAGATCCGGGCAGCAATTGGCAGCCAATGCAGCTGCCTCAGCACCAGCTGTAGTTTCCGGGTCAGGGACAAGGGTAGGCCTGCGTAGAGCGCGTTACAGAAATCTATTCTGGAGGTGACTGTCGCATGGATCACTGTGGCCAAGTGGTCAGGGGACAGGTAGGGCGCTAGTAGCCCGGCCTGGCGAAGATAGAAAAATGCCTGGCCCGCTACTCTCTTGACCTGAGCCTCCCTAGTCAGGGAGGCATCAATGGTCACACCCAAATTCCTAGCTTGGGGCACGATGGTAAGTTGGGGCACGATGGTAAGTTGCACCCCTGCTAGGGTGGGTAAACGCGCTGCCTGTTCCCGCCTCACGCTTCTATGACTGGGCAAACCTCTGCTATATTAACCAAATACCCCACTACTTCTCAGCTCTGGTTGCTGCAAGACCTCTGGTGTCAGTCAGCTGGCCAGCAGGAGACTTATAAACAGGAAATCTAGGTCTAGGTCAGCATAACCAACGATGCAGCAATGCGATTTTTGGTGCACAACGTGACATCATCATGTTGCTGGTGATGCAGGGATACTCTGGTATTTATAGGAAAACTCTATGGTAAAAATGACTTCTACCATAGAGTTTTTGCCCCAATGCCAATTCTTTCCTGTATCACCAGTCATATGATGACATCACTTCTGGCTCATGCGAGAAATGATGTTGCTAAACTACTAGCAAAGCAGGCCCAGGCCTAGGTTTCCTATTGAGTCCACCCCCTCCCAGAATACTTGGCAACCCTCTCCTCAGCTCTGTTTACGTTTTAGCGTGGCTGTGCTCTTTTTTTATTCCCCCGGCTGCCTTAAAACACTGCTAACACCAAGGGAAAGAAGCCAATGCTGTTATTCCCACCTCTGCAAAAGAAAAAAAGGAAGTGAGAAAGAATACAATAAATCTGCTGGACGTCTCCCAAAAATTGCTTCTCTTGGGGATTCCAGTTTAATTTCCAGAGCCAAGCACGACTGCTAACGCGCTTCAAAGACAGCATCTGAACTTTGGGATGGTAATAGAGAACAAAGTGAATATCAAACCAGCTTTGATCCTCTCTCCGTAGTCAATATTTTAGGGATGTGTTAAAACAAAACACCTGGCAAGATGGTACGAGAAGTCCAGCAGAAATCTAAAAATACTGAGTTTTTTAATGGAGTAGAGAAGAATCCTTTTAGTTTCCCAGTGACTATTCCTGGTAGGAGTGTTCAGTTGCTAATTAGCTCAGCATTGACTGACACTCCACAGCAAGGACTTCTGCATTGTTCTAATTCTCTAAGTATATTTGAGAGCAGTTATGCTTGAAGGTGAACATTCTTGAGAGGCAGGTTGGTGTAGTAGTTAAAATGCTGCACTTGGAGCCGGAGGACTCATGTTCAGATCTCTTCTGTGCCTTGAAGCCTGTTGAGTGACCTTGGGCCAGTTACTCCCTCTCAGCCTGACACCCCTCAAGGGGTCATTTTTGAGAGGATCAAAGAAGCAAGAGAAGAATACATGTCTTCCTGAATTCCTTGGGGAAAGGGTGGACCCCGAGTAGTCAAACTGCAGCTCTCCAGATGTCCATGGACTACAACTCCCATGAGCCCCTGCCAGCGAATCCCTGTGGTAGAACGTGCTGCTGAGTCACAGCAAACTTATGGCCAACCCATTGGGTTTTGAAGGCAAGAGATGAAGAGAGATGGTTGGCCAGTGCAGGTCTCTGCATTGCAACCCTGGGCTTCCTGGGTGGTTTCCCATCCAAGTAATACTAACCAGCACTGACCCTGCTTAGCTTCTGTGGCATCCAGGGATCCAACCCTCTTGGCTCTGCCCCCTTCAGCCGTCTTGCTGGGTCCCTCTCCAGTCATCAACGGAAAGAACTCCAACCCAGCAGTTTACCCCAAGTGCTGTTCAATTAAGTTATCTAACAGTACAGCATATATTCTCTCTGTTCTCCCCTTCCTGCTTACTCCAAACAACACCCCCCCCCCAGTGTTTCCCTCTTCTCCTTTTTATCTTCCCCGGTGGCTTCACCCTTTCTACTTAAACCTCAGTCCCCACTTCCTGTTCCCCTTCCCGCTTTTGCTGGGCATTGTCCGTTCCCTCCTTGACAGCCTCTGGTAAGTATGTCTCTTTTGTCCTCTGCAGGTTGCTGCTCCAGATTACCAACTCCCTGGCCCATATTTGTGGAGCGAGGGGTGGGGTGCTGACCTCCCGGTCCCCCCCACCACCTTCCCCTCTATGGGCTGGGTGAGGTTCCGCATCTGCTCCGAGTTTGCCTCCTTCAGAGCTCCACAGACCCAGGCAAGTCTCTTCCCTTTCCTCTGCCTTTTCCCCCTTCAGCCAACTGCCTCAGATAGTCTCTTGCCTTGAGAAGCCTGTAGAGCTGGCACAAGTCAACCGTGACCTGACAGCAAAGAATATTTATCTACATTTGATGTTTGATTTGACATTTGTCATTCATATTCCAAACCTGCAGGGACCATACACCTTTGCTAGGGAGTGAATCCCACTGAACTGAAATAATCTCTTGAGTGAGATTTGAATGCAGGAGAACCGTAAAGAGCAAGACTGTTTCCAAGGGCAAGCTTTCAAGATCTGACAAAGGGAGCCTGGACTCTTGAAAGCTGCACCCTGGAAATCTTGTTGCTATTTAAGGCGCTACTGGACTTAAATCTTGCTCTTTACTGCAGACCAATATGGCTGCCCACCTGAAACAGTTTCATTATAGTATCTCCGTCCCTCACCTGCCCAAAACACCCCAGCAGGGACTCATGCAGAGCGATTCCAAGAAAGGGATGCCGTGAAGTGGAGCAATCAGTCTTTGATACTATTCTCACCCAAATGATCCACCTTGAGGTTTTCAACCAAGCCTTGCTTCAGTAGCAGAAACTAGGCACTAAACTGCCACAGCTTTCTGAAAACGCCCCCCCCCCCATGTGAGACCTCCATTGCAACGAACAGATGAAGTTATTCACAAAGCTGCTAATCATAATTTAACGAGATCCTTTCATCCGACATGAAAGGTGACTTGCTTAACATTTCAGGACAACCTTATTCATCCTGTCAAATAGCTCCATGAGCAGGCTGAAAAACAACGGTGAAAATGTTAAAACACTCTCCTATAAATAGAACCTTGGTTTTATTTATGTGGTAATGCCCACTCTTCTAACCCCTTGAACATTCTTCGATTCTCATGGCTTGCAGTTTCAGTTCCACTATATTCTTGATACTCCGTGTTGTAGATACTTTGAGCATCCAGCCCTGGTGCCCAAACAAACAAACAAACAAAAAAGTCCCATTTCACCACGTTTACTGCCATCTCATATGCCCTCATAAGTGTGCTATGATATGTTCTTGTTGCCTCATTGCGAGTTTTCCACCACACTTGCTTTAGTCATCTCACTTCCCGTTTCTTCTCCCAAAGCTCCCTGGTATACCAAGGATCCTGTTTGAGTCGAGGGTGGAGAGGACGTCTAGGGGCGATCTCGTCTATGGCCGCTGACATATAGGACTTCCAGTCCTCCACCGGGGCCATCAATGCGTCACCAGGAGGCATCGGGACCCACAGAGCATTCTGGAATCTGATTGGATCCATTAGTCTCCAAGGGCTGGCTAAAATATCCCCATTGGCTAAATAGGGAAGGGGTGGCAGCTTGAGCCGAGCCAACAAGGTTGTGGTCTGACCATGGAACGACCAACGTTGCTACCAGATCCACCTCTACCCCAGCACCAAAAATCAAAAAGAGGCATGATGGGTAGTTCTGGCAACCAGCTTGTGAGAACCTCACTGTTGCCATGGCTGACACAAGGTCTGAGCCAAAACCTGAGGACAGCACATTTGCATGCACATTGAAGCCCCCCCCCCCCGATACTATAAGCTTGGGAAACTGCAACGCCCAGGTGACCAGTGCCTGCAGGAAGATTGACAGGACATATGGTGGTACATTGGGTGGGCAGTACACCAACCAGATGGCCAACCCCTCGACCCAATACTGACCCGCTCCACACCAGAGATCACCAGCACCGAGAGAGCCTGGTAGGAGAAAGCCTTCTGGACAAGGATCCCCACCCCGCCCACCATGGACCCTAGACTGGTGCAAGACTGAGAACACAGGCAGGGCTAGTTCTTTCAAGGCCACTGTCTCACCTTCCCACGCCCAGATCTTGGTTATGCAAACAAGATCACCCCCAGACTCCTCAAAATAATCCCACAGTTTAGAGGTCTTGTTGTTTATCGACCTTGCATTACATAGCACCAGGGTCAGGTCCTCCCTAGCTTCCAGCCTCAAACACCTGGGGATGGGATGGAGATTAGAAACGGAGCAAGTGTGCCTGGATCCATGGCTGTGTTTCCACAGCCAGGGTCCATGTAGGATCACAGCGCGCCCCACTCATTTATTGTCCAACCTCCACCCCCACCATACTGACCCTTCAGGTCTCCCAGGCTCTCTGCTCCTGGTGCCACACTGCAGCCTGGCTCTGCTACCGCCAGGCTGGGTAGTTATGGCTCCTTTGGCAGGACTAGCCCCCACCAGCCCACAACTGGCAACAAGGGGTTTACAATCAGACTCAGGCCGTCTGTGATGTTGGGTGAATCCGGGATTTTTCTGTACAGCCTTCCATGCAGTGGAGGGGAAGGGTGAGGAGTGGAGGGGGGTGCACAAAGTTGTCCCACAGCTAATTTCCCTTCACTTCAATTGGACTTCTGTAACTTACTCTATGTGGGCCTGCCCTTATCCTTGCTCTGGAAATTGCAGTTGGTCCCCAATGTGGCAGCCAGGGTCCGTACAGGAACACCCTGGAGATTGCATATTCGACCTGTGCTCCAGCAGCTGCAGTGGCTCCCAGTTGAATTGCGGATCAAGTTTAAGGTATTGGTCCATAACCATAGGGCCATTTGTGGTCTGGGCCCTGCTTACGTGAGAGATCACTTTCCTTCTATGCACCCTGAAGAGCACTTTGCTCTGCTAACACCAACAAATTAGTGATCCCTGCCCCCATCCTTGGTTATGTACTACTGCCACGATAAGTCTCGTATTCCCTATAGTGATGCATATGATTTTTCCTACCTAAATGCAGAACTTTACATTTTTCGTCATTAAAATTCATTTTAGCCCAGTTTTCCAGCCTGTCAAGGTCATTCCGTATCCTGATTCTGTCTTCTGGTGTGATTGCTACTCCTCCCAGTTTAGTATCAGCTGCAAATTTAATAAGCACTCCCTCTATTCCTTCATCCCAATCATTTAGAAATATGTTGAACCACACAGGCCCCAGGACAGATCCATGAGGCACTCCACTCATCACTCTTCTCCAAGAGGATGACGAACCATTTACAAGCACCCTGTTGGGTGTGATCTGTCAACCAAGGATTGATCCACCTGACAGTAATGGGAGCCATATCACATTTTACCAACTTGTCAGCAAGAATGTCACATGGAGCTTACAGAACAGGACAGATCTAACAATACTTTTATGTCCCTCTTTTCTGGAATTTGGGGTCTGTTTTGATCAATGGGAAATTCAAGAAGAAAGCCATATACTATAAAGGAGATATCCCCAATGTTGTATAGAGGTTCCAGGAAAAAATATTTCTCTTGTTAACAATCTCTCTGTTGGTTCTACAGTACTAATGAGTTATAGTAACATCTATTTCCAGCAAAGAACAAAGTTGTGGAGAAGCGACAATGATAGGCTTGAAGGTGATATTTTTGGATAGTTTTTCCTTCTCCAATTCTTGTGTATGTAATATGGTTTATTTGTACCTTCTCACAAAATCAGTTTTCTCTTTCTGTAAGATCAAATGCAATATTACTTCAAGGGTGAAGGAGGGAGAAACAAGGTTTTCAAGTCCAAACTTGCTCAACTTTTTCTTGTCAAACTTAGGAATGTTAGAATGACCTTCATGTCGGCTGATTTAAGACTACGCCTCTGTCAATGGTCTCCAGTTTGTATTTCAGATGGAGACTAGCCATTTTCATGGGGGACTCATTCTTCTTTAAAAAATGGGAACAAATCAGTTTCTTTTTACATACTGTAGATTTGAGAGGATTTCCCCAGTTGTGTTCATTTTTAAAGAGGAGCACAAACAAGTTCACAAACTAAAAGTTTTGGCTAGTTTGTGGTTCACAAGGCAATGATGGAAAACTGAAGAGCAGCCAGAAACTTCCATGAATTTTGACGCAGTTTGTGGCAGTTCATGAAGAATAGAAAACAACAACAAAAACAACAACAATATTTCTAGCCCACCACTCCCAGACTAGCTGGCTTGTGGTGGGTTACAGGGTAAAATATTCCAGAATAAAATCCCCAGTAAAACAATATAAACATTTATCCTCCCTGGTGGTGAAAAACTAACCTCCCCCTCTCTGCTCAACAGACTTACATAATCTCATGCTTCAGGGGATAGAGTAGCCTGCTGTTCTAGCTGTCTTGGGGAGGGCCCAAGATCTTAACTGCCCTGGCTTCAACCAAAGACCTGTCGGAAGAGCTTTGTTATTCGGGCCCTGTGGAACTGAGAAAGTTGCGTCAGGGCCCTCAGGTCTCCTGGAAGTTCATTCCACCAGGTTGGGGCCAGGACCAAAAAGACCCTGGTCAAGGGCAGGCATATCTCCCACGGGCCAGGTACCTGCGAATCTAAGAACTGTGCAGGGGGCATAAGGAAGTAGGCGGTCCTGCAAGTATGGCTCTGAGACACTGAATCCTGTCTTGGAAACAGTTTGGTTTTAATGGCTGTTTGGTTGAAATGGATCAGAGCAGTGGGGTACAGAAGGGGAGGTGCCATTGATGCCCCTTGGCTCTTTCACCCTCTTTTTGTTCACCAGCAAAAAAAAAAAAAAAAAAAAGCTGTTGAGTAGAAAGCTGCGGGTGAAATGAATTGGAACCATTTAAGCCCCTCTTTTCTGTTTCCTGCCACTTTTTTGCAGGGAGCAGAAAGCAGGCGCTAAAACTTTAAATGGCTCACAAACCAATACTAACCAAACTTCAGAAATGTGTTCCATGTTCATCCTATCCATTATCATTTTATCACTTCACTCTGACATGTTTCAGTCCTCCCGAATGCATATAGAGTTTAAGCAGGGGTAGTCAAACTGCGGCGCTCCAGATGTCCATGGACTACAGTTCCCATGAGCCACTTCAAGTGAACGCTGGCAGAGTCTCATGGGAATTGTAGTCCATGGATATCTGGAGGGCCGCAGTTTGACTACCCCTGAGTTAAAGGATGGCTAACATTGCTTCGGAAATCAAAGCCCATGTACTTAACCGCAGCTTTCAGTGGTACCAGAACTCCAAGATTAGGACACAAGACACCTTGTAGGTTAACTAATTTATTAATGGCTGCCTCTCAGCCCAGCAACTGGGTTAATGCTCCTTAACCACCAATGGTGCAGCCCCCCCCCAACCCACCCAGCGGTTTGACTTGATAACCATCTTCAAGTGGTAGCAGGGCTATACCCGGGCACAGGTATAAGGCATGAAGATGAACTCCAGATCATTCCAAGGTGTCTTCGGGTTTCCATTCATTTAGTCACAAACACTCTGGCCGAGGACTATCAGTAGCTATTTCAAGCACCATTTTCAATTCAGAGAGCAAGAGAATTACAATCAGGTAATGAAGTGAATCAGCAATATGGTATGCTGAGCAAAAATTGTAAAATGTAGCCACCGTTAACAATTCCCAGCAGACTGTTCTTGTTGCCTTCAAGCCACTGTCAGATTATTGGTGTGCTCCTCTGTTTCTGGTGGTGGTGCGGGGGGGAAGGGGGTATGCCTCCAGACTCCTTAATTTTATCTGTCTGACTGTCTAGTTATTTATTTAGTTATTTAGTAAATTTCTTACAAAAGTTAATTGAAACTTCCTAGTGATGTTTACAACACACAGGACACATATACAGTGACAGCAGAGGCATAACGTCATCAGTGCCCCATTGTGCCCATGCACCATCTAATGTGCAGTGTACACCTCTGAAGATAATGGCCAGGCCATGAGCCATGGCATGCCACTTAAGGTTTTACTGCTGAGATTTGTGCCAGCCCTGTCTAGCAGGTAGAAGGGGTAGACTGTTGAGTTTCCCAATCAAAATGGTGTGTTCATTTAAAGCCAAGTAGCTTATCCTGTGTCCTAACCGGGACTCAGAAGCTAAGCCTGATTAATATTTGGATGGGAAGTCCCCAAGGAAGTCTCGGGTGTCTGCACAGAGGCAGGCGATAGCAGGCCAACTTCCAATGTGTCTTGCCTTGAAAGCCCTTCAGGGCCTCCACAGGCTGGCTGAGATTTTGTGGCACTTGCTGTTGTGTTCTGGCTATCAGGCTTAACCCGAGGTGTCAGGCTTCATCAGCCATCCAGCCAGGCCAGGTTGGAAAGACTGATGTTCAGTATAGCAGGCAGGTGAGCTCCAAACAGGGTGGTCGGTGGTCCAGTCTGAGGTCACAATGTTCAAGAGGTTTGGCAGTATTTCAGGCAGGGGTCAGGCAAGGTGGGTGTCGGCTTGAGCATCGCTTCCACTCAAGTCCAAAGTCTCAGCTCCACTAATATATATTGCTGAAAGTTTTAAAAAATGCAGATTTCAGAAATCGTGCTCCTCTCTTGTTTTTATGTGATTTATCTGTCAGTGAGCTGGTCACCATATTAAAATCACCAATTATTAAAGAGTCGGTGTCTGAAAATTCCTGATATGAAAAAGTACAATCTAAATTCCTGGACAAAAGCTTTATTGAAAGTATGGCATACATATGAAAAAGGACTATGCTCATCTACCAGCCTATTGAAATCACCTGTAGAGGCTTATTTATCAAGGCCGCAGGATAAGGATCTCTTAAAAAGGACAGGAAAAATGAACTTGTAGACATACGCTGGCTGGAATATAATCAACTATTATCTAGAGATTCAACAGAATTTGTCGAACAACCAGATTTGATTGCTCCCCTCTCTGAGTTTGAAAATATTCTTCTTTTGAATAAACCCCATAAAGGTAAAGGTAAAGGTATCCCCTGTGCAAGCACCGAGTCATGTCTGACCCTTGGGGTGACGCCCTCCAGCGTTTTCTTGGCAGACTCAATACGGGGTGGTTTGCCAGTGCCTTCCCCAGTCATTACCGTTTACCCCCCAGCAAGCTGGGTACTCATTTTACCGACCTCGGAAGGATGGAAGGCTGAGTCAACCTTGAGCCGGCTGCTGGGATTGAACTCCCAGCCTCATGGGCAAAGCTTTCAGACGGCTGCCTTACCACTCTGCGCCACAAGAGGCTCATAATAAACCCCATATGCAAGGGCAAATATATAAACTCCTCTTAAAACTTGACACTGAAGAGGAACAAGTCAAAGGCTGCTTGGTAAAATGGATGCAAACCTTTGGAGCAGTCCATGGAGGATTGGGAAAGAGCGTGGTGTAAAATCCCTAAACAAACAAATAGTCAGATGTTACGGGGAAATTGGTACAAAATGTTTTACAGATGGTACATCATGCCCAAAGTTATAGCCAAAATATCTAAAGGGTACAATAACAAATGCTGGAAGTGTAATAACAGCGTTGGTTCCTTCTTTCATATGTGGTGGAATTGTGAGTCAGCGAAAAGCTACTGGGCTAAAATTCACATGATACTGCAGGAAATATTCAAGGTTGGCTTTCCATTAAAGCTGGCATCCATGCTGCTGAGTATGCATCCCGAGGAGCTGCCACATACTGCATGGAACTTATTCTTCCACACTTCCACCGCAGCGAGACTGATCTGGGCGAAAAACTGGAAATCGATGGAGGCCCCCTCTATTGTGCAATGGCTTGATAAACTATCTGAACTTGCTAAAATGGCCAGACTTACCTGCTTGATTAATCGAAGGTCAACGGATGTATTTGATGAACAATGGAGCCAATATTTGGACTACCCAAAGAAAGGTAGCTAGAGGTATAATAATACCATTACTAAATAGAGAAAGCTAGGAGTGTCATGTATCTTAGATGTAGTTGCGAATTATTCAGGTATCCTTCTGTTATATTGTTTCTTTATCAAATAAAATAAAAATCCAAATACTAAAAAAAGAAAATTCCTGATACCTTTGAAAGAATCGTTGAAAAATTTATTCTTAGCATTGTTGGGAGCATAGTTAATATAAAGTTCTGTCCATCTGGTAATTTCATTCTTAAAGACAGAAGACCATCCGGGTCATTTATTAACAGCTCAGCTTTGACGTTATGGTTGGTAACATAGAATACGGCTCCTCTTTTCTTGACTTTTGCTGATGCAATACAATTAACTCCCAGTTTTTTCATCTGTAGCACATGTTGATGCTTTTGCTTAATATGAGTTCCTTGCAAGTGAATGATGTCTGCTTTAGATTTCTGTAAATGGTTAAATAATCTGGACCTTTGGGGGGAAGCATTTAGGCCAGCTCTCCTAATAAAACTGAGACCAGAGTTTCTTGCTCTCATTCTGCAAACACTATTCCAGTTCTGCTAATTGCCTGTGAAATCACACAGGGGTGTTCCTTCTGTGTGCTGACAGTTCTTTCTGTCCCCCTGGTGCCAAGCTGTCAGTCTGATCACCAGCAGCTGGTCCTGAGCAGGGCGGATCCCTGGGAGAAGAGGCTTCTGCTCGTACTTCTGGCTCAGCAGCCCAACTCCTCCCTCCTGCTCCTCTTCCAAGGAGTCTGCAGTCTGCAGCTGACTCAGGACACAACTGGTCTCCAGGTGACAGGGACCAGTTCACTTGAAGAAATGGCCACTTTGGAAGTGGGACTGGATGGCATTCTAGGCCACTAAAGTCTCTCCCCTCCCCACACTCCCCCTCCTCAGGTTTGATGGACTGGTTGCAAAGAAAATGCAGCCTTCTGATTGACCATACAGTTATTGGAGATTGGCTATAATTTTGCATTCTGCAGACACAACCGGAGAAGTTGCAACAGCCCAGGTGAGGCTGGATCCTGGGGGGGGGGGGCTCATGGAGGGGCTGACTGTCCCATCCAGCCCAAGAGAGTCCATGATCTGGCAGGGCTTTAGGGGGGCCTGCTATCGAGTTTGGCCTCCCAAGAAGGACTCCGATAAGGGCTGGACATGTAGAATATAGAGAATGTAGCTTAGTGATGTATATTGCTTTCATTGCCTACTCTGGTTCCTATCTGGTTTCGCAACCTTCCCCCATAAGTCTTCTCTGTGTTCCGGGAATATAGGCAAGTGTCCTTGATAGTTATGTGTTGTGGTGCTTGTGGCATTTAAAGACCTCCCGTCCACCCCTGGATTCCCATGGAGAGGACATGGTTAAGAGGATAAATACAGTTGCTACATTGCTTGCGGCCAGTTCTGACAATGTATTGATCTGGTTTACTTGCCTGATTCAAATAAAATTGATCTTTTGCACTAAGTCAAGGATCCTTTTCTCGAGCAATCTGCAGAAGCACCACATCCAGTGGACCTGGCAACCCTATGAAATGATCTCTGTCACCTAGAGATCTCCAGCTGCCACCTGGAGGCTATCCAATATGAGCAACAGGTAACACTGTGTGAAGGCCACATCATATTAATTAGGAGTCACTGTGTGGTGTGCGGTTGTTTGCTGTCTGACAACCAGGAGATTGGCAGTTCTGTGTGTCCTACAGCTGAGTAGATTTACTACCAAGGATATCTTTATACTGAAAGCAACCTCTACTCCCAATAAAGCTAATCCCAGCCAGTTTAGCCTCCCCAGCCTCTTCACGGGCCTTCAGCAGGCCTTCTCCTGCCAATCAGCTTCTCTTGGGGCTATTCCCAGGCTACCCCACTTCACACCCCACCCACGGACCCCTTGGAGTCAGACAACTGGTTCTGTCTTCTAAGGCAGTGGTCCCCAATCTTTTTATCACCGGGGACTGGTCAACGCTTGACAATTTTACTGAGACCCGGGGGGGGGGGTAGTCTTTTGCTGAAGGACGTCACCGCCGCTGCCTGAGCCCCTGCTCCACTTGCTTTCCTGCTGGCACCCCTGACTTCCCGCTACCCGCAGCAGCTGCGCAGTGCCACACCAAGGGGGAGCCCCAGCCTTGGCGGCTGCTAGAGACCACCAAAGGTGAGCCGGCAGCAGAGTGGCAGGGCAGCCCCCAATGCAGCAGCCGGGGAAGAGGATGAGGAGGAGCCATGGCCCGGTACTGACTGATCCACGGACCGGTCCCGGTCCCCCAACTGTGGGTTGGGAACCACTGATCTAAAGGCTTCTATTGGATATAGAGTCAATAATTCTGATCTGGTAAGGGAGGGGTTTTCACCCAACAACGAAAGCCTACTGACTGAGGGAAAACTTCTCCCCCAGAGGTAAAAGAGATCTTGGGTATTTTCATTTCTCAGTTCAGGGAGGCAGGATCACATTTTTCCTATTCCTGCTTCCTTTGTAGGCATGCCTCTCTGCTCCAGTTCTTGCTTGCCTCTGATAATGGAGAGCACATTTTTTCTAGCTCCGCTAGCAGGCCTTGATCCTAAACTTATCTACTTACCCTTTCTTTCCCTTTTTCTTACTTTCTCTCTCTGCTTGCCCTCCTTACTTGTGCTTCTAGTGGATGGGGCTTTATTTAGTCCCTCAAAGTTTAAATTGAGTCCACGGTTTCCTGCACAGACTCATTCTCCCCCCCCCCGCCCCGCCCCCTCGATGGTGTTCCTGCATGTGGGAGCAAATTCAGCAAGAAATGGCAAGAAGAGAGGAGGAATTCCTCTTGGAAGAGGACACTGCACCACACATTCTGGCGGGCAACGAACAGCTGCCTGGGCTGGCAGGCGCACCTCCTAAGGCTACCCTGTGTTTGGTCAAAGCAGGGAAATCTGAGGCTCCTGAAATGGTGTCGTTTGAAACCGATGCAACAGCTCATGACCCAGTAAGACCCGATGGGCAAAACCTTTTACTGGCTGATTTTTTGGAGGCCATTAATAAATCTATTTCTAGACAGCTCCACCCTATCTGGTGCACCCTGGGAGATAGAAGCAGGGGCCATTCTGACTCTTGCCCCTCTCCCCCTACCTCTAGGGGTTATGAATCAGATATGTCTCAACCGAGACGATCCTGGCCCACTGAGGCAGCAAGAAAGAGACTCTATGCTCATACTGAGGTTGGATCACAGCATTCTTTTGACTCAGATTCAAATAAAACTTCCAAACACGATACAGAGTTCCTTACAGATGAAGAGCTGGAAGTTGATATTGAACTTCCTGAACCCTCCAAATGATTATTTAAGATGGAGGATTATTCTTCTATCAAATCATCTATCAAATCCCCTAGAGTAAGGGCCTAGCAGACCAAAGCACCCCAAAGAGTAATCTGAGTTCTTCCCACCAGTAGATTCTTCCCTCAGGAATTTTCACTTCCCTGACTATTTTAAAAGACAGCTTAAGAAGGAATGGGTCAAACCTATGGCCAATAAACAATTTCCCTCTTATGCTATGAGTGGTCCTTCTCCCCAGAGTTATAGGGAGACATCTTCATTGCCCCCTAGAAGTTGTAGATTCTTTCCTCATATTGTTTACTGTTTGCCTGTTAGCGCTTTTTGCTGTTACTGTTCCTTTTCCTGTTTTTTTTAGTATGATGTTTGAATAGTGAGTTTTTAGGTATGATACACTGATAGGTGGAATTCCTAGTACAGTGTTTGAAGTCTCGACTTGGAGCAGAGAGGCACAGCTGCACAGGAAGCAGGAAGAGAAAAAAAGGGAGCCTGCCTTCCTGAACAGAGGAATGAAAACACTCAAGATGTCTTCCTATACCTCTGGGGAGAAGGACCCCTCATAAGTAAGACCACTGCTCATTCTCAGCAAACAGGAGTTGTTGGATCCAACCCATCACGAACAGTAGTCAGGAAAGTATTTGCAAACTTTTTGGAACATTCAAGATATTGATGACACACTGCAGGATGATACAGCAGAAAGTTTTGCAATGAGTTCTTGCAGATGGAATGCCACTTACTCTGATTATTCAAAGTGAAGAGGCAATTATTTCAAAATGGCAACCTTAGTGGCACCCCGTAACACAAGAGATTCGTAAAAATCTATGTATTATAATATCCTATAATAATATTTCTCCCAAGAGGTGTAAATGCAAAATGGCCCAGAAATATTGGACGATGATGAATGAAGAAATTAAGGAAATGATACATATGCAGCCCAGTTCTTGACTCATTGGTTTGTCTTTTAAATTTGATAAAGTCTGAAGTGCTGGGATAAATGTCTGATATGGCAGTAAACCTGCCAGTCGCTGCAAAAATAGCATATGGCAGACACTGGAAAGCATGACCAGAGCTGTCAAAAGGGGGATGGCTTGTTAAAAAAATATGGAAGATAATTAAATCAATAACCTTGACAGTTTGCATGAAGTCAACCTCTGTTCTCCAATTAACTGATGAAATGCAATGGTGTCTCGTGAGGGGGGGCTGTTCACTCTATCTGTGTAGGAAATGTCATACAACTATGTCTGGATCCCATCAGCTTTTCACTGAATCTAGATTGAAAAAACATTCATTTTGATCTTTCAAAGGAGGAAAAATCAAGTGAGATTGTCCCTTTTTCCTTTTGTGCCAGATAAAAGAGCTGGTAGGGTCCAACCCTAGATGTGCTTCCATCGTACTCTGTATTCACTGATCAAAAAGTTGTGTTACGGTGCCATCCTCAGTAGAATTATTCCAGTCTAAATAAATCGAGCCCTGACCTGGGTAGCCCAGGCTAGCCTGATATCACCAGGATGTCAGAATCCTGTGGTTTCTGCCATTATTTAGGATGGTTATATAACTAGGATATGTAGAGTTTCATCCCTCTGTAGGAGATAGGGCTGGGTGCTTCAGCTGCTTTGGCGATCACAGAAGCCCAAGGCAGGCAGCGCTTTGGAGGGCAAGGGCGGTGCCAGCCAGTACCGCCCCTTCCCTTGGCGGCACTGGCCGCCTCAGGCTTCCATGATCGCCGAAGCAGCCGGAGCGTGCTGAAGAGCCCAACCCTAGCAGGAGATGGGGGTAGCTTGTCTCCTTCACTTTAGTTTGTGTTCCTGATGTTCTACCCTGCATTTCCATTCCCCCCTCCCCTTTCTCACCTCTAAACTTTGTTCTTTTTCCCTTCTCCCTTGAAGCCCAATTCTCATCTGCTTCTTAAAACTGTTTGATGTTTCCCTGTTCATGCTGGATTCCTGAGTAACCGAAGATCCTCAAACAGATCTTGGAAGCTTACCCAGGCCTGCCGTGACTTGTTATTTGATGGGAGACCTCCGAGGAATACCAGGGTTACGACACGGAGGTAGGCAAAGTTGGACTGCCTCTGAATGTTTTGGCTTGAAAACGTTATGAAGGCACCATAAGTCAGTTGTGATTGGCTGGCAGGAAAAAAAGATCAATTGCTGGATTCACTCTGTAGGATTGTACTGGCCATGCTTGTCCAGGGGTATGCAAATGTGCCTCCCTGGCCATGGCCCCAACTGGGTGGAATGAGCTGCCCATTGAGACTGGGGCCGGATGGAACGATCTAACTTCCACAGGGCCTGCAAAGCGGCACTCCTCTGCCAGGCATTTGGCTGAAGACAGAGCCGGTCACCATGTAGTACAGCCAACAAAATCTAGGGGGCTCCCTCCCTCCCTCCACCTCCAGGTCACTCCTGCTATTAACACTATAAGAAATGGACAAAGAAACAGACAAAAACAGAGCTTTTCAAGTTTTAATATGGTGTTAACTGTGATTTTATAAAGTACTAGGAACTTTAGTGTGGTTGAAATACAGCGGGCGCTAGGTGGGGGATAAAGTGGCCGCGGGAGGGTGTTGGACGGTTCCTGGCTTGGAGGGGTGGTGGCTGTCGGCCTGGGACCCCCCTCCCCATCCTGGAGACTCACCAGGTCCCAGGCATGCAGCAGCATGCAGGAGCGCAGGTGGGCAGTCGGGTGAGTGCGGGCTCCGAAGGCTTCGCGTGTCAGTTCAGTGGCGGGATGCGTCAGCTAGGAGCTAGGAGCAGCTCCGCGGCGTTGGGCGAATCATGGCGGCCATCTTGTCCCCTTCGAGTGAGCATGGGCGGCGGTCCAGTGGCAGTGGCACAGTGGTAGCAGCCCACGCAGTGTTGCCATGTTGGGGCGTCGGAGGGAGGCGTCGGCGTGGTGGTGGGCGAGGAGCAGGTCTGCAGGGGTGGCCGAGGAATGGCCACCATCTTTTCGGCATTGAGTTGTCATGGGCGGCGGCTGCGGCGAAGTGTGTTGTTGGAGTGGCGGCGGCAGCAGGGAATTCCGGGACCAGGCGGGGAAGCGGGAGTGTGTAAGTGGCGGTTTGGGGGTGGGAAAGGCGCGGTGTGGGTCGTGTGGAAGCGGATGTTCGGGGTGGGGTGTTAAGGGCTCGGGTGGTGGGTAGGGACACTGGGGGTGGGGGTGGGAAGGGCTGGGGTGGCGTTTGGGGGGGTAGGAAGTCCGCAAGGTGCACTGGCAGGGAAGGGCAGCTGCTGGGCAAAGGGGATGAAGTTCCCCTGGAGCCCAGCGGCGTGGGGTAAGGCTCCTGGCCGGCAGCCATCCGGCAAGGATGGCTGCTTGGGAGGAGTGTAGAGTTAGCGGCAGGCTGTTTGGGAGACGGGCCAAGTGGCCAACAGGGAGGCGCGTTTTGCACGCCTCCCATTTGGCCACTTGGCCCTGGATTGCCACTCTGAGGAGCTCCTGATTCGCTCCTCCAAGTTTTTATCCTGGACAGGTCCCACCCTAACTCCTCCCCAACAGCCCTTACTCAATTATTTAGTCCACGGCGCCCTGCGCCGCAGGTTTAAAGATTATATAATCTTCCATATATATATATATATATATATATATATATATATATATATATATATATATATATATATATATATATATATATATATATATATATATATATATATATATATATATAAAGGTAAAGGTAAAGGTCAAGGTATCCCCTGTGGAAGCACCGAGTCATGTCTGACCCTTGGGGTGACGCCCTCTAGCGTTTTCATGGCAGACTCAATACGGGGTGGTTTGCCAGTGCCTTCCCCAGTCATTACCGTTTACCCCCCAGCAAGCTGGGTACTCATTTTACCGACCTTGGAAGGAAGGAAGGCTGAGTCAACCTTGAGCCGGCTGCTGGGATTGAACTCCCAACCTCATGGGCAGACATGGAACGTATGTTGTAATCCACACTGAGCCACATGTGGGGTCTAGAAAGCCAACTAATAAATAAAGTAAATACATGTTTACATTTAAAGAAATATGTGTTTGAGTTTGCATTTGCATTTGCATGGTGTAGTGGTTAGGAGTGGGGGTCTCTAATCTGGACCACTGAGTTTCATAATTTATTCCTCCACGTGGAGCCAGGTGCATGAACTTGGGTTAGGCATAGTTCTGAGACCTCTCTCAGTCCCACCTCTCTAACAGAGAGTAAGCTTGGTGTACTGGTTGGGAGTGTGGAATTCTAACCTGGAGAGACAGGTTTGATTCCCCACTCCCCCACATGCAAACAGCTGGGTGACCTTGGGCTTTCCACAGCATTGATAAAGCTGTTCTGACCGAGCAATAATATCAGGGCTCTCTCAGCCTCACCTAACTCACAGGGTGTCTGTTGTGGGGAGAGGAAAGGGAAAGCAATTGTAAGCCACTTTGAGACTCCTTCAGACAGAGAAAAGTGGCATATAAGAACGAAATCTTCTTCTTCTTCTTCTTTTTCTTCTTCTTCTTCAGGGTGTCTGTTGTGGGGAGAGGAAGAGAAGGCAAATTTAAGCTGCTTTGAGACTCCTTCGGGTAGAGAAAAGTGGCATATAAGAACCAACTCTCCTTCTTCTTCAGTAATCTCAGGGTTCTCTCAGCCTCTCCTCCCTCAGAGGGTGTCTATTTTGGGGAGAGGAAGAGAATGCGATTGTAAACTGCATTGAGACTCCTCCTCCTCCTCTTCCTCCTCCTTTTTTATAAGATTCATTTTTTTAAAGCAGGTGGCTTGGTTTAACAGCATAAGGCAGAGACTGAGAATCATATAGCCCAAGTTGATTTGTTCACTGTTTCTACCTTGAAAAAGGAGCAGCACCTTTTCTTTCCTCCCCCCCCCCCCACAAGTGTTTTAAAGATCCATCATTTTGTGCCTTTTCTTTATTTTACTGCCCAGTTTCCCTTGTGCAGGCTGGTGGGCTACCGCAGAACACGCATTCCCTTGCTCTTTCTTCATTGCGAGATCTCTTGACTTGCAAAGCCCCAGAGAAGCCCGATGGCCCTGCACAGGAAGGAGACCATAATTACTTCAGAGTCATGTGCCTTGCTTATATCACCCTCTGTATTCTGGTGAGGATTAGAACCAGCACTGGGTCTCTTGATTTGATTAGAAAGTGTGACATGTGCATTACTTTCCGAGTCATTTTTATGTGGAGCAAGAGGGCAAGTGGAATGCATAAATGAATCATCATGTGCAGAAAATACACTCCCTTGGGCCGTCGTCTAGGAGACCTATGGGTACACGTTTTATAGATACTGAGGAGGTTTATTGTGCGCCTCAGCCTCAAATTATATATTGGCTACTATTTGCTATTAAAGTCAGATCTTATTAAGATAACAGAGCCATTACAGTCTGCTTGGTTATTTACGGCTAATAATGTTTCCTTAATGTTCTTTATGTTCTAACCAAGAATGAGGTCTTTTTTATTAGTACACAATAAAGTGAATACATGTTGCCAAGCCGTGGTTTCCTTCCTCTCTTAAATGCAGACCTCCGTAGACGTACCTCGCAGGGTTGCTGCTGCCACGCTCTCCACCTAGGGACAAGCAGCCCTCTTGTTAAAAGCCTTGTAGTCTGTCCAGGGAGGCAGTCTGTGAAATCATGGAGGGCACTGAGAGAAAACTTTCCCCAGCTGGCAAGTTGCGCTGATGTGTGACGGCTGGAAGCAAATCCACCAGAGAACCTTTTGACTGTGTCTGTAGAGATGGAAAAGAACTCTGCTTGCTTGGATAGTTTCCCTCAAAAAAATCTTACTGGAGTGGAATAATCAACTTCTAATACCTGGAGATTTTGGGGGTGGAGCCAGGGATGTGCAGGGCTTGGGGTGGGGAAGGACCTCAATGGAGTCAAAAGCTACAGGGTCCTGCCTCCAAAGCAGCCATTTTTCTCCAGGGGAACTGATCTCTGTTGCCTGGAGATGAGCTAGGAGATCCCCAGGAGAGATGGGATAGAAGGTCCCCACCTGGGGAGTGGCATCCCTACTTCTAGTTCTGATTCCAGCAATCGGAGCATGTAAGAGCAAGCAGAAGACTGGAACCACCAGTATTGTGTGTGATTAATCCTGAGCAATTCCAACTAAGGCAGCAATCTTCAGCTTTTCCAGACCTGGGACCCACCTTTCACCTGTGGGCAACTGTACATGGCCCACCAAAGTAGAAGGACACAACAGGAAGTCAGAGGATCTTAAAGGAACATGACAGGAAGAGGAGGAGTCTGAGTTATGTCCTCACCAAGAGGATTCCATGCCTCAAATATGAAGGCTATTAAATTCTGGTAGACTTTTGATAAAGTTAATATCCTGAAAGTTAATAGAATACCTAGTTAGGCTGATAAGTGCAGCGTGCTGCTGAGTGCACATTCTCCAAGGTGGTACTTGACTAATATTGAAACTATTTATTAGTGCACTTAATTCTACACATAAAGAGGTAAAGAGAAGATTCCTATTCTAATCTAAATAGCTGAATGGGGAGAGATACTAGAGGCATCCCTGCATCCATCATGTTGCAGTCTTGAGGAATGTTGAAGAGAGAACTCAGGAAACAGGAAATTTCCCTCTAGGGATAGGTCAGAGAGATCAAAGGTGAGTGACCATTGTTCCTATCGATCTCACTAACTCTATGGTGAAGAGAGTTCCTGTTAGAGGCAGGAGAGGATGCACAGAGAGTTTTATCCAGCCAAGTATATGTGGAAGACTGGGAGGTGGAGCTGGAACCAGCTGTGACAGACAGGAAAGGAAGAGAGAGAAACCAAGTGAGAACTTTTTCAGGGTCATTACCAAGTCATCTATGGAAGTGTGGTCCCCCCACTACTTGTGCCTTCTTTAGAGGGCTCCACAGTTAAGCCAGCAGAACTTTCACACAGAGTGGAATCGAACAGTCCTGGCATATTTTACCACAACTGTTGTTTTGTGAAGTAGGCCCACATGGTTTTTAAAAAGCACACACAACTCCCACCAATGGCACTGGAGGCTCTGAAGGGTAAAACTGTGCAATCGATGCCAGACCGTGGACATTGGCCAGTTGCGAGACTGGAAATCATGGAGGCAGTGGTGCCGTTCATGGCTCTCCCACGCGACCCGAAGAGAAACCAATCCGTGCCACGACCACTTCATTCTAGCTGTGTGGAAGTGTAGATGTATTGGAAGCCACAATGTGTATAGATCTGTCAGAATAAGGGGCTCTGGAGGATGTTTGGTCGCTTTTCTTAAAGTCTGTTTAAACAGGAACGGCCCATGCATGACAGTTCAGCTTCTCTAACTTCCCATTTCATGGATCTTCAGGGCATAGAATAGCTCTAATTAAATTAATTGCAAACTGGGGAGTACTCCCCTATTCCTTTTACATAGATATGCATATAGCAAGTCATTTATTATTACAGCCATAATATCCTTTCTATCATGTAGGGTTGCCATCCTGAAGGTAGGACCTGGAGTTCTCCTGGATTTACAAGTAATCTCCAGATTATACATATCTGTTCCTCTGGAGAAAATGGGATCTTTAGGAGGCAGGTTCTATGGAATTACAACCTCACTGAACTCCCTCCCCAAACTCCTCCATCCCCAGGAATTTCCCAACACAGAATGGACAACCTTAGTTTCATGGAAGTCAGGGCAGTGAAAACAAGGTTGCTTATAAGCCATATCTTGAACTAGATCCAGACCTGCTTGCCTGACTTGAATGGCCCAGATCTCAGCAGCTAAGCAGGGCTGGCCCGGATTATTACTTGGATGGGAGACTGCAAACAAACACCAAGGTCACTCTGCAGAGGAAAGCGATGGCAAACCACCTGTTTGTCTCTGGCTTTGAAAAACCTACCGGATTGCCATCACTTGGCTGCCACTTGATGGTGGATTCCACAGAGAGACAGACCTGCTTGGTCATTGCAAATGATGCGACATGGTTTTCCTGTGGAACCAGAAGGCATAATGGAGAGAGTAGATCTGGGAGACCCACGTTTGAATCCAGATTCTGCCCTGAGAACTTGCTGGGTGGCCAGCTTGACCTACCTGTTAGGGAGTGATGTACTGAGGATACCAAGAAGAAGAGGATAGTGATGCTGTAAGTCCCCACAGGAGAGCAAGGCAGGGCAGGGTAGACACAAGTAAGGAAAGAATGCCTATGGATTCTACCCGCAGGCTGGATTGAGGAATACTTTCCAAGTAGGGTCTATTTGTCAGCCGACTGGTAATATTTTGGCACATTTGCAAGTCTGAAATATGCAACCCAAACACTTTGTTTGAACCCCACTTATTAAGTACAATATAGCATTTACACAGGGCAGGTTAAGGGGTTATGAATCTATTACATAGGTTCATCTTTGTAGTGTTTGGGGAATATCTCCAGAATGGCTTTATTTTGAGAAGTTGCAATCAATTCAGGTAATGGAAAAAAATGATCTGGCTGCAGGTTATAGGACACCAAACTTATTTTATGTGGATTCTAAAATATTGATCGATGCGCCCACATGTGCCTTGCAGATTTATCAGTCGCGCATAAAATTAATGCCGCTTCCAAATTGATCTTTAAAATCTATTTCGGGGCACGTGTCACTTATTGAAAGCATAGCACTGCTTTTAATTTTGCTCCAGGGGAAGAAAAACATTTAAAGCCAACATTATTACTTGTCACAAAAAGCAAACAGATTTGATGTTTGCGCCCAAAAGAAAATGCAAAGCTAGGCCAGCTGTTTGATATAATGTTAATATCGTTCGATTCAGGATTGCCAAAACCAGCTGAGAAAATTCCTGGAGATTTGGGGAAAATACTTGTGGAGAGTGGAAACTGAGGAGGGGATGAACTCATCGGGGCTGTGATATCATAGAGCAGGTGTGGCCAAACTGTGGCTCTCCAGATGTTCATGGACTCCAGTTCCCATGAGCCCCATTTTCTCTAGGGAAACTCATTTCTGGAGTCTGGAGAACAATTGCAATTCTGGGTCACCACCAGGTCATCACCTGAAGATTGGCACCTGTAGGTCTATTCCGTACAGTCTAGAAGAAGCTGAAATTCCAGAATGACATCCCATCTACTGGCCTCCCTCCCTCTCCACCCATCCCGAGCACTTATCCAGGATCTTCACAAGACAGAACTGACATCCCTGTTATGTAGGCGTGCCTGTAACAAGCCTGATGTGTAAAGTTTTAACCAGCTTTTGTGGCCAGTGCTACTCAGCCACTCCGCCATCTAAGTTCGGTGGTCTTGATCTGAAGGTCTGGAGGCATCTGCCAGAGCCCGTGGTCCTGACCTTCAGAATAATTGCCTTTCCACAGTCAGCTGACATTCCAGGTTCTGTCCCTGGAATCACCAGTAAAAAAAGAAAAGACAAAAAAGTTCTGGTGCTCTGAAAGACCCCGGTGCCTATGACCCAGGAAAACTGCTGCCCGTCTGAGTAGGTGATACGAACCCTCATGGACCAGAGGTCGGGTTCAGTCTGGGGAAAAAAAGATACCTTCAGGACTCACAATCTCAAGCACGACACCCACAGCTTGTACATGGCTCATTTTTTAAATCAGACATTTGTATGGGAGAAACTTCTCCGTCTGGAAACTCTGCTGTTAGGTTTAGGATGAATGCACATGATTGCTTTCCAGCATTCTAATCTCATAGTAACAAGCACATTGGGAGATATGCATTTTGAGGCCTTTAAAGAGTTGTTCAAACAAAGGCAATTACGCAAGGAGTGTTTGTTAATAATATGCTTGACACACAAACCGTAATAGCCTACATATATAAGCAGAATAACAGAGTGCGACAAAAAACATCCCTCTCAAAATGTTCATTGATACTTTGAAGTATCTTGGATTTAATTAGTGTGAAAACAGATTGTTGCTTTTTTTTTTTTAAGCTGAATAACCATTTACCTTCCTGGTGGGTATATAACCTGTACCCGCTGCCATTTTGGAAAAAAAGTGCTATATTTTAAATCGACTCTGCCCACGTTGAGTTTGCCTAAAGTCCAATATCACCTTTAAGCAAACAAAGATTTATTCAAGGTTTAAGCTTTCAAGACATTTTGTCTGACGAAGGGTGCTTGCACTCGAAAGCTCACGCCTTGAATAAATCTTCGTTGGTCTTTAAGGTGCTCCTGGACTCTATTTTTGCTGTACTACTTCAGACCAACATGGCTACCCATTTGAATCTTTGCCTATAGAGTCAGTCTCAGGTGATATAAAACTAATAATGAACTAGGGGCGGGGTCATGGCTTATTGATAGAGCACCTGTGTTATGCGCAGACGGTCCAGGCTCAGTTTGCAGCATCTCTAGCATAAAGTCGACGTGAAAAGACATTTTTGCCTTGGATGCTGGAGAACCGCTGCTTTACAACCATTACTAATTGTAATGGGCCATTTAAGCCTGTGTACCCTACACAGTGTGTGTAAATGCCAACTCAGCACAAGATAGCTTCAGACAGAGTCCTTTTCAGGTTTTCACAGTGATCTGTCCTGTGGGATTCTCTTGCCTACACAGGGATATACAGTTGCCAAGTGTGTCTATAGCAGGGGTAGTCAACCTGTAGTCCTCCAGATGTTCATGGACTACAATTCCCATGAGCCCCTGCCAGCTGACGCTGGCAGGGGATCATGGGAATTGTAGTCCATGAACATCTGGAGGACCACAGGTTGACTACCCCTGGTCTATAGCACAATGTATAATACTAAGGGCCACAGCGCTCTGCAGGAGGGGCATTCCTTGTTAAACATTTTACGTCTCAAAAACTAGAGCCCTTGATTCTCTGTTTTTCTTCTTTAAACAAAAAAAATTCTCTCTTTCATTTCTCTTTCCGAGAGAAATCAATGCACCCTTCCATACAGTTCTTTTGTATTACCCACCGGTGGGAGGTGGGTGCTCAAGTGGAAGTTTTGGAAAGACATTGGTTTTGGTTCTCCTCACTGGCAGTCTTCAAGCATAGGTTGGATGCACTTTTCTTGGATGCTTTAGGATGCTTAGGGCTGATCCTGCGTAGAGCAGGGGGTTGGACTAGATGGCCTGTATGGCCCCTTCCAACTCTATGATTCTGTGATTCTATGACATTGTTCACCTTTGAGCCTCGACAGCAGCCTTTCTCAACCAGGGTTTTTTGATGGTCCCGGAAGGGTTTCCCGAAGGGGTGGGAATTGATTAATTAAAAAAAAATATTTTTATTGTTGAACATTTATTGGGTGATATGACCATATACGGTCATGTCAACCCCCCTCCAAATCTGGCCAGTGATGGGCCTGGAGGGGATGAGAAGGGGTGGGTGTGTCCACAGCTCTGCTTTCCAACCTGTTTTGCACTTCTGGGATCTCTCAAAGCCTGAAGAATGTTTTAGGGGTTTCTTAATGATAAAGAAGTTGAGAAAGGCTGTTCTCCAGTGTGAAATTCTGAAGCACCTCCCTTCTTGCCCCACCTCTCTTTGATCTTCTCTTTGATCAAAACAGAATCAGTTGAAATAGAGTCCAAGGAAGAAGACGAAGAAGAGCTGTTTTTTATACCCCACTTTTCACTAGCCAAAGGAGTCCAAAGTGGCTTCAAACACAACAGATACAACCACTACAACAGACACAAACATTGACAAGTTAAGTTAAACCTCTGTATACTGCCTTTTACCCAAAGGGAGTCCACAATGTGGCAAAGGTAGAACTGTTGGTTCTTGCCTGGAGCTGGATCCTACCCATGAACTTTTCTTTCATGTTCCTCAGTTTCCATATCAAAGCATCGTGTCCCCTAACAAAGCCGTTGAGCAATTGGTCTGCAGGAATGATGCATACAGTTGGTTTTGTTCTTGAATCCAGGGTCCCTATGCAAAAGACATGTTACTGGACAGAGTGCAATTCCCATCAGTCACCCGCTACACTTTCCATGTAAGATAATCCAAGAGAATGACTCCAGTAGCTCAGGCTCTGTTACATATAGACCCTGCCACAGAATCTGTTGCTTTCCTCCCCACCCAAAACCATAGAAACACACAGTCAGAAGAAACATCAAGGAGCATCTAGTCTAACCCCGCTGCACAATGCAGGAAATTCACAACTCCCCAAGGCTGAATATTGACTGATTATTCTGAATCCTACAGGTCCTTCAATGCCCCATGGCAATATTCCTTTCAGGCATACTATTTGAAGCTGACAGGGACATTTTGAAGACTTGTATGTACTAAACTGTTACCTGCACTTGGTTAAACTGGAAACAGATATACAGGGATCATTTTAGTCATATAAAAATGTAGTATTTTCAGTTTACATTGTACTTTATGTAAAAAAAAATTGCAATGTGAGAACAAAGAGGGTTTTCCCCTGATCAGAATTGAGTTTTGGCTAGGGTTGTTGGCTGAAGGCTGGTAATGGTTGGGCAGCTTTGCAGATGACGTGGTGATGTCACCAGCAGTGTATCACCATCACTTCCTTTGTTGACAGGAAGTGACATCAGGACCTCGCTGGTGACACTCTAGTATTTGCAGTTTTGACTGAATGCTGGAATATCCCTGATGATATGCTGATGTCACTTCTGGTCGCACAGGAAGTGATGCCACTGCACTGGGATGCAGGCAATTCCTCCCACTGTTTTCACCACCATTTTATTCCTGCCGTCCAGCTGAGCAGCAGAAGGAAGATCCTGCTAGGTTTTCCTAGTGGGGAAATGGTGATCCTAGTTTAGGCCTGTGTACCCTATGCAGCATGTGTATATATAAGCAGAATAAAATAAAGATTACACACATATTGGAATGCACATCCATTTATGACAATATTTTATTGCCTGAAATAAGATGCTGCTTTAATGAGGATAAACACTTCTGCATTTTGCACATTAAAATGAGGACTATTAATTTAACTAAACAAATACGAGACTATTTGTCTGAAGAATGCTTAATCACATAAGCTATTTATCAGCGTTTGCAAAGGAAATACTGGAAACAACAGTGACATGTCACTAATGTTATAATTCCTTACTGGTTGGGGGTGGGGAATGCCAGGAGCGGGCCCATTTTAATTTGTTTTACATTTTTTCAAGGGAGGGGGAGACCATTTTAAATGCAAGATCTCTTCCAAGGCGTGAGACTTATTGTTAATCACCCAGTGAACACCAAAAGTATTCTATTAGTAGATATTGTGCAGAACATGTGAGTGATGTTCAACATAAATCAGTGAGGTGCATCCAGGGAGATTTCCTCCAAGTTAAGCAGCTGTGATTGGAGCAGTAAAAGAAGGAAGGCCTCTTAGGCTGGACGGGGACTTCATACTGTCATGGTCTGGCTGACAGCCTAGGCTGGCAGGAGCTCCTGGGAATGCTGGCAGGGGCTCCTGGGAATTATAGTCCATGGACATCTGGAGGGCCGCAGTTTGACTACCCCTAATCTATAGGTTAAGGAAAGGGCTTGCAATGCAAGCTGAAGTTTGGGACAGTTCGTTGTCTCCCACTCTAGGTATGTAGGTTTGTCCCTGCACAATTCAAGTGAATCTGGATTAGCCTTTCTCAACCTTTTTACTGTTGAGAAACCCCTGAAACATTCTTTGGGCTTTGAGAAACTGCAGAAGATCATGCAGAATATAGGAAGCAGAGCCACCCAGGGCCCCTCCCCTTTCTACTCCTTCCAGGCCATCATTGGCCATTTTGAAAGGGGTAGGTGGGTCCACATGATCATACATATTCATATCACCTGATAAATGTTTAACAAATGTAAAAAATGTATAAACAATTAATTAACTCCCACCTATTGGGGAAACCCTTCCAGGGCCATCAAGAAACCCCAGGGTTTCACGAAAGCCTGGTTGAGAACCCTGATCTAGATTGTGGTCTCTGTTGTGGATACAGCTAGTCATAAGGTGGCTTGATGCATGGAAGGTCACACTGCTCTTTGCTTCATTTCCACTGCTATAGGGAAAGTGCATGAAATCAGCCAATATTTGCGGGCACAGAGACAGCAAGCATGCTTGAGAAGTTCCCAGGAAGAGCCTCGGGTCTAGGGGAAAAAAAGAGACCACTAACGAGCTTAATTGGCACCCCACTATTATTTATTCCATTTTTCTCCTTCCTGTTTTTGTTTGTGCCTCATGCAAACAGGACCCAGCTGTGAATTTTCTGGAACATCTCAGAAAATGCCAGAATGACCAATTAGCTTCAAATCCCTTCCCCACTCTTTTTGTGAAGGAGTTATGCGGGGAGTTTTCTTTGCCTTTAGAATACATTTATTTCCCGTCATTCATATAATTTTTCTGTGGGGACGGTTACTGCCTCGTTTTTTAAAATGCAGGCCGAACTGAACATTTCCATGACGTCACCCTGGCTGCCTAGAATGGCAGGGACTCCCTGTAAATACCGGCAGGGCTATTCCACCGTGCCATTCTTCAGAGTCCTTCATCAGATTCTTCTCCGAGGCACCTCAGAACTTGAAGAAAAGAGAAACCGCAGGAGAGCCAAAGGGGCCATTTATTATGCTGACAAGCGCTGGCTCCTCGCATCTTTTGTTCCCTGCGCCTGTCCATTTTCATTGTTGCCAGTGATCGTGCATATGAATCATCATCGCTTGGGAGCCAAAAACTGTTCTTTCTAATGTGCCTGTAGTACATTGTGCACTAGGCTTCTTACTCATTTCCGAACTGCGCTCTGGAGTACCCTGGGGTTCCTTAATGTTCTTGCTTATTTCTGTGAGAAGTTTAATAAAGTTAGACGTACTTCCTTGAAAGTGAGGTGGTCTCCTGGTGTCCACCTTCTGCTACAATGGACATCCGAGAGTCACTTCACACAAGCTCCCTGAGTCTTGGATCTTCTCAGTTTTCCATGGGGTAAGTAAAGTATGTTTACATGCAAATGCTTTCTCACATGGGGTAGGGTCAGTAAAGGTCCTCTCAATCCATCCTTAGCTCTTTTGGGCAGCTTCTTGTCTGGTGGAGTCGTTAGATGGACGAAAGACAGGGGGAAAGAGATACTGTGACAGTTAAAGTGATAGAAAGGGACCCTGAGGGGGAAAAGGTACCTGTGGCCAGATAGGGAGCATCCCTTGCCAACTGAGAAGGAAACATACTAGCCCTTTGATGTGTTAGAAGCTCTTGATTGGAGGATCCAGGTCACACCTGGGATGGGGTCATAGAAGGAGAGTGATCCCAGTAATTAGTACAGGTTAAAAGATATGCCTGATTATATAAACCTGACTTTCTCTACCATAGTTTCGTGAAACCCCAGGGTTTCTTGTGGGACCTGGAAGGGTTTCCTGAATGGGTGGCTCATTGCTTTTTAATATATTTTTAATTAGTTAAATGTTTATTGGGTGATATGACCATATATGGTCATGTCAACTTGTTCCTCCCTCCCAAAATGGCCAATTATGGGCCTGGAGGGAGTGGGAAGGGGAGGAGCCCTAGGTGGGCGTGTCCACAGCTCTGCTTCCCAACCATATCCTGTACAATGGCACCACTTCTGGGGTTTCTCGAAGCCTGAAGAAAGTTTCAGGGGTTCCTCAGTGGTAAAAAAGTTGAGAAAGGCTGATATAAACTAAGATCAGGAAAATCAAGTCCTTCATTAAATGGGATTCACATCCTTTAAAAAAAAATCCATGGTTGTAAGAAATTCCACATCAATTTCTGAAATAAAGTATTAATTTTATGAGCATATCTATAAGGTATATGAAAAGGAATTGCACATAAAACATATATAATCTGCTGTACAATATTCATTTTGGGTGCATCAGTCCAAATCTAAGGATATGCCAGTGATCAACTTGCTAAAAGTTAGCATTATCATGAACTTAATATCTCTGGAAATCATTTTCCAAGATAAGTAATGACATTTGAACACCACCCAGAATATGTTCCATGATAAATACATGGCATCAGCTCTCCCAGTGGCATCAGCTCAGGTTTTGTCCAATGAATCACATAGCTAGACAAATCATCAGAGGCGATAATCACGTTCATTAATATACAAATGGGAGACCCCACAGTAAACAATAAAAGGTCATCTGCGTACAGAATAATTTTAAATTCCAAAGAAGTACATACTAAACCATGATTATTATTACTATTTAATTTAATCTGATAGCACAAGAAGGGATTCCAAATACAACTAAAAAATAAGAAGGCAACCTTGAGAGCAAGTTTGCGGTGTAGTGGTGAAGAGTGGCAGAATCTAATCTGGAACACTGTGTTTGATTTTGCACTCCTCCATATCCGGCCAGCTGAGAGACCTTGGGCTGTTTGCAGATTCGGTGGTCTGTTCTCACCACAGGAAATGATGGAGGTCGGATGGACCCCCTGTTTTTTCCAACTTGGGAGTTCTTTTGAAGACAGGTTCCTGCTGTTACACTGCAAGTTTGGTGCCCTTACCTCAAACCCCCACCTCCAGAACCTGGGAAAGACTAAAAGGGGAATCCCCCCCCTTTCCCCTTTCCCTTTAAATTTTAAATGGCCACATGCTCAGACTGCTGGATCACACGGAACTGGAATTTCTCAATTCAAACAAGTTTGATTTGGCCATTTAAATTTATTGGGAAATGACAATTCAGCTGGTCCAAATCGTACATGCCCCAGTTGCTTCACAAGGTGACTATGGAGAAGGAGATTGTAAGCTACTTCAAGATTCCTTAAGGCAAAAGAAAAAAGAAAGGGATATAAAAAGGCACTCCCCCACTTCTTCGCAGAAGGGAATGGCATAGGGAGATGACTTTAATGAGAATCCTAGATTTGGGAAATGAGTATAGGATTCTAATCTATTTGAAAAAATCACAAGGAAAGCCAAATTTAGTCAATTTAGCAAAAATAAATTTCCTGTATGTTTGTCAAAAGGCTTTTTCAGCATTGAATGCAAGGATGATAGCTTGATAAGACAGCTTACTCTATAAGGAAAATAAAGCTATGACCAACCAAAGATTATCAGAGCCTTGCCTACTGTCAAGCCTCTGTCAAGTTCCCAATAAGCAAACTCATTGTTGACAAGAAGTTTCTTTATTAAGAGAAATGGAGAACAGAAGCAAGGGTTTTCCTTGCTGAAACTGAAATGCAAGCTTATAAGCATACCTTTGTACTTCCTCTGCAACCTTTCCCTCCCGTTCGAATCTTGGGGCATTACACAATGTACCACATCCTGCAGTTTCCCAAATCCAGATTCCAATGCAAAAGTACGTGTAACAACCTAGATACTACGAGCATTCCTAAAAGAATATATCAGCCAAGCAAGGTCAAGAGAAGAAAATACTCTCAATAGATATAATGAAAAAGAGACCTCCTAATCTAAAAAAAATTACACAATTAAAGCAAGGCAAGAAACAGTTCAAGGGAATATCTCATGGTTACCATGGTCAGGTCAAAGAAACATTGCGTGGCAAGATCATGAGAATAATAGACATGTGAACAGGTATAAATCCTTGTAGAAATCCTACCTGGTACAAAGGCTTTAATAATCTTTTGATGCCTGTTAGCACAATGCCTTATTGCTTTTTCTCTGTTGCTTTTCAGTCTCTCTGAGAAGGAAAAGGAAATATTTCCATACTTTAGGGGAAGCTTTATGGTAAAACCATTTTCTAAAACCAGCCACTTCATTGTTCTCTGTCATCAGCATTGATGATTTTGTCCAATGAATGTCGTACCATGAAGCTGGACTCCAGGGCAGCAAAGCAGACATGGATAGTGTCCACGTTGTCAGGAATAGTCCTAATAACCACCAGATGCTTTCAAATGCAAGAGTTCGAAACAACTGGCTGTTCCAGATAATTGGTCAGCAGCCGACATAAAGCCAACAATTTATGGAACATGGGCAGAAAGAGTGAGTGAAGATCAGTGAGGCTTTCTCCACACCAAAGAGCAGGGGCATCTTAGAAGAGAGTGATGGAGTCATTTGACTGCCTTTTATCTCTTCTGAGTAGGAGGCCATAAGAAGAGGGTGAAGATGCTACAGATGCCACAGAAGCTCTGGGTTTTTACAGCTGTCATTTTTAAACCAGGCCGCGGCATTCGTTTAGAGCAAATGCTGGCAGGGGCTTATGGGAATTGTAGTCCATGGACATCTAGAGGGCCACAGTTTGCCCACCCCTGGTATAGAGCATGAATTTGATGCTGGGAATTGGGTTGTCAGCTAGAAAGGGCTACTAAAAACGAAGGGGAATGAAACATCTGCCTGCCATCCATCCCCTCAGGCTAATCCTTCAACTCTTGTCTTGAGAAAAGTGAGCACAGTAGATGCTCGTTCACACTGCAGACGACATTATCTGTGGATGTGTTGTGGGGTCATACAGAGAGACATACCTTGTGAGCGTTGGAGTGAGCAGCACAGAATGCCTGGATGTTGGCATCACTCCAAATGTGATTGGCCAATCAGCAGGCCGCACCCTAATTAGCCCTCCCCCTCCAGCTCCACCCTCCTTCCTTGCCTGCTAGCAGCAGCGCTGCAGCCTCCAGACAGGGCTTTGTGGCTGAAGGGCCGCTGCCGCTGCATAGGATCCGGGGGTGGAGGGGAGGCTTTCCAGCATCCTTTTGGCTGCAAGGCCCTGTTGCCACCTCGCAGAAGGTGAAAACTGGGAATTCAAAGAACCTGATACACAGATTGTTGTGATCATATCACAACAGATTGTTGTGATCAGCTTACTCAACTGGACAACAGTGGGATTCTCAGCCATTATGTGGAACACGTCCACATAATGGCCAAGATGGTGGCTGCTGAGGCCTGGTGCCAAGCCCTGCTGGCTGCACCGCTGCCTGTGTTATGAGGCCATCCCTGCTCTCCAGAGGGCAGGAATGGCTTTGGAAGATGGTGGCGGTGGCACAGTGAGCAGAGCTCAGCCCCAGGCCTTGCCCCCCGCCTCTAACTCTGCTCTTCATATTCTGAGGCTGTTCCCACACTCCTGATGGCTGAGATAGGTAGCAGCGGTGGCAACACAGTGAGTGGGGCTCAATGATGGGACTCCTCAGTTGCCATCTACTGATGTGCTCCCTGTGGCAGGACAATGGTCGTCACATCCATTATCAATTCTGTTACAGGAAGCGAGGCAGTTGATGTGTTCCACCTCAAAAACAAAGAGCCCCCTAGTGGCTCGGGGAGGAAGCAGCAGCCTCCAGGATGGGGGCAGAGGAATTGGCTACCTTGGGAACAGGACCAGGAAAATCCAAACTTTCTATCCACACAGCAGCTATCCAGGGCTTCATGTCAAATCACGTTTGGAAAAGATTAGAGGAACCCTGGGAGGTTCACAAATTAACCCTTTTATTTGAGAAAGCAGGGTAAAATCCAATTCCAACAGTTATCAAACCTTGTGGGAAAAGTAATTATTAGATCCCCTTGTATTGTATGTTATATGAAATATTTGGATAGGCAGTAAATATTTGGGGTTAGTTACATGTTTAGCCTAGAGATGACCCTCATATTTATGGTTCAAGTTCAAGGCATCATAGATAGAATATTAACCTTAGATGGGAGCGATTTTGGTTGAAATTCTTAGTCAGCTCAGAAGTTTACTACCAGAGTCAGAGTTTACTAGCAGTGCCATCCTATGCAATATTCCTTCGGAAAGGGGGGAGTTGAGATGCCCAGCATGGTTTAATAGAGGTAAGATTCATAAGTAACTGAGCAATAAATACAGCTAAGATTGGAATAACACATTTGGTAAGACTTCTGCATAGCTGCCGGTTGGCAAACAGATAATGAAAGAATTAACAGCCCCTTCCACATTTCTCTACCCACATGTACTGTTTGAGGAAATCCGTTTCAATGTATCTGAAGGAATTTGCGTCTACACAAGGCTCAATCTCTCCGTTCTCACTTATACCCAGACTTGAACTTTGTTGGCCTTGGAGGTGCCAGTAGTCTCCATTTGTATGCTAATTTGCTGCCATTCACAGGTTTTACCAACTGGGTTAATCCAATCCTAGCTATATTTATCCCCCAATTATGTATACATCTTGACTTAACTAGCCAGTTTGGTGTAGTGGTTAGGAGTGCGGACTTCTAATCTGGCATGCCAGGTTCGATTCTGCGCTCCCCCACATGCAACCAGCTGGGTGACCTTGGGCTCGCCAAAGCACTGATAAAGTTGTTCTGACCGGGCAGTGATATCAGGGCTCTCTCAGCCTCACCCACCCCACTTGCCCACCCTGACCTGAATAGCCTGTTCTTGTCAGATCCTGAAAGCTATGAGGGTCAGTCCTGGCTAGTAGATGGATGGGAGACCACCAAGGGATACCATGTCCATGGCACAGAGGCAGGCATTGGCTAACCACCTCTAAAGCCAGTTTGGTGTAGTGATTAGGAGTGCGGATTTCTAATCTGAGTTTGATTCTGCACTCCCCCACATGCAGCCAGCTGGGTGACCTTGGACTCTCCACAGCACTGATAAAGCTGTTCTTACCAAGCAGTGATATCAGGGCTCTCTCACCCACCTCACAAGGTGTCTGTTGTGAGGAGAGGAAAGGAAAGGTGAATGGAAGCCACTTGGAGACTCCTTCGGGTAGAGAAAAGCAGCATATAAGAACCTCTTCTTCTTCTTCTTCTTCTTCTTCTTCTTCTTCTTCTTCTTCTTCTTCTTCTTCTTCTTCTTCTAGCCCTTCCTGGAAACTAACCCCAACCTACCCTCTCTCTCCCTATATGTCACCCTTGAGGAAGTATGTTTCAGTTAGGGAAATTAGGCAAATGCCGCCCCTCCCTTTCCCTCCACGCAGCGGGCGCTGGCTGCCTTGGGGTGTGGTGCTCACCAAACTGGCCAAAGCACGCCAGAGTGTGCAACTCTAGTTTCAGTGTATCAGAAGAAGGGTACAGCACATGGAAGCTTCTACCCAAAATCAAACTGTGTTGGTCCTAAAGGTGCCCCTGGACTCAAACTTGGTTCTGTTGCTTCAGACCCTCCTGCATTATTTGAACTTTCATTGTGAAAAAAATCACATTTCTTCCTTTGTTGACTGAATCATAGAATCATAGAGTTGGAAGGGGCCATATAGGCCATCTAGGTGTCAATTTGGTGTAGTAGTTAAGAGTGGTGGCTCTTCAGAGCAGCATATAAGAACCAACTTCTCCTCCTCCTCCTCCTCCTCCTCCTCTTCTTCTCTGGCAAGTTGAATTTGATTATCCACAACCTCTGTTTACAGCCAGCCAGGTGACCTTGGGCTAGTCACAGTCCTGTTAGAGCTGTTATCACAGAGTAGGTTTTTTTCAGAGCACTCTCAGCCTTACCTCCCGCACAGGTTGTCTGCTGCGGGGAGAGGAAAGGAAGGCAATTATAAGCTGCTTTGAGACTCCTTCAAGCACGGAAAAGTAGGATATAAAAACTATTTATCTTTTCTGCCCGCCCCAAACAGTGTATGGGAATTGTATAGGAAGGGGGAAATATTTGCCTTGAGGAGAGAAACAGCTTTGTTCATCCCCGATAGAATGGATTGCCAACAAAAATGGGGTCAGGTGGTGGAAAAGGAAAACCTCTATATAATTCCATTACAATTTATCCCCTCAACATTAATTCTCTAGTCAGCAAAGGAAGGAAATGTAGTGTTAAGGTGCCGACGTCCACACCAAAAGCTCTGCATCTTTGTCATGCGTCATTTCATTTGTGAGTCTGAGAACTGCAGATTTCACGTTTTTCACAGGCAAATATAGAAAGTGGAATAAAACAAGATTTATGCATATATTGCCTTGCAAATAGAAAAATCCCGCCAGAATAAATGCAAGTCGGCATAGAAAATTGTCTTTCATTATATATATATATTAATTTTTTTTATGTCTGTGTTCAGAAACCAAGACAACTTAGTTGCATGCCAGATGTGGTTTAATTCACTGTTTCCAAGCATCGTTCTCTCTCTCTCTCTCTCTCTCTCTCTCTCTCTCTCTCTCTCTCTCTGAACACAAAGGAGGGGAGAGTTGTGAATTTCCTCCATGGTGCAGAGGGTTGGATTAGGTGAACTTTAAAGAAGAAGGGCTGTTTTTTATACCCTGCTTTTCTCTACCTGAAGGAGGCTCAAAGCAGCTTACAGTCACCTTCCCTTTCCCCACAACAGATCCCCTGTGAGGTGGGTGAGGCTGGGAGAACCCTGAGATTACTGAAGAAGAAGAAGAGTTGGTTCTTATATGCCACTTTTCTCTACCCGAAGGAGTCTCAAAGCAGCTTGCATTCACCTTCCCTTTTTACAAATTCCTAAAATTCAACAAGCATCTTTGTAATATAAGCCCATTACTGTGGGTCTCTCCTCTGCTGCCAACAGGAACTTCTCCCTGTCATCCGCCCAGTGACAACCTTTCAGATACTTAAAGAGAATTGGAATCACACACTGTGTGTGGCAGGCAGTTGTGAATATCCTGTATTCGGCAGGGGGTTGGACTAGATGACCCTGGATGATCCCTTCCAGCTCTATGACTCTATGCACATCCCCTCTCAGCCTCCTCTTTTCCAGGCTGAACATTCCCAGGGCCCTCCATCTTTCCTTGTAGGGTTTGGCCCCTGTGCCCACGATCATCCTCATCGCTCTCTTCTGCATTTACTCTATTCTGTCTACTTCTTCTAACATTGTACTAAGAATCACCTTCTATTCATTAGAAGCTGGAAATATAGAACAGAAGAAAGAAATGAGCCCAGTGGTTTTTCTCCCCCTGCACCGAAAGGGGGAATTTTTCTTGCAAGTGGGTGTTGAAGGCAAGTCCAGAACCTGACCTTTAAAATCCCTTGCCACTGTTTTGAATAACAATGGCATTCTAATCCCAGTCACTTATTGAAATGCAGAGTCTTTTCTCCTGCTTTTCCCGTAACCCTCCAGTAATAATGCAAAATGGCAGGTTCCCACCAATCAATCACAATTCCTGGTCCTGCAACAGCAGTAAAGTTCAGACGTCATGGTACAGTGCGCCCAGAGAGTTATTAGAATAGCAATGTGGATCCTGATCCTCTTCCCTGCACGTCGGCCACAATCTCAAGGCAACTAAATCTGCAGATAAAAGATGTCGCCCAGCTCTATACCTTTGGGTGAAAGTCAATGCTATTAAGTTATACCAGGGTCCAATGTATCATGCCACCCGAGCTAAAACCCTGGACACGACAAGCTGTTGATTTAATCAAATCTGGGGGATTTTATTGTCCTATTTAGTGCCACATTCCGGCAGTCCCACAGAGGAGATGGGCTTGCCACGTTCCCCGTAACATTTTTGCTATGCTGAGCCAACAATTCTTTCCTTGTAAAACATGAACCAGTTAATTTATAGATCTTTATCTCTGAAGGATGTGTCTAGCTTTGAGATGCCTTTGTAGGACAGGTCGAAAACACAGCAGCTGTAGAAGTGAGCAGTAAAAACCAAGTAAACAAATCAAATCGCTCTTTATTTTTCATGAGACAAATGTGTTTTGCTAGTGATATGTTCCGTCCTTTTACAATTCTTCCTCTGAATGAAGGTATTGAATTAAAAAAATATCAGGTATTACAGCACAAATTTGCATATTTGGATCTAGGATTGTGTCAACAACCAGTTAGTTTTATTACATACATTATGAACAAAATACTCTTCTAAATGAATTCGTTGCAGGAATCTTCCTTAATAATTCAAAACTGCTGAGGGGCAAACAGTTGAAAAATGCCAAATGATTTGGATCCTACCGGCTTTATCACTTAACTAGGGGCAAAGCCCGTTGTCTCCAAGAATACAACGGGCGCTAGAGCTTGGCAGTGGGAAGAGGAAGGGGAGGAGTTGTCCAGTCTGTAAGGGCATGGGGTTGAATGTGTGTGTTGTGTGGGAGGTTGTGGTGGCATGGTGGCAAATGAGGGCATGGGTGTGGAGATATGGTTGTCAAGAACCTGTGGTGTGGAATGTTTGTTGAGTGTGGGAGAGACTAACCTTTGGGAATGGTGGCATTGTGGTTACAGATGAGCTTTCCAGAGCGATGTCCTCAGATATGTGAAGGGAAAATCAGACTGGAGACTCTTCTTAGGGGAAGATTACATGGCAACCAATTCCTCCCAGTTCTGCGTCATTTCCCTTCTTGTGTGAATTAGGCCACATTCACCGAAATGCCCCTCTGCCCTAATACACATGGGGTAGTCACAGTACACAGGTGTCCACCCTGTTCCTTCTGTCTCCCATGTTTTCACTGTTGGTAAAATGTTATGTGCCCACATGCTTCTTTCATGGTTCCTCCTTAGAAGAATGGATTTTTGTACCCTATTGCTTACTACCCAAAGGAGTCTCAAAGCGGTTTACAAACACCTTTTCCATTCGTCTCTCCACAATAGTCAACCTGTGAGGTATGTGGGGTTGTGAGAGATCTGAGAGAACTGGGAATGGGCTGTAGTGACCCATCAGGCCTCAGGTGTCTCAAAGCATTTTCCAACCGTCTTCCCTCTCTCTTCCCATAACAGACTCCCCATGAGGGAGGTGGGGTAGTGAGCCTCACAGGGAAGCTGGCAACCCTAAGAGGAAGACTCTGTGCACAGCAGTCTTGACCTTAGTAAGGTTTTTTATACTGTTTTTTTATTTGCCAGGCCAAGGTTATTTGCCAGGCCAATAAGACATTTCAGTTACTATGTGTCTCCAGACATTTACTTGTTCTTTATTTACAGTTTCAGGCTGTAAATATTTATTTAGATCTTCCTGCACTTTCCAGACTCACAGGACTGATGCTGGTCTGCCTTGCGCCCCAGAATACAAACAGTTGCTGGTAAGGGCTGGCCATAACCCATAGGCCAGGAAGGACACTCCTGCACCACTCCCTACCAACTGCAGGCAAAAATGGCTGATTTGAAGGCTGGACTCTGAGGCATTATATGATTTTGAAGTCCCACCTCCAAACCTCCAGGAATATTTCCAACCCAGGGGTAGCCAACCTATAGGTGTGGCCTGGAGAGCTCCTGGAATTACGGCTCACCTGCAGAGTATAAAGATCAGCTCCCCAGGCAGAAAGGGCTACTTTGGACAGGGTTGTGGTAGAGTAGAAACATTTAAGGCTTCCCACACAGGTTGTTGTTGAATTGAAAGACTTGAGGCCTACTGCACAGGGTTGTTGTGCAGATGAAACAGGAGACAAAAGAGCCAGTTTCCTCTGCAGAATAATGCTGTGCAGTGGCCTCAAATCTGCAGAGAGTTGCAAAGAAGAAAGACACATGGCTTGGCTGTGTCTAACCTCTGGCCAGAGCAGTATTTTAAGTGAGAAGGGGCTTTTCTGTGGCCTCCTTGTCAGCCAACTGTTTGGCAGAAGGGGAAAGTCGTCCCCCCCTCAAAAGGAAGGCCCTCAGGCTCCCCTGCGTTGCTCTTGGAAAGGCCTCCCTCCCCTCAGTCAGGGCCTGTCAGAGGCTCCTTTGCAGCAGGCATGAAGGGGGGGAGGGGGAGCACTCTGCAGCCTCCTGCCAGCTCTGTCAGGGTTCTGAGGCAATTTGCAGTTGGACATGACAGTTAGGACAGCCTTGGGGTGAAAAGGGCTGGCGCAGCCTCTGTCTTCGTCCCCCTTGGCAGCCCTACTGACCTCCTCTCCCTTTGGTGGTCAGGAGCAGACTGGCAGCCAGACTGGGCTGGGTGAATGGAATTTTGGTCTGTCCTGGTGAGGGGCCAATAGGAAGGTGCTTTGTGCCCCCCCCATTGGCTGCTTGGCCCTGGATGGACACTGAGAGGGCCCAATCCAGAGCCACTTTGCGGCTCCTGATTGGGCCCTCTGAGTTTTTATCCTGGACAGGGCCCGCCCTAACTCCTCCCCAGGTGGCCTTACCCTTTTATTTAATAGGAGCGGTTAAAGATTTTTCACAATTCATTTATTAGCTACAGTTTTCACCCCAGATACCTTTTGTCCATGCAAGTCAAATGACTTGGGGGGGGGGTCAAAAGGACCCCCTCCTCCCTTTTTCACTCACGGAAAAGCTGGTTGGGTCCAATTCAACATGATTTTCTTCTGCAGGGCTACCAAGCTCATTGAGACAGCAGGATCTTGGAATTCTTACAGCCGATGATGAATGCAGCCTCCGAATGGCTACCACAGGGGTTGGAGTTAACATCAAAATGGCCGCCATAGCTTGCGTTCAGTCACATATACCTTTTCTGCATGGGGAATTCAGCCCGGCCCAATGCTTGTATGGTTGCGGGGCTAATGCCTTCTGAGACAATCTGAGCCGGGGCCTTCTCGGTCATGGCACCAGCACTTTGAGCCTGTCTGCCCAGGAGATTCATCTTCTGTCGCTGTCTTCTATCTACTGGTGAAGCATGCTTTGTTTCATTTGGCTATTCCTCAGTGACCTCCTACAGCTAATATTTTGCCTATAAGTGTGGACTGATTGCTTCCATGCCATGCCATTGTATTGGAAGAAGTATGTATACACATGAAAGCTCCTACCTTGAAAAAAACATTATTGCCCTTAAAGTTGGCATTTATTCTGCTGCTTCGGACACGGTTACCCACCTGATTCATCATTCCAGTTAGTTTTGTTTGCTTCCTTGGGTTTTTTTTTAAATCCTTTTCTCATATGTTAGTTGACGGGGTTCACTTGTGGTCCAATAACATCCTGGGACCTAGGTGGGGAGGGAAGAGCCATACAAATCCTTGCTGGCCTTGTAGCAACTGGAGTCCAGAGAAATGAGTATTCTTATTTCTGTATAGGGGAGGGGGTGGAGGAAATGGAGCAGCATAGGCCCGCTCCGGCTCTGTCTCTCCAGGCTCCCACTGCAGGCTCCCTTTGGTGAAGAAGAACAAACTGGCAGCCAGCCCAGAGTGCAAGTACGGTTCTGTTCCCAAATCATCTGAAAATATTTCTGTGCTGTCACTTCCAGAGCTGTGGGAGTGGCCTGGTGACATCACATCTTGATAGGAAGATGGTTGGTGTGAACTGTTCAGCATGTCTCAACAATGTGGGGAATTGGATTACTCTAAGTCTGTCCAGGTGACATCTCACTGAATAGGATGCCTCTCTTGGACGTATTCTGCACTAGTGATGCCGCTCCGGGCTGCCATCAGATATTTCAGCTGAGGCAGGTTCCTGGGTCCAGATGGTGGAGCATTTTCCCCTCTGGATTGGGTCCATCCCAGATTTGTGCCTCCAGAAGAGGCAGCCAGGGTGGCGAGGTTCTGGCATGCTGCTGGGTGAAAGAGGCTGCTTTTGAGATTTAAGAATGGGGTATTGCGTTACAACCAAGAGCCATGATGTCATCTGGAATTGGGAATTTTCCCCACCACTGGATGAGCAGGGCAAATTTCCGGCGTGGAATAGGTCTGGTTGTTAACCTGGGAACTGCCCGCTGACCCCCCCCCCTCTCACTCTCTTTCTTTTTGTCCTCTCCCAGTCTTCACATGGCCTTCCATGGAGACATGTGTCTCTGCAGGCCTCTCCTGTAGAAGCAATGCCCTCAAGCTGGCCATTAGAGGCAGGGGAAAAGGGCTCTTTAGATTAGGCTTCTCTCTTTCCGCAACCTGAAGATGGGAACACTGTAGATTTAAAGGGAATGGCACATATGCAGGGAACTATTACCTTACAGGAAAGTTCAAATACAATAACCCTGGAGTGCTCGTATGAAGGATTACGATGTCTCTATACTAAAGAGCAGAGTATGGGCAACAAGAAGACTGAGCTAGAAGCCCTAATAAACCAATGGGACTATGATCTAAGAGGCATTACAGAAATCTAGTGGGATAACACTCACAACTGGAGTAATAGGATAAGAGTTACAACTCTTTTTAAAAGGGACAGATAAATAAAGAAGGGTTAGAAAAGCTAAAGCTCAGTATGAGCTGAGGCTAGCAAGAAATGCTAAAAACAACATAAAAAGTTTCTTTAGTTATATTCAAAGTATGGAAAAGAATAGGGACATGGTAGGACCATTGAAGGGACCAGAAAGTGTCATAACAGGTGATGGAGAGAGGACTGACCTGCTCAATTCCTATCCCTTCTCAGTCTTCTCTTGTGAGGGGAATCATGCTTAATATGGCAAAACCTCTCTATGGAGGCCCAGGTCAAAAGAGTAGCCCATACGGCCAGGTGAGGCTACTAGTGCCCTGTCCTTCCCCGGACTGTCTAGCCACAGTGATCCATGCAACGGTCCCATCTAGGCTGGATTTCTGTAACTTGATCTACATGGGCCTACCCTTGTCCTTGTCCCATAAACTCCAGTTGGTGTAGAAGGCAGCTGCTAGGATCCTCACTTGTACACCTTGGAGGGCCCATATCCAGCCTGTGCTGGTTGTCTGTGCTGGCCCGGATCAGTTTCAAGGTTTTGGTGCTAACCTTTAAGGTCATTTACAGGTTGGGCCCTGCCTATGTGAGGGACCACTTGTCTCCTTATGACCTCTGCAGGTCACTTTGTTCTGCGGTTGCTAATCTACTGGAGGTCCCTGGCCCCAAAGAAGCATGCCTGGCCTTTTCGATTCTGGCTCCGACCTGGTGGAATGAACTCCCAGGAGAAGTGAGGGTCCTAATGGAGCCCTCAGAGTTCTGCAGGGCATGCAAAACAGAGCTCTTCTGCCAGGAATTGGGTTGAGGTCAGAGCCAGGGACAATAGGGGATCCTCCTCAGGATACGGAGTAACATCCAGCATACCCCACCCTGGGAGGTGCCTGCAGGGATGGGGGGAGGGATTAAATGGCCAATTTTGTTTTATCCTCTTTTATCTATGTTTTATTGTTTTGTTATGGGATGGAGTTTTAGCATTTTGGGGGGTATTTTATAATGCACCCTGCCACGAGTCCCTGGAGAGTGGTGGGCTAAAAACCTAAGGAATAAATACAATACAATACAATACAATACAATACAATACAATCTTTATTTTTACAATCATTCAGACCAAAATTCAAATACACTTAAAAACTGAAGCAATTCAGAAAGAGAGAAAACAACAATAATAGTATAAAAGATTAAAAAGTCTGACATCACAAGACCTTTAGGGTGTTAAATCAATATTTAAAATATACTTTAAAATACCAATGGCAAATGGATCTTTATAGTATTTGATTCATCTTAAATCAAACAGAAACTTTCTGATCTACATCCAGAGTACGCAATTCCATGGTGGCAGGGCAAAATTTAGCTGTGCAAAAAGTTATTTGCCTGTTTTCATCTTGAAGCAGCATCTCGATTTTCTCCTTTGGGGAAGTTCTTGGGTAGTTGTTCAAAACTGGCTTGATGAAATTGCATCTAATGGCATTATCAATGGGGCAGAACAAAAGCACATGTTCATTTGTCTCTATCAATCCACTGGCACAATCTCTGAGCAATGTTTTTTCCTCCCTGTAATGCCCCTCCAACACAACTGTGGGTAGAGCTGAACATCTTGCTTGGGCATAGGCCCTTCTGTGGATGTTAAGTTCTAAGTCTGACAAATAAGGGAACGGAGCAAGCTTATATCTGATACAGAATCTGGATACAGAAACTCTGGTGTATTGGCTAGATCCCTTTGCCGGCTAATTTCCCTGGCCCTCCTTTTGATTATGGATTTAGCTTGATCATGATGTAAATTGATTAACCATTGTTCCATAAAGCCAAGCTGTGATAGTTTACATTTCACAGTTTTTAACCGGACCGACTGAAAGTTGTCTCTTAAGACCAAAGCAGACAAGCACTTCAGGTCGTAGGTTAGCTTCAGCCAATAGAGGATCAATAACCTGCAAATCTTATCCTCCACACTTTGCATACCTGTTTCCAATCTCACTCTAGCATTTGAAACTCACTTCGGGAACTCGAGAATCATCCTTAAAATTTTTGACTGTACCCTTTCCAGTAACATAATACTAGAGGTTGGGGCACTTAAAATGGAGCCATATAACAACTGAGAAAGTGCCTGGGCTCTGTAAAGCCCTAGGGTGCCTGGCACAAAGTGTTTCCCCTTGGTACAATAAAATATAACAACGTTGCTGGCTGATTTTTGGGCTTGCTCAGCAATTAAGGAATGAATGAATGAATGAATGAATGAATGAATGAATGAATGAATGAATGAATGAATGAATGAATGAATAAATAAATAAATAAATAAATCATTTCAGGTGATGAGGGATGGGAGTTGTGGCCTAGGATCACTGTAGGGGTAGACCAGAAACACCTATTTTCTTTTAATGAAACCAAATCCTCTGGGCCAGATGGTGAGATTTATGAAGAAAGGCTGGGGGAGCTTGGTCTGTTTAGCCTGAAGAGGAGACAACTGAGAGGGGATCTGATAACCATCTTCAAGTATTTAAAAGGGTGCCTTATGGAGGATGGAGCAGAATTGTTCTCTCTTGCCCCAGAGGGACAGTCCAGAACCAATGGGATGAAATTATTTCAAAAGAAATTCCTCCTAATCATCCGGAAGAAGTTCCTGACAGTTCGAGCGGTTTCTCAGTGGAACAGGCTTCCTCGGGAGGTGGTGGATTCTCCCTCTTTGGAAATTTTTAAACAGAGGCTGGACAGCCATCTGACGGAGAGGCTGATTCTATGAAGGGTCAAGGGGGTGGCAGTTTACATTGGATGAGCAATAGGGTTGTGAATGTCCTGCATAGTGCAGGGGGTTGGACTAGATGACCCAGGAGGTTCCTCCTAACTCTGTGATTCTATGATTCTAGGTTTGGTATGCCAACAGAGGGTAGTGCTATGGTGCTGTGATCTGGAATGTCTCTGGTATCTCTTCATAGTCTACTAGAATGCAAACAACCATTTGGTTGTTAATATTTAACATACAATTAACAAAGATTTAAGTCCAAGAATCCCAATCAAGGAAAGATAAGGGTCTTCCTCCTCTGCTCCCCCACCCAATCTACATTTCATAATGAATTACAATCAGTTTTGAAATGGATGAAGTGATTTAACATAATAAGAAAATATTAAATTAGAGGGAAAAGGGCGGCAAAAGGGAGCTCTTGGCACAGGAATGAGAGAGAAGGAGAAGATTAACATTCAATTAGAGCACAAGCCAAGACACGGTGGCCAAGTCCCTTGATTTATTCTTCCTGAAATTTGTGGTTTGTTCTTTAAAGGGCAAGTCTAAAAAGTTTCCAGTCCATTTCCAACTAAAATGGGAAAGAACTGGCCAGGGGACCTATTTTGAGCACTCCAACTTGGATGCCACCATTAGAAGCTGAAAACCGTCCACCAATTCAAATGATTAAGGGGATGGTGCATGCCTTTCCTATGAAGACCGTTTAGAGCAGAGGTAGTCAAACTGCGGCCCTCCAGATGTCCATGGACTACAATTCCCATGAATTCCCAACTCATGGGAATTGTAGTCCATGGACATCTGGAGGGCCGCAGTTTGACTACCCCTGGTTTAGAGGTTAGGGCTTTTCAGCTTGAAGAAATGACAATTGAGGGGAGACATGAGAAAGGCTGACAAAATTATGCCTGGGACAGAGAAGATAAAGAAGGACTTTTCTCCATTTCTCATACTGCAAGAACTCCTGGTGGCTCCATGAAGTTAATGAGCAGTAAGGTAAAGGTAAAGGTAAAGGTATCCCCTGTGCAAGCACCGAGTCATGTCTGACCCTTGGGGTGACGCCCTCTAGCGTTTTCTTGGCAGACTCAATACGGGGTGGTTTGCCAGTGCCTTCCCCAGTCATGACCGTTTACCCCCCAGCAAGCTGGGTACTCATGAGCAGTAAGCTTAGAACAAATAAAAGGAAGTTTTCCTTTAACCCAGGCCCCTTCTGCATGCCCAATTGGGCTCTGATTTCCATTTGTTTGCCTGCATCTTTTTCCCCTCATTCTACATGGAATCCCCTTTGGGGGCGGACCCAGGGCTGGCCAGACTTGCCCTCTGTTGACCTGCGTCACTGAGAAATCTGTTCCATTTTTGACATAGGCTGGTCACGTTACAATGTAATTCCAGTGTACTGAGATTTTTTGGAGGGTGGGGAGGGACAGTAGAGGCGGAGTAGAGGGGTATGCTGTGCAGGCTGGCCTTGCCTCATGCCCCTGGTTTCTTAAAAATTTTAGGCTTATTGTGTAATGGCGCTGTGGTGTTTAAATGAGCAAGGACTTTTTTTTTGGTGTCCCTGGAGGACCGAAAACTAGAAAAGCCAAGCCTCTGTGTATAATTTTCCCCCCAAACCAAGTATAGCAAATCAATAACTATTTAATGTAAAGGCAAGCCAGAGTCCTGATTGCCATGCTGGAAGCTGGGAGTGAGGTCCTACGAGCTAAATAAAGAACACAAGGGGAAAGCCAGCAAAACTGTTGGCAATGTTGCCAGCTTGCCCCTTGTGTTCTTTATTTAGCTTGCAGAACCTCATTCCCAGCTTCCAGAATGGCACTGAGGACTCTGGTTTTGAAAGAAATATATACACACTGGTTTGGCTTTTCCAGTTTTCAGTCCTCCAGAGACAAAAAAAAACAAAACTCCTTGCTTGTTAAAATGCCGCAGCATCATAATGAAATAACCATGTTTTTATTGTTTAAGTCCAGCCGGTGTGTGTTTGCTCAAATGTGACAAAATGGCACTGGAGAAAGATTGGGAGTTTTCACCATGTGACAATGACTGACACATTAAAAAAAGGCACGGAGCTTGACTTCCAGTCTCCCAGCTATCACTTGCAGACACAGATCTGGGGGCAAGCGGGACAAAAGCTCACCCATGCAGATGTGGGAAAAAACTGGGAGAGCCATCCCATGGCAAAAAACCAGGGGACAGCCCCACATAATGGCTGGGAGAGTGCTCCGTGTGGAAAAGGTCCCAAAGAGTCATTGACACATGGAATTCACTGCCACAGGAAGGGTTGGCAGCCACAAGCAGAGACTGCTTCAAGAGGGGATTGGAGAAACATTTGGAGCAGAGGCCCATCAGTAGCTATTAGCTACTGTCTACAGCAGGGGTAGTCAAACTGCGGCCCTCCAGATGTCCATGGACTACAATTCCCATGAGCCCCTGCCAGCGAATGCTGGCAGGGGCTCATGGGAATTGTAGTCCATGGACATCTGGAGGGCCGCAGTTTGACTACCCCTGGTCTACAGCATTGATGCCCTGTATTCTTGGGGCTTGGGTGGCAACAGTGATGGGGCTTCTGGCCCCACTGGTGGACTTCCTGATGGCGCCTAGGTTTTGGCTGCTGTGTGAGATAGATTAGACGCTGGGCAATAATTGGTTAGCTCATTTCAATCTAAGGAGGGTTTCTTCAAGGAAGGTATAACACTCACCTCCTTAAGGAAGTTGGAGAAACAGCCCTAGGAGAAAGATGACTTAATCTGTCTCAAAGTTCCACTTACCACTTCGTGGCACGACTTTCCCAGCCACATGGGACAAGGATCCCAGGGGAAGGTAGCTGGCTCCACAGCTACCAGGATCCTTTCCACACCTTCAAGTGTGAGCAGGCCAAGAGAGTTCAACAAAGAACCAGGCGGTGCAAGTGGAGCCTTCACTCCAATACAACAACCTACTCCAGGCAGAACTTAAGAGACTTTATCCCCCCAAATCCGCAAATGAATCACAGCAGAGAGCCAAATTGGGATCACTTTTTAAAAGGTAAAGGTAAAGGTATCCCCTGTGCAAGCGCCGAGTCATGTCTGACCCTTGGGGTGACGCCCACCAGCGTTTTCATGGCAGACTCAATACGGGGTGGTTTGCCAGTGCCTTGCCCAGTCATTACCGTTTACCCCCCAGCAGCAAGCTGGGTACTCATTTTACCGACCTCGGAAGGATGGAAGGCTGAGTCAACCTTGAGCCGGCTGCTGGGATCGAACTCCCAGCTTCATGGGCAGGAGCTTTCAGACTGCATGTCTGCTGCCTTACCACTCTGTGCCACAAGAGGCTCGGGATAACTTTTAGGGCACACCAAAGGGATGTTTTTCCCCCCTCAAACTAATCTGTATAATTAAGCTGGTGGCAAGCTTGCAGACATGATGGAGGTGGTAAAATAACCTCTTTTCGCCTTGTCCCATCAGGACACAGGAATGAACAGCTTTTAGAAAGGGATTAGATCGATTCATGGTGGATAAGTCTGAATCTAACCATGGTGACTGAGGGGACCCTCCACATTCAGGGGCACTAATCTTTAAATCCCAAAACCAGGAGGCAACATTAGGGGGAGGCCTCAGCCTCTGAGCCCTGTTCCTGACCCTCCAGAGGAACTGGAATTGGTTGGCCACTGTGTGAGGCTAGATGCTGGACTAGATGGACTATTGATTAAGTCCTATGAGTGTATCAGTGAAATCAAATAAGCATTAGTGCTCAAGCCAGGCCTAAACACTTATTCGGGGTTTCTAAATAATTTGTTTCTTGCAAGAGACCCTTTAATTCAACCCTCAGCATGCGAACAAGGGAGAGGCTGAAACGAATTCTGGAATCATCTCCATATTATTCCGTGAAACTTAACTGACATCCATGTATCATATGTAGCCCAATATAAGCTGCTGCGTAAGGTGCAGCTGTTTGTACTGCAAGAAACTTCAAGCAATGTTGATCCATTCCTCCTCATCTCGCACGGACACCTTTCTTCTTTAGCACGTAAATACGGATTTTTATTCATTTTAACAAATGCAAACATTATCATACCAACTGCATAATATTGATTCAAGAGGGGAGGGGGGGGGAGAATAAAACACATTCTACGTAACCAATGAATCATTCATGGGCTGTCTGCAAATCTGAGCAGATGTTTTAATTAAGAAAGACTCTGTGATAAATTTGAGCTGCACTTTAATTTCATCAGAGAACTGGCAACAATAGGAATGAAGTATAAATATTTATCTGTTCATCCCTAGCTCCATTTTCCATTCCCCCCCCCCCCCCAGAACGTGAAAGGCTGCTGGAGAGGGCTTGCGTTGTGTTTGGTCTGTCTCCCAAGAAAATCCCCCTTCTGCTTGTGAATAATACATTTCTTCTGTCATCACAGTTTCAACAACTCCAATTGTCTGCTTTATCACATATTCAGTTCTGCAGCCAACAAATGTTCAGATATCGCCAACTGTTGGGAAATAAGGGGTGTTTGTGTCTAAATCCCAAGCACTAAAGTGGCCCATTATTCTCTGCCTGTGACAAAAAATAACATTTTTTTTCTAATTTATTATTGAACCGTAGATGTGACTGGCAAAAACAAAGGTAAATGGCATGTGATTTTGTTGCAGAATATAATTGACTTTTCTCTTGTGCCTCCTGTGGTTGGTTTGGATCAAAAAATTAACAGAAGATCTTTTTGTCTGCATTTATATCATGAACCATGTTGTTTCTCATCTTCCTTGAATGCGCACCAGAAGGATACTATTATGTGGTTCAAGAGATCACATTTGAAGATATCCCTCCCTGTTTTACCTACGTGTGAACACATGAAACTAAATTATACCGAATCAGATCATCTGTCCATCAAAGTCAGAATTATCTGCTCAGGTAGCAGCAGCTTTCTAAGGTCTCAGGCAGAAGTCTTTCATATCTCCTCCTTTCAGACCTTTTAACTGGAGATCCTGGGGATCAAACTTGGCACCTTCTGCATGCTAAGCAGATGCTCTACCACTGAGCCATGACCCCTCTCCACACAAAGAGGCCTGCTATGACTACCATACACAGGCCAGCCTATCAGAGAAGGGTACCAGAAAAATTGAAGATTTCCATGGGTATTTCCATGGGTATTGGAGAGCTAAAAAAATATCAGCGAGCTCCCAATTATTGGCTACAGGGTCTGAACAGTTTCTTTTCTTTTCCTTTTTTTTTAAAGAAAATAATTATGGGGGGGGATTCTCTCCAGCAGGGACCCAAAGCGGCATATAACATCATTCTCCATGGTGGGTCTGGCTCCAGGTTCTTGTAGGCCCTGGGTGAGAAAGTAGGGATTGTTATGTAGGAGAGCATATACCAGGGGTAGTCAAACTGCGGCCCTCCAGATGTCCATGGACTACAATTCCCAGGAGCCCCCTGCCAGCATTCGCTGGCAGGGAGCTCCTGGGAATTGTAGTCCATGGACATCTGGAGGGCCGCAGTTTGACTACCCCTGGCATATACCAATGGCCTGCCTGGGAAGGATGGGTCAAATAGAACCAAAGGTCAGAGGGTCCAGGTGCCTGTATATCAATGCCCAAAGCATGGGCCATAAAAAGGAAGAGCTTGAGCTTCTCAAGAAGACAGAGATTGAGCTACTAACGAGGTAGGACGCAGGGCGGCTCTCTCTCTACTCAGGATTATAACATTAACAGCTGAGACTTTTATCTTAATTGAGTCAGCACAGTGATATGTTTTTAGGAGCTCCGTCTTCTGCTTTGGAATTTTAACTATTTGTTTCGGCTAGCTGAGTACAAAGATAAGGACTCCCTACCGAGACCTTCCTACCTCTCGTTCTCGCTTTCCACCCCACCCACGTATGCCGTAAAACCTTGCAAAACCTTGCAAAACCTCTATAGAAAATATTTCTGGAAGCTTAGTCTGGAAGTCTGGAAGTTTGAATGCCGGAAGATATTAGTAGTTGCTGATTTGTAGTAGGATATTTTACTTTAATGAGCACTGCAATGGGTGGAAGTAAGAGGAGAAGAGACGCAGAGGGGGATAGCAAAGAGGAGGAGGTGGTTTTGCCAGCTAGCAAACAAAAGAAAATTGATGATTTTTTTAAAAAGAAAGGATCCACAGCATTTAACGTGCCAGTCCCAAATCACTATTCAACTTTGTCAGTAAGACAAGACAACTCCAGCGGACCACAGCCCCAAATTGAGAGGAAGATTGGGAATGAGAAGCCCGAAATCAGCTATGAGGAGATAAGCTCTGAGGAGACTGGAGCCAGCTTAATAGCAAGATATGCAACTCTGACCGCAAGTACTGTATCGAGTATTTTTGATATGGTAGGAGATATCAAAAAGGATTTGAGAGATCTCTCTCTAAAAATTGAACCATTAATAAATGTGGTACAGTCAATACAAGGAAGTAATGCCCAGCACTTCACTAAGCCATTAGAGAGGAAGCCTGGAAGTATTGGTTGGTCAACAGCTCAGACTACCCAACCACTGTCTCATACCCAGAAGCTTATTCTCCAAAAAGAAAAAATTTGCCTGACAGTCTGCCCACAAGGAGGATTCCTACCACCATGGGCCCCTCTAAGAATAGCAATAAGACATCTGAGCAACATCTTAAGGAGACCACTATATTCCATCAACCTGATTGCAACGGAGTTGCTAAACAGCCCGAAACAAACAACGAAAGTAGTATTAACTTTTAGTTCTGCAGCTATTCCTAGGCTGTTGATGAGGCAGAAGGAAAGGCTAAATAGGATGGGACTGTTCCCTTGTAGGGTATTTAAGAACAATGATATCATGCCTCTTTTAATCTATAAACATCAGCTGAAAGAAGAATCAGTTCTGAAACATATCCCAGCAGCTTTGAATAAAAATTTATCAGAACAGACACTGACTAATCAAAGTAAAAATAATGGACAAAAAGAGACAGAGAGTGGGACATTTTATCTGGAAAACTCGATAGAAGAAGATCTTTTAAAGTCTTTTGGAAAACTGCCCAAGGTTGAACAGGATGTAATAACATCACGCTTGAAGGATCTTGGGGCTAAGTTAGAAGAAGTAGCGACCAGCGTAAATAGAATGGAAACGGCCTATACAACCCCTTATGAAAATGTTAGTACAGTGATGGAATCAGCTCAGCCCATTGATGTGAATCTGGATGTGCCTTCCATACATAAGAACACCAGTGACTGTGTTGGACAACTACCCCAGATGTTGCCTAATAATAATTCGCCACAGAAACATCAACACATCATGGGGAGCGAATCTTTGCCACCAAAGAATGGATGTGTTTTCAATGATCAAGATGGTCAACTGGATCTTATCACTTTGGACTGACTAGATAAACAAGAACTGAGGGAAGAGGTTGTGGGAGGGCAGGACCTTACCTTGATATCATGGAACACCAGAGGTTGGATTATTAGGAAAACTGATCCACAAGTCTCCAAGTTTCTTAACTCCTTTGATGTTATCATGGTTCAGGAGACATGGCTTCTAGATTCCCCATATTTACCTGGCTATAAGTCATTTGATCTTCCAGCACAGGCTTCTTTGCATGGTAGGGCAAAAGGGGGGCTAGCCATTTTAGTGTCCACTCAGCTAACGATAAAATCAGAATCATTGTCTAATTTTGGACAGCTAGCCATGGCTGTGATCTTGTCATTCCAACAGATGAAATACTTGCTTGTAAATGTATATTTTCCCCCAGGGGGAACAAAAGCAGAAGTGGAGACTACCTGGGAGGGCTTTGAGAATTATGTAAGTCAACTAATGCATGCTCATCCCTTTGCTTTTTTTATACTTGGAGGAGATTTTAACGCTAGGATGGGTTATGATGATTGTGCCCTATATGCTGGCTATAATTTACATGTACCTGAAATTGACATACCTGAGCCTTTACTCGCAAGAGTGTTCAAAGACACCAAATACAACTATGCTGGACTTATGCTGGCTCAGATGGCACATAGATTGGATTTAGTTATTTTAAATGGTGCAGCAATTGAGGACCATCCAGCTGAGTTTACATTTTGGGCTGGGGATAAAATGAGTACAATTGATTATATAATTGTCTCTAAAAATCTGATACAAGGTCTGAGGTCATTTGAGGTTTCATCCTTCTATGATAGTGACCATTTGCCCTTAGTAATATCTTGTACTCTTCCATTTAATCGGCTTCGGTTAACCCAGTGCTTTGAGGGTCTTGCAGCTGATGAGAACTGTCTACCAAGAATTAAATGGAACATCAAGACAGACAAAATAATTAATGATCTGTTTAGCCTAACATCTTTTATTAACAATACAAAAGAATTTCTCTCTAACTCTGAAAGCACCTCAATCCTAAACAGGTACGAAAGCTTGATTGAGGTCTTTCAGGATGCATTATCTAATGCTATGCAAGGTAAAAATAAGCAGACAAACAGCCACAACAATACTTGGTTCGATGGAGAATGTAGAGCCATAAAACGGGCCCTAAGAGATAAATACATATATTATAGAACCGATCCCTCTGATGTTATAGGAAATGAGATCAAGCAATTAAAACAGAAGTATAAAAGTGTGATAGTTGTTAAAAAGAAGAAGGCTGCTAGAGAAGCCTGGGAACAAATCAGGCAAGCTGTTCTCGATAAAAACTCATCTTGGTTCTGGAAACTAGTGTCTGATTGTAAAGTAAAATCAGTTTCAGCTTCAACCATCCCACCGGGAATATGGGAAGCACATTATAAGGCGCTATACTCTTCATTAGAGATAAAGCTAATTCAGGCAACAGATGTGGGAGAGCTGACCAGGATACCGGAATGGCCACAAGTTAATCACTCTGAAGTCAGGAAGCTCATTGGTACCCTTAAATCAGGGAAAGCCCCTGGCTATGATTTAGTACCTCCTGAACTAATTAGAAGGAACATAGAATGGTGGGTGCCAGTATTGGCTAAGTTGTTTACAACAATTGATAGAACAGGTATCCTTCCAAAAGGTTGGGAAGTAGCAGTGGTGGTACCCATATACAAGAGAGGAAATAGGAAGGAACCCCAAAACTACAGACCAATAAGCCTCCTCAGCACCATAAGTAAGCTCTATGCTAGGCACCTATGCTGGAAATATAGAGACTGGCTAGAAGAAGAGAACATCCTAGCAGAGGAACAAGGAGGCTTTAGGGAAGGACATTCCACACTGGATCATTGTATGCTGGTAGATCACCTAATAGCTAAATACTCCTCAAAGAAATCAACCTCCCTTTATATCTCATTTATTGATTTTAAATCTGCATTTGACTCTATTCCAAGAGATCTGTTATGGGCCAAATTAGGCAGGACCTCCATAGACAGGAGGCTACTTGTGCTTATTAAAAAACTACATGAAAATACTGCCATAAGAGTTAAATGTAGCCCTCAAGGACATCTCACAGATTTAATCAAGACAACAAAGGGAGTTAAGCAGGGATGCATATTGGCCCCCCTTCTATTTAATTACTTTATTAATGACATAGGCAGCTATCTCAAAAACCCAAATTTCCATCCTCCAAAAATCAGTGGAAAACACATTTCATTTTTGCTTTATGCCGATGATCTAGCCTTATTCTCTAGGACTCCCATAGGAATGAGAAGAGCTTTGAGTGCCTTAAACTTGTACTGCCAAGCAAACTACCTTGAAGTGAACCACAATAAAACTCAGGTGATGGTTTGTGGAAAGAGGCCAAAATCTCACATTTGGAGAATAAATGGGACCCTGATAGAGCAAGTAAAACAATACAAATATTTGGGAGTCATAATTCAGGCCACACAAGCTAGAACTGCACATATAAATTATATCTCATCAAATGCGCAGAAAAGCTCAAGTGCAATTCAGAAATTTTTTTGGCAAAAAGGTGGAAGATGCATACAAGCGGCCATCAACATCTTTAAGGCCAAAGCTCTTGCACAACTAACCTATGGGGCCCCAATAAGCATCTCTGGTAATCTATCTAACCTAGAGAAGGTCCAGTCTAAATTTCTGAGAACTATTCTCCAATTGCCAACTAACATCTCCAACATCGCAATTAGGATAGAGACTGGAATGGTTAATGTTCAGACTAGGCTCTGGATGGCAACCCTTATGTTCTGGCTTAAACTGGTATTTCGGCAGAGGGGTCTTATCAGCCTCCTACTGACAGATTCATTTGTCGCACCCTGGTTAAAAGCACTACTAGAGAAGCTGTGCTCCTATGGTCTGTCCTATCAATTTATTCTGGGCCTGGGACATGACAAAGCGAAAGAACTAATAAGGAACAGAGTAATAGATGTAGAAAGACAGCATGATATCAATAAGATATTAGACCCACTTTTTGGGAAAGACCTTCTTAACAAGGCTGTCTCAATGCCATATTTAACTGATCTTCTAAATTCTGAACAAAGAAGATCTTTTACTCTTCTCCGCTATAATGCCCTCCCTTCCGCTTTCCTTGAAGGAAAGTTCAAGGGGCTACCGATAGAAGCACGTAAGTGTGTCTGTGGCGAAGGTCAAATAGAGACAGCTGAACATGTCCTATTTGAGTGCAGGCTCTATCGTCACCTCCGTATAAATACACTGGCCTCATTGCTCGCAGAATGCCCCAGAGGTTTGAGGAAACAGCGCCTTAAGCTACTACTTTCAGACACAAATAAAGATCTAACAAAAATTATTGCTAGATTTGCTTGGGTAGCTATAAAAATAAGGCAGAGCTGGACCAACTCTGTTCCCTAGTGCTTTTATATTGGATCCATATACAACTGTTCTTATTTCTTAGTTTTTACCCATTTATAATTGATGTTATATTTGTAATTTTATGTTTTTTACTGGCTGGTCTATGACCGTAAATAAAAAATTGATTGACAGAGATAAATGATTTAGTAGACATTACAGAGACTTGGTGGAATGATCCCCATGACTGGACTGTAGTAGTGGATGGATATGAATTGTTAATTAATTAATTAATTAATTTTAAAAACAGAAAAGGTCAAAGTGGAGGTGGAATGGCATTATATGTAAGGAGAGGGCTTGCCTGTCAAGAAATACTAGAGGAGGAGAGTGACACTTTGGTGGAAAGTATCTGTGTGAAGATAAGGGAGGGAAAAACAAAGAGCATCGTGGTTGGTGTCCGCCACAGACTGTAGGATCAGGGTTAGGATGTGGATGCTACCTTCTGTGAGCAACCTCACAGAATATCCAGGCAACAGGACCCTGTAATTATGGGTGCCTTCAATTTCCCTGATGTGTGCTGCTAATGTGTGCTGGGAAACAAATTCTCCTAGGTATCCAGAATTGTGCAAGTTTCTGAACTGCCTGACTGACAATTTCATTTATCAAATGGTTGCATTTATCAAATGGAGAGGTGCCAGAAGACTGAAGGAGAATGAATGTTCTTCCGGTCTTCAAAACAGGGAGGAGAGAAGACCCAGGAAACTACAGGCCATCAAGTCTGGCCTCAATTGCAGGGAAGATAATGGAAAAGATGTTAAAGGGCAAGATTTGTAAATATTTGAAGGACAATTTGTTGAACTGGGGAAGTCAGCACAGATCTGTATCCAACAGGTCCTGCCAGACCAACCTGGTTTCATTCTTTGATAGGCTTACTAAATTGTGGAAACTCAGTTTAGTTTCCTAGATTTTAGTAAGGCTTTTGACAAGGTTACCCATGATGTTCTGAAGAATAAACTGGAGGACCGTAGACTGGATAGGGAAATAGTTAGGAAACTACACCCAAAGAGTAGTTGTCTATGGTATTTCATCAAGTTGGAGAGAGGCGAGCGGTGAGGTGCCCCTGGGCTTGATACTGGGTCTGGTACTTTTCAACATTTTTATCAATGATTTATCAAGGATGAGGGGGTTGGGGGATGCATTAAATTTGCAGATGACACCAAACTAGGAGGAGTAGTGAACACCCCAGAAGACAGATATTCAACAAGATCTGAACATGCTGGCAAGTGAGAACAAGATGCAATTCAATAAAAATAAGTGCAGAGTTCTACATCTGGATCACAAAAATGAGAAGCACGCATACTGGATAGAAGATGCACTTCTGGGTAGCAGTGAGGGTGAACATGATCTTGGAGTACTTGTGGACTGTAAGCTAAATATGAGCAGACAGTGTGATGTGGTGGGAAAGAAGGCAAATGAAATCTTGGGCTGTATCAACAGAAGCATCACATCAAAACCACAAGATGTCCTGGTCCCACTGTATACCACATTGGTCAGCTCCCACCTGGAGTCCTATGTGCAGTTCTGGAAGTCTCGCTACAAAAAAGACATGGACAAAATTGAGAGGGTGCAGAGGAGAGTGATGAGGATGACCCGGGGCCTGGGGACCAAGCCCTATGAGAAAAGGCTGAGGGACCTGAGTATGTTTAGCCTGGGGAAGAGGAGGTTGAGAAGGGACATGATGGCTCTCTTGAAGTATGGGGTCTGGCAAACCCAGCTGGTAGTGCCCACTGCCTCTGACCATGCATCTCCCCTGCTGCCACCCACCCTTCCTCTTGCTTGCATATGGGCAGGTGGTGAGAGGGCTCATGAAGGGGTGAGGGAGCAATGCACAGGCATGTGGGTCAACGGGAGGGAAAGGAGACATGGAAGAACTGGTGGTAGGCAAAGGAGTGTGACAACAGTACTTTCTGCCCAATCCCCATCTGGAACTGGCCCTGAAAAGGGATAAAAGAATGAAGGAAAATAGGTTGTTTCCTTTTGATCCATGTAATTCCTGTCTCAGTCTATCATCTGATAAAGATGAAGGTTGTCAGGCAACATAGAGAGCCCTACAAGAGAAGGGTGGATGAATCATCATCCCTGGGCCAAATTTCTTGCTATATGATTTGGTTCTTCAAGATTGTGCGACAGTCTCTTCCCACAATGCATTTCATCATGCCAGTTGAGGGACTATGCCAAGGCTGGTGTAAATGCCATTTGGTTTACCTTTAGTTTTCATTTCCAAAAAATATTTTTGTTCTATCCATGAATATATTAATGTGATTTCAGCTTTGTTCCTAGCAACATGGTTTCTGGAAAGACCATAGAAAGAAAAACTTATCAGCAAAATTCTCTTCTCCTGCAACATCGATTTTATTGTGATTATTGCAGAGATGGCCAAACTGTGGCTCTCTGGATCTCCATGGCCTACAATTACCATGAGCCCCTGCCAGAATGGTGCTGGCAGGGACTCATGGTAGTCGTAGTCCATGGACCTCTGGAGAACCACAGGCTGGCCATGCTCTATGCAGGCCTACCTTTATCTCTGACCTGGAAATTGCAATTGGTGTCAAATGCAGCTGCTAGGGTCCCCACAAGATCATTCTGGAGGGCCCATATCCAGCCTGTGCTGAGGCAGCCACATTGGTTGCCAGTTAGCTTCTAGATCGGGTTTAAGGTTCTGGTTCTTAAGGCCATTTGCAGCCTGGGCCCTACATACCCGACGGACCGCTTGTCTCCTATGTCCCCCACAGCAGTGGTCCGCAACCTTCCGGTTGCCGCGGACCGCTGCTCCGCAGTGGTGGGAGAAGGCAGCCCGGGGCCCCACGCACGCGCGGCACCCGGCAGGGGCGCAAACGCGCGTGTGTGGCAGTCCGTGCATGCGCGTTTGCGCCACCGCCATGCCAACGGCCACAGCTCCCTCTCCCGGCCCCTCCGGGCCACCAGCAAATCGGCTGCCAAAGCGGCCGATTAGCTTGTGGCTCGGCAAGCTTCTCCCCCCCCCCCGCTCCCAAAACAAGAAGCTTGCCAGGCCGCGAGCTAATCGGCCGCTTTGGCAGCTGATTTGCTCGTGGCCTGCCAAGCTTCTCGCTTCGGGGGGGAGGGAAGAAGGAGCTGCGGCCCGGCGTCAAGGCCTTCCCGGGCCGCGGCCCACGGCCCGCGGCCCGCGGGTTGGGGACCACTGCCCCGAAGGGCTCTTCACTTTGTGAGTTTGAATCAGCTGGTTGTCCCTGGTTCCTGGGAGGTATGTCTGGTCTTGAGCAGGGCCAGGGCCTTTTCGATCCTAGCCCCAATCAGGTGGAATGAGCCCCCGGAAGAGCTTAGGGCCTTGATGGTGCTATCACAGTTCCAGAGGGCCTGTAAGACAGAGCATTTGGTTGAGACCAGGCTAGGAAGATCGGGTCACTCCTGGTATAGGCCCCATAGGCAGGCCATCACCAGGAAATCCCCTCCTCTGGGGCGTGGCAGTGGCTGTTACTAAGGTATGGATGGGTGGGAGAGGAGAGACTTATAGTTGGTTTATTGCCATCACTATTATAATGATTATGTATTGTCTTATTGTTAAATTGTACTGATGTGTATTTTATGTGGGTTTTAAATGTTTATTGTAAACCACCACAAGCCGACAGGGTTTGGGAATGGTGGTGAATGAATGAATGAACAAACGAATGAATGAATGAATATGTGTGGCCACACCCACCAGCCTAGCATTCCCAAGGTGCCATCCAGTTTGAAATGGATGGGGACCCCTGCTTCAAACTCCCTCTCAAGTCTCAAAAGTGGGCATGTTTGATTTCCATCTGTTTTCACTCGAAACAATGACAAACCCTTTCTGTTTCGTTGCCATTATTTCCAAAATGAACGCACACCCCAGATTTATATTTGAGAGAGGAGGAGCTTCCTAAAAAGACATTTCAGGCTGGCACAGATGGAACATATTGCAGCAGGATTACAATACCAGACACTTAAAAGTTTTCCGAGCATCCTTTAGAAAACTGTGAAGGGAAAGTGTCATCTTCCTGACTCCTTCTGTCATAATGTTTGGAAACATGACGGGAAATAAATTTGTGTCTGTGCAAATCAAATCTAGCACCAAGACAAACAAATTGCAGTAGCTCCCCCCAATATAAAACTCAAAGTGGAAGTGATTGTGTAAAAGAACTGGAATCATACAATGCGATACACACCCAGGCTCAGTTTTTAATCACACACAGGAGCTGGAAAGTTTATATATATACTAGAATTAAAGCCCGTTGTAGCTGTTACAACGGGCGCTAACAGGGGGAGGGAGGAAAATAACAAAGAGAGAGGGAAGTAGAAAGGAAGAGAGTGATTAAGATAGAGAGAGCCTGGAATTGGGAAGAGGAAGGGGAGGAGTTGCCCAGTCTGTAAGGGCATGGGGTTGAATGTGTGTGTTGTGTGGGAGGTTGTGGTGGCATGGTGGCAAATGTGGGCATGGGTGTGGAGATATAGGTGTCAAGAACCTGTGGTTTGGAACATTAGTTCAGTGTAGGAGAGGACTGACCTTTGGGAATTGTGGCATAGTGGTTAAATATGAGCTTTCAAGAGCCATGTCTTCAGAAATGTGAAGGGAAAATCAGACTGGAGACTATTCTTAGGGGGAGATTACATGGCAACCAATTCTTCCCAGTTCTGTGGCCCTACTCCTTCTGTCTCAATTTTGTTTCTGTTGATATAAAGTTATATGCCCAAATGCTTCTTTCACTGCTGCCCCTTAGAAGTTGGATTTTTGTACCCTGCTGTTTAGTACCAAAAGGAATCACAAAGCTGTTAACAAACACATTTTCCCTTCCTCTCCCCTAACAGTCACCTGTGAGTGAAGTGGGGCTGAGAGCTTTGTGAGAACTGGGAATAGCGCACAGTCACCCAGCAGGCCTCAGCTGTCTCTAAGCAGTTTAAAATTGTCTCCTCTCCCCATAACAGTCACCCTGTGAGGGAAAAGGGGCTGAGAGCTCTGAGAGAACTGGAAATGGTCCACAGTCACCCAGCAAGTCTCAGTTGTCTCTAAGCAGTTTAAAATTGCCTTCCCTTCCTCTCCCCAGAACAGTCACCTGTGAGTGAAGTGGGTCTAAGAGGGCTGAGAGAACTGGAAATGGTCCACAGTCACCCACCAGGCCCCAATTGTCTCTAAGCAATTTAAAATCGCCTTTTCTCCCTCTCCCCATAACAGACACCCTATGAGAGAAGTGGGGCTGAGAACTCTGAAGATGGATTCCTGTACAGTGCTGTTTACTACCAAAAGGAATCACAAAGCAGTTTACAAACACATATTCCCTTCATCTCCCCACAATAGACAACCTGTGAGGGATGTGAGGCTGTGAGAGCTCTAAGAGAACTGGGAATGGTCCTGAGTCTCCCTGAGTCACCTCAGGTGTCTAAGCAGTTTAAAATCGCCTTTTCTTCCTCTCCCCATAACAGATACCCTATGAGAGAAGTGGGGCTGAGAGCTCTGGGAGAACTGGGATGGCCCACAGTCACCCAGCAGGCCTCAGTTGTCTCTAAGCAGTTTAAAATCGCCTTTTCTTCCTCTCCCCATAACAGGCACCCTCTGAGAGAAGTGGGGCTGAGAGCTCTGAGAGAACTGGAATAGCCCACAGTCACCCAGCAGGCCTCAGTTGTCTCTAAGCAGTTTAAAATCGCCTTTTCTCCCTCTCCCCATAACAGACACCCTCTGAGAGAAGTGGGGCTGAGAGCTCTGAGAGAACTGGAATGGCCCACAGTCACCCAGCAGGCCTCAGTTGTCTCTAAGCAGTTTAAAATAGCCTTTTCTTCCTCTCCCCATAACAGACACCCTCTGAGAGAAGTGGGGCTGAGAGCTCTGAGAGAACTGGAATGGCCCACAGTCACCCAGCAGGCCTCAGTTGTCTCTAAGCAGTTTAAAATCGCCTTTTCTCCCTCTCCCCATAACAGACACCCTCTGAGAGAAGTGGGGCTGAGAGCTCTGGGAGAACTGGTTTGGCCTACAGTCACCCAGCAGGCCTCAGTTGTCTCTAAGCAGTTTAAAATCGCCTTTTCTCCCTCTCCCCATAACAGACTCCCTCTGAGAGAAGTGGGGCTGAGAGCTCTGAGAGAACTGGAATGGCTCACAGTCACCCAGCAGGCCTCAGTTGTCTCTAAGCGGTTTAAAATCGCCTTTTCTCCCTTTCCCCATAACAGACTCCCTCTGAGAGAAGTGGGGCTGAGAGCTCTGAGAGAACTGGAATGGCTCACAGTCACCCAGCCGGCCTCAGTTGTCTCTAAGCAGTTTAAAATCGCCTTTTCTCCCTTTCCCCATAACAGACTCCCTCTGAGAGAAGTGGGGCTGAGAGCTCTGAGAGAACTGGAATGGCTCACAGTCACCCAGCAGGCCTCAGTTGTCTCTAAGCGGTTTAAAATCACCTTTTCTCCCTCTCCCCATAACAGACCCCCTCTGAGAAAAGTGGGCTGAGAGCTCTGAGGGGCAGCCAGCAGTCCCTCGGCCCCCGACCCAGAGCAGCAGTCGTTGCCTCGTTGCCCACTCCCAAGCAGCAGAGGTTTTCTGGCAGGGAGGGCAGCAGCAGGCAGGCCCCTCGGCCACCCCCTCTCCAGACCAGTGCCCCTGACTTTGACCTCTGTCTCCAGTGACGTCCAGTGGCCAAATGTCAGCTACTGGCCTTGCGGGCTTTGTGGGGGATGGGCCGTTTGGTCGCTGGCCAATCAGGAGGGATGCACTGGACAGACAGGACCCCGGACAGTCTCCTCCCAGGAGGCTGTTTCCAAAATATAAAAGGGAGCAAAAAGTGTTAAAGATTGCTGTAGATAGATATATTTATTAATACGGTTGAAAACCAGAAAATTACATTTGAATATATTACTATTGATATACATCAGATAAAAATGAATACATGATACAGTATAAAATGATACAGTATAAAAATACAGCAACAATAAAATTCCCCATTTGGTTTAAATAGACCTTTTCGTTTTCTAAATGCTAAGAAGCAAAATTTTGCAACTGCATTTGAAATCACCTTTGACCTGCTATCCAAGAGGAATTTTAGCAGGAACCCCACTGCATATTTTAGGTTGTTATCTGGGGGCTTAAAGCGAGAAAGGGTGGTCATTATCAGCTTGTTCCTTTCCACTTCATATAATGCATAATAGAACAAGATATGGGAGGTTGTCCCTACTACGCCTGCACAGGAGCAATATCTCAGAGGTAGAAGCTGATGGGGATACTTCCCATAGAAAACTGCTGTGTGGAGAATGCCCTGGAGAATGCCCATCTATGTTTGCAATTGTTGATGTTCATTAGGTGAGGCGCAATGGCGATATTTGGCCTGAAGGACTGTTGTTAAGCTGTTTAAGCAGCTGAGCTGTACCTGTGTGCTCACTAGTACATGAAATGGACACAGGTGAGATTGCAATGGAAAGATCCCGAGCACATGGCTAGGGAGTCTTTGGTTAAGCAGGGCTCCAGCCTACTTCCTCCCCCTTCAGGAAGAGAAAGAGCTGATCAGTCCCTGTGCTTGCTGAAGCAAGGAGCAACCAGTAGGTGCTCAGCTCTCTCTCTCCCTGGGTAGTCATGACTGTAAAGCTAGCCATAGAGGTTTGTGATGTGTTTCTTTTGTAATTACTCTTTGAGCCTTTGTATTCTGCTTCAAAATATGGGATATATTCGGCAAGGCTGTATACTGTCGCCTTGCCTATTTAACTTGTATGCGGAGCACATCATGAGAAAGGCGGGATTAGAGGAGTCACAAATTGGGATCAAGATTGCAGGGAGAAATATCAACAACCTCAGATATGCAGATGATACCACTCTAATGGCAGAAAGTGAAGAGGAACTAAAGAGCCTGTTGATGCGGGTGAAGGAGGAGAGTGGAAAAGTTGGCTTGAAACTCAACATCAAGAAAACAAAGATCATGGCATCCGGCCCTCTCAATTCCTGGGAAATAGATGGGGAAGAAATGGAGATAGTGACAGATTTTATTTTCCTGGGCTCCAAGATCACTGCAGATGGGGACTGCAACAAAGAAATTAAAAGACGCTTGCTCCTGGGGAGGAAAGCTATGGCAAATCTAGACAGCATCCTAAAAAGCAGAGACATCACCCTGCCAACAAAAGTGCGTTTAGTCAAGGCTATGGCATTACCAGTTGCAATGTATGGCTGCGAAAGTTGGACCATAAGGAAGGCCGAGCGTCAAAGAATTGAGGCTTTTGAACTCTGGTGCTGGAGAAGACTCTTGCGAGTCCCTTGGACTGCAAGGCGAACAAACCGGTCAGTCCTAGAGGAGATCAGCCCGGACTGCTCTTTAGAAGGCCAGATCCTGAAGATGAAACTCAAATACTTTGGCCACCTCATGAGAAGGAAGGACTCCCAGGAGAAGAGTCTAATGCTGGGAGTGATCGAGGGCAAAAGAAGAATGGGACGACAGAGAATGAGGTGGCTGGATGGAGTCACTGAAGCAGTAGGTGCAAATTTAAATCGCCTCCGGGAAATGGTAGAAGACAGGAAGGCCTGGAGGATCATTGTCCATGGGGTCGCGATGGGTTGGACACGACTTCGCACCTAACATTATCAACATTCTGCTTCAGTAGCTGAAGCTGAGGCACATGATATATTTCTGTAAATAATCTTTCCAGTAAAGATTGTTCTCTCTTTCAAACCTCAAAGCTCTGTCAAGCTCAGCCAAGTTAAATAATAAATACATACTTTCAAAATGCGCTGTTATTCTGCAGCTCTTGAGGGACTCAGGATCCAGCCAAGTCTGGAAGTCCCAATACTTTCTCTACACAAAGCATGTGCTCTCCCACTGGAACAGGATCCCCCGCCCAGAACATTAATGTTAATGCATGTGTACAAGGGCCAATCAAATATTCTGACTGACTACAAACTCTTTAATTATGTAAAGGCAACGAATGTAAAAAGGGAGCACATGGACTGCCTAGTCATATATCCATTTTCCCTGGGAGTCATGCCCATGACACATACGACTAGACACTTATGGTAGCACATTAATGCTTTTATCACATAAAAAGGAATGTGTTAAAAACGCATGTCAATTGACTCTAAAGTTGGAGCACTACAAGATCCTCCCTGCTTAGAAAGCTGATGAGGAGGGACTGGTGATTTAAATGAGGGGATGTCATCTGAGGGAAAAATAAAAACGGCTTTAGATTTGTGATACAAAAAATGAGTTGCAGGGAGGAAAATGTGATATGTCATGAAAGAGAAAGATTATAAGAAATTATATATTCATAATTCTCTGTTCTCATTCTTAAACACACTTATGAGTCAGTTAATGCTGCCAGCCTCAATGGAGGAAGTATGTTGAGGATTATTGACTGCACATCATACAACTCTGGTTTGTCTCTGACAGCACAAAATATGAGTCAAAATAAATTGCCATCTTCCAGTTTCTGCTCCAGTGTAAACTATTTGGAGAAAGCTGACATTCGTCAGAATAGTTCAATAAATTAATTATTGATGCTCATGGGGACCCAGTGGAGGGCGTACATGACACCAGTGCTCACCCAACTGCATTGGCTCCAGATTGGAGACTGGATTAGCTTCAAGGCCCTAAATGATCTTGGACCGCCTCTCCCATTATGTTCCCAAAAGAGTATTGTGGTCAGCAGACCAAACTTTGCTCAGCATCCCTGGCTCCAAAGAGGTAAAACTGGCCTAAAGAAAGAAAGAAAGAAAGAAAGAAAGAAAGAAAGAAAGAAAGAAAGAAAGAAAGAAAGAAAGAAAGAAAGAAAGAAAAAGGGAGGGAGGGAGGGAATTGGAAGTGGACTGAGAAGGAAGGAAGGAAGGAAGGAAGGAAGGAAGGAAGGAAGGAAGGAAGGAAGAAAGAAAGAAAGAAAGAAAGAAAGAAAGAAAGAAAGAAAGAAAGAAAGAAAGAAAGAAAGAAAGAAAGAAAGAAAGAAAGAAAGAAAAACTGGTTCTTATATGCCACTTTTCTCTACCCGAAGGAGGCTCAAAGCGGCTAACAGTCGCCTTCCCTTTCCTCTCCCCACAACAGACACCCTGTGAGGGAGGGGAGGCTGAGAGAGCCCTGAGATTACTGAAGAAGAAGAAGAGTTGGTTCTTATAGGCCGCTTTTCTCTACCCAAAGGAGTCTGAAAGCCGCTTACATTTGCCTTCCCTTTCCTCTCCCCACAACAGACACCCTGTGAGGGAGGTGGGGCTGAGAGAGCCCTGATATTACTGAGTGGTCAGAACAGTTTTATCAGTGCTGTGACTAGCCCAAGGTCACCCAGCTGGCTGCATGTGGGGGAGTGCAGAATTGAACGCAGCATGCCAGATTAGAAAGTCCACACTCCTAACCACTGCACCAAACTGGCTCTCCACAATGAATGTATCAATTTGGCAAAGGCATGGTTGGTAAAATGGTTTAATTTAATTTAAGTTGTGTTTTCGAAGCAGAAGGAGTTTCAAAATGGCTTACAATTACTTTCCCTTGTGAGGTCGGTGGGGCTGAGAGAGCCCTGACAGGCCTGCTCTTCAAAGAGAACAGAACTGTGACTAGCTCAAAGTTACCCATCTATCTGCATGCGGAGGAGGAGCGGGGAATCAAACCCAGCTCTCCAGATTAGAAGCCATCGCTCTTAGCCATTACACCAAGCTGACTCTTTAATGTTATTTATAATTGCATTTTACTGTTGATGTTTCCTGCCCTGAGCATCACAGCAAGGTTGGGCTGCAAGAATAAAGATGGGGACTGGGACGATTTCAATAGACTCACCTCAGATTCCTTGTTCTTACTTGTTGTCCTCATAAAAACAAAAGAACATAAGAGAAACCATGTTGGATCAGACCAATGGCCCCTCCAGTCCATCACTCTGTGTCACACAGTCGCCAAAACCCAGGGGCCCTCAGGAGGTCCACCAGCAGGACCAGAAGTATGGTGGTCCCTAGAGATAAGTAACCGTGTTCCCCACAATGTTACTAGTTTAACTGAAGTTCTTCTCTGGAATTCCCTGTGGAGGAACCAATGCATTCACCTCAAACTCCTCATAAATGACAACCATACAATGTATGAAAAGTACCCGAGAAACCTGTTTATGGCTTTATTGTATATTTTGGTTCAGGAGGAACTCTCAAATTCTCTTGGAATAGCAGATTAATAATATTCTCTTGGAATAGCCGTGCTGGTCTGAAGTAGCACAATAAAATCAGAATCCAGTAGCACCTTTAAGACCAGCAAAGATTTATTCAAGGCGTGAGCTTTCGAGTGCAAATCTGAGGAAGAGTGCTTGCACTCGAAAGCTCGTGCCTTGAATAAATCTTTGTTGGTCTTAAAGGTGCTCCTGGACTTTGATTTTATTGTAATATCAGATTAGCCACACACATCTTCTGAAATATATAGTCTGATATTGATGACATATTGATATCATGTTATCAGGTTTAGCAACATGTGTGATAGCAGATTGAGCCTGATAATATATTGATATCATACTTTGGAACCAGTGGGGTATACTGGTTAGGGAGACAGACTAGAACCTAGGAGACCTGTTTGATTCCCCACTCTGCCATGGAGGCCTGCTAGGTCACGTACGCTCAGCTTAACCCACCTCGCAGGGCAAGATGTCCAGTGTGCACGATTCAAGAATGACTGAGGAATATCCTACAAGGGGCATTGGGGTGGGGGGTATGTAATTATCATATTTAGACAGGAACTTTCTGGTATTTTTGAATTAATATCCTCCTATGTCAGGGGTAGTCAAACTGCGACCCTCCAGATGTCCATGGACTACAATTCCCAGGAGCCCCTGCCAGCATTCGCTGGCAGGGGCTCCTGGGAATTGTAGTCCATGGACATCTGGAGGGCTGCAGTTTGACTGCCCCTGTCCTATGTCCTGGTTGGCTGAGTTGGAGACTTCCAGCTCCTTTGAGCATACTTCCTCTCTGCATTGCTGTCTCAGCAGTTGGGCAGTTAGTACACTCTCTCTCTTCTCTCACTTAGAACTTGTTTCTACTTTCAATAAAACTATTTACTCTTTAAGCAGCTGGTGCTCTGCCCCTCCTTTGTGTATTTTAACTCTTTGGATCCATATTAGGAAGAAAGGAGGGGTATAAATGAAGTTTTTTTATTAAAAAACCCTACTTCAAAATATGACCTGTCTTCGAGCAGCATAAGTTACTGTGCAGCATTAAGAATTTAGTCTTAAACAGATTAATGTTCTTGCTGAAGTCAGAGAAACAGTTTCCTAGGCAATGTATTTGGAATTGAACTGCCAGTGGATTAAGTCAATCTATAAAATATTTGATATTTACATATTGAATAACTGGTATGCAAATCTCATATTGTAATTTACTGCCTTGGGTAATGATGTAAGTAGCCTTAAAAATAAAAATGGATTCTCCATTAATAGAGTTGCCAACCTCCAGGTGGCACCTGGAGAGCTTCGGCTAATGCAGTGGATGTCCTCACAGCCCTGACCAGTTCCCCCGGAAAAAAGGGCTGCTTTGGAGGATGGACTCCATGTCTGTACGCTGCTGAAGTCCTGTTCCTTCCCAAATCCTGATCTCCCCAGGCAGCCCTTCCCAAATCCAGGTATTTCCCAACCCAGGTAACCCTACATGTATGAAATAGTGCACTTTTGAAAAGAATCATTTTTAAAAGGTGCACAACTATTAACCTTATTGCCTGGAACATCATCACGCTACATAAAATGTGAAGGGCCCTTCCGACAATATGCTGGTCCTTTGACTGGTCCACCTTTCCAAGAGTGGTTGGTTTGTTGAGCTCATGGCTGTAGGCCAAAGAGATTTCCACCCATGCAGTTGGCTTCAAAAGGAGATTTGATGAACTCATGCAAGATGGGCCCATCAGTATTTCCTAGTCACAGTCACTCTCGAGCTCAAAAGTGTCTGAACACCAGGGACAAAGGGTGTCTGGGGCTTCAATTCCCTGTTTGTAGACCTTGATGACGCATCTGTTTGGCAGGGCAGCAGGAAACAAGGGGTTTTCAGGGGCCACGTAACAGCTGATTAGGACAGCCATGTGGCAGCATGGGGGGGGGGGCAGGCATCTGGAATGTTCTGAAGCCCCCAGGTGTGGGTGGGGCTCTGACTGGAGGCTTTGGAACATTCAACACATTGGTGAAAGTACAAACACTTCCTTCTATTGTATAGATAGCAGAACAAGATGACTATCACTCTTTCCTGTTGTAGAATGCCTACTGCAGATTTTTCCTGATGGGGCATCTATTTTCCCCCATCTCAATCCAACCCACCTTCCATATTGAAATGATCCTTTGAAAATTATTTAGCAGAATCATATCTGTGGCACTTACATTCTTTGGCATCCTGTTTCTATACACCAAACCAAGAAACAGAAGCAGGGGGGAGGGGCGGAGAATCACCTTTGGAGGTTTTCACTGGAGTGCAGGCAGTTTGTCCAATGCTGCAAATACAGAATCGATGAAAACAAAAGGGATCCCAAGCAAAGGAAAGAAAGACAGACTGGAGAAAGAAATTCCCGTTTATAGAAGGCGCTTCTTGTTCTGGAACCGTTTCTTTCAATTAACTATAAAATCAGAGTCCAGTAGCCCCTTTAAGACCAACAAAGATTTATTCAAGGTGTGAGCTTTCGAGTGCTTGCACTCGAAAGCTCACACCTTGAATAAATCTTTGTTGGTCTTAAAGGGGCTACTGGACTCTGATTTTATTCTGCTACTTCAGACCAACACGGCTACCCACTTGAATCTATTCAATGAACTAGACAGTTTTCATTGGATGACTTTAGCTGCTTCCCTTTTATTTGATGAAGTCCAGCTTTGCTCCGATCAAATCCATGCCCCTGTCCCCATGCTTTTCTGGGGTAATGCAGAACAATCCAAGAATCATCTCTCCTGCCCCTTACTGGCAGGGGGCCAAATGGTCAGCTCTATCCATACGATTTGTCTTCATAAAGGAACCTCATCTCCTCTCGTCCTGCAAACGGGGGAGTGCATTGCTTCATCTCCTGGAAATAATGTTTTCTTGGTGACCGGAGCCTCCCTACGCACTCATCCAATGCCTTCTGCAATTCCTGTATGATAACAAGAGCATCGACACCTCTGGGGGGGGTCTCAACACAAACGCTTGATTCACGGCCATTTAGATCAGTACGATATTTACAGGCATTTAGACCGGCACGCTGGGAATTGGGAGAAGGCTGAATGCATTTAAAAATATGAATCATAAAATCACAATTAAACAGTAATTTACATACGATTTGTAAACTTATGACTATTATAAAAATGCACAAAGATTTATTTCCCTGTGAATTTTTTGTGCATCTTAATGGCGGAAGAACAGAATTTAGCAATACATGACGTGGTTTTGGGTTCCTAATCGTTTAAAAGTTTCTTTCTTTCTTTCTTTCTTTCTTTCTTTCTTTCTTTCTTTCTTTCTTTCTTTCTTTCTTTCTTTCTTTCTTTCTTTCTTTCTTGCTGTCAGAGTACTTCTCCCATGTGACCTGTACTGTTTTGCCACATAACAAATTATATAGGGGGCACCTCTGGTGGGACTTAGCTTAAAAAAGGAGCATAGATGATGCGTTTCCTCTCTCTTCTGGGAGGGAGAGCAACTCCTGACCTTGCCTCCTAAATGTGAGCCGACATCAGCTGGGCCTGTGATCAGTGCCTAAAACCTCAACTAACTGCCAGGCTCAGCTTGCTCCCAATGGCAACGGGATGCAGGAGGCAATTTTAGAACTATTTGCTGTTAAGTCAAAACTGACCCTGTTGGGGTCTTCAAGGCGGGAGACAGACTGAGGTGTTTTGTCATTCCCTGCCTCTGTGTTGCAACCCAGGTATTTCTTGGTGGGCTCCCACCCAAACATTTGCCAAGGTTGACCTTGCTTAGCTTCTGAGATCAGAGGAGGCTGAGCTAGCCTGCTTACACAAGTCATGGTGAACTCTGCCTGTGACCCATCAATATTTCTGGGAATTATAGCTTTTAGTAGTAGTTTGGGGGCTGCAGAGTGCTCGCTCCCCTCCCTCACCAAGACGATAATTCCCAAAGATCTGCCTCTTAAGCTCATTCAACTTGTTACAGAAGGCCTGTCCTCAAAGAAAATCGTAACTGAAGCAAAAACAACGCAACGGGTCTGCTCATAACACATATTCTCCTTGAAATATTGTCCTCTTCGCTACAGGGAAAGGCGAGGAAATAAATGCCAAATCTGTCAATGTAGCAGGTTGCCTTTCTTCTTCCTCTTTTTAATGTGAAGAAAGTTGGCAGCAACATTTCTAAAGTTAAAATGTGTCAAGCACGTCAACATGTGTTCCTCGCTCGTTTATTTGGCAACGCTAAAGGAACGCTGGCAGATCGCAGAGTTCTGGAAGCCAGGCCTCATGTCTTAAAAGACGCATCCAATGCTGAGGAGTAGCTGGGATGGGGAAGGGGGTGGGGGGAGAGAAATGGTGACAATGACCACGCCCTGGTGCAGCTCGCTAAAAAGAGAGCCCACGGAGGTCAAAGCGCTTGCGACGCGTGCCGAAACTTCCCACCTTTTCATATTTTATACAGTACGGCATCTTAGCGGCAAGCACAAATTGGCAAGCAGCAAAGACCACCAGATTTCTCTGATCAGCTGTCTGTCAAACAACACCTGCTGAAGGTAAAATAAAATCCAGTAATAACATAAACTTGAGGACGGCTTCAGGCAACCTACACAGTCTGCAGTTAGGCACTCCGTCCCATCCACCCACCCCCAGCTAATCTTTGTTATTTACCTCAGGGACAAAACACTTACTAGGCAATATCATGGCTAGAGGATTGGACTAAGATTGGGAATCCCCAGGTTCCAATTCCCACCCGTGGCAGGCTGTTGGGTGACGCTGGGCCACACACAGGGAGAAAATAGCTGCTTTGGAGGTGGACTGTACCTCCCCTCCCTGGGCCCCCCCTCCTCATGGTCCAATTTTAGCTACAGCTAATTCAATGAAGTGTGATTGATGCAGGCATGCATGAGAGGGGTTTTTGTTGCCTGCTAGCCATTCAGTGCTTCACTGGTCCTCCTTGTAAACTCTTAGGCACCGAGCCAGTGAATGTCTGTGAACATCTTGCAGCTACGCCCCAAAGGACACTCACAGTCGCAACAGAGGTTCTGGAGGAAGGCAAAGGACAATCGCTTCTCAGGGAGGTTCTCTCCATGAAAGACTTCGGGCAGGTAGGAGGAAATGATCTCTCCTTCTTGCCTTAGTTGCTGGTAAAAACCTGTTTTGTTCCCATTTGCTGTTTGGGCAAAGCCTGGTCAAACATATTTCTACAACCACATGAAGCTGCCATTGGTCTACCATGGTCAGAATCATCTAATTGGCAGGGACTCGAGAGGTTTTCCACCACACATAATACCTGATCTTCTCAACTGGAGATGCTGGGTGTTACCTGGGACCCTCTTCAGGGATGCTTTAGGCAGGCCTTTCTCAACTCCGTTACCCTTGAGAAACCCCTAAAACATTCTTCAGGCTTCGAGAAATCCCAGAAGTGGTGCAGTTGTGCAGAAGAGGTTTGGGAATCATAGCTGTATACTGGGCCTTTTGCAGCCCCCCCTTCCAGAAGGCACATAGGGGCTGCCCCAGCTCCCCCCACCCAATGTCTTCCGAGTTGAAAGAGGCTAGGGGGCCAGAGCAATTTACTGGCAGCAGGGCATGCTCTCAGGTTGGCTCCTCTTCCACTCAGAAAACATCTGGAACTGACAGGAAGTTGGAGGCAGTGAGCTGACCTCCTGTTAAGCCCTTCCTGGCCGAGGGCTGCCTTCTGATTGGGGCTAAACTAACAGGGTGGGCCATTCCTGGCCGAAGGCCAATCACTTTGGACTTTTTAAAGGTTTAATGATACTAATAAATTAATTAACTCCCACCCATTTGGGAAACCTTTCCCAAGTCGTCAAGAAACCCCAGGGTTTCACAAATACCTGGTTAACTGTGGGTTACTGTCTTGGAATATTTTGTAGTCTGTGTATGGTCATTACAGAAGGTGACAGTCACCACTCTGAGTTAACGGATTACTCCTTTGGTGTGCTGCCCTGCCCGGCTGAACCTGCATGGCCAGGTGGTTGTGCTGGAGCAGAGAGCTTGCCTCAAAGTCCAGAGTCCAGTCCAGAAGGTTGGGAGCCTTGAGAGACAGAGTTCATAGGCATGTGGGGTGGGGAGCAAAGTGAAGCCATAGTCAAATCCAGAGAGAGCAGGACAAAGGCAAAACATGAACCAAAACAGAGTTGAAGCCAAGTCAAAGAATCAAAGAGCCAGAGCAGGAACATCAGACAAGCCAGAGGACGGAGAGCCAGGAGTCACAGGAACAGAGCTTCACTGTGGTGAACCAGAACAGGAGTCTCAGGAGACAGGCAGAGTAACACATGCATTGACCCCACAAAGAGCCTTGTCTCAAGGCCCCTCTGATATAGCCAGAAGCCGGGTGGGGCAGGCCTCACCCAGAGACCTAATCCTCATCGGAGGAAGGAGCTGCACCTGGACCTCATCTACCTTGACATTGAGCTGCCAAGCGTGCCTCCTCCAAAGCTGCTGTTCATGGCCTGCTGGGGCCTTTACCAATGGTGTCTGAAGTTGCTCTTCTGGCGAGGCCTCCAGACTGGTAGCTGCCTTGTCTAATGGTTTAACACAATAAGTATGGGTCTCAGCATGGCTGGACCCAGGCTGCTTGTCCTCAGGGAAAACAGGCAGGTCCGGTTCTGTGACTGACAGTCTCCCGGCAGCTCCAGGAGATCCATGACCTCCAGAGCACCCCTGGTGCCAGATTGGTGAGTGCAGGCATAATGTTTGGTGGATCTTGTTTTAAATTGTTGTGAACACAACAGCATCAATCTGATTGGTTGATGCACCAATGCCAATGAACTGAGCTCTGATCCATGAAAACTTATGCTGGAATAAATGTGGTATAATTACTTTAATTTTTAATATTTTTCTGCTACACAACTGCAAGTCATCAAAGGCTGCCAACTCCAGCCTAGGGAATTCCTCAAGGTTTATGGGTGGTATTTGGAGTGTGCAGAATGTGGAGAGCGATGTGATGCCACAGAATCCTCCCTGAAAACCTGTTATGCCCTCTAGGGCAGGGGTAGTCAACCTGTGGTCCTCCAGATGCACATGGACTACAATTCCCATGAGCTCCTGCCAGTGTTTGCTGGCAGGGGCTCATGGGAATTGTAGTCCATGAACATCTGGAGGACCACAGGTTGACTACCTCTGCTCTGGGGATCTCAGTCTTTAATCTAGTGATCCGATGCAATTACAGGCCTTTCCTTGAGTTTGAGGACCCTAACATGCTACCACCTCCATTCTCTTCATTACACCAGAGGAAGTAGAAAATAAGGATGGAGTGCAGAAATGGAAGCTGAAACAGACTACAAACACAGGGTCACTCCAAATCAGTCATTCTCAACCAGGTTTACGAGTGACTGCAGGGGCACTCAACAGTGGTGGTGGGTATTATTTTATACAGGCTGACTATATATATACTATATATATATATACTAGAAATATAGCCCGCTGTATAAGGGATACAGCGGGCTCTAGATACTTACAGTTTCTGGTGTCCCACGGCGACGGCTCTCGTTGTCGGCTGCGTGTAGTGAGCGGCGGTGGGGGAGGCAGGGAGGGTCCAGCAGCCGCGTTCCGCGCGACTGCCGGGGTCTTTGTTTGGCAGCGGCCTGACGCGGCGAGAGGCACGAAGCGCCTCTCGCTGCGTCAGGCCGCTGCCCGAGGGAGCACCTCTCGCCGCGTCAGGCCGGGAGCAACTGCGAGCTGTGCTGTGCGCAGTTCGCAGTTGCTGGGGCTGGGAATCGGAGGGACCATTGGTCCCTCTGATTCTCTGCCCTGAGGAAGGGTCCAATCCGGACCCTTCCTCATCACGGACAAATCCCACCTCAAGAGCCCTTAACGATTTATTTAGTCCGTGGCGCCCGTGGCGCCACGGGTGGTTTAAAGATGATTTGGCAAAGTCAGCCTTGAAGCTATGTGCTCATTAGTGACCTAATGTGTCTGAGGTTGCAGGGAATTCTGAGCCTTGTGCTCAGGGATTACTTTGCTTAAGCTGGGCTCCTGCCCACTACCTGCTTCTTCAGGAAGACAAAGAGCAGATAAGTGTGTGTGTTCTGAAGCAAGGAGCAGACTCCATTAGACTCTCTGCTCTCTCCTTCCACTGATGTGTAGGCATGTAGTCTGCTTGAGCCAGCCAAAGGGGCTTGCAATGTGTTTTCTTTGTAACTATCTTTTAAGCTTTTGTCCTCTTCTTCAGTAAAGAAGTAAGGGAATATGACATATTTTGTAAACAATCTTTCCTAGTGAAGATTTATTCTCTCTTTTAAACCTCAATGTGCTGTGAGTCTGGATTTGTGCCTCATAACTGCATACTTTCAGAATGCACTATTGCTCTGCAGCTCTGTTTCTCTGGAAGGACTCAGGACTAAACCACATCCAAAAGCCCAAACAGTAACTAATAGGGTTGTGCACAGCTGCGTCCGAATCGGCTGCTCCGGGGTGCCACAGCCAGCGCCTCACTGCAGGGGAGGGAGGGAGGGTGCGCAGCCACGTACCCTCCCTATCCCCCCCCCCTGCTGTGAGCCCTGGCTGTGGCACCCCGGAGCAGCCGATTCAGACGCAGCCACGCACAACCCTAGTAACTAACCCAGGGAGGAGCCAGGAGAACAGAGTGGCTTTCTACTTATCCATCTGGTCTGTAGAGTTCACACAATGGAAAAGGAATGGAAGAGAAGAGCTGAATCTACTGTACTCTGCCCACTGACTACTCTCATTTCCCCACGCTCAGAATTTCTCCACAGAGCCCAGCCGGCAGAAAATGGCTGGAGCAAGACTGTTGCAAGCAAAGGGATTCAGGTATTCTGCCCAGAGATCTCCCAAAGTTGTAAGTGATCTCCAAATCACACAGATCACTTCCCCTGACAAGAATTGCTGCTTTGCATGGTGGGCTTTAAGACAGCTGAGCTGTCTTATTTTGCTGGTTTTGCACAGGCAAAACAACAAAAATGAAACCAGCTTCTTATTTCACAAGCCTTTTATTAATGAGGCCACCCACACATGTGACTTTTAAGGGCATGGCAGGGGTGCAGTAGGCATCATCACCTCTGAATAATATTTCAGGGATGATGTCAAAATGTTGGGAAAGGCTACTCTAAACAGGGAGGTGGAGGGGAGGAGACATTTAAAGAGCCACCCAACTGCTGATCCTGAGGCATTTAAAGATCCTTACTGAAAGTCACAAGTAATTTCATTTGGATTAGTGACCTTTCCAGGACTGGGGAACAGGGCACGTTGGGAAAGGGTTTTGATGAATTATGTTCCAAATACACTTTTCTACTTTCCGGTCACCATGCCTTTTTGCAACAACATTATTTGGGTTAGGTAAATCTATCAGTCACTGCACAAACGCAAGCTTTGTTCTTGGTGGGAAAGCATATGTGCCAACACATTGCCAGTTGATTAATTCCCCCACCCCGAATCCCCCCTCTTGAATGAAAGAAAATGAAAAAAAAAGTGGCTAAATTCAAATTAAAGGGGGAAAAAAACGAGAAGGTACATAGCAATTGTATTTTCTTTGGTATGGGGATCTCCCCCCCCCCCCGAAAAACTCTCACAGGGTTTATGAGGTAATTTCTGAAAACAGGGATGTTTTTAAAGAAGGAAGTTCTCCCTCCCCTTAAGAAGAAAAAGTTTGTAGATTTTGATGGGGAAATCACTTAAAGTAACACGAAGGCACATGGAAAACAGCACACAGCAGATGGATAGTAGGGTAACATCTTGAGTTAATTTATTTTTGAAGTACATATTGAGCTTTCATGATACAAGTGAATTACAGAGTCAGTGTGTGTTTGTGTGTGTGTGTGTGGGGGGGGGGGAAATCTGCACTCCTGGTATGTTAATTTTGTTCAGAAACTTTCCCCGGAATTTATGCAGCTTTTCAAACTCATTTCAGAAAGGGAAGAATGCACCTAAAGGCTCACATCTTAAACCAGGTGTAGTCAAACTGCGGCCCTCCAGATGTCCATGGACTACAATTCCCAGGAGCCCCCTGCCAGCGAATGCTGGCAGGGGCTCCTGGGAATTGTAGTCCATGGACATCTGGAGGGCCGCAGTTTGACTACCCCTGCAGTTGGTCAGCAGCGCAAGTGAATCTAAGTCAAGAGAGCTATTGCCTAAACATTTAAAGGCTTCTATTTCTCAGCATACGAGGAATGAAAGAAGCGTCAGAGCGGAGCATGCTACTGTGGCCACATTGTCCCCTGGAAGACTGCAACTCTTGTTAAAAAAGGAAGACCCTGCTGTAGGCTTTGTGTGGTGATACTGAGGTCCCCGTGAACAGCCATGGACTTATGAACAAAGAGGTTCTGCTAGAGGTTTCTTGCTACTTGAGGCAAACCTGGGGTGAATCTGCACTTACTTTGTTTATTCCGTTGTGGATCCTGCTGAATCCAGATCGATTTGAACGCAGGTCTTTCCCCCCTCCCCCCATTGAAACAGAAAAGTGTTCTGCACGTAGTTAGGGAAGTTAAGAAGGGAAGGGGGGAGGGAGCCAAGCACAGCAGGAGCCTCTTTCTTTCTTTTCTTGAACGAGGGTGGGGGGGGAGGATTGGAGACAGCAGAGAAGGAAGAAAAAAAAAAACAAGAGGCAAATCTCTACTGAGAGAATTTTAGGCTTCTGGAGCTTCTGCTGAGAAAAGTTAGGGCTTCCCCTTTAAATCCTGGAAACCAGGAACTAATGCCCTGGCCAATCAGGGCTTCTCTACCATGGAGTTCAGGAACAAATTTGAAACAGTCAGAGCTCCACATGCTTTCTCAATCTGATTATTCAAATATTGAGGGTTATATCCACTCTAGGATATTGCAGGATAAAAGTAGGGTCACTCTGGATCAATCATGCTTGTTGCAGAGCGAAAATTTAAATTGTGGAGATGGCAGGGACTGAATCGACCTGGTATTGGAATAAAGGCTCCATGCAGACAACACCCTGGAATCATAGAATAATAGAATGAGAGTTGCAAGGGGCCATACAGGCCATCTAGTCCAGCATCCGTCTCAATGCAAGATCAGCCTCAAGCATCCAGGAGAAGTCTCTGATTCCACTGCTGAACTACTCCAACTGTGGGAATTGTTTTCCTGATATCTAGTCAATATTGTTCCCCATGTAGTTTAAACCCATTACTATGGGTCCAATGCTCTGTTGCCAACAGGAGCCTTTCCCTGCCCTAAGTGACAACCTTTCAAATACTTAAATACAGCAATCATGACCCCTCTCAGCCTCCTCTTCTCCAGGCTGACCATTCCCAAGTCCCTCAGCCTTTCCTCATAGGGCTTGGTCCCCAGATCTTGGATCATCCACATCACTCTCCTCTGCACCCTCTCAATTTTCTCCATGTCCTTTTTGAAGTGAGGCCTCCAGAACTGCACATGGTACTATGGGTAGTGTGTGACCCATGCAGTTTACAGTGGGACTATGACATCTTGTGATTTTGTTGATACAGCCCCAGACTGCATTTGCCTTCTTTACCGCCCCATCACACTGCCTGCTCATATTTAGCTTACAGTCCGCAAGATCATGTTCACCCTCTGTCAGAACCAGGTTGGTTCTGGCAAAGGCTTGTGGTTTATTGAATGGGCTTTCAGCTCCCCCCCCCCCCCGTTATTGTATGCTTACGGGATGCGTATTGCCAGAACGTATTTTGCTTGTTATGGATATCAGGTTAAGCCTTAGTGAGGAGATCCCAGTCCTCGCCTGGAGGTGGGACCCAGTTTGTGTCTGGCTCTGTTCTCTGTGGGTCGCCTGGAAACGATAAGAGCCCAGCCAAATGACCTTGAGGCTGCAGCTGCTTCCCACGTAAACCCGTTCACACAGAAACCCTCTTTGGCACCAGCTGGGTCGTAATGGAGTAAGGGTCATGGTTCAAAGAAAATTATATTTTATTGCTCAGCTGTCTGTAAATACGTAGCTCTCACTATATATGTATGGCCATATATATGTATATTCTATGTTCCCTATATATGTGTATCCGCTGTTTGTTAAGAAGTATGATATGTAATGTGTAGCCTTGTAGTTAGATAGGAGGCCTAAGCAGAGGTGGGCAGCTGACATTCCTGAGGGCGGGGCTCAGCATGTCTAACCTCCTGCTTCTCTGAACGTAACTCAGAACCGACAATGTTGGCCCTGGATACTTTCACTTCTTAAAATGAAGAGCTTTTGTTTCATAAACAAGGTTGCTTATTCACAGAGTCGGAGATCCTGACACCCACACTGCTACCAGAAGTGAATTTTCCATCTAGTATGCCTGGTTGTCATTTTTGTGGTTGTGGATGATGTTCCTCCCTTTGTGTTGTTCCCCACTCATCTCTTTTGGCCCCACTTTGACCCCATTAGTTTTCTAGAAGCTGATTTTGACTTGCCTTTCTCCACGTGGAATATTTCTGCCAGGGGTTTTGGTACCGCCCACTTCCGTGCGCTTCTAGCCCACTTTTCAAGGATTTCACGGTCGTCATCATCAGGCCACTCCCCCCTTCCTCCTCCTGAAGACAAGGGGCTTGTTTTTTGTAAGTCACTAAAATATTGATAGTGTCAGGATTTTAAAGGGAGGGGGCTGCTGCCATTGGGGGCACAGTCCGGCATATCACAGCACCCTCATTTTAAATTTTCTCATGCATGCTCAGAGTGACAAATTGATATCATGGCTGCATTTTTTAATGTTACTGAAGCTGCAATATACCTATATGCAGCTATAGTAATATATCACAAAGGCTGTCTGAATTCAGTTTTCCTTTGTAAGCAACAACAAAAACAAGTAATTATCTTCTTCCCTTGCGGAGATATGTGTTTTTCTTACATTTCTGAAAGAAAGAAAGAAAGAAAGAAAGAAAGAAAGAAAGAAAGAAAGAAAGAAAGAAAGAAAGAAAGAAAGAAACCGAGAGGACCTGTTCGACATATCACTTTAGATGTTCATAGAATCATAGAATCATAGAGTTGGAAGGGGCCATACAGGCCATCTAGTCCAACCCCCTGCTCAATGCAGGATTAGCCCTAAGCATCCTAAAGCATCCAAGAAAAGTGTGTATCCAACCTTTGCTTGAAGACTTCCAGTGAGGGGGAGCTCACCACCTCCTTAGGCAGCCTATTCCACTGCTGAACTACTCTGACTGTGAAAAACTTTTTCCTGATATCTAGCCTATATCATTGTACTTGAAGTTTAAACCCATTACTGCGTGTCCTCTCCTCTGCAGCCAGCAGAAACAGCATCCTGCCCTCCTCCAAGTGACAACCTTTCAAATACTTAAAGAGGGCTATCATGTCCCCTCTCAACCTCCTTTTCTCCAGGCTGAACATTCCCAAGGCCCTCAACCTATCTTCATAGGGCTTGGTCCCTTGGCCCTAGATCATCTTCGTCGCTCTCCTCTGTACCCTTCCAATTTTACCTACGTCCTTCTTGAAGTGAGGCCTCCAGAACTGCACACAGTACTCCAGGTGTGGTCTGACCAGTGCCGTATACAATGGGACTATGACATCTTGTGATTTTGATGTGATGCCTCTGTTGATAAAGCCCAAAATGGTGTTTGCCTTTTTTACCGCTGCATCACACTGCCTGCTCATGTTTAGTTTACAATCCACAAGTACCCCAAGGTCTCGTTCACACACAGTGCTACCTAGAAGCGTATCCCCCATCCAGTAGGCATGCTTTTCATTTTTCTGACCCAGATGCAGAACTTTACACTTATCTTTATTAAATTGCATCTTGTTCTCATATGCCCATTTTCCCATTGTGTTCAGATCTCGTTGAACTCTGTCTCTATCTTCCGGAGTATTTGCCACCGAGCCCTGAGGTACCCCGCTACTCACCTCTCTCCAGTCTGATGAAACACCATTGACAACAACTCTTTGAGTGCGGTTCTCTAACCAATTCCCTATCCACCTAACTATCTGAAAATCCAGATTGCAGTCCTTCAACTTATCCATCAGAACATCATGGGGAACCTTGTCAAAAGCTTTACTATCAATTATTGTGTTTATCAATTATTGATACTTGAGAGACTTAATGGCATGAACACAGACCAACCTTTCTCAAACTTTTATATCACCGAGAAACCACTGAAGAAACAACGGTGCAGAATATGATTGGGAAGCAGAGCTGTGTACATGCCCACCCAGGGCTCCTCCCCTTCTCACCCCCCTCCCCCCAAGCCCATTATTGGTGACATGACCACACATGTTCATATCACCTGATAAATGTTTAACAAATATATTTAAAATTAACTAACTCCCAGCCATTTGGGAAACCTTTCCAGGGCCATCAAGAAAACCCAGAGTTTCATGAAACCCTGCTTGAGACAGCCTGACCCAGACTAACAGCATTTGTGGCAGGGGATGAGTTTTTGGGAGGCATTGCTCACTTGTCCAGATACATCTGTGACTCATGAAAGCTGCTTTCCTGCCACACATTTTGTTACCCTTTAGAGTGCTACTGGGCTCTGGTGTAGAGCCAGTTCGGTGTACTGGTTAGGAGGGCAGACTTCTAATCTGGCATGCCGGGTTCGATTCTGCGCTCCCCCACATGCAGCCAGCTGGGTGACCTTGGGCTCGCCACGGCACTGATAAAACTGTTCTGACCGGGCAGTGATAACAGGGCTCTCTCAGCCTCACCCACCCCACAGGGTGTCTGTTGTGGGGAGAGGAAAGGGAAGGCGACTGTAAGCCGCTTTGAGACTCCTTCGGGTACAGAAAAGCAGCATATATTCTTATTCTTCTTTCACCATGCTACTTGCAGAGAGGCACATGACAAACCATCTTGACCTAAAACGTGTCTGTGTATGTCTGATGTCAGTGATGACAACAGCCTCCTCCATGGATATCCTGACTATTTACAGCATGTAAATAAAATAAACTGACTTTTTCACTGGGGAAATTCAGATAGAGGGCAAATGTACAGAAAAACCATTCCCAAGCCCATTCTGGCTCTTGTGAATTGCCAAGAAAATCAGGAGTCAGTCAATTGTGCAGAAAAGCCTCTAGTCTAAGCCCATGGAAACCTATGGGCTTAGATGGGAGTCACACTGCATAGGGCTGCATTCATATATAAGTGACCCTTGTCTCTTCTTGAGAGCCAGCTTGGTGTAGTGGTTAGGTGTGCCGACTTCTAATCTGGCAGGCCAGGTTTGATTCCCTGCTCCTCCGCCACATGCAGCCAGCTGAGTGACCTTGGGCTCAACACAGCACTGATGAAGCTGTTCTGACCGAGCAGGAATCTCAGGGCTCTCTCAGCCTCATCTGCCTCACAGGGTGTCTGTTGTGAGGAGAGGAAAGGGAAGGCAATTGGAAGCTGCTTTGAGCCTCCTTCAGGTAGAGAAAAGCGGCATATAAGAACCAACTCTTCTTCTTCAGTAATATCAGGGCTCTCTCAGCCTCACCTCCCTCACAAGGTGTCTGTTGTGGGGAGAGGAAAAGGAAGCTGATTCTAAGCCGCTTTGAGACTCCTTCGGGTAGAGAAAAGTGGCATATAAGAACCAACTCTTCTTCTGATCCAGAAGGTATTGCAGATTTATAAAACAGGTGAACAAAAGATTGCAAGATCTGTTTCTCAGAGATGAAAATTGACACACAATGTAAGTGCATAAGTGAGAACCACACTGAGAGTGTTAGACCTACAGTCACCACCACCACATGCACTCTGCCTTCATAGTTCACCACAACATGGGCATAGGATTGATGTGCACAGAGTTGGGATCTCGATTGGGATTGAATTAATGCCAATTTAATTTCTTCAAGCATAGACCTTGGGGATACACATTATCTTTGGCCACCCTTGTTGATGGTGGGGGCATTTGAAGCCAGTGTGCTTGATTCCGTTTTCTCTCTCTCTCTCTCTCTCTCTCCCTCAATGCCGGCCGGTTCCAGACCCCTATTCTTTGTCGGTGCATTCAGCTTTCTGAACAAAACTGCTGTCTGTCTCCAGTCTTATCACCCTTGTCTGCCAGCTAGCTAGATATTTCCCTGGAAAACGGTCTCGAGAAACTATCGACAAGTTCATTGTTTCCTGTGCCAATCTTCTGTGGCATTGAGTAAGCTGTAACTCTGTGTTTTCAAGGACACAAGGTGAATGGAGTTAAAACAGTCCTTTTTTCCTCCCACAGGAGACAGTGAAAAAGACGTGCACATCCAAGGATCCATCATAACCTGTCCAGCCGATCTCTTCCCACGACAGACTGCTTGCCACTGCGTGCATTCATTTCCTTCCTCTTGCTGCAGTTTGGTCGACCCAGGTACTTTCCTTTGGCATCCTTGCTGAGATAACAGAGCGATCCAATCAAAACATCTCCTGACAGAACATTTGCCACTTTCAAATTTGCCATCGACATATGGCCAGGCCAGGCCAGAAGATGGAGTGATCATTTCCCCTCGCCCCTCGCCCCTTTTGTTGTTGTTTTTGCTCGCTGAAAGGTGTCAGAGATTTATGAGAGCCAAAATTCATTAAATGTCAAGAAAGCCATCCCCAAATTTCAAAGCAGTTTCTACGATGAAATCAGAGTGTTTAGCAGAGAAGAAGTCTCTCTTTCTTTTTTTTAAAAAAAGCCTCCTACTCAAAATCTGTCCTCTGGTGCAATCAGCCTTGAGCAAAATTGAGTGGGCAGGCAACTCCATCAGGCCCCAAGAGCCAAAACACATTGGCCACCATTGTTTCACTTCTCGCCAGGGATGGGTAGCTGATTACACAAGAACTGAACCGCAAATCCCAACTAGGAATGCCAGCCTCCAGGTGGGACCTGGGGATCCACCAGAATTACAACTCATCTCCAGACTATGGGGTGGGGTGGGGGAAATAATGATTTGGAGAGTGGATTCCATGGCCATGCGCCCCACAGGGTCCCTGTCCTCTACAGGCTGAATCCCCAATCCTCCATGAATTTTTCTGGATTCTACCACCCTACCTCACATCCCCCACTGGTGGCCGGTGTACTTCAGGGATTCTATGGTTTGACATTAGTCATCATTTGCTTGCATTGATGCAGCTACAGGAGTCTATGGAGCAGCTCAAGAGCAGACCAGGGACATCAAACTCAAGGGAAAGTTCCCACCTTTTCTTTGAAGTTTGGTAAACATCTTCATTAAAGGCACACAGTCTGTCTTGAAATGTATCCCTTTATGAGCTCCTGTGAACTTTCACTAACAACTTTAATATTTGTGAAAATTTCATTTGGGCAAACTGCCCAAACTTCATCACAGACTTTTTTGTGTGAGCTGGTTCATGCCCATTTTCAGGAGTGTCCGATATTTCAGGGACTCTTGTCTGTCATTTCTGAGCTCCTGATTGTGGAACTGCGTTTAGGAACCCCTTGTGGTTCACTGCTACTCTGTAATTTGCACTTTGTGTGGTGTCAAGTGCTGTCAAGTTGATTCCGACTTATGGTGACCATATGATGTAATGATCTCCAAAATTAATGACCTCCAGGGAGAAGGGGGAATAAAGCACACTGGCTCCAAATTGTGAACAGGCTTGTTCAGATCTTGCATGCTGAGGGCCATGGCTGCCTTTACACAATCAGTCCATCTCAGTGGTGCAAATTGAGGCAGAGTGAATGGAGCCAAAGGGATGAGAAGTACCACACCGATAGTGAGCAACATCAGGAGGAGATAATGAATCATTGGATTTACCCAGCCATGGGAAGCAGGAGCAATGTGATCTTCTGCAACTTAACTGCAGTCTTTTAATCAGTCGCCCAATAAATGTAAGCCCAATGTTTTATTCAGTAATCAGCCATCCTTCTCTGTAGTTAATACAGTTTACATGACTCCTCACGTTGGCTTGTTAATTAAATGTCTTCTAATGGCGGATGCTTTTTGTAATTAATTTGGTGCCTGGAGAATAATTAGAGGAAGAAGAGTCACAGTTTCCACAAGTTAAAAGACTTAGTTTGGGAAAAAGTGGCCCTCGTTAATCTTAAAAAGCGACGCTGTAAATACAACAAAAGGTACTTCTATATCCCCACTAAAAAGAGCCGTAAGAACACTTGGATGATCTAGAGATTCTTAATCAACTCTTTTTATTGGAAAACCTGGTTCCAATATAGATCATTAGTCTCCTCCGGCAAGGAGCTCTTCAGCACTTCCATCATCTCTCAAAACCTGACCGTCATCATGGGAAAATGAGAGAGACACGGAGAGAAAAATAATTTGCCCACGCAGGAAGAGAGTACTCCTGTCTCATACCAGCACTCCAAAGCTGCACCAGTACTAGAATATCCTGCACCTCAGGAAACTGCAAGCATGTACGTATGGAAAATATGTATCTAGACGAGATCAAAGCCCGTCCCTAAGGACAGGCTTTGAAAGCCCCCCCCCCGCGCCTGGGCAGCACACCCGGCGGCCCAGCATAGAACTTCCATGTCCAAGGGCAGTATACTGTGGTCTGCTGGAGGGTGTGGTCGCCGCCGCTGGGCTTGTCGCAAGGGTCGCTGGTGGGCTCCAGGGAGGCGGCATGTGCTTCCGAGGGGGCGGTGCATGGCATTCTCCCATCATCGGTGTGAAGGGTGGCAGGCAGGCACAACTCCCGTGCCTGGGCCATGGCTGGTGCCCTGGCTCTCCTTCCGGATTTGCTGCCCTTTGCGGCCAGCGAGAGCAGGTTGGGCATGGCGGCAGGTCAGGCGTGGTGGCAGGGTGGGCGTGGCAGCCAGGGGAGGGATGGACGGAGGCCACTGGAGGACACCGGGCCTCCCCATCTTGCTGTGGGTGCATTGGCCACCTGGGCAGTCTTTGGGCCGCTGGAGAGGGAGGTGGGCGAGCGGGCGACTTGTGGGTGAACAAGGAGGGGTGCAGGTCCCCAACCCCACCTGCCTATAGGCCAGAGAGACTGGGGTGGAAATGGGAGCTGTCAGCCAGCCAGCCATGCAGCCAAGGCAGCTAGCCAAGCAGGCAGGCAGCCCGGCAGCCCCACATGAGTGGGATCTGGGCCACAACAGTCTGGGTGGGTATATCGGGTAGGCAGCTTCCGGTGCTCCAGGCCTAGGCATAGGCGCGAGCACTGTCTCCGCCACTGCAGAGTCGGCCAGCAGGCTCCCGGCCAGGCAGCCATGGGTGAGCCGGTGGGATGGGTTGGGGTGCGCTTTGAGGCTGGATTCTGTGTGGAGGGGAGAGTTTCGTCCGGCGCTGGCCACGGCGGTCGTGTGCTCTGTCAGCCAGGAGAGGACCCACCGGCCCTGCAAAGAAGTTGTATGCAGGAAGGGAGCTGCGGCTGGTGCTTCCTCGGTGGGGGGCGACGCTGGCTTACCCGGCAGCGGCTTCTGGCAAGTGGGCTTGTGGCTGGAGCACTTGCTTCTCCTGGAGAGGCCTTCCCTGCGTGGGCGGCCTGTCCTAGAGGCAGCAGCTGAGAAGTAAGAGACGCTTACTTGGGAGCAAGAGACTGGGAGGGTCGTGACGAGGGCGGCAAGGAGGCAAGTTCACGTCCACGATCCTGAAGCAAGTGTTGAAGGCTGTAAGTGGTCACCGGGGCCTTGGGGTGGGGGGGGGGCTGGCTGAAACTGTGGTCAGTCTTGGTGAGGGCCTAATGGGAAGGTGCATTGGGCCCTTACCCAATTAGCCAGAACTGCTGTCCGTCCGGGGTGAGGGGTCAATCGAAAGGCGCCTTGCGCCTCACCCGGACTTGTCCCGCCCACTCTCCGCCCACTCAGCCCTTAACCAAATATGATAGCAGGACACTGTGGTAAGATTATGCTCTACTTATAAGCCATGATGGTACACATAAGCTCATGGAAATGCACACATCGTTATTCATCTTCAACATTTATTATGATCAAGGGGTCACTCAATAACTGTTTAACAACACAGTTTACAAATACAAAATTAATATACAAAGATTAAAATTAATAGTTTGGGATAGGTGATTTCACTCGAAAGAACCTGGACCAATGCTGATTCAAGTACTTTTCAGACCCACCCGAGCCAAATTGCCAATCCCTTTTGTTTCAACCAACTGAATCTGCTGTATCCAAATCACAGTTTAGTGATTTAGCGGCAGTTTGGGCAGTTTAAACTTTAAAGGGAAGTGGTGTGTGTGTGTGTGTGTGTGTGTGTGTGTGTGTGTGTGTGTGTGTGTGTGTGTGTGTGGGAGGAGCATGCCAAATATTTGGTCTGCTGTTTGGTGTCCCTTTAAAAACTCCCTCCACCAGAGACTTCCTGTGAAGGCTGGGGGAAGAGCCACCAAACAGTTGATCCATTAGAATCAGCTATTCGACAGCTCTTTAAATGCCTCCTTCCCAGCCCCCAGCTCTGTAAATACCTCAGGATATGTTGTTTGGTGGCTCTTTAATTATCTCTCCCCCCCCCCCCGCCCACTCCAACCTTCTATTTAGAGAACAAGAAGTTTGGTTCTGATATGCCGCTTTTCCCTACCCGAAGGAGGCTCAAAACGGCTTACAGTCACCTTCCCTTTCCTCTCCCCACAACAGACACCCTGTGAGGGTGGTGAGGCTGAGAGGGCCCTGATATCACTGCTCCATCAGAACACCTTTATCAATGCTGTGGCGATCCTAAGGTCACCCAGTTGGCTGCATGCGGGGGAGCGGGGAATCAAACCCCGCTCGCCAGATGAGGAGTCTGCACTGCTAACCACTACACCAAGCTGGCTCACTGCCTGGGAAGGTTGGGGAAGGGGGAAGGAGCTGGCTCTTCACTGCCTGGGAAAGGTAGGGGGAGTTGCCATTAGGACCAGGTGTTTGGCAGCTCATTAAATACCTCCCCCCCCCCATATACTGAATCATTGATTTGGTTGATTTCAGTTGTACCGAAGCAGGAAACCCCAAATCTGAAAAAATACGAATCCCCCCCCCATGCACATCCCTATTCATAGCCTCATTGTGCTGTTATTAATTATACATAAAAGTCATTAAAATGTTTGGAAAAATCTGCTTTCTTCTAGACATAGCCTCAAGCTAGAATCTGGTGGCTTTAGAGGTGGTTTCATTGGAGTGGTCTGCAAGGAGGAGATTTGTGTAGAATTTTTCAGATCTTCCTGGTATATTGGAACAAGCAGGGGCGAGATGTGTGCCCCTAGAAAACAGACAATATCCCCTGTTTCACTGTTCTGACAATTGGCAAGGACACAGATGTTAAGGGCTGGGAATATGTAAGTATCTCCCTTCCAGCTGGAAATTAAAATGGGCTATGGTGAAAGTAGGGATGATTTAGGCATAAGAGATAACTGGGGAACGGGGATGTTTAAACCCCTGCTGGATCATCTCACAGCTTGCTTGCTGGTTGTGAGACTGGAGCCAAATTTTCAATGAGTTTGGTTTTGTGAACAGTTTGAGCCTGTTTGTCGGCATTTCCGTAGTCAAACCTTATAGCACAGCAGCGCAACCAGCCGTGTTTTATGCATCTGCATTCTTTCATAGCCTGATGAATCCTACACTCTTCTCATACCTGTGGTTGCTGCTCATAGCTCAGCCTCCAGTCATAGAAACAAATCATGAAGAAAATCAGTTGGTCAGTGATTATAAACAGTGCATTGGAAGAGTGTAACCATTTCGTGCTAGTTTAAGCTTGTGGTACTGAAGTTATTTCACATGTGTACATTTTTTGCGAAGTCTTATGGGAAAGTTCCCACTTCATATCATTTCATTACCTGACCTGACCTGACCATCCATGCCCATGGGGGAGAATCATCTGAGCTACTACAAAAATGTAGAAAATCCTGCAAGGGAAGGGAACAAAGCTCTAATGCCTCAAGGAAAGACAATTCCACCACCAGAGTTACTATGCCAAGTTCTTTGACAGCGCCTGACAGTAAATGGCAGACAGGTGAATAGTTCAGACATTTGAATTATGGATGATTGCAGCTGTTGAACATAGTCTGCTCACCAATCAAACATGACCACCACAAAATCTTCAGCATTTGTATTGGAAGAAAAGGAACTGCAAAAATGTATTGCTCCATAGTCTAGGACAGGGGTAGTCAAACTGCGGCCCTCCAGATGTCCATGGACTACAATTCCCAGGAGTCCCCTGCCAGCGAACGCTGGCAGGGGGCTCCTGGGAATTGTAGTCCATGGACATCTGGAGGGCCGCAGTTTGACTACCCCTGGTCTAGGACATGACCATGCCTTTTTGTTTGTTTGTTTCTTTTTGGCTTTGTGAGTCTTTTCATTTCCTCTGTTACTGTTGGGGTTCCTGGATGTCTTTTTTGTTTTACAGCATCTAGATGCCTTTACATACCACACACCATTCCTTCAACGAAGTAAATTGAGCCACAGCCAGCCCCGAGACGCTAAAGACGGCAGAAGGCACCCGCCAGCCCAGACAGCTAACTGATGCCCCAGGCTATATCAGCAATGCCAAGTGACAATGCAACTCCTGGAGTAGCAGGTCTGGAGAAAGGACCAGGGGAAGCTCTGCATGGCCAGCTAGCACTCCCTTGGCGTGAGGGTGTCAGAAGGGCCTTTTCTGCCATATGTGACGTAGTCAGTAGGGAATGTAGAGTCAGAAATGTCTGTCAATATATATTGCTTCATGGCCTGGTCATTGGGACGCTCTGCCTGGCTCTGTCTTCACACCACCCCTCATCCATCTTCCAAATATTCCTGGGAAGACAGGGGGGTATCCATGATAAGAGCCTGTGGATTTCACACTGCCCTGTTTGTTTTGGCTTTGATGGTCTCCCACCCAAACCTGGATTCCCACAGGAGGAGGGTGTGGAGTACTGGGAGAAATGTTGAAGCTTTAGGGTTACAGGCCAGTTCTGGCAATGTATCAATTTGGTTGACTTCCATTACTTTCAATAGATCAATCTTTTGCATCATGCCAAGGATTCATTATTGGAGCATCTGCAGAAGCCTCACAGAGGGAAGGGTGTGGCCGTGAGATGGGGGGCCAGGGGCAGGGCTGGCAGAGGTGCCCAGGGGGGATAATTATGCACTTGCTTGGGGTGGGATACCTATTAGGCTACCTGGATGCGAAAGGAAGAAGATGAAGGGCGGAGGACAAAACACAGATATGGAGGAAGGAGATGGAAAAGGAGAGTGAGAGACAGAGGAAGGGAGAAAAGAAAGGGTAGAAGGACAACAGAGGCTGCAACATCTGAGGCATGAGGGGAGGGGCTATTGAAGTCCTGGACCCCAGGAGAGGCATCAGGTGAGTACGGGGTGAGAACTGAAGGGGGAGACCAGGGAGGGGAAGCCTCGCCCCCCCCCCCCAAGGAACCTCAAGAGCCACACAATCAATCACAAAAAAATCCAGATTTTTAAAAATGTAATCACCACCACTATGATATATGATTCATTTTTTTAAAGGTTCTATTTAATGTGTAGAATGTATCTCCCCCTGAAAGTGCCAGTCCATTCTTATTTTCTTCTGGCTTCCTCAATCTGTGATTTACAAATTTAGAAGACAGGATAGTTCCCTAAGTGCTAGACAATTAGGGCTAAGGAAAACAAATGAGAACAGGAGGCCATAACACTCCAAGAGGAGCATTAAATTGAAATAGCAACTGTTCAAGCTCATGGTTTTAAATATACACAACAAACCGTTTAAATTTTATATATTTATTTCATGCCTTGTTTGATCTGAATGTGGAACAGACCACCCTGGGCTAACTCTTGTTTTGTTTTTGTTTGTTTGGCAATGATTGAAACACACGGAAAGCAGAGCAATTTATTCTGGGGGAGATTAGGGATCAGAAGAAGAGCTATAACGTTGTCTTGTCTAGTTTGTTTTCACGGGACAGTCAAGGAGGTGCACATATTTACATTCTATGTTATAAATGGAGCACTAAAAAAATAATTGCACATGAAAAACACTTTCAGCCTCACCTCAAGTTGTCAAATATAATGGACTGGCACTGAGCTATAGGATTTGCAAAAGTGCAGGGATGAGAACACCAACGGCTCTCTTATTCTGGGTCAAACCCAGGTCCATCAAGGTCAGGATACCCTGACTGGCAGCAGATCTCAGGTGGTCTCCTGTAGACATCTGCCATGTTCTCCCACATATAGTGCCATTTTCTCCCACATATGGATGCTCGAGCATTTGGCAACTTGGCTCATGTCATGTTCATTGCAAATAGGCACCTGGATTTTTGAAGGATGGTTCAATAGCCCATAGGAGAAGTCTCACCTCCCCATTCATGATGCATGACTGCTCGGCTCCACATGCAGTTGTTGAAATGGACCATTCACAAATCATATCAAGTCTACCTCAGTCATAAACAAATGCCATGTTTCCAAAAAAATCATACACTTTAGTGTCTGTCTAAGTCACTCTTAGAGATGCTAATGTCTGCCACTCAGTTTGAATTAGCAGCATCTTTGTGCATATTCAGTAGGGATGGGCATGAACCAGGTCACAAAATTCATGATGAATTTGGGCCAGTGCATAGTTGATGAACTGAAGAGCTTCTGTCAAACTTCCACACATTTTCATGGCAGTTTGTGGTGGCAAAAAGATAGCAGGTAGTTAAATGGCTCTGAGCCATTTAAACCCCTGCTTTCTCCTCTCTGCTACTTAGCCATTTTTCACTGAGAGCAGAAAGCAAACATTTAAATGGCTTTGAGGTATTTAAACCCTTGTTTCATCTCCCCACCCTTTTTGAGGGGAGAACCCCTGCTTTCTGTCAAAAGCAGTGAGGAGCAGAAAGCTGGGCTCACAGACCATTACGAACTAATGCAGTTTGTGAACCCATCTCCCAGTTCATTCCAGTTGGTGGTTTGGTCCATGATTCAGTCCCAAACCATGAACCAAAATGAATTGCAAAAAGTGGTTCTTGCCCATCTCAAGGTGCATTACTGCAAAACCCCAATAAAAACACTTGGGCTGGCCACTCAACATGGATGACACTGATCAGATCAGGTGGGATCAACTTCTTTCAACATGGAGGTTCAACTGCCAAGTGTGTTTGTGGCAAAATTTGTAGCAGCTCTGTACCCTAATCAATCAGTTAGGATCATCCACAGAAGACTTACTTCATATATCCTCAGCTCTAGAAATAAGATGGTCAGTAGCCTCAGTATCTTTAACCACTCCTGCAGTTAAATAAAGCCCTAAGGGCTATTGGGGAGGAGTTAGTGCGGGCTCTGTCCGTGATAAAAACTCGAAGGGGTGAAAAACAGTATAAAAAAACCTTACTAAGGTCAAGACTGCTGTGCACAGAGAGTTTTCCTCTTAGGGTTGCCAGCTTCCCTGTGAGGCTCACTACCTCACCTCCCTCATGGGGAGTCTGCTATGGGGAGAGAAGGGGAAGACGATTGGAAAATGCTTTGAGACACCTCAGGCCTGCTGGGTCACTGCAGCCCATTCCCAGTTCTCTCAGACCTCTCACAACCCTACATACCTCACAGGCTGACTATTGTGGAGAGACGAATGGAAAAGGTGTTTGTAAACCGCTTTGAGACTCCTTTGGGTAGTAAGCAATAGGGTACAAAAATCCATTCTTCTAAGGAGCAACCATGAAAAAAGCATGTGGGCACATAACATTTTATCAACAGTGAAAAAATGGAAAAGAAGGAACAGGGTGGACACCTGTGTACTGTGACTACCCCATGTGTATTAGGGCAGAGGGGCGTTTCGGTGAATGTGGCCTAATTCACACAAGAAGGAAAATGACGCAGAACTGGGAGGAATTGGTAGCCATGTAATCTCCCCCTAAGAAGAGTCTCCAGTCTGATTTTCCCTTCACATATCTGAGGACATGGCTCTGGAAAGCTCATCTGCAGCCACTATGCCACAATTCCCAAAGGTCAGTCCTCTCCCACAATCAATGAACATTCCAGACCACAGGTTCTTGACACCCATATCTCCACACCCATGCCCTCATTTGCCACCATGCCACCACAACCTCCCACACAACACACACATTCAACCCCATGCCCTTACAGACTGGACAACCCCCCCCCCTTCCTCTTCCCACTGCCAAGCTCTAGCGCCCGTTGTATTCTTGGAGACAACGGGCTTTGCCCCTAATTAAGTAGCATAAAACTGAACTATGTGTTGCTTTCCTTCCTTCTAGGAACTTTCTAGGATTGTTTCTAAACATACTATTTTGGTCAAAGACAGATTCAAAGACAAGAGGAGCAGGACAGGGGGTTCTGCCAAATTTCAGAATGTAACTCTGTAGATGCTCAGAACAGGACAACGCCTTCCCAGATTTTTCTGTCCTCCTACTAGATCACCACCTTGTGTTGTATAACACCAAACAACTGAAAGGGCTGAAGCTACAAACAGGTGCGTTAATTTTCTACAAAGAGAAATGAGGAAGAAATTCCTCATTTAAAGGGGGGGAAAAGAATAATAAGAGGAATCAATGGCTATATACATAAAAAAGTGAATTTCAGAAGAAGAAATTCCCTTCCCAATAGTTACTAGGAATACAGTCTTCTTGGTGGTGGTATCTTGCCTCTGGAGCTCGCTCTGTCCCTTGTGTAGTTGTCAGTCAGTAGAATCAGGTTAGAAATTAGCATGACTGACTATTGTGTTAAGAGTAATTAATAGAATCATCATGACAGACAACCAACTATTACTATTAAAAAGTAGCGTAAAAATTGGTTAATAAAGCCAAGACATTATAAGGTTGTCACAAAGTGTTTCTAGGTTTGGGCACTGGGTGAGGAATATGCTTTTTATCGATTTTTTGTTCGTGATTCTTAGTCCCCCATTACATAACTGAACCAATTCCCAGTGGAGAGAGTATGACTGTTAAGCCTGTTTAAAGTCTGTGTGAAGGGGGAGCACTGTGGTGCTCCAGATGTCCATGGCCTACAATTCCCATGAGCCCCTGCCAGCATGCTGGCAGGGGCTCATAGGAATTGTAGGCCATGGACATCTGGAGAGCCAAAGTCTGGCCACCCATGGATAATGGTTAAAAGCAGTGGACTGTATTTGGGGGAACCAGGTTTGATTCCCCACTCCTCTGCCCCGTGAAGCCTGCTGGGTGACCTTGGGCCAGTCCCAGCTCTCTCTGAACCCTCTCAGCCTCACCTAATTCACCAGGTGACTGTTGTGGGAAGAGGAAGGAAAAGGTGACTGTATTCCACATAGAAGCTCCTTGGGACAGAGAAAAGCAGGGCATAAAAACCTACTCTTCTTCTCTAGCATAGGCATGTCCTTGATATTTAAAGACTGTTCTACTTCAGATAAGAAAAAGGATACAAACTGTCTCTTATGAAATCTTCAAAACTGAAGGTCAAGAAGTGTGAAATAATGTTAGCAAAAAATCTGAGCTGTTATGTAGGTTTCAAGTCTCACATTCACAATAAACTTCAGTATCTGCTCCATAAAGTTTCCTGGGTTGTTTTAGTGATATAAGGAGTAATGTTCTCTATATTACCTTTTATGCACCCTTTTTGTACTTAACTACATTTAATTTTCTCTTAGATTTTGAGAATTATGGGGGAAGGATTATACGGTCTTTCGATTGTTATAGGGCTGAAATCTGCTGAAGAAACGTATACTGCCAAGCAAAGATAACTTATTGGATAAAAAGTTATCTGAGACATGCAGAGTTTTGCCATTGGAATGAATTGTAGAGGAAGAAATTTGCTGCAGGTTTTTTCTAAGCCGATATTTTCTCTCCTGCGTTAGAGATACCTCAGTTCAGGGATCCCTAATGTGGCACCAGTTGGTGCCAGGTGCACAATAGGCATGGGAACAACCTGGCTCATGAAGTTTGGTGTAGTGGTTAGGAGTGTGGACTTCTAATCTGGCATGGCAGGTTCGATTCTGCACTCCCCCACATGCAGCCAGCTGGATGACCTTGGGCTAGCCACGGCACTGATAAAACTGTTCTTACCGGGCAGTGATATAAGCGCTCTCTCAGCCTCACCCCCTCACAAGGTGTCTGTTGTGGGGAGAGGAAAGAGAAGGCGACTGTAAGACGCTTTGAGCCTCCTTCGTGTAGAGAAAAGCAGCATATAAGAACCAACTCTTCTAAAATTTGTGATGAATTTTGGCCAGTTTCATGGCAGATCAACTGGCATGATCTTTTCACAAACTTTTGAGCTGTTTGTGGTGGTTCTTGGTGGTTTGTGAAGGGATACATTCCCAGACAGACTGTATCGGCTCAATCTAAATGTTTACCAAATTTCATAGATATGGGCGGGGGGAGTGTAACTTGGAAAGCCCCCGGAGATCGTGTTGGCTATGAAGACCTGCTAAAGTGATGGTTTAGCAGCAACTTCCACCGCAGCACTGCATGACTCATGGTAAGCTGTGGGAATGCAAGAAAATATTTTAAAACAATATTTCCATTTTAAAAGACATCCTGGTGGCAAAGCTTCTGGCTGAAATGTCAAAAAGTTACTAGTAGAGTTATTCATAACCTCACTCCCTGACATTTTGAGGCAGAATCTGTGCTTGTGCTCACCATCCTACATCAGATTCCTGCAAGCCCAAAATCACAGTTTAAGGTCCGTCTGTCATCCCATATGGTCTAGGGAAGGGATAGTCAAACTGCGGCCCTCCAGATGTCCATGGACTACAATTCCCAGGAGCCCCTGCCAGCGAATGCTGGCAGGGGCTCCTGGGAATTGTAGTCCATGAACATCTGGAGGACCACAGGTTGACTATCCCTGGTCTAGGGTGTTTTTACAAACCTTGTTTCCTGGTATACTCCCAAGCATCTGTTGTAGGCATGCCAGTCTCCAGCTGGGACCTTGAGAGTCTCTGGAATTAAAACTCTTCTCCAAACTACAGAGATGAGTTCCCCTGGAGAAAATGGCTGCTTTGTACCCCACTGAGGTCCTTGTTCTCCCCAGGCTCTGCCCCCAAATCTCCTAGAGTTTCCCAGCCTGGATCCAACATCCCATTTCCTCTCAGTGGCCAGGAGGACCTTGCAACCCTAATCTGTTGTGCACTTTGGACTACTTCTCTTCATGGACTGTCTGGCCAGAAACATTCAGGCTGTAGGTGCCTCCCCACCCCCTCTCGCCCTTAGTCAGAACCACTCCTTTGGAACAGATAAACAGAGGGATAACCAGAGGGCTGTCAAGTGTTAGAAAGAGGGAGGAGCCAGGTAGGGTTGTTGCCCAGGAGGTATTTTGCACGGAGCCAAATAAAACAGTTTTTAAAACAACCAGTTTAGACCACTGTATTATACTACAATCGTTGTTCTGCATTGAATATAGTCTGTTGAAAAAATACGCTGCAGTGCTCTCTGCATGAAGCAATTAATAGCCCTGCCCCCTGTAGTTTTGCCAACTCCACTTGCTAGACTCTATTCGAAACTCAGTGACATGCTTTCTTCTCTTATGCCGTGACTAATCTGCATAGCCAAGGAGCTTCTCTGCATGACTAATAGAGCGCCTGGACAGGCAGGAGAGAAATGAATCGGTGAAAAGCATCTTTAAAAAACAACGCTTAAAAGACACTTAAAGCACCGAAGAGGCAGTTCACCATGCAGAGCAAAATCAGTTTTGCAGAGTAAATTCACTGTCCTGTGCAGAGATCAGAAAAACCATGATGTATTTAGTGAGTTTTCATCAGCTTTTCTATCATGCAGAAGAGGACCAGCAAGGCTTCTGATAGACTTTTGGAGATCTGCCTGACTATGCAGAATTTTTAACACATTGCTTTGTCAGCACCAGCCACCACAGCACAACCACCTTCACTGGCTGATGGAAGGTAAGGGCCTACAAGACAGAGTTCTTCTGCTAGTCATACAGTTGAGGCCAGGGTGGCATCCCATCAAAATCACATCACAGGGGCATCACATCAAAATCACAAGATGTTATAGTCCCATTGTATACGGCACTGGTCAGACCACACCTGGAGTACTGTGTGCAGTTCTGGAGGCCTCACTTCAAGAAGGACGTAGATAAAATTGGAAGGGTACAGAGGAGAGTGACGAAGATGATCTGGGGCCAAGGGACCAAGCCCTATGAAGATAGGTTGAGGGACTTGGGAATGTTCAGCCTGGAGAAAAGGAGGTTGAGAGGGGACATGATAGCCCTCTTTAAATATTTGAAAGGTTGTCACTTGGAGGAGGGCAGCATGCTGTTTCTGTTGGCTGCAGAGGAGAGGACAGGCAGTAATGGGTTTAAACTACAAGTACAACGATATAGGCTAGATATCAGGGAAAAATTTTTCACAGTCAGAGTAGTTCTGCAGTGGAATAGGCTGCCTAAGGAGGTGGTGAGCTCCCCCTCACTGGCAGTCTTCAAGAAAAGGTTGGATACGCACTTTTCCTGGATGCTTTAGGATGCTTAGGGCTGATCCTGCGTTAAGCAGGGGGTTGGACTAGATGGCCTGTATGGCCCCTTCCAACTCTATGATTCTATGATTCTATGATCCCAGTGTCACATCTGTGGATCTCCATCTGAGTCCAACTGAGACAAGCTAGGATCCTCGCTCCCAGTGAGATAGTGAGGAGAAGTAATTGACCCACATGCTGAACAGAGGGGAAGGTTGATATATTTTTATTGTTCACCATCTTGTTTACATTGTTGTATGTTTATACTGTTATATTTTTAAGGGTACTGTTAGGGGATTTTATTGCGTTTTTATCAACATCTGTAAACATTGACGAGATATTCATGAGTGATGGTATACAAATATAATTATAAATAAATAAATAAAATAAGATGTGGCATGCATTCTGTGACTGGTTCCGCTTTCTTTAGGCTTTCTTTTAAAGAATAACTTTGTTGCTGCTTGAGTTCAGGCATTTAACGATGCATTTAATTGGACACTTTCCTGGCTACTTTGTACAGCTCACTGCTCCTTTGGGGCTGGAAGCCACGTGGCAAGAGAAGAAGTAAACAGTTTTGTTTGGCTTTGCCTGTACTGCGAGTCACTTTTGGATCACACCTTGTCTTTGTTAATCAAGATACAATAGCCCAATTAAATCATTCTGATGATCGCCTGTGTTAAGCTAGAACTTAAATGTTTTTTGAATAATTGATAGTATAATTATAACTTGGATAATTATAGCAAGTTAACTATCCCTCTGGAATTTTGGTTTGCCAAGTTATATTTTCCTCTGCGGTTTAGAGCAAATGCCGTTTATTTGCTCAGCAACTTAACTGTGCCCAGCATTTTTATGTCCTCCCTTTCTGTCTTCCCAACGGCACCATGAATTCACTTGAGTTTTCAGTTCCCTGTGAAAGGGTCTTGAGAAGACCCTGCCAAGGGCCGCACTAGAAGGACCCTGGGTGTCCTTGGGCGAGCATAGTCTGCCTCCCAGGGGTGTTGTGAGGATAAAAACATAGAAGAAAACAGGGGTGTAAGCTGTAACTGGGTCCCCATTGGGGGAAAGGAGGAGCATTAATAATAATAATAATAATAATAATAATAATAATAATAATAATAATAATAATAATAATAATAATAATAATAATAATAATAATAATAATAATAAGAGTTGGTTCTTATATGCCGCTTTTCCCTACCCAAAGGAGGCTCAAAGCGGCTTACAGTCGCCTTCCCTTTCCTCTCCCCACAACAGACACCCTGTGAGGTGGGTGAGGCTGAGAGAGCCCTGATATTACTGAAGAAGAAGAAGAAGAGTTGGTTCTTATATGCCCCTTTTCTCTACCCGAAGGAGTCTCAGAGCGGCTTACAGTCGCCTTCCCTTTCCTCTCCCCACAACAGACACCCTGTGAGGTGGGCGAGGCCGATAGAGCCCTGATATCCCTGCTCGGTCAGAACAATTTTATCAGTGCCGTGGCGAGCCCAAGGTCACCCAGCTGGTTGCATGTGGGGGAGTGCAGAATCGAAGCTGGCTTGCCAGATTAGAACTCCGCACTCCGAACCACTACACCAAACTGGCTCTCTAGCTGGGACCTATTAAATTAACTAAATAGCTGAAATTACAGGTTCCAGTCTAGATGACATGCCTAGTTATGCACTGCTCTGGCCCAAATGAGAAATGAAGACAAAGGGGGAAAGCTCTCACTGCTTAAAATGGCGAACAAGTTATATTATGGTGAGATGGAGTTCTTTTGCATGAGAGAGAAAGGGGATTTCTCAGATCTTTCTAAAACTGGAGGGTGATTAAGGGGGTCACTTAACAAAACAGGGGCCCTCTGAAGAGACTGTGGCCCAGTCCATACACACTGGGTAATGCACTTTCAATGTGCTTTTGTAGCTGTATTTTCCTGTGCGAAACATGAACATCTGAAGGCACTGAAGTTGCATTATCCACTTTGTGTGGAATGAGCCTGTGGGGTAGGCTAGGCAGATTTAATGTAAATCTGTCTGGTGGTGTCCAAAGCAAAATTATGAGGTTCCTTCTGGGGGAAACACCAGAGGAATCTGTATCTATAATAAAAGGCCTAATGACCTTTTGGACCTCACAATTCAATGGCCAATGAATGCTCCTGCCTGTATTGTCCTGCTGCCTGAGTGGCCGCCTAACGGCTGGCACCCAATGAGGCTGTGTCTCCTACCTTTAACTGTCGTATCTCCACTCCCTTTGCCTCAGGCCGCTGACGGAGCTGGCGGGAGCCTGGGGAGAGAGCCGCCAGGGTTGCAGGGGCCCTTCCGGTTGGGCTGGTCTCATCTGGTCTCCTCTCTCAGGGCCCCCCTGCCTCAGTTCTGCAGGCACAGACCAGGCCTGAGGGGCCATTAGGGATCCCAAGCTGTGCTAACAAAGAGGCCAGCGGGTTTTGTGAACACGTTCGCAAATATTCCCTGCACTTTTCCTGATAGAATATGGACTTTCCATAATCCCCCCACCCCCTGTGCTTCTGGCCCTTCGGGTCCCTTGAGGGGGTCTGATTCCTTCATGTCTCCCTCCCGGAAGGCCTGCCCAGCAAGGAGCCGCCCACAGAAGTGGCCCCTGCAGAATAAAATGGCCCCTGAGAAGCCCGAAGGGGCTCTGAAGCCCTGGGAGCTGGTCTCAGGGAGGCTCCCTGCAACAGGCGGCGAGCAGGGCCAATGAGAACGTGGGGAACGGAGGGTCAGCCAATCGGAGGGAGAGCCCTCTAAGGCCCGGCATTCTGCGGGGAAATCCCTCCGCTTGCGGGTGCCTGGAAGATTCCCTGCCAAAGATTTAAATGTTGGACCCATTTTGGCAGGACGAAACAGCTGGTTTCTGAGAGCCATTGTGGTGTAACAATTAAAGAGCAGCAGCCTCTAAACTGGAGAGCAAGTTTCCTGCCAGAAATGAGCTGTCTCTGAAGTGCTATGGTCATTTCAAACAGTGCCACGCCCCCCGCCCCCATACACCCTTTTCGTTGAAGAAGCAGGAAGTGGGCTGCAGCCCCTCTTAAACAAACGGATCTCCCAGGCATGCGCTAGGCAGCTAGGATTTCCTCTCTGCAACCTCAGAGTGACCATTAAGTGCACTAGTGAGAACGTAGGTGCAGCTCTGCTGCTTAAATACAACAGTCCGGCAAGGTAGACTGATTTCAAGTTCAACCATTTTAACCAGCAAACCACAGTGATCCACAATCCCAATGAGGGGGGAGGAAACGGAAGAAAGTCGTTCTACCCAAAAGCAGCTGAATGACACTTTGCTAACTTGATGCAAGCAGGTTTGGATGAACAGGTAAATAAATTCTGCTAGCAGCCAGTTACTAAACTAGGTCTGTCTGAAATGGCAAGGGGGGGGGGGGACATGAGCAACCAGTTACTCAAATGGAATCCAAAGGCAGTTTGAAGATGGCCACACACAGACGTGTTCTGAGTTGAATTTCTTCAGTCAAAACACAACGGAAATCTTGATGCAATCATACAATTGCATCGAGATCCCACTGTGTACTAAAGTCCCGGTAGAATCCGATCTGGGGAAAACGAGCAGAACTAAAGGGCACTGCCGAGAATCCAGAATGGTATGGTGGTCACAGCATGGGACTGGGACCTGGGAGACCCAGGTTCGAATCCCCAACTCTGCCAAGAAAGCTCACTTGGTGGCCTTGGTCCAGTCATTTGTTCCCAGCCAAACCCAACACCACAGAACTGTTCTTGTGAAGACAAAACAAAGAAGAGGCAAACAATGCTGTAAGCTGCTATGGATGTCCATTGAGCAGGGCAAAGCAAGGTTTAAGTATCCAAAAATATATAAAACTCTATGCACAGGGCTTGGAAGAAAGTTTGGAAGGGAAGACTGGAAGACTGGCAGATGGCTAATATGCTGGTAGCATGCCAGAAGAAAGATTTATGAGTTTAGAACACCAAAAAAGGAGGGAGGACATTGGGCAGGATTTCCCCCCCCCCAAGCATCTGTATTCCTATCTCTCAAGCTCTCTCATGGGCTGGCCCTTTGCACTGGCCACATTCAAAGGGCACTAATTGCCCTTTGTAGTCCCACCTGCTCCAGGAATAGGACGGAATGCATTTGCCAGGCCATCAGTATGCTGTCAGACCCATGGACATGGGGGGGGGGGGGCTTGTGATTCTTGTGGTTGGTTTGTTTTCTTAAAATCATATTGCATATGCTGTGGGTTTATGGAATTTTAAAATGAGCATAATAACTTTCAGTATTTAAGCATGGAAGCATGGCAAGATACATAGAAAGAATACCTCATTTTTATTTTTAAAGAAGTATACATTTGTAGTGATGGATGTGTTATCCGGGCAATGAGTAGGCATTATGAAAACGATATGTTCTAAGTGGTAAACATATGCCTTTAAATGAACATCTGGAGCATCGCTGAGCGCACCTCTTTGCAGTAAAGCTGACTTGAAGTTAACATGTAGCTTGGCAGTATTGTAGAGGAGATGCAAGCAGGGGTGTGCTTAAAAAAAAAAAAACAGTACTTTTATTCTCAGAGCTTCGTCCCTGAAAATTTTTTGTGTTTCTGAAAAATCCCAGTTCCCAGTACTGGTATGGTATTCAGATCTGGGGTTTTTCAGAATTCTCCATTTTTTTTCAGGCCCAAAAGACCTGAGAAGAAAAATATGGGTATAGGGGGGGAAAGTCCAACAGAATCCTGGGACTACGGTGGACAGTTTAAAACGCACGGCCACGGGGAGGTCTCTCCCTGCCACACACAGGCCTGGCTCAGATGGCTTCTCCTACGGCACAAGGATAGTCACTGTGTGACTGAAGGTAAAATGCAGCAGCCATTTTATAGCTGTCTCCACCCCCCGTGGACGCCATTTTGGGTAAGGTGACCAGATTGTCCCACTTTTGGAGGGACATCTGGGGTACCTGGCAAATTGCATTTATGTTGAAATTAATATATATATATATATATATATATATATATATATATATATATATATATATATATATATATATATATATATATATATATATTACAATACTACTTTTGTGTTCTACGTGTTCTATGAAACTTTTTGTTGTTCCATATAGACCAAATTTTTAATCAAGAACCCCCCCCCCCCCCCGTCAATGGTGTCCCGCTTTACTAATGTTAAAATCTGGTCACCTTAATTTTGGGGCAGCCATTTTGGGGCTGCACCCCCCATGCTGTATCGGAATTTCAAAGATACCCGCAAGCTCAAGAAGGTTGGGGACCTCTGGACTGCACACAGAGAAGCAGAAATAAGTGAGGGCCTTCCTATACAGGCCTAGAAACCAAAAATGGAAACGAGCTTGTGACAGTTCACTGAAAGGCATACACACATATGCATTTCATACCAGCAATGGGAATTCATTGAGGGTCAAGCTATAGCAAATGAAATTTGTATTAAAAGAAATGTATGTATTCTATGGTGTACACCAGTGGTCCCCAACCTTTTTATCACTGGGGACCGGTCAACGCTTGACAATTTTACTGAGGCCCGGGGGGGGGGCAGTCTTTTGCCAAGGGATGTCACCACCGCCTGAGCCCCTGCTCCACTTGCTTTCCCGCCGGTGTCCCTGTCTTCCTGCTGCCTGCTGGGGGTGCTGCCAGCAGCAGCTGTTTAGTGCCACGCCGAGGGGGAGCCGCAGCCTTTACGGCCACTGGAGAACACCAAAGGTGAGCCGGCAGCAGAGTGGCAGGGCAGCCCCCGAGACAGCAGCCGGGGAGGAGGACGAGGAGGAGCCGCGGCCCGGTACCGACTGATCCACGGACCGGTCCCGGTCCCCGAACCGGTCCCGGTCCCCGAACCGGTCCCAGTCCCCGGACCGGGGGTTGGGGACCACTGGTGTGCACAATAAAATAATTAAAACACAAAGGGTCTGATTATCATATTAAGAGACATCTAAAAAAGCTTAACACAAGCTTTTGATGCACCTAGCTTCCCTCCCTTCCTTCTCCCTCTCACATCTTCTCCTGCCCATCCATCTCCCCTGTCTCTAGAATGCTGCATCAGGGCCTTGAGCACCACGCTATCTTCCTGGTCTGTTCCCTTTGAAGCTCTCCCGCATTTTGTGGGTTCTCAGGGGAGGGGGTGCAGGGGAAGTGGTTATGTGCTGTGTATGTTCTATTGTACCCCAGTTCCGACAAGGTACTTATCAGGTTAAATTTCTTGCTTTAGAATAAAAGCATCTTTCACACAAAGTTAGAAACTGTTTTCTGGGTAGCTGAAGAAACTTGACACAAACACAAGCTAGTAAAAATAGCATTTTTAAAAGCCAAAATGTTTGGAGACCAACAGAAGACCAGACGTGTTTTGGCTTCAAAGACCTTCCTCTCTGGTCATTGAATTTTACTTGCCAGTCGATGATAACATACTTCCAAAAATACTTGAAATTAGATACCAGATTTTAATATCAATGGATGAATTATGCATGAGTACAGTTATCATGTGAAAGGATCGATGGTCTGTTTATCAGCTAAAAGTTAACCATATATATATAACACTAGCAGAAAAGCCCATTGCACAAAAAAAATACAACAGGATCTAGGCAACTTGTGCTCCCTTTCAATAATTCCCCCCAGCCTGTGAAGGTAGGAAGGAGTATTAAAAAGGAGAGCAGAGAACACTCCCTTCTTGCCTGCCAAGGTGGGGAGGGGGCGTGTTTAAACAGAGCAGGGCACTATGCACATTATAGCTGGTCATCATGACCGCTGGGTTGCTGGCTTGATCAGTTGTTTAACGCATGCGCAGGGGCCAGACCCTTTAAACACTCCCTCCCAGCCTGCCAAGGCAGGGGAGAGTGTTTAAATGGAATGGGGCTTCTGTTGCCATCCTGTCCTCATCCTGTCCTCATCCTCAGTGTCCCCAGGGGATTCCTTGTTCCTAGCCTCATGCACAGCCTCCTGGGTGCCAAAGCATGTCACCTCTGCCTCTCCTTATTGGCTGGCCATACGAACCCTCCCCTATCAGCATCTCCCTGCCCCCCACAGCCTGACCAGGTTTTCTTCTGGTCAGGCTGCCTGGATCTTGCAGACTTCTTGGGAATCCACAACCTCTAATTCTCTTAAGTGGCTCCGGCTGAGCTGGGTTGTCTTATTGGTTGAGGCTGCTGGAGGCAAAACATGCATGTAGTTTGACATTTTAGGAAATATATTTGTAAGCCTTGCCTTCTAAGTATTATGTTACATTAAAAAAAACCCTCTCCTACTCTGCACCCATCGCTTTAAAATTAAAGCCTATAAAATCAGATCCCCACCCCCACCCCCCAAATCTTGACGACTCCGAGATGAAAGCAGCTAAATCCTAATTTGGAATTCACACAATCATTTCCCCAGACAAGATAAGCACAATACCCAGGAGCCAAATGATGGAAATGTGGAGTACTAAAATAATATTTTATATTGTATCTTTTGCTCCAAAGAAACACTAAAAAGAGCTGTTTAGTATTCCTCTGCATCTTAGGAAACTAATTGGACAGTTAAAAAACCCCTCTCCTCCTTTCTTATGTTGCCTTGTAAGCTGCTCCAGTTTAAATCGTGCATCTAACGGTTCAGGTTTCTACCCATTCCAATCCCGTGCATATGTTGTGGATGGTTATTGCTAATCATTTTACGGCTTTTGAATATGCAAAGCAATTTGAAGACAGATTTGCCTCTAGAGCTATTTCTTTGAAGTGGCCCGCTGGTGTCACCATTTTACCAATGAGGAGTAAGAACAGAGCAGCCAAAGAGCAAGAATTTGAATCCAGGCCTTCTGTGTCCAAGCTACACCCGCTTGCTTCTAAACAAGGCATCCTATGGAAGGAAGGCCTCTTCTGGAGCTGTAATAGCTGTCAGTAGAATCTAATAGAATAGAATCCTAGAGTGGGAAGGGGCCATCCAGGACATCTCTTCCCGGCCTCAGTCAATGCAGGATGAGCCTAAAGCAGGGGTAGTCAACATGTGGTCCTCCAGACTTTCATGGACTACAATTCCCATGAGCCCCTGCCAGCAAATGCTGGTAGGGGTTCATGGGAATTGTAGTCCATGAAAGTCTGGAGGACCATAGGTTGACTACCCCCTGCATCCAGGACTAAAGGTTGACTGCCCCCTGCATCCTCTGTCCAGCTGTTGCTTAGAGACCACCAGTAAGGGGGAGCTCCCCACCTCCTGAGACAGCCCATTCCACGGCTGAACTACTCTATGAACTCCCCCCCCCTTCCTGATGTCTAGCTGATACCTTTCTACACGTACTTTCCACCCAGGACTGCAGGTCTTCTCCTCTGCTGCCAAACAGGAGCTATTCCTGGCCCTCCTCCAAGTGACAGCCTTTCAAATACTCAGAGAGAGGCCTCCTGTCTCCTCTCAGACTCCCCTTCTCCAGACTGAACATTCCCCAGTCCTTTGCAGGAAAGCGATCTCACCCACCTTGCTGTTGTACTTGGGAATATGCTGCAGGTAAACAGTAAAACAATTCGGAAGGGACAAGATTAAATTTAGTTATGTTTTCCCCTCTGATTTGGCTTTTGCTGGTAGTAGGAAGGAAATCATTGTCTGGACCCAATTCCCTCGTTGCCTTGTCAGAGATGCTCCGTTGCGACAAGGCTGAGTAGCCCCAGCCACAACTCCTTCCTTGATCAAGTTGTTGGATGAATGAGATGACTTAGAGGCCAGAGAAAGGATTTTGGCTGCTCTGAGCAGAGAACTAGAAGGGAAGCCACTGATCCCTACCCTTGATCAGCGATTTCCTGCTCACGTTTGTTTTAGTGCTGCTTTGAAACCACTCTTCAGAACTGTTGTATCCGACATTTCCTGTTCTTTTGGGGTTGATTTGTTGGTTTTCATTCTGTTTTTAATGTCATGAACTGTTTTGAGCACGGTTTTTCCTCCTGGCCACAGACACGCAGCTAAATAACATTTCAAATACATAAACAAACAATTGAGTCTTGCGTATCCTTATTTCCCTTGCTTTTCTGCAGGTATGTTCTCCCTCTAGTGCTCCCTTGAACATTTAAACGGCAGGTTTTTATGCTGGACATACAGCAATGCAATACTGAACCAATTCCTAGAGGGAGCAAAACATGTGGGGGTGGGAAATATGAAGCCATAAGGACCCGCCTGTGACAAAAATGAAAATGTGGAAGAGGCTAGTGACACAAATCTCAAGGAGCTATGGTGCAAAATCAGCGGGCTTTTGAAGCCAGGGGGTCAGTTCTCAAAGCCAGCTGTGTGTTAAAGGCTCTGCTGAACTTGCAGCACGAAGGCTGTAAGGTGCTCTGCTGGTTCTCCCATAGGGAACACACGAGTGTGTGTCTTGCTAGTGCAGAAGGACAGTGAATGTTCAGGAGATACAACCCAGGGTGCAACAGGGATTTCCCAGTCCTGTGGAAATGGCATATTTGTAGAAATCAGCAAGTATATCCCCAAGGCTGCAAAAGGCCCTGATGGATCCAGGCGAGGAAGTGCTGACTTTTTGCATGTGCTGTTGTGCAGCTGGGTGTGCACAAGGCTCGACAATGACTCAGATCTACTTCAACTACTAAGCTCCATTTGTGGGAGGGGAGTGTCAACCAATGTCATGACTGCATAGCCCAGGCTAATCCTATCTCGTCAGGTCTTGGATGCTGAGCAGAGTTGGCCCTGGCTAGTATTCGGATGGGATTCCTTCAAGGAATACCAGGGTTGCTGGGCAAGGGAGGCAATGGCAAACTAACTCTGAATGTCTCTTGCCCTGAAACTCCTACAAACTGTGGGCAAACTGTGGCCCATTCTGCACAACGGGAAATACACCACGATCAGCGTTGCATGGCCCAGTGCTTTTTCTTGGTGCATCTCACTGTCATTTCACACCTCATTTCACACCTCATTTCTCTGTTTTCTTAGCGTGATCCTTACCTGTTTCCGGTTAAGGCCGAGGAGGGAGGAACATGCTACAAACTTGCAGTACCGCCCCCAGCCCGTGCCTGCACCTCACTCCTGACGCACATAGAACCCCAGACTGCTCTGGAAAAGAAAGCACATTCAATTTTTCTCTAGGACCACTGAGATCACTAGTCTCTGGCTTCAATTCCTCCAGGATTTCCTGGGGGGGGGGGGAGGCTTTGACTCCTCAGCCCGGATGCTTATCCTGCCTTTTCTCTCCCCTGCCCCTCGCAACTCCTGTTGGCAAGAAGCCTACATCACTGCCTTCTCCCAGAGCCAGCTGGTGTTGAGATGCAGGGACAGTTTGCATCAGCTGAAGAGGACTGGGGGGGGGGGGGGCGGAGGTGCAACACCAAGGGAGGCTCAGAAGCTGAGAAGCATTCCATGTAACCGCAGGTCCAGATTTGGGGCCCAAATTGTTTTGTTAGTGCTAGAGATGAGCTTGTGTATGAGGGAGTGCGGCCATGTTGCTTGTCCTGGATACTTCAGTAGCTTCTGATCCTGGTCTTATGAGGCAGGATCTTGGTCTTATGAGGTTGGGAAGATGAGGCAGCAGCCACTGAGGCTGAAAGATGAGTCCGAGTGGGATCCAAGCAGCTTCTCCACTCACAAAAAAGTGGCCCAACAGCCACTTTTGGCTTCCATCAACGAAATGTATGGTGAGGGTGGTCCCAGTGGGTGTGTGGTGTGTAAAGTGCAGTTGAACCACAACTATCTTATGGTGGCCCTTTAGGGCTTTCAAGATAAGCGACATTCAGACGTTGTTTGCCATTGTCTTCCTGGGAATGCCTTCTGCCCTATGCCCCCCGCAGAGCCTTATGCACTGTGGGTACCAACTTGTTGGTTGTTCCCAGCCCCACAGAAGTATGCCTGGTCTCGACCCGGGACAGGACCTTTTCGATCCTGGCCCCGCCACTTGGTGGAATGAGCTCCCAGAAGAGCTGTGGACCCTCCAGGAGCTTTTGGCATTCCACAGGGCCTGCAAAAGAGAACTCTTCTGCCTGACATATAGTTGAGGCTGGTGCAGCAAGAAAGATCTGTTTGGGCCCCCCGGTGTTAAGCGACGGCTTGGCTATATGTTACTTGTGCCCCCTCTTCCCACATCCTTTATAAGATGTTATTGGGGGGGGGATTAGGAAATTGAGTTCACCGTTGTATTCCTTTGGGATTTTTTACTTTTGTTATATGACTTGTATGTCCTCGTCTGTTTTAATGGGGTTTTATTGTGGACAAATTGTACCCCCCCAAGAGCCAGTTTTAGGAGTGGTGGGAAATAAATCTAAATAATAATAATAATAATAATAATAATAATAATAATAATAATAATAATAATAATAATAATAATAATAGCAATACTTGAATTCCTTGGTGGCCTCCCATCCAAGCACTAACCCCGTCTGACACTGCTTAGCTCTTGAGATGAGATCGGGCTCTCTAAATCAGGGCAGTGGGTGTTGTAAGGAGGGGTCCTGGGTGAAATTTATCTGCAAAACTGACTGGGCCTAACCAATAGGCATCCTCTCCTACCTGATGATGCTCATACCCTTGGAGAAAAGATGGAATCAGATCAAAGGAACTGTAGTGTATCTGCTTTCTGCTGGCCTGGCAAAAGCCCCATGGCTAGGTACAGAGTAACTTTTTTCATTCTGTCAACCTTTGTACTCTTTCCAAACTAGACTGGAGTGTTGCCGGAACCTTTGGTGAATATTTAAGCCCCGGCTGTGTGGGTGGAAGGGAGTAAAATGGCATGGAAGCATCATGGGTCCCACACACTGCTGCAAAGGTCATTGTCCCTGTGTGCCATTGAATTATCACTCTCTTATCCTAGAGACACCAATGAATTAGTAATGTCTCCTAAGAAGAGCTTTTTGGGTTTTCCTCCCAATTAGAATAGGTCAGGCTGGGTTTTGATCCCCATGATCTTATTCAGTATGATAAATCAAGCTGGTCCCAGGATTCCTGCAAAGGAACCTGATGGAACACAATAGACTCATTGGCTCTTCTCTGAATACATCCTTAAAACAATGTGCTATGTTTGCAAAGCTCCCTGTGGAAGACCCTATTTTCTTGCCATCCCAGGTATACAAACACGGTGAAATTACCTGTGTCTGTGATGTATCTCTTCACGGCCCCAAAATGCAGCGAATGCTAAAACTTCATGACAAGAACTGTCATCCGTCCTCCTTTATTTATCTTCCTAAGAGGACATATATTTTATTTCCCCATACACAAACAAAAAAACTTCAGAACAAGTGCCATAATCTTTTATTACTCAAGTTGAGACACCGCACAGTATGAGATACAGCACAGAGATTTCCAGCACATATGCACACATTTCAGGATGGCAAATTTGTACTTACTGGGCAAAGATACGGGCCACAGGCCAACATCTTTTTTCATCAAAATGGAGGTAATTGAAATCCATAAAATGAAAGCACATTTCAGTGACGTTCTTGGTGTTTTGCTCATCATGCTGCACCCTGCAAAGATATACATCCAGAGGCTGATTGCATTTCCTTTTGCTTGTGTGTGTTATAATCTCTTACATTCATGCCTGTGTGTTGCATTCAGTGGCAACGTGTGGATATGAATGGGCCATCGTATATATCAGGACTGGACTTCCAGGTCCCTTCTCACTGGCTTGGATCCAGGCTAGATTTTCTGCTAATGGAAGAGATGGCATGACTGCCACCCATTCCTTCTTCCTGTTCCAAGCCCTGTCTCCAAGGAGCAGCATTTTGGGGAGTAAATGTGAGCAGGAGTGGGAGGGTGAGAAGGGAGGAATGGTCTGTTCCATGAACATCAATGCCTTCTGTGAATGAAACATGCAGCCTGGATTCAATCCTTTCTCACCAGCATCGTTCCTGGGATCTACTTAAGAGTGACAATTGCATGATTAGATGATGTGTGAAAATGACCGTACGTGAAGAGTGTTGCATTATTTTCCCTGATCCAGTTGGTGAGGTTGCATATATAAAACCCTGGTGCAATAAACAGCCCCTGTAAACACACCTATCAGCATTCTGCTGGGGGGGGGTCAGCTTTTGGTCAGACAATTGGTTTTTATAAATATTTATGTGTCTGCAGAGCTTTGGATATACACGTTGTTGAATGGAGCAACATTAGTACTTGATTTGCATACTTGGAAGAGTACAGGAAGTGAGTTAGCTCAATAAAAACAAAGAGGTTGATAGGTTCTGGAGGAGCAGGAAGCCTAGTGGTTCTTCTCCAAGTAGAGAGTTGCTTAAAGGTCTCTGCTGAAGTTTTGTCTGATGCAGGCCCTCCCTTTGACTTGCATGGAGGGGGGGGGAGTTCTAGGCTTAAGAAGATACGGACAACCATTGTTGGCATAAATAGGCCACGGCTCTTTAGTAACCAAAACATGGGGAATATTGGCCTAGCAGAGGATTAAGAGCCACTCCATAACTTTCTGCCTAATATTATCCCTGCTACAGCAGCTCCCCCATCTCCCGCACTGGTTTCCAGCCAGGCACAAGAGTTCCCCATGCTACTGTATCCCCTAACTAGGGAAGTGTCCGCCTGGGATGCCAAAAGGGGTGCAAAACATCTCTGGTCCCATCCCAGACCACCCGGCCCTGAGAGCCTCCTAGCCTTCCCAGCCAGGTGGACACCTGCTCACAGATCAATACCTCATTAAGGAGGCTCCTCATTTAGGGGAGTCAGCCACACAGGACGGACTCCCCTCCAAAAGGCTCTGACTCCTGCTAACCTGCCATCAGAACAGCCCACCCTGGTGCTGTTCTCGCCGAAATCCCCACAATCCAACCAACGTTGCCCATAGTTCATGGAGCCATAGGTTATAACCCCAAACCGACAAGTGGATCCCATCCGCCCGGTATAAGGCCCCCATCTTGGGGTCAACATTAAGGTGATTAACTACCATGCCCCCCAGTCCAGCCAATATCCTAGAGACTGCCTTGTTTACCTTTCAGGCCACTAAGTTGACCTTGCTAGGCATACACGCATTCTGCCAGGCCCGGCACTGCACAATCTCCAACAATCTCCAACCAAATTACCCGCAGCACTGGAAACTGATGAGCAATGAAGGCCAGATCCTGTGACAGCCAGTTGATGAACTGGATGCTCTTGGTTGATTGCAAATTGTTGCCACCCAGGTGCACTGGGATAACCGCTGGTGGGCCATTCTGTTGAACTTCAGCAGAGATGACCCCTTCTAGCACCGGCTACTGCATCCCTGAGCCTCTTGTGGTGCAGGGTGGTAAAGCAGCTGACATGCTGTCTGAGCTCTGACCATGAGGCTGGGAGTTCAATCTCAGCAGCCGGCTCAAGGTTGACTCAGCCTTCCACCCCGGTAATGACTGGGGAAGGAAACACCCTGTATTGAATCTGCCAAGAAAATGCTAGAGGGCATCACCCCAAGGGTCAGACATGACTCGGTGCTTGCACAGGGGATACCTTTACCTTTACTGCATCCCTCAATGCCCCAACCAGCTGATCCTGATGTGATCCTCCAGGCCCAGATGTATTCCCCAACCAGAAGGTGCAGTGAATTGTGCAGTCCAGTAGATACAGCTCTGTCCAACTGCCAGCATGTATCAGAGAGCCGACTGTAATCTGTTGTGGAACGCTTGTGTTGCCACCCCTATCCAAAAGGATTGCATCCTGTAACCTCCAGGTTCAATCCCCAAATGTGTAAGACATCCCCGCAACACCGCTACAAACTGGTAATGGGAGAAACACTTCCCATCCTGCTACACAAACAGCACCCTGGACACATCTGGCTACAAAGCCAAGTAGGACTTCATGTATCGCACAGGGCATGGACGCGATTCCCCCGTCTTCAGCATTGCCACTACCGTACCCTGCCTCTCTGGTTGGTCTTGGATTTCTGTAGCCAGCCCAACCCCTTGCTATCTGTCACTATGATATCCTCCCTGTTCAACGTGCCAGTCCCTCTGGCTGTCCATGAGGCCGCCAAAAACTCACAACTCTTGAACACCCCGGCACACGCTAGACTGAAAGCTGCTTGGGCCATGACCTTCTCATAGCTGTCATAACAGACAGCCCTTGCTGCTGCCATCAGGTGCTTCAAAAGTCCCACTGTAATGGGACGCCTGATGTCCAGCAGCCATGGATCCATCCCCCCCCCCCCAGGACAGGTCTTCCAGCTAAGATGGAGGAATCAGGGTCCCACATAAGAAAATTTTAGGATTCTTTAAAGACTTGCCAGTGTGTACTGTGCTATATTGCTTGATTGCCATATATCTATTTCCATAGAACCACTATAGCTCACTACCGCTACAGCAGGAGTCCATCCGCTTTTTGCAGCTGTCGGCACCTTTGGAATTCTAGCCCAGGGTGTTGGTGTGACCTCGAAATGTCTGCCAGAGGAGGTGGAGCCAACTGCAGAATGGCTGTGTCAGGAGGCGGAGCCAACCACAAAATGTCAGGGAGTGACCTGGTGCTTAACTCTGATAATAACTCTTCACCATTACAGAGAGGAGCTTTGTTTAACAGGATCCCTTTTCAAATGGACTTGTTTTAAAATATATTAAAATACACGCAGTTTACCTTCAGTCACACTTTGAAGATCTTCGTGCAGGGGTGGCAGCTGCTGTCAAAGTACTGTTTCTTAACATTTACATGTCAGTCATATCTCCAATGGCCAATCAGAAGCCCTGCTGAGCAAAAGTGCCATGAAAGTGCCACTTTCTAAAAATATTAGGTGGCCCCGAGGAAAGGGGTGAGTGGATGCTATGGTCCCCACAGGTGGCACATTGGGGAACCCTTCCCTAGAGTGCATGAGTGAAGAAGAAAGGGCAGCAGGAGCCAGCTTGGTGAAGTGGTTAACAGTGGCAGCTTCTAATCTGGAGAGCTGGGTTTGCTCCCCTGTTTATCCACATGCAGCAATCAAGGTGACCTTGGACTACTCACAGTCCTGGAAGAGCTATTCTCCCAGATCAGTTCTCTCAGTGCTCTCTCAGCCCCACATACCTTACAGGCTGTCTGTTGTGGGGAGAGGAAGGGAAGGGGATCACATCTCTGAGAACCAAGGGAAGGCAACTGTAAGCCGCTTTGAGCCTCCTTCGGGTAGGGAAAAGTGGCATATAAGAACCAACTCTTCTTCTTCTTCTTCTTCTTCTTCTTCTTCTTCTTCTTCTTCTTCTTCTTCTTCCATGTTGAAGGGGAAGATTGGCAGGGGGAGGGGGGGAACGCATGAGGAAATGTGTGGATCTCAGTCTCCAATACTTTCTCTGCAGCCATGAAAGCAACAGGGAGAAACCTGAGCACGTAGAAGCCACTTTACTGCACTCTTAACAACAGCCCTGTGAGATGGAGCTCATTCCTTATATATCCGATGTGGGGAAGAGCTGAAACACGGCTTGTCTAAGATCACCAAAGGAGCTGACGGTGGAGAATAAAATGTACCATTTCTGATTCATGGCTCAGCCTCTTTGCCGCCACACTGAGAGAGTAACCCCAAGCTCTTCTTCTTCGCAGAGCCCCCTTTGGTGGTGCTTCCTCCCAGGAAGATGTTCTGAGGATTGCATCGCAGTCCTCACAATTAATCTCGAGGGATCCTTGTCCAGAGGGCAGCCTGCCGCATAAGAGCACATCAAAGCCAATGATTTTCAATGTAGTCCGTGTGGCAGAAATCCTCTTCCTGTAGCTTTGCATACCGTTTGTTTGCCAAAGCAGACCGATCCCAAATCCGACTCCTTGTCTTATTTTAAAATTTCACTTTGATCAGGACAGAATGGCTTCATACATACAAATTGCCTCTCCCATGTGAGTTTGACACAGTTACAAATTTTAATGTATCTTTTTGGATTATAAGTTGCGTGCTCTTAACATCAGGGCTCCTCTCCTTGACAGGTCTGAAGCCCTTCCAACTAGGGGTGAGCATTTCCACACGGTTTGGCCACCTCGGCCATCACCAAGGCCTGAGGCGGCCAATGCTGAGGCGTGGAGGGGTGGCGTCGGTGCACCAGCTGGCGTGCTGACTCTGCCCCTCCTCCCCAGTGGCGCTGGCCACCTCGGGCTTCAGTGATTGTCGATGTTTTGGCTGAACTGCGCCAAAGTGCTCACCCCTCCTTCCAATCCTAGAAGTCCTGTCAAAATCCTCCCTGATTATGTAAAGTTTTCCTATAACAGGACAGTTCTGGTCAAAAGAGGAGTTAAAAGTTGGCAGTTCTACTGCTGCGCTGGTTTAGTCAGGAAAAATGAAATTCCCAGCTACCACTTCTAAAGTGTTGAAGCCTTCCCTGAAGTAGCATTCGTTGAAGATATTAAACACCATCATTTTCACACTTCATTAAGCATATAATGCAAGGGGGAAATGGCTCAATCGCTTCTCTCCTGACTGCAGACAGGGTTTGTTGTGCTTTGGTGATATCTTGTTGACCTCGGTAATCTAAGTGGAGGGACAACCCCTAACATTTAGTGAGAATGGCGCAGCATAATGAAAAATCTAATATTTACACCAGGGGTCGTAAAATATACGGCCATTTCCGCACAAGGCATCTGCCACTGGACAGCCTTTGAAAGTTAGTGGATTTTAGGTCCCCCTCCACATGACGTTGCCTGCATCCTGAGGCTGTCAAAGAGCTGGGTCATTTTTAACTTGCGATGAGGGAAATCTCCAAAAGTGAATTTAGCACCCTCAATCGCACATCCCATCAGTGACCAGTTAACAACCAGGTGCAAGTCTGTATGGAGGGGGAAAGGTGCGATAGTTATCCTGCCCTTGCACCCGCCCTCCCCTCTCCATTCCCCTCTCCATTTCCTGCTCTGATTATTATTTTTTTAATGGCACAGTCCATAAAGCTACATTGCCAAAGGTAAAATAAAATCTTCTGCAAAGTGTCCATAGTCTTTTTGGGATCAGGCAGGAAATCAAAGCCCCTTTTCTGTTTTCTCAAGGTGGGGAATGAGCTGGGAAAGGGGTGGGGGCAGGTGATTGAGCATCCTTCTCCCGATCATGCAGGGGTCTCAGTGCATTGTTTTAAAGCCAACCATTTACACAAAATGTTTTTTTTAGGCTTCAGGGACCATGTTCAGCATCTCAGAAATCCACCCAGACAGAAATAAAGTCCAAAAGAACACAAATCTCCCCAAAAGTGGGGGGAATGATGTATTGTTCTGTCATTTCTTCATAGCAATGCAGCAGTGTTGATTCTTATTTAAAATGCATCTGTGTTGTGGCATTACCGTGAAGCAATGCAGAAAAGCCTTTAAAAAATTAATTTCCCTAACTTCAGCTCAGTTCTCCCCCCCCCCCCCAGACATGATGGTTAATCTGGATTACAATGGAAATGAGCCCTTTTAAAAACAAGCAATTTGGAGCTTGTCCAACTGAAACATTTCTCTCTGCACCAGTGTGGTGTAGTGGTTAAGAGTAGCAGGCAATATTATGGAGAACCAACTTTGATTCCCCACTTCTCCTCTGCAGGAAGGGTGCTGGGTGACCTTGAGCCAGTCACAGTTCTCTCAGGATTCTCTCAGCCTCACCTACCTTATAAGGTGCCTGTTGCGGAGAGAGGAAAGATGGTAACCTGCTTTGAGACACCTAAAAGTAGAAAAAAGTAGGGTATAAGAATTTTGTGATCCCTCTGAAGGTATTGTGTATTGCAGGTTTTATGTATTGGGGAAGCCCAGGTGAAAGAATGGCCTCTCTTTCTCCCATCCCACAGGTGAAATGTGCAGGTGAAATATTTCCTCAGGGCTAGTGGTTAGTACTACTGGCACGAAGCACAACAAAACCTGGGTGTATGCAACAATTACCCCTGCTCACCTCTCTAGAGTCTTCCCTGCCTGTCTTCCCATTGATTTATACAACTAAATAATTTTCTTGCTGGTTAGCTCATCTGCCTACTGCATGGTTAGGGGAGAGATCAAGTTGAATTCTCCCTGCCACTACTTTTCCATGTGCAGAACCTCAGGGAACAGACAAGCAGGATCCACGGCTATACTGAACCCAAAAATAATATCCTCAAACTAATGAGATTGGCAGAAAGTAGAAAAACCCAGCACAAAAAAACGGTGCAGATGATTCAGTCTGGGGAGATCTTTTCCAGTTCAGTGGCCTTGCTACCATGTGTGTATCTGCTTATGCTGTGTCACTCATGCCTATTGAAGTTTCAGCTTCCCTGCTGTCTGGAGAAATTATACTGAATAATAAACTACCCAAAGAGACATGAAACAGGAAGGTTTCTGACGACTCTCAGATGGTGAAAATAATTCTAGCTGCCTTAAGAACCTTAAAAAAAACCCAATTTTTCAACAGAAGTTCAGGTTGGATCTTCAAGAGTAAATCCCCTAAATCCTGAATTAGCCACCATTGCTACACCGTCTGGAATGACATGATACTCCTCATATTACAAGATCTATTTGAGTAACTCTTAAATAGCCTTAATATTATGTCAACATTGACTTCATCACAAGGCTTAGATGGATCAAACTAAACATGGTTACATCCTCAAAGTTGATATAAAATAACACAGGCTATATTGATTTTTTTTAAAAACTGTTATCTTAGGCACTAAACAGTAATTTACACTTTGCAAAAAAATAAAGAGTGATCTAATTCATTCAAACATTATACAATGGGATGTAAACGAGAAATAATGCAATTCCCCAATATGGACTTCCCAGTCAAAAACATCTTCAGTGTGGTCTTTCTCAATGCCTTCATTTAATGCACAAATTAATCCTCCCCAGACATTTCCTCTCAATTAATACCCGAGAGAGGTATAGAATTTGAAGCAATCTGAGAATCTGAACCATTTTAAAGCCTGGGACTTACAACCATCATATAGCACCCCCCTCGTAGAGTAGTCCTAAATTAACTATTATCACTAATGCACTATCAAAACACCTGGCAGCAAAGGTACATGGACTGGACATAGAGAGCCTTAGAGTTCAAAGGGGCCATACAGGCCATCTAGTCCAACCCCCTGCTCAATAAGTATCTGTCCAGCTGTTGTTTAAAGACTAGCAGTGAGGAGAGCTCATCACCTCCTTAGGCAGCTGATTCCACTGCTGAACTACACTGAATCCCCCCCCCCCCCACGGATATTTAGCCAATATCATTCTACACATAGTTTAAACCCATAATTGTGGGTCCTATCCTCTGTCACCAACAGAAGTTGTTCCCTGCCTTCCTCAAAGTGAAACCTTTCCAATAGTTAAAGGGCGGAATTGTGTCCCCTCTCAGCCTCCTCCTCTCCCTCAGCCTTTCTTCACAGGGCTGCCTCTCATTTTTGTGACCCAGATGTAGACGAAGAAGAAGAAGAAGAGTTGGTTCTCATATGCCGCTTTTCCCTACCCAAAGGAGGCTCAAAGCGGCTTACAGTCGCCTTCCCTTTCCTCTCCCCACAACAGACACCCTGTGGGGTGGGTGAGGCTGAGAGAGCTCTGATATCACTGCCCGGTCAGAACAGTTTTATCAGTGCTGTGGCGAGCCCAAGGTCACTCAGCTGGCTGCATGTGGGGGAGCGCAGAATCGAACCTGGCATGCCAGATTAGAAGTCCGCACTCCTAACCACTACACCAAACTGGCTCTCTGTGATATCAACTTCTTATGTGATGTTTTGATACAGCTTCTATATAGTGATTAATTTCCTGCAAAAAAGGGGGGAAGTGATCTTTTGAAGTACAGAAGTTCCTGCTTTAGTGAAAAGTTTATACACTCCCCCACCCCTGAATTGTAAACTATTTAATCAGTATCAATTTTTAAAAAATCTGAAAGCAGGGACCTTTCTTTGGATTAATCACCAGCGGGGCTTAGTGAACACACAGGGGTACTCAAACTGCAGCCCTCCAGATGTCAATGGACTACAATTCCCATGAGCCCCTGCCAGCGCTGTCTGCTGGTAGGGGCTTATGGGAATTGTAGTCCATGGACATCTGGAGGGCCACAGTTTGACTACCCCTGGTGAACGGCATCCGGGCCGCCCATGCCTTAAAAAATCCCCGGAGAAATGACTTGAATCCCGGTCATTATTGCTAATTGAAAGATTAGTACAGAATCAGCATTTGGAAAGATAATTATATTTTATCTGATCTCCCGGCAATATGGACAGAGTTTTCATTAAAGAGATAGTAACAAGTCGTTAAAATAAACCTGCCCCCCAAATGAGGACCTTAGGTAGCCAATTTGCAAAGATGAAATACCAAATGCTGAAAATAAGATAGAAAAGATACGGAGTTGCTACACCATGCTATGCCTTTCTTCTGACTGGGAATTTAACTTCTTTTCACCTGTTCAATGGAATCCAGTGCAAAATGTATCGACCGAAAGAAACTCTGCTCCTTTTACAGCAACCCCCGCCCCCAACACATCTGGTACATTTCTATTCTGCCTTTCCTCCAAAGAGCTCAGTGCAACGTGCATGATTATCCGCTTTCTATTTTATCCCCACAACCACCCTGCGAAGTAGGGCAGACTGAGAGAATGAACAAACTGACCCAAGGACATCGACTGTGCTTCAGAGTCAGAATTTGAATTTGGATCTTCAAGAGTCTCCTCCGGCTCAATCTGTTCAGGCGTCCCCTTCTTCCACGGGATTAGTGGAGAGAATGAATCGTTTTTGCTCTGTTCTGGGTAGCCCAGGCTAGCCCGATCGTGTCAGATTTTTGCAAATAAGAAGGGTGGGCCTTGGATCGTGTTTGGATGGGAGACCACCAAGGCAGGTAATGGCAGAGCACCATATTGAGCCGAGAAACCCCTCGGGGCCATCCTAAATCAGCTGTGACTTGATGGCAAAAAAAGGTTTTAAAAAAATCATTGCAGCCAGTGGGCAAGTCCATGGCAGATGATGGCAGGCTGGATCCTTCCCTCCCTTCTCCTTCGCAAGCAGTCTGCTAGTTGCTCCAAATGCACAACCGCCGACATCAACAGCAACTGGATCTGCGGGGTGGGGGAGGCGGTGCAGAAAGAGAACAGGGTGTTCTGGCCGGCTGAACTCCTGGCATGGCGGGAACAGGCTGTCACAAGCTGTGTGACTCTCATAGAGGTGAGTCAGGCAGTGGGGCTCGATCCAGCTATAAAAGAGCTGCCAGATCAGGCTGGCATCTTCTTTCTTCTCACCTTGCTTCAGCTTGCTCCCCACCCTCTCTCCCCTTGTTTTAAGTTAACTTTGGATTTGTTTGTTTTAGTTCTGTATATATCATCAGAGCTGGCGTTATGTTTTCGGGCAGATAAATTGGGGTGGTTTCTGTGCTTGTGTGCTGGACTCCTCCAGGGTTGGGGCCTCCCTAAGAGGCTGGTGCCTTTGGGCCTTCTCCTAGGCTATGCCCTCCCAGGGTCCAGCAGGCCTGATGGTTAGGGGGAGCTTGACCTGGGTGTCACTCGGACCCTGCGGGCAGGCCTGCTGTTGGTTTCCCTCCTCCACCTGCCCAGTGGACAGGTAGAGTTGGGGAGGTGGGATGATTGGATCCTCCAACGGTTTGCCCATTATGATTTAGATCGCAATAAAAGCTGTGGCCAGTTTTTTGCCAAAGAATATATCATTGTGTCTGTGTTCTCTGTATGCCCGGTCACTCTCCCCCTGCCCTGAAAATACTCTTGGAAGGACAAGAGAGCATCAGGAAGAAAATGTACCATGATACAAACTACGATTCACAGGAAATCTCCACTTTGAAAGGGAAGGCACTTGTAAGCCGCTTTGAGACTAGGGATGGGTGCCTCAGCTTGGCTTTGCTGCCTTGGCGATCACCAAAGCCCGAGGCAGTGCTTAGGAGGCCAGTGCCTCAGCGTGGAGAGGAGGGGTGTTGGCAGTGGAGGCTGGCATCCTATGTGCCTCCACTGCCACCACCCCTCCTCTCCACATTGTGGCTCTAGCCTCCTATGCTCCACCTTGGTCTCCGGTGATTGCCGAGGCAGCTGAGCTGAGGCGCACATCCCTATTCGAGACTCCTTTGGATAGAGAAAAGTGGCATATAAATACTCTTCTTCTTCTAACAGAAGAGGGAGAACAATTCCCTGATGAGGACTGTTCCAGGTGTAATCGCCAGGTGTTAAGATCCTCCAAACCAGGGGTAGTCAAACTGCGGTCCTCCAGATGTCCATGGACTACAATTCCCAGGAGCCCCTGCCAGCATTCGCTGGCAGGGGCTCCTGGGAATTGTAGTCCATGGACATCTGGAGGGCCGCAGTTTGACTAGCCCTGCTCCAAATCATTCTGATTTTTTTGATCTGTTTTTGTGTGGTTCTGTTCCCTCCTGTCAGGTTTTCTGTGTTCTCAATTCTCTTTCTTCATTGATCCTCCATCTCCTAGCCATGCAGGTGATGGCCTGGCCTACATATAGGGCTGCCACCTCTGGTTTGGGAAATACCTGGAGTTTTTTTTGGGGGGGTGGAGCCTGAGAAGGGTGGAGTTTGTGGAGGGGAGGGACTTCAGGGGGGAATAACACCACAGAGTCCACCTTCCAAAGTGGCCATTTTCTCCAGGGGAAGTGATGTCTCTCACTGGAGATCAGCTGTAATCTCAGGAGATCTCCCGCCACCACCTGGAGGTTGGCATCCCTATCTACTTGTAACCCTGGAACTGTTGTGGAGGGGGACACGTATTGTGGAGGGGGACACGTGAGAGCCAGTTTGGTGCAGTGGTTAGGAGTGCGGACTTCTAATCTGGCATGTCAGGTTCGATTCTGCGCTCCCCTACATGCAGCCAGCTGGGTGACCTTGGGCTGGTCACTGATGAAACTGTTCTGACTGATATCAGGGCTCTCTCAGCCTCACCCACCCCACAGGGTGTTTGTTGTGGGGAGAGGAATGGGAAGGCGACTGTAAGCTGCTTTGAGCCTCCTTTGGGTAGGGAAAAGCGGCATATGAGAACCAACTTCTTCTTCTTCTTCTTCTCTGTGTGAGAGAGAAAGGGTGCATCACAAAAGATGATTCAGACATTTATTGGTAGTGGATGTGAACAAGTCACAAGTTTATGAACGCGTCGCACACCCTGACCCCTCTCCTGAATGCTCAGCCATCTTTTGAAATGCAGATTTGCGATACTGGCCTGTGGCTGCCCGGTGTGGTGACATTCAGGTGGCATTTCCTGTGGGGGCCGTTACTTACCTGTAACTCCACCGCGTGTGGAAAATGTGTCTCTGCTCATAGAGTTGGACAGTCGTAAATTTTTTTAAAGATGCCAGCTGCTCCTCACGACTGAGTTATTTGAGCTTTCGCTCAGCCATGAGGGAACTGCCAAAAGATAAACGGCTCCCACACAGCTAATGGTGCCTGTGAAATTGGGACTCAGAAAATTTTCGGCAGTCACCCTTCGGAAAGCCTTGCTGCTGCTGCTGAATGCATAAGGTGGGAGGGTTAATGTCGCAGCTAAAGGTGCGGACATGAGGCAGAGAGTCCCTGACTTGGATTTCACCTCAGCTTTATAGCAACCTGCTATTTCCTTAATTGCAGCCTCTCATCTGTAATATGAGGATAATAATACTGATCGACAAAACCAGAGTCCAGGGGCACCTTTAAGACCAACAAAGATTAATTCAAGCTTTCAAGTGCAAGCACTCTTCGTCAGTCTAAGAACTCCCTGTCTATACTCATCTACACGGATCGACGTTACAAACTTGCTGTAGAGATTTCTCAGATATTGTATGTGAAGTGGATTGGCCAAACATAAAAGTAGTTTTAATATTGTTAAATATGTGTAAAAATTGTCTTTAAATATCATTCTGCACTCCCCCCTTCGGGTAGAGAAAAGTGGCATGTAAGAACCAACTCTTCTTCTTCTTCTTCTTTTTCTTCTTTTTCTTCTTCTTCTTCTTCTTCTTCTTCTTCTTCTTCTTCTTCTTCTTCTTCTTCTGTAGAAACAATTCCATTTATTTACTTCCTTCATTTATACCATTCGCTGGCAGGGGTTTCTGGGAATTGTGGTCCATGGACATCTGGAGGGCTGCAGTTTGACTACCCCTGATTTATACCCAAAAGGGACCTAAAGCAGCTTCCATCTTCTTCTCCATTGTATCGTCAAGGAAACGTTAAGAGGTGGGCTAGCCTGAGCATCTGTTACTGGCCCACAGTCACCCGGCAAGTTTCCATGGCCCAGTGGGGAGGTGAACCTGGATCTCCAAGATCCTGGTCTGACATCCTAATGCCACCAGCCATCTCATAACAACAATGCATCAGCAGAGCCCTTAAGCCGTCCTCTGAGTTGCTGTGATGTCACAGAATGTGCACAGATGTCCCAACTACTCAGAGGAAATTTTCATTAGTAGAATGGCGAATGTGGAGGGAAGTATGGGGGAAACTTGTGTCAGGCTTAAGCACCAGCTTCTGGAGAGGGAAGGAAGAATAGAGGCTGGGGTGGTGACCCCTCCACAGGTGGGACGCTAAGTGGAACATGTACACGCTGCAGCCCGGCTTGGGGTTCAGAACCTCAGGACTGGCTCATATTCCGATGATCCAGGAGGGAGTGAATGGAGCAGTGGTGCAGACAGATGCCTTGCCATCAGGCTAGGAGCCTGACTGGTGGGGCATGCCATATTCATCCAGTGCCTTGCCCACAAGTGACAGGAAGGAGGGACGCAGCAGAACATCGAGGGTGCCTGACAAGACTGACAAAAGGTATGCTCAAAAAACAAATGTTCATAACTCTCTGTCCCTTTCTCTTTTTTTCCCATTCCACAGACTTTTTCCTTCCCTCACCTTCCTGTGGCCTGCCCCTGCGAGAACTCAACCCGGCTTTCTCCCCCCACCTCCCCCCCCCAGATCCTGCCTCTTACCTGTCCATGCACCTGAAGCCATGGGCTTATATTCTGTGCTGGGCTTGCTTGCCCTAGTGCTGCTTTTGGCTGCTCCTGCCTTGTTTCCTTGCAGTCTTCCCAGGATCCCTTTTGCTCTTGGCTCCTTCTCCTTGGCCTCGTGTTGGGCTGACCCCCTCAGCCGGCTTGGAGTCCCTCCACACTCCAGCACCTGCATCAGACCTGGCAGGCTGCTGCTTCTGCTTCAGGAGGTTGGGGTGAGGGAGGTGGGGCTGAGAGAGCCCTGAAATTCCTGCTCGGTCAGAGCAGCTTTATCAGTGCCGTGGCAAGCCCAAGGTCATCAGGCTGGCTTCATGTGGGGGAGGAGCAGGGAATCAAACCTGGCCTGCCAGATTAGAAGTCCGCACTCCCAACCACTACACCAAACTGGCTCTTATAAGTAGGTTATAATATTCTAGCTGGCTGGATTCTACTTTTTCTAGACATCACAGCTGGTCTTGCTATTTATTGAGAACCTATGATGCTAGGGCTCCCATCCTCCAGGTGGTAACTGGAGATTTCCTGCTATTAAAACTGATCTCCAGGTGAGCAGTCCACCTGGAGAAAATGGCCACTCTGGAAGGTGGACACTATGGCATTATACCCCACTGAAGTCCCCTCCTCTGGCTTTATGCTCCAAATCCCCAGGTATTTCCTGACCCAGAGCAGGCAATGCCACATGGTGCAGAAGACCCCCCTCCCTTGAAAAAACTAAACCCACAATTAATAAAAACGACAGTTCTGGGTTTTTAAGGTTGCAAAGATGATAGTGGTCAAATTCATGTTTTGATTCACTGGATAATTGTTTTGCAGATTTGACCTGAAACGAATAAATCTGAGATGTAAAGTTACACATTTAGGGCACGATCCAGCCACGTGAAGTATGTCCAGGCCCTATGGCTTTTATTGGGCGAGATCAATGCCTGCATAACTCTCTCCCCTGGAAATCAATGGGACTTCAAAGTGTTTAGCTGTTATTTAGTCTCCGCTGATTCCCTTCCTCCCCAGGCCCATTCCATTTTCTATGACTTTTCAACGAGGGAAACAAACGGAAAACAAACAAGCAACCAGATATTGGCCTAAAGTGGTTTCTATGTGAATGCAATCAATTTAGCTGAATAGCGTGAAGAGCAAGTGAATTTTAAAGCATAACATTTCATATGAATTTTTGTGTCGTGGAATACGAACGATCTATTATTATTCTCCATCGGAGATCAGCTAGCGCAGGGGTAGTCAACCAGTGGTCCTCCAGATGTTCATGGACTACAATTCCCACGAGCCCCCTGCCAGCGTTCGCTGGCAGGGGGCTCGTGGGAATTGTAGTCCATGGACATCTGGAGGACCATAGGTTGACTACCCCTGAGCTAGCGCATTCGGCTGCATTTCTCTATTTGTATCCATTGCCCCTGTTCACCTTTCTTTTTCCTTGGAAGGAATGAGGACTACATTTGCTGGAAGTGTTGGGCCATCTGTGACATTTTCATCCGTGGTGAGAAATGGGAACAGACACACAGAGGAGCAGACACACGCAGGGGGCTTAATTGTCTAGGAGGGCCACTCGGAGTGCTAAATGAGGTGAGGACATTAGGTATAGTTCCAATAATTCTTAGTACCTGAACAGATGGAGAAATCGGTCCGTGGAACATTCTATCTTGATTAATTAGGTCGGAGTCTCACTCATTTGCAAGCTATGTGAAAATATGCCAGTAAAGAGCCATCAGAGAATTATGTCTGGATTTTTAAAATCCTTGGATTGTGTCCTTTTCGAACCCATGAAGTTGCTGTATACTGAGAGTCAGACCATTGATCTATCAAAGTTAATATTGTTTGGGGTTACCAGACCTACTGGCAGGGGATAGGGTGGTGGGGCTGGCAGATCCTGTCTGGGAAACTCCTGAAGATTTGGGGATGGATCCTGAGAAGGACATGCCCTAGATAGAGCCACCCTCCAAAGCATCCGTTTTCTCCAGCGGAACTGATTCCTGCATTTTGGAAAGGAGCTGTAATTATGGGGAATCCCCAGGTTCCACCTGAAGGCTGGAATTCCTAGTATCATCTATTTGTGTGTGTATCAGCAGGATAAGGTTCTTCAGAAAACAGAAATGAAGTTTAATGCTAGACCAGGGCAGAGTCTGCACTTACTTTGTTTATTCCATTGTCAATCCTGTTGAATTCAGATCGCTTTGAACTCGGGTATTCCTCTCCCCCTGTCCTCCCCATTGAAACAGGAAAGTCTTCTGCACGTGGTTAGGGAGGCTCAGAAGGGGGGGGGGAGCCAAGCCTCTTTCTTTCTTTTCTTGAAGGGGCGGGGAGAAGAGCCAGGCAGGGAGCCTCTTTCTTTTCTTGGAGGGGATCGAAAAAGGCAGAGGAGGGAGGAAAAATCCAGGACTGACAGAAGTTGAGAGAAATTAGGGGCTTCTCCTTTAAGGCAAGCGTGTCACATGACCAGGTGTAGCCTATCAGAGGTTCTCTACCATGGAGCTTTCTTTCCCAATCTGGATATTGAGGATATTGAGAACAGCACTCTGAGATATCGCACAATAAAGGCAGTGTCACTCCGGATCAATCCTTCTTGCTGCAGAAGGAAAATTTAAATCAACCAAAATCCAAACGGAAATCGCATTCTGTGTAGAGGGCAGGGACTGAATCGATCTGGGATTGGAATAAAAGCTCCGTGCAGTTTACACTCAGGTAGCCTGCCCTAAAAAAAGTGGAAATTCTAGCCTTTCTGCACCCATTACCTGCTTGGCAACCCTAACTTTGGCAGTGGCTTTGGCGGCAGCGTGTGTATGCGTATGGGCGGCGTGCGTGTGGGGGGCGGGTGCTGTGTGCACGCGCAGGCACACAACACTAGAGGCAGCATGGAGGCAGCCATTGCCATGACTCCGCCGCCTCCATCTGCCGCTGGCCACCGCCTCCACCCACTGCTGCCTCCGTCTGCTGCCACCACACGCCCCCTCACGCTGTTGCCGTCACCCACTCCCGCTGCCCGCCACCACGGCCAGCAACCTGGGGACCCTGGGGAAGGAGCCAAGCAACTCCAAATGGGATCCTGACCCACAGGTTGAGAACCACTGACTCATTATATTATACTCATTGTATTCTGGCTGCTCCACATGACGCCACCATCCAGCATCAAGGCAGCAAATGGCTGACTACATCCTTAATTTTAAAGCACTAGTTGGGGAATTGCATAAAATGGATTCCCCCAACCTAAAAAGCCAAAGCTGTTTTACAGGTGTCTCCACCTTGATACACTGTTTCTTTTAAATTGTAACTCAGTAGCCCTCATCTACAATTTTATGTACGCAATATTGGAGAAATATTGTTTTATCCATATTTGTACGATATTGTTTTTAATTACATTTTGTAATGGCCTTTGGCTAAACACAATAAATGGTATCGTATTGTACCTAAAAAGCGCCAGCTAGAGGAGAGCAACCAGCAGGCCACCAATAAAAAAAATGTGTGGAGGTGAAGAAGCGCTATCTTTGCCTCCGATGTCCTGCCCTCACACCCGCCTCCCTCTCCCTCCTACCGGGGATGTTTTTGTTTGTTTGTTTTAAAAGGAACAGCCTGGAGCAACGAATATGCGTACAAGCATTCAGGCAATGCCAAAAATGATTTCCCCCCAAATCTGTCACACAAAGCATGCCTCTCTAAAGTCCCTCCCCCACAAAAAAAATCAGGAATGAGATTTTTTTAAAAGTATCATGACTCGTGATTCTATAAGGGGTGGCAAAAAATAGCACTATGCATCTATGTTTAGATGCATAGGCATTTCAACGAAGTATTGATTTTTTTTTTGTTTAAGTAGCAGGCATTTTAGGCCCTTTAAAACATAGAATCACAGAATCATAGAGTTGTAAGGGGCCATACAGGCCACCTAGTCCAACCCCCTGCTCAACACAGGATCAGCCCAAAACATGGAGAAAGGGGTCTGGTTTCCAGGATCGATTGACAGGTGGAAGAGGGTCGTGTAAAGCACGTTGCTCTCCCCCACCATTTCCAGCACGCAGTGTGAAGTGTAAGGAGTGCAAAAAGGTGGCAGACAGAAGTGAGACAGCAAGAAGGTGAGGGATGGCTGAAGGCCTGATAATATTTAGAGCTATGCCATTATGCTGGCGTAACACTATTTTTTTCAAGGTCCAGAAGTGCCTTTCCCCAAGAACTATGAAACCACTGGGATTCAAAGTGATCTCTTGTGAAATGCAGAGGAAGCAAAAGTGATCCCGTCCTTCAAGATTTATGCAGGAGGGTCATTTTATGGGGATCTCTTTGCGTCCTGCTAACCGTGAGCTGGTCTGTGAGCTATGCACAAAACGGGCAAGATTAATTCTGTCATAACAGACTCATAATTAGTTTCTGTTTACTTAATATGATCTTGGAGCCAGAGAATAAGTTAATTAGAAATGTTTCCAAATAGTGATGGTTCCCACACATTGCCTTGAATATCAATGTGTTGGTCTTGCACGGGGGGAAATGATTCTTTGCAGCAGCTGCAGCTGCTTGAACAGGGCCTGTTGGTGCCAAGCTGTCAATTTAGAATCTTCACCCCAGAGGGTCATTCTTTGCACAGAGAGATGAAGTGGGTGAAAACTTCTCAACTTCCTCCTTGAATAATTTATTTTTATTTAGTTTACTGTCAAATCACAGCCAACTTATGGAAACCCCAGGAGGTTTTTCCCGGCAAAGGACACTGAGAAGTGGTTTGCCGTTGTTTGCCTTCCCAACATGTCCTTGCAGGGCTCCCACCCAAGTATTAACCAGGGTTGACCCTGCTTAGCTTCCAAGACTTGGTAAGATCAGGCTTGTCTGGTCTATCCAGTTCTGAGTCTTCATCTCATAGCATTTCCATAAACTATTGTATCAGAAGAAAGTGCCCTTGGAGGACATTGGTCTACCAAATTCTCAGTGTTTCTTTCAGGCAGCATTGACAACCTAACCTAGCTAAATACATGTACCGTTCTCTCCTCATCTGTTCCCTTGAGAGTCTCCCCGCACATCAGTGTTTTTCACTCTGCTGTTCCCACATATCAAAAGAGGTGGTTGAGGATCCCCTGCAGCTCTCTTTGGAATAAGATTATCAGGCACATTATCACAAGGATGTGCATCTAGAGGTAAGCCCCTCCTCATGTGTATTGACTTGCAGGTTTAGGCATTTTAGGCTCAGAAATGACATGTCTGGGGATGGTCCTGGTAAGACTTGTAGATCTGCCTCTTCTGCTGGCCCTTGATATGAGGGCTTAAAGCAAGAAAGGTGGCCCCATTCCATGCCAGTGGCCCCACTCTGAGCTGCCACTGGTGCGTTGTGGTGAAGCAGCATGCCCAGCCTCTTCCTGTGTCCCCACGAGGGATCGTTTTCAGTGGTGGACCCTTTCTGCCCTGCATTTCTGCATCCCCACAATGTAGCCAGGGCAGTAAGTTTTTGCCAAACAGGGGAGGCTGGGGGGATTTGCACAAATGTTGGTTTGCATAACAATGCAATCCCACCTTGGTGCAAATTGTTAAAATGCCCCAATTGGCCCTACACTGTCGTGAAGCACTGTGGAGCCAACTGGGGAATTTTTTCCGCTGCTGGGACGTCATAAGCCTGCAAAGGTGGGGAGAGGCCCCATTCTGCACACAAAGGATAATGCACTTTCAATGTGCTTTGGCAGCTGGGTTTTCTTGTGGGGAAAATCTATTGTGTGCAGAATGGGCCCTGGATAGGCCTCTTTGGCCCCCACGGCAGACCGGGGAATGTGGAAATATCTGTGTTTCCTTCCTGCGGGGCAATTGCCTAAAGCAAGCCAAGCCCGGGATAGGGCAAGGCCAATGTCATATGGAAGTGAGGATTAGCTCTGCTGCCATATGAGTGCTGGCCCAGCCTTTTTTGTCCATGCGGAATTGGTCCCAATGGGCATTATCAGTTTCTTTCTTTCTGTTTTGTATAATGCAAAATAGAACAAAATATGGGAGGTTGTCTCCACTAGCCTTTATTTATTTGTTTGTGTGTTTAGATTTTTACCTTGCCACTCCCAGACAGGCTGGCATGTGGTGGCTTACAACATAATAAAAGTATAAAACACCCATAAAATACAATCTAAAACAGGTAAGAAAAGCAGAAACAACAAAGATGGCATTCACACAATCTCTCATTAGGCCCAAATTCCTCCATTCATCTGTTCCCAGCTATGTCCGTCAGGTGTAGATCAGATGTAAATCTGGGGGATACAGGACAGCTGCTCACAAGAAAGGAATTAGACCAGAGGGCTGTAAATGGATTTTAATCCAATAATAGAATATGTACAGCCAAATTTTAATTCCGACTGTCCAAAGTCCAGCCTCCTGTCTCAACATCACATTTGGTGTGCATCTGGCTATATTGAAAAGTGATCTTAAGAATTTGGCTTGGATCTCTTCCAAAGGCTTATAATTATCGGAAATAAAATTCTGAGATCCATACGACATCTGGGCAACTACATTCGCAGAGTATAACTTCAAAGATGCAGGAATGAATTTTGCCCCATCTGTCCAAAAATATCTTATAATGGCATTCATGCTTCTCTTTGCAGCTAGGGCTACAGTTTGAAAGTGGGTTTTAGAGTTATCGTTATACCAAAAAGTCACTCCAGATATCTAAAATTTTTATCTTGCTCAATGCGGAGTCCATTGATTTTCCAGGCCCATTTTTAACATTTAGTATGGAAGCGTGTGATTCTAGTTTTGTCAGAATTGATTGCCAATGATTCCTCCAGATGTTGAGTACTGAACAATTTGAGAACCCGATTTGATCCTACTCTGGTCAGTGATAATAACACAGCAACATCCACACACATAAGAATTGTGAGCTTGGAGAACTAAGTGGGGATTTGGCCTCTGAGTGCTCTAGTATGACACTCTAGCCCAGCCTTTCTCAAACAGGGTTCTGTGACAGTCCTGGAAGAGTGTCCTGAATGGATGTGTGTTAATTTTGTCTGTATATTTTAAGTTTGTTAAAAATTTATTGGCTGATACAGCCATATGCCCCCTCCCAATGGCCAATGATGCCATATATGGCCATATACCCCCCCCAATGGCCAATGATGCCATATACGGCCATATACCCCCCCCCAATGGCCAATGATGCCATATACGGCCATATACCCCCCCCAATGGCCAATGATGCCATATACGGCCATATACCCCCCCCCCAATGGCCAATGATGGGCCTGGAGGGGTTGGGAGGAGGAGGGGCCCTGGGTGGGCATGGATACAGTTCTGCACCATTTCACCACTTCGGAGGGTCCTCAAAGCCTGAAGAATGTTTCAGGGGCTTCTCAACAGGAAAAACGTTGAGAGAAGCTGCTGTAGCCATTATAGCACATTGGCTTTCTGTCATCCAGAAACTCAAGACAAGTAATATTAGTCTGGTTGTCTGGACAAAGGGGATGCCTTTCCTGTTCCCTGCCTTCAGAGAGAGTGAAACAAGACAACTTCATTTACCCTGTATCTTGTTACTCCTTCGACATCATCCGACCCTTAGCAGATCAGGAATGTGTTCAGATTACATCAACCAACACAACAGCAGCAGAACAAGTTTATAGCTGTCTTTGGGTCTGAAGGCAACTCACAGTTGATTGGGGGGGGGGGGATCAGGCGGGAGTCAGTTCGAATCTACCCACCCACACAACAAAATAGCTGCAGGTGAAGTTGTGAAAGGGAGAAGGAGAAAGCACTGTTTTTTCTTCCTCTCACTTGAAACTTGTGAGGACAGAATCGATTTTTTTTAATCTTCAAATTTCAAAAAGGGAGACGAGAAAGTGCTCACATCTCTCTGATCATCTGTACTTCTGGTGGCTGCAGGTAAACTGTTCCTGCAAATGTACACAAACAGGCTGCAAGAAGAAGAAGAAGAAGAAGAAGAAGAAGAAGAAGAAGAAGAAGAAGAAGAAGAAGAAGAAGAAGAAGAAGAACAGACACCCTGTGAGGGAGGTGGGGCTGAGCCCTGATATTACTGAAGAAGAGTTGGTTCTTATATGCCGCTTTTCTCTACCTGAAGGAATCTCAAAGCAGCTTATGTTCACCTTCCCTTTCTCTCCCCAAAACAGAAACCTTGTGAGATAGGTGAGGCTGAGAGGGCCCTGATATTACTGAAGAAGAAAAGTTGGTTTTTATATGCCGCTTTTCTCTACCCAAAGGAGTCTCAGAGTGGCTTACATTCACCTTCCCTCTCCCCACAATAGACACCCGGTGAGGGAGGACGTGTTTATCCGTGTTGTGGCCAGCCCAAGGTCACCCAGCTGGTTGCATGTGGGAGAGCAGGAATCAAACCCAGCTCACCAGATAAGAAGTCTGCAGTCCTAACTACGACTCCAAGCTGGCTCTTGGAGACAAAGCACTTACTGACTGTCTGCCTGACCATTGCTGGCGAACAGGAAGTGAGCCCAACCGGTAGGTGCTGGGGTAGCCCTAGTTATGAACCCTTTTCACGTGCAAACCAATGGTGCTGGAGCAGCAGGAGATCAGAGCTGCTTAGATGTGGCTGGTCGGGCTTTCTCACGGACTCTTTCCCCCTTCTCCTCCCTCAGGCAACGTCCACCTTGAAAAGTGCAGCTTGCAAAAAATGAATATCAATATCAGTTTCCGCATGCTTCCCTACTGCTGGGCTGTCACCACCCGAGAGCCCTGTCAGAGCTCCACAAGAACATCAACAGGCTCTGTAAGCCATCAAATAAACTCATGAGAGGTTTCACTTTCAATAAATGCAAAAGGATAGAAATGAAGAATGTCATATGGAAAGACGAGGCTCTCTTTTTAGAAGCCTGTATATACAAATCCAATCGACTTTCTTTTTGCTTCCATCTGAATGCAGGCTTCAGTTTTCGAGTGCTTTGGGAAATGCAGAGTAATTAGTTCTGAGGAAATGCAATTGCTTCTTGAGCAGGTTAATTTGATAAAGTTGCTCTCCCCTCCCCCCACCAAGTGACAGTTTATATTGCCAAATTGATTTTTGGTTAACCCCTTGCTGCTTGGAGATTCATAGGGTCCCAGAATGCAGGACTGCAGCAAGGTTAAGGAGACTCAATAAATTCATGGGAGGATGTGGTGGCATTTCCTGTGCAAAGAGGCTGTAAGTAAGCGTCACACGGGTCAATGGGATTGATATACTTAAAGAGCACAAGATCAAAACAGATCATTCACCTTCTGAACAAGGGAACATAGCGCCAATGCAGGACAAACACATGCCATCAATATTAACTAATGCTGAACTTTTGGTTTCCTCAGCTCATCTAAGACAGAGCGAGAGAGAGAGGGAGAGAGAGGGAGAGATAGTTTTTTATCCACTGGCTCCTTAACAGATGTAGCTTCTTGCCCCAGCGATTCATTCAAAAGATCAATGGAAGGTTACTTACAGATTATAGACTTTTCAATTAATTTTATTAAACAGTGGTGGGAAAACATTCTGTCCTTTTTCTCCCTGTAAGGAACTACTTGTTAGAAGCAGCTAAATTATTTGTGGCAAGGCATGGGAAATGTGCAAAAAGGCTGAATTATTGGACACCGGATCCATAAGGGACAGGATTTAGTGTTCGTGGAAAGGCTAGCTGAGCAAGAGCAAGCAGCTGGAGGCATATGGTAGGAAAACAGCTGGGACACACACTACTTTTAAGGCCAACTAAGTTTTATTCAAGGTGTGAGCTTCTGCGTGCAGGATGGTCTAAAATAGGGGTAGTCAAACTGCGGCCCTCCAGATGTCCATGGACTACAGTTCCCAGGAGCCCCTGCCAGCATTCGCTGGCAGGGGCTCCTGGGAATTGTAGTCCATGGACATCTGGAGGGCTGCAGTTTGACTACTCCTGGTCTAAAAGGTGCCATTGGATTCAAATTTTGCTCGTGAGCAGGCCCAGCCTAGCAGGCCAAGAGGCCCTCGTTAGGAGGCCCTTCACCAGGACCCTTTGCCCAGGGCCTCTCCCCTTAGCTGCTGCTGGCCCCAGGCACTGAGGCGTCTGAGAGCAAAGAGGCTAGAGTCTAGGGATGGAGGGCGGGAGCTGCAGAGGCAGAGCCAATCAGGGCAAAGCTGGCTGCACCCTGATTGGCCCTATTCTAACTTGGATAGCTGGACACGTCCCACCCCCCGGCTGTTTCATAAATATATAGAGGAGCAACAATGGATAAGGATGAATCCAATTAGATCTTTATGTAGAAAAAAAAAGAGGGCGGCTGAACCGCACCAAAAGCGCTCAACCATAATGAAGAATTGGGGGGGGGGAGGAAACATACTTGTATAAGTTTCTTTTCATATAGCAGACAGCAATTACTTCTGCCTGTGGCAGCTTCCCCTGGACTTGGGATAGTTCCCTCACTACTGCCAGCTCACATCTCCTCTTCGGCCAATGTCTTTCCCTTCTAAAGAGCCTTCTCCACTCCCAGGCTGCACCCCTGAGAGCTCAACAGGCCTCCTGGCTCTGCTCGAGTCTGCCTGCCCACTTCCGGATGCCAAGCCCAGTTCTGGAGCCACGCTCCTGTGCTACCACCTTGCTGGCTACCCGTCAAGAACAAGAGGATGAGAACAAGAGGGGGCTGACAGAAGGAATCATTGAGACCAAAACAAATGACGTTCCTATTGTCTTTTTTTGCAAGAAAAGGACAGGATGAACAGCAGTAGATGGCGCCTCTTGAGGCAGAAAGAACAGTGTGGGTATCAGGGAAAATGCCCTGAGGGTGCTAGCAGCAGAGAAGCAGGTTGGAAGGCTGCAGAGAAAGAGGTTGGTGGCCTCATGTGGCCTGCGGGCCTCAGGTTGTGGATCCTTGAATTAGAGGGCTATTCTGCACCCAATTAAAAAAGTGAAATACACACCTTTTGCAGACACCATATTTTTGGTGTTTTGTATGATATTGCTAACATCCAGCGTTCCAGCAGCAAACCAGTAGCTACAGCCTTCATTTTAAAGTGATAGCTGAGGAATCCCAAAAAGAGGATTCCCCCAGCCATGTTGCGCAAGCGGGAGGAGAGCAACCAGCAAGACACATGCCAAGGACATGTGCATCACCAAAGTGGGCAAAGTAGTGCAATCTCCGCCTCCAGTTCCCGCTCTTGAGCCCACCTCCCTTTCCTTTCTACCCAGTTTGCTTTTTTTTTTTTAGAGCAAACTGCCTGGAGCAAAGAATATTAATTGCTTAACTTAAGCATACCCCCCCAAAAAAAATTGTTAATTTTTTTTCTTGAACTTCAAGACTGGGTGGTGGCATTAAAATAAACACTACGCATCTATGATTAGATGCATACGCATCCCAGCTAAGAAGTTTCACTTAAAAAAAAACAACTCTTGCATCAAGGTCCCGTTAAAACATGTAGAAACATGAGTGACAGGCAGGGGGAGAATTGCATGTATAGTGCTTCCTTCTCCTCTGCCATTTCAGGTAGGCGTGCAGAAGCAGCAAAAAGCGGCAGAAGAAAGCAGGAATGCATGATGGTGAGAAATGGTGGGGGGCATGATTTTTAATAGCGTCATGCAATATTGCTGCCGTGAAGCTATTTTTTTAGATGTGCGGAAAAGCCAAGACTGTTCTGACTGTTCAGACTATCTTTCTACTCTCTCAAGTAATTGTTTCTCTTCTCAATAATGCTATTTGCTGGTCAATAATGCTGGTGCTTAGTACCTTTGCATATTTAAAATCTGCCAACACTTATAAAGACAGAGAAACTTTATTGGTTTTTATTAGTTTGGGAAGGTTCTTTTTTTAAAAAAATGAACAAGTTTTCTACTATCCCACAGTTCAAATTGGCCTTGGGATAGCATAATTTTGTGCCTAGGTATGACTGATTTCATGCAGTGTGTGCTTGCTAACAAAAGCAGGCAAAAATCTAATCAAAATAGTGAGGAATGAATGAAGCAGTCAGATTCCCCCCCTCCTGAAAGTCTGCCTGAAGCTGCCTATTACTTGGTCACCATTTCATATTAATGTTTTGTGCCCGGCACTGAATACCTCAGCTACACAATAAGCCCTAGGCAAACCGGAGAGTCAGTTTCAGATGTGTCAAATAAACCTGGTAGGGTGACTCCCTTTCGTTTTTAAAATATGCCAGCTCTAAGGAAAAGATCATTAAAAAGAAATGTGAGCACTGAATAATAAGAGTAATGCTAGCACTGCCAGGCTAGTTAGTAAACAGAAGAGTATCAACCTTAGTCCTGCATGCCTTTTGTCCCCTGTGGATTCTGCTTGGGAAACTGTGACCCCATGAAAGAGCAGTAGACATTGATGAGCAAAGGCAGCATGGGACTGGCCTGCCCTGGAGCTGCCACCCTTCAGGTGGTGGTCGAAGATCTCATGCTGTTACAGCTGATTTCCAGGAAACAGGGATTAGTTCACTGGGAGCTTTTCCTCACTGGGAATTTGCCCCGATTTACGGCTCACCCGGTGGCAGGGCAAATTACAGCCCTTTGGAGTTATATCAGGTCCTTTGATCTTCAGCCCCATAGCCTTGGTTTTTGCTCTTTTGGTACTGACTAGGGTAAGTATGAATGGAGCTAGCCCTGGACCTTAAGCTTCCTGCTTCCTTAATGTGAAGAGCCTGGGAACTATTATCTTTCCAACGATACTAAATTCCAGTGAACTCCTTCACACAATGCCTGTCTTTGCACCCAAACTATTTGACACAGGGAGGGTCTGGGGCAAAGGATAGATAAAGGAGTCAATTGATTAGGTTCTGATCTAATCGAATCGAATCGAATCGAATCGAATCGAATCTAATCTAATCTAATCTAATCTAATCTAATCTAATCTAATCTAATCTAATCTAATCTAATAATAGAGTTGGAAGGGACCACATAGGTCATCTAGTCCAACCCCCTGCACTATGCTGGACACTCACATCCCAATCGCTCATCTACTATAACCTGCCACCCCTTTGCCTTCACAGAATCAGCCTCTCTGTCAAATGTCTATCTAGCCTCTGTTTAAAAATTTCCAAAGATGGAGGACCCACCACCTCCCGAGGAAGCCTGTTCCACTGAGAAACCGCTCTAACCATCAGGAACTTCTTCCAGATGTTTAGATGGAATTTTTAAAAAATTAATTTAATCCCATTCATTCTGGTCTGTCCCTCTGGGGCAAGAGAGAACAATTCTGCTCCATCCTCCATATGGCACCCTCTTAAATACTTGAAGATGGTTATCAGATCCCCTCTCAGTCATCTCCTCTCTAGGCTAAACAGACCAAGCTTCCCCAACCTTTCTTGATATGTCTTGGTCTCCAAACTCCTCACCATCTTTGTTGCCCTCCTCTGGTGACACACTGCTGACTCATGTTCAATGTATGGTCTACTAAGACTCCTGGATCCTTTTTGCACATGCTACTGCCAAGACAAGTCTCCCCCATCTTATATTGGTGTATTTTGTTTTTCCTACTCAAATGCAGAACTTTACATTTGTCCCTATTGAACTTCATTTTATTCAATTTAGCCCACTTCTCGAGCCTATCAAGATCATCCTGTATTCTGTTGCTGTCTTCTGCTACCCCTCCCAGTTTAGTATTGTCTGCAAATTTAATAAGTATCCCCTCTAATCCCTCATTCAAATCATTTATAAATATGTTGAACAAAGGGCCCAGGACAGATCCTTGGGGTACTCCACTTGTCACTCTTTTCCAAGAAGATGCTGAACCATTAATAAGCACCCTCTGGGTGTGATTTGTCAACCAGTTATTGATCCACCTGACAGAATTAGGATCCATACCACATTTTACCAACTTGTGAACAAGAATATCATGTGGAACCTTATCAAAAGCTTTACTGAAATCCAGATAAACTATATCCACAGCATTCCCCTGATCCAGCAAGGTAGTCACTTTCTCAAAAAAAGAGATAAGGTTGGTCTGACATGACTTGTTCTTGCGAAACCCATGCTGAATCTTAGAAATCACAGCTCTCAGTTCCAGCTGCTCAAGGACCGAGTGTTTGATTGTTTGTTCCAAAATGTTGCCAGCTACAGATGTCAAGCTGACGGGTTGAAATTACCCGGATCCTACTTTTTCCCTTTCTTGAAGATGGGGACAACATTTGCCTGCCTTCAATCGTCTGGCACCTCACCTGTTCTCCAAGAAGTGTAAAAAATAATGGACAGAGGTTCAGAGATTATATCTGCAAGTTCTTTTAGTACCCTTGCATGCAGTTCATCTGACCGAGAAAACTTTGTTTCATTTAAAGAAACTAGGTGTTTCTGGACTGTTCCAACAGTGATCCTAGGCCACCATTCCCGTCCCCCATGTTGTGGTACGTTTTTGCCACATTGATCACTATTTCCCTCACAAGAGAAGACTGAATAAAAATAGGAGTTAAGCAGTTCAGTGATGTCTAGTCTGTTATTCTTCCAATAAAGAGCAGTCATTTTTATAAATGACGTCTGTTCATTGGGAGTTGTCAGGGTCCGCCGGGTCTTTGCCACGCTTCGGGTCCGCCACGTTGTTCGGTGAGGGAGACCCGGGACTAGACGGCTTTATCGTTAGGAAACAGCGTCTCAGAACGGAGTCGGTATTCTCTCTCCCGCTCCTGGGTTCAGGGTAGTTCCTTCACTACACCTCCAACCCCATCTCCTCATTGACGCTTCCTTAAGTAGCCTCTCTAGCCCCTGTCTCCACCCTCCGGGCTTCTCCGGCGGACCTCGCCCTTCCGGGACTCCGCGTCTCTCCGCCACCGCCCCGCCCTGGGTTTCTCCCTTGCTCTCCCCGCTTGTACTGACTGCCCCTGTGCTACCGTTTCCCCCACCCCTGGCGAACTGATTCCCCACATCCCTTTATTTAAGTTTCGTATCCAAAGAGGGTCTGTCGGGATCTCTTCCTCTGTATCTTCCTTTCTTAGGTTTCCGCTCCTGTTCGCACACTCCTTCTCCGGACCCCCCGCGCTGCCCAAACTAGTTGTTCTCGAGAGGAGTAATCGAAGATCCTCACACGCTCTGGTGGGACCGAGGGATCCCCTGGAATGACAACTCATCTACATAGTACAGAGATCGGTTCTGGAGATAAATGGATGCTTTGGTGGGTGGACTCTCTGGAATTGCATCCCACTGAGGTCTCAGGCCTTTTCAGGCTCCATCTCCAAATTATTATTATTATTATTATTATTATTATTATTATTATTATTATTATTATTATTATTATTATTATTAATATTATTATTAATATTAATATTAATATTATTAATATTAATATTAATATTATTATTATTATTATCTTTCGATTTATTGCCCGCCACTCCCTTACGGCTCGTGGCAGGTTACAACATTTTAAAACCCCCAATAAAATCCATTAAAAACCCTCAGCAACAATTACAATATAACATTATCGGTTAGCAAGCTAACCTGGCAAGATAGGCTAATCAACCTCCCCCTCCTACTACAAGCAGGTGGAGAGGGGATACTGATGGTACTAATCCCCAATCTCAATCCCAGGTCCCGGGTCCCTGGGGGGGGGGCATAGATGTTAGCTTGAAGTGTTTCTCAATCTTGAAGTGTTTCTCAACCCAGCTCTAACAACTCATCTCCTCCCATCCCCAGCTGATGGTCCAAGGGGATCTGGAAACCCTACAAGAGAGCCATGCACACAGCCCCTGGAGGCTAGTTGTAGCACTTACTCTAATCATGCATCCTCTATGTCAGGGGTAGTCAAACTGCGGCCCTCCAGATGTCCATGGACTACAATTCCCAGGAGCCCCTGCCAGCATTCGCTGGCAGGGGCTCCTGGGAATTGTAGTCCATGGACATCTGGAGGGCCGCAGTTGGACTACCCCTGCTCTATGTGTTCTTCAGAATTGGAGGGGAGGGGAGCACACATTTTCACATGCAGGCCCCCGGTGGCTCTCAGCAGCTCTGGCTAGGAGTTGGCTGTGCACCTTTGGAACTCAAACCATATATAAATATTGGGCACTGGAATATGTCGTATATGTATACGTATAAAATGAGGTAAACATACCCACTACAATTTAACCAGTACAAAATTACAGTAAAACAGTAAAACACAATTTGGTATACATGCCAAAAAAATGCAGGCGTGTTTTTTATTGGTTGTTACAAAACAAAACATTCCTGTCATGGGAAAAAATGTCTTTACAGGTATGGACTTACACAGTTCAACAGTGATTGCCGTATAAGCCAAAGAGTTCCCAATTCCATTTTTTTTTTGTCCACAGTTAAGAACTCAAGCTTAAAATTCTGGCTTTTGCTGTGGCTTCTCCATATCCTTGTAAACTGAACGAGAATCATAATTCACTTCAGCGTTCAAAGGAAAACGTCATTTTTTCCCCCCACACCATTCTTCTCAACCGGCCATTCGAGGAAGGCCTCAAACTCCCAGACACAGATGTTTGGTGTACCTGCAAGCTAGTCTGATTAAGGAACCTCATAAACTTTATCTTCTGGTGCTAGAGAGACAATGAAGCTTACAAAACGTGCACAGAGTGACAAGAGAACCAGAAAGGCTAGGTTGGCCAGCCGAAGAACGGATGGCATCGTTTCAGGGAATGTGTTCCTGTCTATGTTTTGAAACACCAGCATGCTGAAAACAGAAATGAATCAATAATCACCTCTCACTATTAGATGAAAAAGAAATAAAAATCCAAACAAGTACACAAAATATTTGTAAAACAGCACTTCCCTTCTTAATAAAGTTGTACAACCAGCATCACAGATAAGCAAGCCAATGTCACTTACTTACAATGTTAACGGGAAGAAGGAGAAAAGCTGGTATTTTATACCCTGCTTTTATATACCAGGAGGAGTCTCAAAGAGGCCCTGTGAGGCAGGGGGCTCTGAGAGAGAGCCCTGATATTCAAGCTTGGTCAGAACAGTACTATCAAGGCTGTGACTGACCCAAGGTCAGTCTGACCCAAGGCCTGCATGTGGAGGAAGAACGGGGAATCAAACCCAGCTCTCCAGATTAGAAGCTGCCATTCTGGAGACATCGCTGCCAGTCTTCTCCTGACCACCGCAGGGAGAGGAGGTCAGTAGGGCTGCCAAGGGGGATGAGACGGAGGCTTGGACAGGCTGAGCCAGCCCTTTTCACCCAAAGAAGAAGAAGAAGAAGAAGAAGAAGAAGAGTTGGTTCTTATATGCCGCTTTTCCCTACCCGAAGGAGGCTCAAAGCGGCTTACAGTCGCCTTCCCTTTCCTCTCCCCACAACAGACACCCTGTGGGGTGGGTGAGGCTGAGAGAGCACTGATATCACTGCCCGGTCAGAACAGTTTTATCAGTGCCATGGCGAGCCCAAGGTCACCCAGCTGGTTGCATGTGGGGGAGGGCAGAATCGAACCTGGCATGCCAGATTACAAGTCCGCACTCCTAACCACTACACCAAACTGGCTCTCCTAACTGTCATGTCCAACTTGTAAATTGCCTCAGAACCCTGACAGAGCTGGCAGGAGGCTGGTGAGTGCGCTTCCTCCCCCTCCCTTCTTTCAGGCCTGCTGCAAAGGAACCTTAAACAGCCCCTGACTGAGGGGAGGGAGGCATTTCCAAGAGCAATGCAGGGGAGTCTGGCATGGGTGTTGGCCTTCCTTTTTTTGGGGGGGGGGGACTTTCCCTTTCTGCCAAACAGTTAGCTGACAGGGAGGCCACAGAAAAGCCCCTTCTCACTTAAAATACTGCTCTGGTCGGGGGTTAGACACAGCCAAGCCATGCATATTTCTTCTTTGCAATTCTCTGCAAATTTGGGGCTGCTGCACAGTGTTATTCTGGAGACGAAACTGGATGCTGTTGCAGAGGTTCTTTTGTCTCCTGTTTCATCTGCACAACAACCCTGTGCAGTAGGTCTCAAGTCTTTCAATTCAACAACAACCTGTGTGGGAAGCCTTAAATGTTTCTTTTCTAACACAACCCTGTCCAAAGTAGCCCTTTCAGCCTGGGGAGCTGATCTTTATACTCTGCAGATGAGCTGTAATTCCAGAAGCTCTCCAGGCCCCACCTGAAGGTTGGCTGCCCCTGGGTTGGAAATATTCCTGGAGGTTTGGAGGTGGGACTTCAAAATCATACAGTGCCTCAGAGTCCAGCCTTCAAAGGAGCCATTTTTTGCCTGCAGTTGGGAGGGAGTGGTGCAGGTTTGTCCCTCCTGGGCTATGGGCTATGGGCAGCCCTTACCAGCAACTGTTTGTATTCTGGGGTGCAGACAGGCAGACCAGCATTAGTCCTGTGAGTCTGGAAAGTACAGGAAGATCTAAATAAATATTTACAGCCTGAAACTCTATATAATGAACAAGTAAATGGCTGGAAAGACATGGGAACTAAAATGACTTTTTCAACCTTGGTCTGGCAAATCAAAAAACAGTATAAAAAACCTTACTAAGGTCAAGACTGTTCTGCACAGAGAGTCTTCCTCTTAGGGTTGCCAGCTTCCATTTGAGGCTCTCTACCCCACCTCCCTCATGGGGAGTCTGCTATGGGGAGAGGAAGGGAAGACAATTGGAGAATAGTTTGAGATACCTGAAGCCTGCTACGTCACTGCGGCCCATTTCCAGTTCTCTCAGACCTCTCACAGCCCCACATCCCTCACAGGTTGTCTATTGTGGGGAGATGAAGGGAAAAGGTATTTGTAAACCGCTTTGAGACTCCTTTGGGTAATAAACAACAGAGTACAAATATCCGTTCTTCTTCTAAGGAGCAACCATGAAAGAAGCATGGGGCCACATAACATTTTATCAACAGTGAGGAGAAGGAGCAGGGTGGACACCTGTGTACTGTGACTACCCCATGTGTATTAGGGCAGAGGGGCCTTTCGGTGTCTCTGGCCTAATTCACACAAGGAGGGAAATGATGCAGAACTGGGAGGAATTGGTTGCCATGTAATCTTCCCCTAAGAAGAGTCTCCAGTCTGATTTTCCTTTCATGGCTCTGGAAGACATGGCTCTGGAAAGCTCATCTGTAACCACTATGCCACAATTCCCACATTCAACAAACATTCCACACCACAGGTTCTTACCCATATCTCCACACCCATGCCCTCATTTGCCATCACAACATCCCACACAACACACACATTCAACCCCATGCCCTTACAGACTGGACAACTTCCCACTGCCCTTCCTCTTCCCACTGCCAAGCTCTAGCGCCCGTTGTATTCTTGGATACAACGGGCTTTGCCCCTAGTGAAGGAATAAAGTGAAGCAACCTCTCTGGTACTAGTCAATAAAGTATAGGTCAACAAAGTACTGAACCAATGCCTGAAAAAAAAATCAGGTCCCTCTTTGCAAGCAGCAAACAGGAGTCAAACTGAACAGGCAGATGTTTGAGTATCCTGTATCCAACGGACACACTTAGAATCCCAAACTTTATCTGATCAGATTCTAAGAGGAGGAGAGATAATCCAGGAAACCCCAGCCCAGGGAGCCTGACCTCAGCTGCAGGGAAGAGAATGGAGCAGATTTTGTCTTTGTCAATTGTCGTGTCTTTGAACACTGTTATCACCATTCTGTGAGTCCTAATGAATCTTAATTTATGGGAACTCAGCTGTCAAAAATAAGGACCTCGCTCATGATTTTAATTCTGTTTCTTATTTTTTACTATTAATGTTGTGGAGTAACTTACCCCATCCTTCCTACATTCACGGGTAGGACCTTCCCTCTATTAGGTAGATGATGCTTCGGTTCAGTGAACCTGCTTTTAAGTTAATTGGGTCACTTTTGCTCCTTCCTTCTTTAGTTACACCACCGTCTACAGTCAAATCAGCAAGCTGGGAAGGTAAAAGAAATACGGGGCATGGTAAGCGATGGAAGTTAATGGGGCAGCTAGAAGTTCAGCGGGGTTGATGATACAAGAAGGGAAAACGGCATCAGACATCTTTGCCTCCATTGTGGTCTCAGTAAATGTGACTTATTTGGGATTTGTGTGTGCTGTATCTCGAGGCTGTGGCGGAGGAAAATAGGGCCCATGAGCTTCTGGGCTGCTCCCTAATGCTACGCCGGGAGAAGGGGGGGAGAGGAAAACCCAGTCCATCTTGTGTCAATGCTGTGGCATTGTGAGTTCAGCTCAAGGTCTCTGCCATCCTCAGAGCAGGATCTTTATGCCATTAGCCTACAAAGGCCTGCAGTTGAGATTTCAAGCTGCAAACTCCTCTCTGTCATAGAGCTTTGTCTCTGCTTCCTTCCTCCAGTCCCACTTTATCCCATGAGCCCATATTCCACTTTCAGTTTAAATTTTCAGGATACAAGTTTTGTCTTATCATCAAGGCACCACGCATCATGGCAAGGAGCATGAGTTTATGTTTATGTTTGTGTATGTTTGGGAGGGGCTTGTTATCTGCAATGCTTCCTCAGCTATTGTTTGTTCAGTCATCAGTTTTTGTGCAAATATGTATTTAAATTGCTCTCAGAGTCAAGTGAATTATCAATATCTGGGACGGCAGTGGTGTAATACCTGTGACAAATAGGGACTCTGGCCTCACATAGCACAGGGAGAGGGTTGTGTGCACCCTGCTCCCTCTCCCATGCTTCCAATAGCCCACTTGCTCTCCTGGCATCTCTGGGTCTTGCTTCTCCTCCATGGCCTGCCCTTTGCCTGCTGTTTAAGACCCCCCCCCCTCACTGGGGTGGGATGCCACTGGGCTCGCCAATCCACCCCTTCCTGGGCGGGGATCATGTACTGAATGTCCCTTACACCGATTGGAGCATCTCTTCTCCGAACCCACCCCCTTCCTTACACTTGGGTCAGGATAGGGCTGTCAGCCCGGCCTCCCTGGGAGTTGCCAGTGACCCTGCCTGCTGCTTCCTCCCTGCCCCGACCACCAGCTTCCTTCAGGTTTGCTGCAGCTCGAGGAATGTTGGGCATGTCTGCTTCACTCATGGCCCAATTCATCCTCCAGTAGCTGTCTCGTCTCCTTCTCTGTTGGTAAGTTCAGCGGTGTGGACCCTGCCCCAGACAAAGAGCCAGGCTAGAACATATGAATGGTCCATTTAGCCTAGCATCCTGTCCTACACAGTGGCCAACCAGTTCATCCTCTAAGATGCCAGCAACAGGGCATAGAGGCCATGCACTTTGTACGAACACTAGCTAAATACAACGGGTTCTAGGGCCACCCTGCCCCGCCCTGGGCAGGCCAGGAGGCGGGGGAGAGAGAAAAGTCTTTTCAAGGGAAGGGAGGAGTAGTGGGTGTTTTGGGGGCAGGAGCAGGAAGCATTGCCGGGGACTCTGGTTCTCCCTGCAGCGCCCCTTTCTCGGCAAGGAGCAGCACCACCAACCTCCTTTCCTGACGGTAGTCAGCGGCAGACTGGTGGCGAGTGCACCAAAGTGCTCCACGACAGGTTTGTTGGGGGCATGTGTGAGTGGGGTTGGGCCAATCAGGATGTGCACAGCAAAGCTGTGCATGTCCTGATTTGCCTGTGGACCAGAAACAGAGGCCGGACCATCTCTGCCCCGGAGTCCTCTGCTCAAATATTAATACAGCTAAGTGCTAAAGATGAGAAAGGCCATGCTGGATCAGTCCAATAGGCCACCTAGTCCAGCATCCTGTCTCACACACGGGCCAATTAGTTCTTCTAGATCAGGTTTTCTCAACCAGGGTTTTGTGAAACCCTGTGGTTTCTTGATCGCTCTAGAAGGCTTTTCCAAATGTGTGGGATTTAATTAAGTTTTTATATATTTTTTAATTTTTAAAAAAATTGTTAAACATTTACCAGGTGATATGATCATATATGCTCATATCGACCTATTTTCCCCCTCCCAAAATGGCCAATGAGTGGTCTGAAGGGGCTGGGAAAGGGGGAGGCCCCAGGTGGGCATATACACAGCTCTGCTTCTCAAACCATATTCTGCACAATTATGCCACTTCTGAGGTTTCTCACAGCCTGAAAATGTTTCAGGGTTTTCTGAATGGTAACAAAAGTTGAGAAAGGCGGCATAGATGGGCAGAGAAGCTTAGGGCAGGAGGCCGAGGCCTTCATCAGGGGAGCCCTGCTGGATCAGACCAATAGTCCATCCAGTCCAGCATCCTGTCTCACAGAGTGGATAACCAGTTCATCTGGATGGCCAGCAATAGGACACAGAGGCTGAGGTCTTCCTTTCCATCCTCACACCTGCATTCCCCCGCTGGTGCCTTCTTCGCCCATTTGCAAGGCCTCCCAGTGCCCATGCTTAGCTGCCTGCACCACCTGCACTCCGTCCCCCTGCCAGCACTGGCTGGCGTATGCAGCTGCCTCTGCCATCAGCAGAGCCGCCACTGTGCACATCTACATGCCCTTCCTCAATGACTCCGGGAAGGTGGGAACATGGGTCCAGACAGCGGGCAAGGGGTCAGTAGTAGTGCCCCCCAGCCCATATCCCTGGCAGCTGCCTCACCTCAGGGTATGCTGATCCCCGCCCTGCTCAGAACATTAGATCTGTGAGGAAGCTAGGCATCTCTCAATACTAATTAACTTTATACAAATAAATAATGGACATAGAAAAACAATATACAAGTTTAAATTAGGTTAGTTTAAAAACCACCTCCTTAAAAACCTTACTATGGGGGGGGGTTAGTTTATATCAGATGAATCGGTATTTTATGGGGGAGGCTTTTAGGCAGGGAGGCTGGCATTTTCTGATGCTAATTCCTGGCCTCAGCCACAGGCCTGGCGGAAGTGCTCTCTGCCTTGCAGGCCCTGAGGAGCTGTTGAGGGATCAGAGGGAGCTTTTCAGCATACTTACAGAACCACAATGTTTGAATACCTTGAGTATTTAATTCAGTCTACCAAAGGGGGTAAATAGACCAACCTGTGATTTGTCATCCATGTGACATTTACTGTAGGCAACTGCTAGTTCATGATCTCAGGAGAAAACATGGAGAAACACCATCCATAATAAGCATGCTGCTGATTATGAACAAAGCTACTGAAATATGAGCAATGCATTAAAATAATTAATGAGTAGCAGCCCTGATGCCAATCACGCTTTCTAGTTTTCTCTGGCTACAATATGGGAAAGAAATATCGACTGTCATTCCTAGTCCGGGATTCAGAAATGGCGCCAGCATTATGGACACTGGGAGGTGGACAGGTGTTGGTTATTATTCCTCCGAAACATGAAGGCAATTGCCTCCACCTGCTCCCTTTTTCATTGGGTTCCTTCCAGCTTTTTTAGTCCATACCTACAGCATGAGATTGGCCCTACGGTTTCACCTTCAGAAGATGACATTATACCTGTGCAATTCCTGGCTCTTGCTGGTTGTTATTGCCATCCCAGCTGTGGCAAAAATCAGCCCAAAGTTCATTGCCAAACGGAGTCCATCAAGCTCAGCCAATGGAGGTCCTTGCCCACTGGATAGGATACCTTACTCAGTAAACACTGTATGTTCAGCTCCATTCAAAGGAGAGTTGCTCCATTCAAAGACCTTCAAAGTCCGGAGGGTCAGGAGGGTTGGGAGGGGGCAGCTGTTGGCTCTCCTTGCCTTTCAGTCGCTGGCTGCCCTACATTCTCATTGTTTCCTGAATTCAGCACAAAACGCAAGCGAGCATTTTTCTTCTTCATTTAAATGCATTATTTAAAAGAAGCAAGCATAGATGTTTCTTCCCCCCCCCCCCCAAGAAGTGTATTTCAACTCGTTCTGTTGCTGTTGCCAGTTTGTATGTCGAATGTCACTGTGGAGTTTAATTCCTTTTCAGATTAGATGGCAGATGGAGAGAATCATAGTGTGATATGAAACTTGGAAAGACAATCTCAAAAGACGAGGTTAGAACAACTGTGCTTCATATCATTTGCCTTTCAGTCATTTCCTAACTTTTTTCCTGGACGTTTAAAAATATTCACTCTTGTGTGCCTTCTTGCACTGCAGATGGAGAAATGTTTTCTAACAACAATTTCATAATAAGAGATGAAAGGAGATTAAATTTCCCAGAATCACAAATTGAGTTTAGCGATGTTTATTTTTTCATTAATTGATCTTTTAATTTGATTTCATAGAACATGCATATTTGTATGAATTTTGGTTCATTAAGTCCGTATTGATGAAAGCTGTTGACTTGAAGTCAATAATTATTTATTCCGCTTCCTTTAATTTTTCTCAGTGCTCCAAATCCAAATAATTCAATGTGTCAGTCTAATATACCAAATGACTTTCATGCAGCCAGTTACTGGACAATCTTTTCTTCCTGCCTTTGTTCTCTTAACGTTTCTGCACTGTCATTCTCAACAGTTTTGGGTTTGCTTGTTGTTGTTAAGTCATAGCTGACTTATGGTGTTCCCACAGGGTTTTCAAGGCTGAAGACAATGGCATTACCTGCTTCCATATCACAACCCTGGTGTTCCTTGCTAGTTGTCACATGAAACTTTATTCAGTCTCCCAGGAGACCCAGGAGACTTGGTTCTGGGGTCCAACAGCCCATTTCATTTCCCTCGTTCACCCCCACCCTTGCATTATTTCAGTTTCTGCATCCCTGGGTTTACAATCAGATGGTACACCAGCCGTCCCCCCCCCCCATTGGGAGCTTGGCTATCAGCCTTATCAGGTAGTGTCCTTGGTTCACATGGGAAAGACAAATGGCCAGCTGGAAGCCTCTTAGCATCTGGGGGGAAGGGAGACTAGGGTGTAAACTGCACAGAGCTTTTATTCCAATCCCAGGTCGTTTCAGTCCTGCTGTCTACACAGAATGCAATTTCCATTTTGATTTTGGGTGATTTAAATTTTCCTTCTGCAGCAAGAAGGATTGCTCTGGAGTGACCCTACCTTTATTGTGTGATATCTTAGAGTGCTTTTAATGCTCAATATTTTAAGAATCGAATTAAGAATCTGGGATTTGCTCAGTGGTAGAGAACCCCTGATTGGCCAAAGCTGATCATGTGACCAGCTTGCCTTAAAGGAGATGCCCCTAATTTCTCTCAACTTCTGTCGGTCTTGGATTTTTTCTCCCTCCTCTGCCTTCTTTGATCCTCTCTCCCTACCCGCTCCAAGAAAAGAAAGAGGCTCCCTGCTTGGCTCTTCTCCCCCCCTCCCTTCAAGAAAAAAAAGAAAGAGGCTTGGCTCCCCACCCCCTTCTGAACTACACTAACCACTTGCAGAATACTTTTCTGTTGCAATAGGGAAGGGGGGGGGATAGGAAGACCCGAGTTCAAATCGATCTGAATTCAACAGGATTGACAAAGGAATAAACAAAGTAAATGCAGACTCTGCCTAGGTGTCTCCAGAGTTCACACCTAAAAGATCAAAGGCCACTCCACTGTGAACCAATAGTCCTGCCCGTAGTCCCAGCCCTATATAAGGCTGAATAGAGTGTAGTTCTTTGTCTCTGTCAATTACATTTCCTGCTTCGTTCTTTGAGATTTCTGTTATATTTTGTGGATACCTTCAAAAAAGACTTTAGTTTCTTCTCTACTCCTGGGAGTCTTCTAGACTTAGTCAAGAGGGGTCTTGCCTACGCAACAGAATCCTAGATTCGTGACAGTGGTCCCCCATTCAAATACTAGCCACAGCTAACCTTGCTTAGTTTCTGAAATCTGATGATATCTCCCATTATCACAGCCACAATCCATTCCAGGAGAAAAGGGATGCTTTGGACTCCATGGCACTAAACTCTGCCAAGGTCCTTCTTCCCCTCCCCAGACTCTGACCTCTCCAGGCTCTAGCCCAGAAATCTCCAGGTATTTCCCAACCTAGAGTTGGCAAAATTATTTGTAATCCAGGATGCCAATACACAGCCAGATCTTCCAAAGTTCAGAACCTGAGATGCAGGAGGGAGAATCTGGAAGGTATGGGATGGCTGGCAGATGAGGGTGTGAGGTGTGATGGGATAGAAAGGTAACCAAATAGGTTGGAACCAAGGGAAAAATATATATAACTGCTCATATAGTGCAAATGTACAATATATCACATATAATTTAATATTAATCCCATGGATCTTTTAAGGCTCAGTTTGAAACGTAAGATATTTCCTTTCCCTATGGACCTTGTTAGGTCCAGTTTAAAATGTTCAAATCTCCAAGGACTTGGGCAAAGGATATATTTTACCTATCGCATATAAGCCAGTTTTTCAGCACAGTTTTTAGCACTTAAAAGACCTCTTCGGCTTATACGCGGGTAATTCATTAACAGCCTGCCCTCAGCCAGCCAATCGCAGTATTGCATCTGCAACCTGAGCTCTTTGCAAGTGACATAGTGGCTCCCAGTTAACCTTTGCCTTGAGCTAGTGGCCTCCATTTAACCTTTGCTTTCTGCAAAGATCTTAAAAACTAAGCTCTTTGCAAGTGAGCTAGTGGCCTCCAGTTAACCTTTGCCTTCTGCAAAGATCTTAAAAACTAAGCTCTTTGCAAGTGAGCTAGTGGCCTCCAGTTAACCTTTACCTTCTGCAAAGATCTTAAAAACTAAGCTCTTTGCAAGTGAGCTAGTGGCCTCCAGTTAACCTTTACCTTCTGCAAAAATCTTAAAAACTAAGCTCTTTGCAAGTGAGCTAATTGCTTCCAGCTAACCATTGCCTTTTACAAATATCTTGAAAGCTTACTCTGGCAGCTTGTAGAATATCAATGGTTTGACTGAGGAATTCTGATATCTTTTCCCCCTTCTTTAACTAATCACTTCTTCCAAACTATTCTTTTGGTTTCTGTGGGTGGGGTGGGTTCTGGGGGTGCTTTGGGATTTACTGTGTTTCTTCTGTTATCTGAGAGGCAGCATTGTTTGCTTTTTCTTCTTGGGGTTGTGTTTCTTTTAAAAGTTGACTTTTACAGTTCTTTCTTTCAGTTTTCAGTTTTACAGTTCTTTCCTTCAGTGTTTTGTTCTGGGGGGCACTGTAGCCCCCAGTTTGGTAGCTGTTGTACTTGCTGTAGTAGGTTGCCAACTTTGGATACTATTGTTCTGCTCTGGTTTGCTGGCCAGGGGGCACTGTTTGGTTCTCCTGCTAGAGCTGTTCTCACAGAGCTGTTCTGTCAGTGCTCTCTCAGGGTGTCTGGCATCAAGAGAGGAAGGGAAGGCAATTGTAAGCTGCTTTGAGACTCCTTTGGTTAGTGAAAAGTGGGGTACAAAAACCAGCAGCTATTCATCCTCTTGACTTTTCTGTATTTGTTGGGAGGGAGGCTGGATGGGAGAGCCTGTGATGATGGAGCATGGATTAAGCACTTAGGCCACCCTGTAAATTTACCAGTATCCTGCTGCATTTCCCACCCTCAGCTTATATGCAAGTCAATAAGTTTGCCCAGATTTTGTGATAAAATTAAGGGCCTCGGCTTATATGCAGGTTGGCTTATATGCGAGTATATACGGTATGTCGTATCTCAAGAAAATTGGATGCCACTCATTCCATGGGTGAACATCCCAGTGTAAGTGAGGTCCATTCTGCATGCAGTCATTTTTATGGATGTCTTTGCTAAATTAGTGCAGTGCTCAATTTGAGTTATACCAGTGAAGGCGGCCTAGTACTGAAATGTGTCTGGTATTGATTCCTCTGTGTGGAAACAGCATGTCTTTTAAACCTGCATTTATGTAAATGAACATTTGTCTTTATATATACTTTTGTTGTAAAGGATATTTGGCACTTTTGAAGTATTATTAAATTATATATGATAGTTTGTTCATTTGCATTCTATGCATAGTTTTTTTTTTCTTTTTTCTTTGTTACCTCCTTTTTGGCTTACGTTTGGTTGTGTTTTTCTCCCCTTATTTAGCTGTATTGACCCGATGAGTCAGAGACTAGCAGCATTGTCCAGGGATAAAGGGCGATACTAGAATGGTCAGAGAAAGAGCCTGTGCTTAGTGCTTCTGGATGGAGCTCACTGTATATTAGGGCAGGAGAAGTGAGGAAGAAGAATTGGCTTTTATACCCCGCTTTTCACTACCTGAAGGAGTCTCAAAGTGGCTTACAATTGCTTTCCCTTCCTCTCCCCACAACAGATACCTGTGAAGTAGGTAGGGCTGAGAGAGCTCTGAGAGAAACTGTTCTGGGAGAACAGCTTTTGTCAGGACTGTGATGAGGCCAAGGTCACCCAGTTGGCTGCTTGTGGAAGAGTGGGGAATCAAACCCAGCTCTCCAGATTAGAAGCTGCCACTCTTAACCACTACATCAAACCAGCATGGTGGAAAATGGCCTGCTCCTGGCTTTCTTTCCTCAATCTCTGTTCCTTTTCATATCCCTGAGCATAAGGCTAAGCCATGAATGGGTAGAAACCTGAAACTTCATAATTCTGCCAACTAATTATCTATCGAGGGCTGCCAGGAGTTTGATAACTGTAGTTTATCATTCATTAACAGTGGACTCCATTCAAACTATTTTGCCATGAATTCTGCCTGTATGGCCATCAATTACTATTGTTATCAGCCAACAATTATTACCAGCTAATGAATTGTCTATTAAGTTGCAGGTCCCCTTTTGCTTTGACCATCCTCTTGATTTATTTTAACTGTTAAAATAATCATCCAACTCCAGAAATATTGGGAGCATATTGTAGCTCGAAAGCCCTGTCACCACACACATAACGAATGAAATGTAGTCACACTCTAAGCCTGACCTGAGGAGGAGAGAACCAGGTATGCCCCCCTAGGCAGCATAGAGAACAGCTGGATAAAAGAGGGGGTGGGAGGGGACATGATTGCTGCCTTGAAGTATTTGAAAGGTTGTCACTTAGAGGTAGGAGGGGAAAGGTTCCTGCAGAGGACTGGACCTGCAGTTATGGGTTTAAACTATCCATAGAACAGTACCAGCTAGACATCAGGGGGGAAAAAACCTCATGGCCGGAGTAGTTGAGCAGAGGAATGGGCTGCCTAAGGAGGTGGGGAGCTCCCCCTCACTGGCAGTCCTCAAGCAGCAGCTGGACAGATGCTTCTCCTGGGTGCTTGAGGCTGATCCTGCATTGACCAGGGGGTGGGACTAGGTGGCCTGGATGGTCCCTTCTGACTCTATGATTCTAAAAATGCCCAATGCAATGTCTAAATAGAGAACTGATATGTACAGGTTAAAAATGTGTAGGCTTGGATAAATGCATGCGGCTTAGGATTGATGGAGTCCAAATGTCTGGACAGGACTGCAGCTGCAGCCTGGCAGTATTAAAAGCAAGACGGAACTTTGCCTTCTTTTAAAGCAGTCAAATCCTTGATGCTAACAAGAGGGGACATTTATATCTCTGGCTAACATTCACATAAAAGAAATGACAGAGAACAAAAATGTGTTGATCTGATCAACATTACAAGCCTCATGGGACACAGGAAACAGGTGCTGAACATTCCTCTGTTAACTCATTCATTGCTGTGTGCCATATTGTTTCGCTTTGTTCCTTCCTAACCATGCTGCACATTTTCATTGGCTTTTTGCACACCATTATTCTCTCACAGCCTGGTTTGTTTGTTTATTTTATTCTCTCCCTCCCCCAGAATGGGACCTAACAACATAGAAGTACAGTACTAATACTAAAGTTATAATATCAATAAAATCCAACCAAAATCCAGCACTCTGATTTTGGCATACAAGGTCAACAGTGTACATAGAATCATAGAATAATATAGTTGGAAGGGACCTCATGGGTCATCTAGTCCAACCCCCTGCACTATGCAGGACACTCATAACCCTATCGCTCATCCACTGTAACCTGCCACCCCTTAAGCCTTCACAGAAACAACCTCTCCGTCAGATGGCTCTCCAGCCTCTGTTTAAAAATCTCCAAAAATGGAAAACCCACCACCATCCAGGGAAGCCTGTTCCACTGAGAAACTGCTCTGACTGTCAGGAACTTCTTCTGGATGTTTAGATGGAATTTCTTTTGCATTAATTTCATCCCATTGGTTCTAATCTGTCCCTCCGTAGAGTCCACCAAAATTACATTAGCAGAATGCCTTGTGGAATAACTCCATCTTATTTGACCTGCAGAAGGCAGATAAGTCCTGCCAGGTATGAGTCTCCTCAGAGAGCTTTCCCAAGCTTGGGGCCACAATGAAAGAGGCCCTTGGCCTTCTTGCACTCCAATGGGCAAATCGAGGGCCAGGTGCCATGAAGAGGCCATGTGCTGCTGGGTGAAGACCCTGTGGGTGACATAATGGGAGAGGCAGTTCTTCAGTTCAGCAGGTCCCAGGTTGAGTTCCACCACCTCCCACCCTTCCTGGGGAATTGCTTTCTTCAGCAGGGAGTGGTTCACCTGAACAATGAAATCAGTCTCACATCATATCACTCAGTCACGAATAATCACTGAGTTTTCAGAGTAGCCTACTCTTTGATTGTGGCCTCAGCTGTCACTAGTGATGCTAACTGAGGTTGATGAATGGCTTTCGGCAGGCACAGTTCTGAAGAAGCCTGGAGCAAAGATGCTCAACGGGCTCTGTAGTAGTTTAGCACCAACTAAATAGGTGGGTGATCAGCTCACATCTGATCAACATCTTTGAGCATGTTAAGTTCAACTGTTGAATGGCAAAGTTCGCAGTGCCCCAAGTAAGCATGCAATGATATAGTCTATATCTGGGGTAGTCAAACTGCGGCCCTCCAGATGTCCATGGACTACAATTCCCAGAAGCCCCTGCCAGCATTCGCTGGCAGGGGCTTCTGGGAATTGTAGTCCATGGACATCTGGAGGGCCGCAGTTTGACTACCCCTGGTCTATATCCTACAGCTCTGCTCTTCCTACAGCCTAAGTCAGGGGTGGGCGAACTGTGGCCCTCCAGATGTTCATGGGAATTATAGTCCATGGACATCTGGAGGGCCACAGTTTGCCCATCCCTGGCTTAAGTAATCAGCTTTGGTTAGAAAAGAGTTTTTTTGAGGAAATCTCCTTAGCCTGGAGAAAGCTTTAAATTTTGCCACGTGAAGTGGTAGAACCATTGCTACTATCTTCTGGTCTTCTGAGGACGGTTTGGTATAGTGTAGGTGCATGCAGGTTTCATTAACCGAAATATTGTTATGGGAAGAGGGGTCTATATCAGTTAGACAGAGGAAGTGGGAGTGAATGCAGCTGCAGGAATGTGTTTGAACTGCAATTTGGCTGAGACCTCAATAAACACATTTGGGAATTTGGCTTGGAAGCTTATTTGAACAGACATAACAAATTAGCGACGAAGGTGGGATGGCTTTTTTGTGCCGTCGGACCCAATGACAGCTTTTTCTTTTGCAAAGTCTAGATGACCCTCCAGGCTTCACTGCACAGATTTGTATTGTTCATAATTTACCGCTTGCATTTACTGTCATAGGTGTGTCTGAAGAGAGAAAACTTGTGCGGCTTATTCACTCCTTGCGAGTAGAAGAACCATGTAGATTTTTAGACATTTCTTCTTGTGGATGGTAAATAAGAGACTGTTCTTCCTGCTCTGACATCTCATATTGAGGAAACGAGAAAAAGCAGAGCTACTTTCCCAAAGTGAATATGAATGGGGAAATGCACTTGTATCCCAGTGCAGGGTCAGTCTCTGCTATGATATGCCTGGGAACAAATCGTTCTCTATTAAAAATAGAGCAAATCCTTCATGCGAAGGTAATAGCTCTGTAATGTAACAAATCCAGATCAGATCAAGGGTCTTAAATCGGGATAAGATACTCTTGAAGCATGAGATTCAGATAATGCAATCTAAGCAACCGTTAGTCTACATGAGCCTGTCTCTGGTGATCTCTTTTCCCCGTCTTGATATTATATTTGCCATTTATATAAAAAGAGCGGAATAGATTTTGATGGACCAAGATTCTATAATAGAATAAATGTGTTCTTTTCCCATCATGACAAGGTAACAATTGTCTCTAAAAACCAAGTCAAACCAATATGGGGTTAGTTTAATCTAATTGCTTATTAATTAGGTTTTATTACTAACAGGTTGAGACTAAAATGTGAAAATATGTCATGTTCACTTGGATGAATAAAACAGGCCGTTGGGTTCAAATCTAGACCTGCATAACAGGGTAACCCCTGGGTTTAGAGTCCAAGAGTGGTCACCCCACACCTAACTCAGAACACAAGTATTTAAAATTTAAGAGGATATAGCTGGGGGGAGGGGGGACACTTCAAGCTGTAAAGAGGCCTGCATGCCACAAAGGTGATTGGGTAAACTGAAGAAATGGACACAGTCAGTTAATGAAAGACCCTCTGAAGAAGAAGAAGAGTTGGTTCTTATATGCTGCTTTTCTCTACCCAAAGGAGTCTCAGAGCGGCTTACATTTGCCTTCCCTTTCCTCTCCCCACAATAGACACCCTGTGAGGGAGGGGAGGCCGAGAGATCCCTGATATCATCAAAGAAGAAGAAGAGTTATTTCTTATATGCCGCTTTTGTCTACCCAAAGGAGTTTCAAACCGGCTTACATTCTCCTTCCCTTTCCTGTCCCCACAACAGACACCCTGTGAGGGAGGTGAGGCCAAGAGAGCCCTGGGGCCTTTCTGTACAAGGACCAATGTTGCTAAATGTTTGCAGTATGCTGAAATGCTGTATTAAATAGTGGAATTTCGTCATTCCGCATACCTTCAATTCTAGTGGAATATTGAAGTCCTGGTAGCGGTCTACCCGAAGGAGTCTCAAAGTGACCTACAATCGCCTTCCCTTTCCTCTCCCCACAACAGACACACCGTGAGGGAGGTGAGGCTGAGAGAGCCCTGATACAACTGAAGAAGAAGAAGAGTTGGTTCTCATATGCCGCTTTTCTCTACCCAAAGGAGTCTCAAAGCGGCTTACAATCGCCTTCCCTTCCTCACCCCACAACAGACACCCTGTGAGGGAGGTGAGGCTGAGAGAGCCCTGATATCTTCAAAGAAGAAGAGTTGTTTCTTATATGCCGCTTTTGTCTACCCAAAGGAGTCTCAAACCAGCTTACATTTGCCTTCCCTTTCCTCTCCCCACAACAGACACCCTGTGAGGAAGGTGAGGCTGAGAGAGCCCTGATATTCCTACTCAGTCAGAACAGCTTTATCAGTGCAGTGGCCAGCCCAAGTCAACCCAGCTGGTTGCATGTGCGGGAGGAGCAGGGAATCAAACTCAGCCCCACAGATCAGAAGTCGGTGCTCCTAACCACTACACCAAGCAGAAGTCAGACAGGCTTAGGTCCCGGTGTGCCCAAATACCACAGGCCTGGATTGTTACTTGTTGGTTGCTGTTGAAAATGTTTAATTATTGTTCCAAAGATGATATCTGTTGAAGTTGGTTTATAGCTGTGTTCATAAATGCAAGTACCACAAAGTGGGATCACACTGTCATAGACATGAACTCTCCCTTCTTCAGTAAAAAGAAATTATTTTTGAACTGAATCGGTTACACTCGCATTAAGTGGAATTGCACAGCCCATTCTTTCCAAGAAGGAACCTTCCTACTGACAGCACTTCTCCCACCTCTGCTTAGTGGGTGAGTCCTAGAGTTCAGGGTGGAAGCTACAGGAGCACCCATGCAGGGACATCACTTCTGGGTCACACCTGGAGTGACATCACCAGAGAGGCCCATAAGTTGTCTGCTGGCCCACAACCTTGGAAACCCTAATGCAGGGGTAGTCAAACTGCGGCCCTCCAGATGTCCATGGACTACAATTCCCAGAAGCCCCTGCCAGCAAATGCTGGCAGGGGCATCTGGGAATTGTAGTCCATGGACATCTGGAAGGCCGCAGTTTGACTACCCCTGCCCTAATGGGTGCTAGCTGCTGCTTTGTCTTCTCTGAAGTGACCAGGCATGTTGTTCGTTTCTGAAGTCGCTGGCTGGTCACCCTTCAGTTGGGATTGTTAATTCCTGTGGGTAGGGCAAGCTGATATGCTTGGTATGCTCCAGTTTGATTATTTGCTGTTGCTAGTTTAGTGTGCTATTGTGCTTTGATCTCTAAAGCTAACCTGGTGTGAGAGGTTGGTCTTGCTCTAATTAGAATTCCAAAAAGATAGAACTGAATTCAGTAGCACGTCAGAGGCAAAAAAGAGACTCAGGCTGTAAGCTTTAGAGGGCCAAAGTTCCTTTGGTTAAATTCTCAAAAGCTTACCCTCAGAAACACTTGGTTGAGGTGCGCCTAGACTCAAATCTAACTCTTCTACTTCTACTGCAACGATAGGGCTTCCCCCCAAAAATTAGAATTCTGAAAAGATCTTGTAGCAGTTCTACCTGCTCAGCAGAGTTCAGGTAAGTGCAACATCCAGACAGGTAAGGTCAGTGGAACTGAGAGATGGAATAATAGGATCCTGATACATTACACCATTGCCCAAGTGAAGGTAGAAATCCAGTGTTTATTCCGGACCTGGCCAATCAAGACGCCTTCCACCATTGTAATGGCAGCTGCTGAAGGATGAATTCTCTTTCTCCATGCCCATACAGCTAACTCAGCAGTCTGCATATTTTGGACCACCAAGATTTGTGCTTGAAGCTCCGGAGTCCTTGACACCGTGGACCATATTCAAAACCGGTAGACAAAGGGATGTAAGAAAATAATGTAGTGTGCTGGGAGAGGTCTACTGAACCATATTTCATAACAGGAGATAAATCCAGAAAATGTCAAAGGTGGCTGGTACAAATCATGAAGAAAGCCTGGGTTTGTGATTTGTGGCCAGATATGAGCTCCTATGAGTCACTGCTGAATTCTTCAGATACAGGTGCATTTGAAGAAATGAGCAGTGACTCATGAAAGCTCATACCCTACCACAACTGGTGTTAGTTTTTAAGATGCTACTGGAATCTTACTCTTTTCTGTTGCTACAGTCGGACTAACCATCTTGGTTTCTTGATGTCAGGGGTTCAAAACCTCCCCTGATTCAGGCCTAACCCCCTCAGGAAGGCCTCACACCCAATAATGACTAAGAGGATACTGGAGAGCCTCACCACAACAGCAGAGGCTAAAGAAAGCTGGGGCAAGCTGAAGATGGTGAACATGTTAAGCAAGACTCGGGCAGACCACCAGTAATGTAACCAGCCAGCAAAGGACATGGTGAAGCACAGGAAAATCACAGCCAGCTGACCACGCAAACGGCTAGGCAGGAGAAGCCAGAGAGGAGTAGCCCATAACCTACAGACCTATACGGGGCCCAGAAGAAGGGTCCAGGTAGAGCCAGGGAATGGAAATTTGGCTAGGACAGGAAGGAAAGAGGGTTGGCACAGAGGGACTGGAAAAGGCTGGGTTGATACTGAAAAGTGGTTTGGGGAGGGAGAACTCACTGGTTGTGGGAGAAAGGACAGCTGTCTTCTTTTTTTATGCCTGTTGGGAAAAGGTATAGGGGAATCCAGTTGGGGATGGATCAAGTGGGGCAGACTTAAGGGAATGTATAAAAGAACCTCTACCACATTTGATTGGGGAGGATATTTGAGCCATCAGGCTTTTCTTGGCCTCCAGGCATGCCTCAGAGTTGGTGGGAGGCGGTGTGCAGGCTCATGCTGGTGGCCTCCATGTCAGCCGGGTGGGAAGGATGGCCCAGTGGTTGGTGTGCCCCAGGGTCCATAAGAGGGGGAAGGCAGTGGTTGGGGTGGTGGTGGGGCGGGTGCTCCCCCTCAGAGAAGACACAGGCTGGCTTCCCTAAAATTTGTAGGCAGGAGCCATTGCCTCAGGAGGGCAAAGCCAAAGAGCCCCCAGGCACCCTGGCAGGTCACTCATCTCAGGAGGGGCCAGAGGCTGCAAAGCAGCAGCAAAATTGTGGGAAGATGGTTAGGGGCAAGAGTTCTAATCTTATTGTGCGCCCAGTGGGTCGATGGCCAATCAGAGGCCTACAGGCACCAATGATGGACCTGATTGGCCCATAACCTTTAACACCAAACTCCTCCCAGGACTCCTTACCACTTTTATTTAGATGCTCATGGTTACAGGTGGGTCTTCCAGCAACTCCCATGGTTTTCATTGGGCATTTTTGACCCAGCACAAGGGGGAAAGCAGGTTTTGCCCCTTTAATTTTTTTCTGCTCTGTACCTGTGCCTTTCCTCCTCCCACCTTTTAAAATTATGACTGTGCTCTATGCCTGCTCTTCCTCCTCAATCCTAGCTTGCCTCCCTCCTTGAATTTGTGTTTTTGGGGCTTGTGCTCTTCCTCTAAGGTCACTGGAGATATAGCTTTGTAGTTCCACTGCCATAAATACCACAAATGCAATAAATACCACAAATGCCATAAATGCCATCCAACCACAGGGTAATTTCTACTAATTTACAAAACAATATGGTTCAGTTGCCAGGGCAAATGGCATCTTCATGTGATGGCTGACAAAGGCAGAGCTCCTATTGTTAGATGAAGGACTGCAAGCAAAAACTGGGAGGAGACCAAAAGCATGCTGACATCTCTGCATTACAAAAGAAGCGTCTTCAGCACTGTGACATGGGAAAAGTCGGTGTTTTGCAAGTTTCAGAAACCTCAGTGATAACACGCTGAAGGCATGCTGGGCAGCGTTTGTAATGCATAACCCAAAATGACATGGTCAGTGGAACCACTCACTGATGCAGAGTTGAGGAATAAGACATTTTTAGCAGTCTTTTTGTTACTTTTCTGTAATGCAGATTCCCCTCTGGAGAGCCACAGTGTGGCCTCCTCTAGGATAGTTCATACTATAATTGTAAATGTCATCCTTCACTCACCTTGGATAGGATAATTTTGTAACTTCTGTTGTACTTAATGTATATTTCTCTCTCTCTAACAATGTGTAGAAGATGACAAAGCAATCTAATGAGGAATGATTCTCATCATAGTACTGCTAAATAGTGTGAATTTTGATGGTTTAACAATCTTTCTGATGCAGCTACCTCCACTGACAGCAAATGGCTTTATAGATTTATCTGTAACACCCTCTGAAACTGAAACAGAAGAACAGGCATTTGGAAGAATTACTTGGTGCAAAATACCCAATTTCAAAGGCTGTACTTTAATAAGATAGCAAATCTTCTAGATCACCTCAAAAAGAATTATTAAAGTAGTCTAAATATGACTGATACTGCATGCCGCTATTCCTTAAAATCATCATGTTACCATACTCATTGGTGGAGGAGAAAAATATTTCTTCAAATGCTTAATGCCATCCCAATAGACTGAGTGTAAGCTAATTCTTCTCCTTCCCTCTCCTTCTTCTCCTTTTTGAAGAGCATTGGCCCAAAGGTGCTTTTCTGAGCTCAGCTCTTTCTTTATGGGTGGGGGGATGGGGGTCTCAGAGCATTTTTTTCGCAGATGATCTCTGCTAAAGGCACCCTTGAAGTTTAAATAACAAACAGGTTGGGGGAATATACAGCGATGAACCCAAATGTATTCAAGCAATGGAGAGGAGCATTCAAATAATGTAAGGCTGACTTTGGTGAGTTAGATCAAGAGAAATCTAGCCAAGCACCCATTTCATGGCAAATGTTCAGCCTAGCTAGGAAAACGGCCCCTTACCTTGGTACAGCTAATAAGGTCACCAGGATCTATGCCATGGTGAAAGTGAGAATACACTAAGTATTGGTCTCCCCTCAAATTCAGTTTGGAAACTCCAGCTGGCACAGAATGTCACAGTTCTGCTATTATTGTGAGCTAGACAGGTGGTCATTTGGAGAAGGTAGGTCCAGGAGGCTGAAGAGTTCATAGAACAGCTTCTCTGCAAGCTAGAGACACAAAACTCACAGGGGATCTCTGGTTGACGCTCCTTCACCTGTCTTCCAAGTTTGGTTCGGATTGGATTTATGGGGTCTGAGTCTCCCCATCCAACTTTCTCCCAAGAAAGTGCTTTCTGGGGAAATGACAGGTTGTCACTGTCCCAGAAAGCAAGCACTTTCCTGGGGGCACCTTCTGGGTGGGGGATGTAACTTGGACCCCTTAAATTCAATCATCACCAAACTTAGAGGACAAGTAGAGGAGAATCATCTGAAAATGCCCTACAAGTTGGTGTCTCTAGCTTACTGGAGGACTTTCTACCAGGTCACAATCCTCATGAACTGAACTGGTTCATTGGGCCCCTAAAAACTCATGATGGTTCATGGAATGCCACCAACCAAGCTGTATTTTCCCAGGTAGTGCCCATCCCTATTCATATATTAATACAAGGACAGAGGCATTTATTCACCTCTCCTATTATCTCACTAAAGATCCCTTCCCATTGCAATGCCCCTCCCACTAGCACACGTGCCTGCCCTGTGGCTTCTCTGGATGCTGACCCTCCCCCTGCCCCATTCCCCACTGGATCTTGAAATCCAGCAGAGGTGATTAAACAGCAGGAGACTCCAATCACAAGAGCCCAGATTGATCCCCCAGCTGGGTTGCCAACTTCTAGGAAGGGGACTGGAGATCTTCAGGAATAACAACTGATCTTCAGGCACCAGTTCTCCTGGAGAAAACAGCTGTGAGGGAGGGAAAGCAGATGCAGTATTGGGGCTGGTGGGCAGCCTTTACTCCTCCCCCCCAGACTCTTGAGGCCCCACCTCCAAACTTCAAGGAACATTCCTAACCCAGGGGTCACCAGCCTGGAGTCCTCCTGGAGTTGGAGTTCATCTCCAGACTATAGAGATCAGCTTCCCAGTGGAAAATGGACGGGGAATTTTGGTATGACATCTCATCTCCAGACAACAGAGATCAGTCCCCCTGAAGAGAATGGCTGCAGCCTTGTGCCCCACAGAGGTCCAGGGATGCCAGCTGCCACGGCTGCTTGGGAGGGGCTTCCTCCTACCCTACCACACTTCTAAACCAGGGCAACTCACTGGGGCAGTCTGTGATTCACCTCACCCCACTTCTACATCAGGGCAACTCATTGGAATAGGCTGTCCTTCTCTGCCCCTTCTTGGGCCGCACTACTCAGTGGGGCCGACTCTTCTCCTGCTGCTGCTTCTCCTCTCCCTCCTTCCACACCAGGGCTACTCAGTGGGGCTGGCTGTTCTTATGCAGCTGCTGCTTCTCTCTCTCCCTCCCTCCATGCCTGAGCTATTCACTGGGGCCGGCTGTTCTTATTCTCCTGTTGCTGCTTCTCCTCTTGCTCCCTCCTGACCAGGGGTACTCAGTGGGGCCGGCTCTTCTGTAGCTGCTGCTGCTTTACCTCTCCCTCCCTTCACGTCAGGGCTACTCACTGGGGCCAGCTGTTTTTCTTCTGCTGCTGCTTCTGCTTCTCCTCTCCATCCCTCTCACCTAGCTACTCAATGGGGCTGGCTGCATTTTCACCCAGCACGTGCTGAGGGCAGCAGGAAGTTGGTGGCAGAGACCTGACTCCTTACTAGCCTTTCCTGGCCAAGGCTTCCCTCCCAATAGGGGCTCAGTTACAGAGGAGGGCTATTACTGGGCGAGGGCCAATCAGGTAGCAAGTGACCCATCGTTTCTGAAAATATATGGTTTACCGATAATGTAAAATCGTTCTTCTTTCTGTCCTCTGTTGCATTTGTAAGCTTCTAATCCTCTTGCACACACCTCCCAGTTTTTCCTTTTCTAAAAGATAAATCTCCAAATACTTGAGGGGAGGAGAGGTTGTAATAATGGCTCTGTTATTTTCACCTTTAATTGCACTGGGGACTACTTCCAAGCTGTTACAATCAGAATTACTGTGGGGTTTTTTATTATTAGAAACATTGTGATTTTTTTTTTTTTACTTAAGCACACCATTTATAATTAAAGCAATTCCTTTAATTTTTTTATGGTATTAATGCTTTCCACTAACATGTTCAAAATCAAATCCTTACTTGTTTCCCCTGCTTTGATAATTGAACACATACATTACAGTGAGTTTGGGCTAATTCCTGCAGTCTTTTAATAGGCTTATATATTACGGCTTCTTTCATTCAGCCACCATACTAATCAATGCTTAAGTTCAAAACAAGGTCATGGGTATTTTGGGAGTGTATACATGTGTGACTATAATTAGTATTTTAATTATCTCCTTGTGTGCTACCAAATGAGGCCATGCACATTTAAAGAAAGATGGACGGCCCATTTCCTCAAAAAGCACTCTGTTTTTTAAAGCACAATGGCAATTAGGATAGACAGACGTTCAGTAGTAAGTACACAAACTTTTACGTAGCTTTGTGTAGTGCAGACAACAACATTCTGGGATATCCCGTCAGGAGGACAGAATCCTACTTTCTGGCAAATGGAGGTAACCCCTGAGACGCCAGGGCCAGATTCAGAATCTAAGGCAGGATTTCTCAACCAGGGTTTCATGAAACCCTGGAGGTTCTTGAAGACTCTGGAAGGGTTCCTGAATGGGTGGGAGCTCATTCATTTTTAATCTATATCTTTACATTTGTTAAACATTTATTGGGTGCTGTGTCCATATATGGTCATGTCAACCTGCCTCTCCTACCAAAATGGCCAATGATGGGCCTGGAGAGGTTAGGAAGGGGTGGGTGTGTACTAGGGTTGGGTGCTTTGGCGTCCGAAGTGGCCGTTCCCGCCCGAAGCAGCCCACACCTGTGTGTGTGCACCGACTGGCACGCCAGTGCCCGTGCCTCCCCTACTGCCCCCGTGCCGTGGCACTGGTTGCTTCGGGCAGGAACGGCCACTGCAGACGCCAAAGCGACCAACCTTAGTGTGTACACAGCTATGCTGCACAATCACCCAACTTCAGAGGTTTCTCAATGGTGAAAAAGTTGAGAAAGCCTGATCTAACATAAAGTTAAATCCAAGTTATTTAACTACCACTAAACCATTTCTATGGGGAAAAACCCTTCCAAAGATATGAATGCATATCCACCAGTTGTCCCAGAGCAGAGTCCTGCTCACAATCCCTGTTGTGGAAGGCACAGTAAGTCCCAGACACCAAAGAGGTCTTCTTGCAACAGCAGGAGGTCTTCTGGAGAAGATGCTGGACGAGTCTTCAAGATTTCTGATTGCTGTCCCCTTTTCCTCCTGGCAGGATGAGGTGGGGCCGCTCAGTACCAAGGTGTTGGCATTCCAAGGCACTCGAAATAGAGATCAGCTGCCAACAAGTCCTGTCCTTCAACTCTTCCCAGGGAGGAGAGTTGATACCTCCCCCTCCATTACTACTGTGGCTCAATTGGTTTGACTGATACCTTGCCAGACAACAGTTCCCTCCAGATCTTCCTGGGACCAAAATTCTGCAAAATAATCCTTTCCCTTCAGAGCCCCTCACCTGCAGCGGCTCTCAATATAGTCCTTCTTGCCCCTTCAGCTGGCCAAGCCTGACTTTACAACATCAATTCAGTGACTCTTTCAAAAGCATACTCAGCATGCAACTTTTGTTACCAGAAATGCACTTACACACGTGTCCTGTGACATGTGTATAGTCAGCAATGGGGAATGAGCTTATCGAGAGGTAGCGAAAATGGATTGTTTTGCCAATGTTTTACAAGGTGATTACACTCTTAAGAACTCAAGGCAGACAAAAGTTATATAGTAAAAATATTAACAATCTTTATTAGGAAAAAACAATAAAATATAACTAGGTCACTAGCAATCGGGCGGATAGTGTAAAATAGAGTGGGAAAAGTATAATTACCGTTCCTGAAGAGTAGAGGATCAGAGATCAGTGACAGGAGCCAGCATGAAGGGGGTTTCCAACGGATCCTGAGTTGGTAGGCACTCAGGGTAGCTGTGTACAGCCACTGTTTATATATATTTTTGGGGGGGAGGGGGCTATGTGTTATAACCCAGGTGAGCACATGATGGAATTTTCCATGGAGCAGGATGTTGGGCAATGCCCTAGCCAGGTCTGGAGTAGGCCATTGATGGGCTTAGAAAAAGAGGATAATGGGTCTAAGAAAAGGAAGCCATCATGTCTCTAGGTCTAGCTGCTGAGTCTGGGGGAGGGATATCCCCTTGCAGAAAGGCCAAGCATATGAAAGATAAAGAGGTTTGCCTAGGAGTCCCTGGGCAAACAGGTTTGAGCCAGGCCACTGGATCAGCAATACACTGGGGTGGGGGGGGGGGGCTAGGAGGAGTGCAATATTTGAGTCAAGCGATACCTGTGTCTGGCAGAGGCAGCCATTCTGAACCTGTGGCTGAGAGCAAGCTCTTTAAGAGGGAGTCTGCTTCGGCTTGGCAGACTTTTACAGTGTCTTGGCTTTGGCTCAAGCCTAGACTATTGAGGGGTGCCACAGGTTGGGGAAGACACTATGCCAGTTTGTGAGGCAGGGGTCCTGCCATACTTAACACTTTACACCAGCCTACATTGTCAGCCGGATCTAGCCCGAGGGCATATCTACGTATCTGCAGTCTGCTAATCTTGCCTAGGCCCCAAAATAATCCTGTCCCACAGTCCTTTTTCAGGACAGACTTACACCTATCCTACCAGCATCATTAAATTTTGACATCAGAGGTTAAATCAGTAGAGTCTCAGGCAAGGGTAGTCATTTGGGCCATCTGGATTGTAAATTAGCTTTTGGAATCACTTCCTGCTCTGTCCAAGAGAGGTCCCAAAGCAATGGCTGGGTTGGGGCTCATACAACACACATCCTCCCCCCGCCCCAAGTGTGGCCAGAGCCATAAAACAAATCACTGGAAGAGACTTCATAAAAAAAGCTGCTAGAACTGTTCTATAGCTGCAGCGGCCCTACACGTCCCTATGCATATCAGCTAAGGTCAGCCTCATCTAGCATGAGGGCCAAATTGTAGTATCTGCAGACTGTTGATCTTCCCTTTTTCCAGTACAGACTTACATGTTTGTGTATACATACATACATACATACATACATACATACATACATACATACATACATACATAGAATGAGGAGATCAATTCTGAACAAGTCAACTTCCAATCTCACAAAAACTATATTCAATGGGGTTTCTTCCCAGGAAAGTGTATTTAGGATTGCACTGTAAATCTTCACTTGCATTGTGTTGCCTTCATGGCAGAGAAACATCATTGTTTGTAGTGCGTGCATTAAGGGTGAGGGGAGGGAATGAGCAGTGCAGGTCTGAAAGAGGCATAGAGCAAGAGAAGATATTTTTACAAAAGTGGGTTGGTTTGGAATGTCCCAGCCAAAACAAACGTCACTGGTCTCTAGTTGGGAGGATTCAGACAACCAATTTCAATAAGAAAACTCCATTCAAAGGAAGGTTTATTTAGTGCAAAAATGCAAGGATGTTAGTAACCCGACAACTCTTGATAAGAGTGACAGTATGTGACTTCTGCTCTCTTTTAACCCCCAGTCCCCTGGCTCCCCCCTCTAGCCCTTTTAGGCACGAAGAGTCCCAGGTGGCAGGTTTCCAGTTGTCCAGAAGATGAAACTGCATCCCAGTGGCTTGTGGGAGATAATGTTGGCATGGTGATCAGGCAGAGCAGCGACAGTCCCCCACAACTAATGCTCTACTGTGATATATTATTATGGTTGTTATTGTTGTTGTTGTTGTTATTATTATTATTATTATTATTATATTTATATCCCACCTCCCCCCAAAGGCTCCAGGCGGCTCACATTAAAAACCCCTCCCTTAAAATCCATAACAATAACATAAAATTACAGTAAATAACAACCAATTAATCAACAATAACAACAATACAACAATAGATGGCTATCATCCCACCTAGGTTTTCTAAACTAAGCAATTAAAATGACGGAGAACAGAACCAGCAATAAAGCAAGGAAAATTGCCAAATAACAAAAAACGGGCTTGATTTTGACAGCTGTCTAAGTTGCAATGCACTGATAAATTTTGCAGCGGTTTTGTGGTAATATTGCTGATTCCTTCCCTGGTAGGCTGAACTTTCTTGATGTCACAGATGAAGGATGCAGGCGTTTCTGGCAAGGACATGCTGAGTGTCACTAATCTAGTTGCCCACCCACATTGTTAAACCTGTGGGCACTTAAGCAATTGCATGACAGTGTAGCCGGTGCGGCCAGCAAATAGCAATCTAACCACAAAAGACTGGGACCATTCCCAAACACTGGAAAGGTATAAAAAAAAGTGGGAGGGTCCAGATCTACTGTCTTACGATGATGGAGGAAAACCCTTTGGAGCAGAGGCTCCCTGATGATGCCGCCTGAAGAGGCTGGACTTTTCATGTTAGAAATGAGACAAGTAAGGAGAGACATGATAGAGGTTCATAACATTATGCATAGGGTGGAAAGAGTTGACAAAGCGAACTCCCCCCCCCCGTTTCCCCAAAATACTAGAAGTTGAGGGCATCCAGTGAGGCTGAAGGGCTTACAATCTCCTACTCTCCCTCTCACCATAGCAGATACCATGTGAGATAGGTGAGGCTGAAGGAGCTCTAAGAGAACTGTGACTTGCTCAAGGTCAAACAGCTGGCAGCATGTGCAGGAGTGGCAAATCCAACCCAGTGGGCACACAAACGCAGGCGTGTAGGTCCGCGCCTGCGTGTGTGCGTCCGCTGGTGCGCTGACGCTCACGCCTCCCTTCCCACCACACAGTGTGGCGCTCACTGCGCCGGGAGAGCCCAACCCTGCTCAGCTCCCTGTTGTTGTTCTTTCCATTCCATTCCAGACCTTTTAGATTCCTGCCCCCCCCTCCAAGATTCAATAAGTGAGCCAGGAAATTGATTGATAGGCGTTATGGTGACATGGGTATGGCACTGGGGATCTGTACTCTAATCCTATAGAGGGGCAGGGTAAGCAGAAGGTCCTGGGGAAGCATGGAAGGACAAGAGGAAAGTGAAGAAAACATGTGAGTACTTGAAGAAGGCCCTGACTTGAGCAACTCAAACTAGCCGAATCTCATCAGACCTCAGAAGGTAAGCAGGGCTGACCCCGGTGAGGAATAAACAGAGGAGTGTGAATAAACAGAGGAATGCCAAACCACCTCTCTTTGCCTCTTGCTTGAAAACCCTATAGGCTTGCCATGAGTCAGCTGCCACTCACCAGCACTTTCAACCACAGCTTGAAGGAGAGCAAAAATAGGAATCTACAGAAAGGGAAACCTGCTGGTTCCTGATGGCTGAAGCAGCCGGGGATCACGAGCATGGCAAATAGGATGGAGCGATTCATAGGAATGAATAAAGGAGAGACAGAGGACTTTCAGAAGGGAAGAAAAATAGAGGAGGGTAGAAAAATAGAGGATGAACTGATAAAGGGCTGCAAGGGGAGAACCTTTGAAGTTTATATATTAAGGTGGGTTAAACCAGCTTTTTCACTACTGAAGAAAGGGAGAAGGTGTCCTCTTTGATCACTAAAGAAAGTTATTATGGGTTTAAAATACAAGTATTGGGTATAAACTACAAGTACAACGATATAGGCTAGATATCAGGAAAAAAAATTTCACAGCCAGAGTAGTTCAGCAGTGGAATAGGCTGCCTAAGGAGGTGGTGAGCTCCCCCTCACTGGCAGACTTCAAGCAAAGGCTGGAGACACACTTTTCTTAGATGCTTTAGGATGCTTAGGGCTGATCCTGCGTTGAGCAGGGGGTTGGACTAGATGGCCTGTATGGCCCCTTCCAACTCTAGGATTCTGTGATTCTGTGATTGCGCATCATGTATGAAAACCACAAAGACAGGGTTGTAGTATGGAAGGGAATTGAGTGAGATTGAGTTTAAAAGCTGGCTAGATTTGAAAATAGTCACTCCAATGGCTGCAAAGTTCTCAACTTAAATGTTCCTCAAACCAGTTCCTTCACAAAATGGGGCTTCTCTTGAACATGTGGTCTACACTCAACATGGTGGACCATTAATTGTTCTGGACAGGTCTAGGATCTTGATGGACCACCTTCCCTCAACTCTGTGCAGAATTAGATTGGAGGAAAACAAACAAACAGGCATTATTGGAGAATGCACAAACACTTATTGTATTGAATGCCAGGGAGGAAAACCGAGAGAAAAGGCTAGACGGAGGGAGTGAACAGAGAATATATAAAAGGTGTTTTCAGAAATTATTGGCTGTTCAGGCCAGGGAGTTTTCCAGAGTACAGTCAAACAAACTTATGTATTTCCCCAAGGTTTCGGAGCTTTGCTAGATTTACCCATGGTTTCTTACAGCCCTGAAAAATCCCATTTTGAAGGTATTTGCTTAACTCTGAGCCATGCTTACTGTCAATGATTTTGACAAGAAAAATAGACAAACCGAAAGCACAGTCTATATGCGTGCAGAAAATCTTCTTTGACCTGCCAGGCTGAAGCAGAATTTCACTGGGAATTTGTATTTCAAACCAGGTCATAATTACCAACTTGGCCAACATTTTTAGTCACTCATTAATTAATGAGACTTACTCTTCAGGAAAGGTTAATGTTGAAAACATGAAAGAAATGAGTTTCCAAGTGAAGGATGAACACAGGTTCACTTGAGGTCTGGGTTCAGAGGGGGAAAACACACAAATCAGAAAATGACTTGTTTATTTCTAGGCCTGATTCAGAGCTTGAGAAACGCCTACAGTTTTCTCTCATCATTTCGCTCTGCTTCCACAACCTGAGAGAGACCAGCGGCAGCTTTTAGTTTATTTATTTATTTGCAATCCAATGTTCTGGCTGATACTCGAGAAGCATCATCCCATGTGCTACCATGCCATCAAATAACATGAGCTTTCTCACAGACAATGCCATAAGACTATGGGTAGCCACCAGTGGGAAGAAAGAATTGCTCCACTGTTCTCTGTCCCTGGCTTCACAGGTGGTGCTTTGAGGGCGTTTATAGCCCTCCTCCTGAGGACCTCATTTCCCAGGGTGCACACAAGGATGCAGGTGTATTGCTTGCTGATTGATTGGCTAGCTGGCCCAGTGGTTGTAGCCACGTTACAGTCTACGATGCTGTGGGGAGAGGAAGGGGGGCTACTTCTCTGGCTCAAATATAAAATCTCAGTAGGCAAAGAATTCCAGGCTGTATAACTAGTGCTTGAAAGCATGTGGAGTTGACGTTGCTCAAATTTCTGAGTACATCTTCCCGGATCTTTGCCTCACATGAACAAAGTTTAAATTCAGTGGCACATTAAGACCAACAAAGTTTTATTCAAGGTATAAGCTTTTGTGTGCACGTATATCACATGTGAAGAAGTTTGCATGTACATGAAAGCTTATCGCTTGCATTAAAGTTTGTTGGGCTTAAGGTTTTCAGCCACTGTCTTGCGTATCTTCCCCTCCTCATCTGAGGCTTGAAAAGGCAGATGAGAGAGCAACGTGCCTCTCATTGGCCTGTCAATCACTCTAGCTGACGAATCCCATCCAGGCATATCCGGTTAGTAGTTCCTGCGATGTCTGAATTTTTTTTAAAAAAAATATGTATATGACTTATTCATTGTTCTACATATACACTGCATCATATATGCACAATTAAAAATTGAAAGCAATGTGTGGCAATGCACATTTGTTGCCACACAAGGCAAGAACAACAAAAAATACCGCAGGGCGAGGGAGGCAGATTCTTGCAGCCCAAGCTGTCAACCCCTTGTCCCTTCTGCTGATTCCCCCTGCATGTGCACTTGGTCCCCTACACATGCTCCCCTACAAGGCCTCATTGCTGCTGCTGCTTCCCCCATTGCACATGCACACATGCTCCCCTGCAAGGCCTCACCATTGCTCGGGGAGGGAGGGGGAGGGCTTTGTTAAATGACACTGGGGGGATCTGCCTCCTTTCCTGGGCAGCAAAAGGTGGGGGGAGAGGGCGGGAGCTGGCAGGCTTCAGTATGTTTCCCCCGCTATACCTTCCTTCTGTTGCTTGAAGGCTGGTTGTATGCTGGGGGATCACACATTTTAGGATGGTGAATCCACTTTAGACATCTCATAGATGTCTAATTGTCAGAGTGCTTGATTTCCAGACAAGCAAACCTCTGTTTCAGAAAGTTTCTTTAATCAAGGATGAAGACATCCATTCAAGGCATAGACAGAGCTGGGGTTACAGAGCAGGAACTGGGAAGCATCCCAGACTAGGTAGAGGTGACAGCTTTGGGACTCCATCGCAATCAACATGGCAGCAATTCTGAAGGGATTCTGACAGGGGATTCACCAAGTCACGAATCAAAATGGAGGACTTTGCAAGCCAGCTGCTGGCCAGCCTCTGGAGGTAGCCGACGTCATCTGAAGGGACCACAATATGCGTCCTGCCTCCGGGGGCTCTCCAGCTTCATTTTCAAGATGCAGAAATGCCCTTTGTTCTGCTGCTTCAGACCAACACGGCTACCTGCCAGAATCTATCTTTGCCTGACAAGTCTTTCTCTATTTTCTACTTAATGCCGACTTCACCTTTTCACTTCAGCCTGAGTGGCTGTACTTAGGATGCAGTTTCAAAGTGCATGGTTTGTATAGCCTTACCTGTGTTTGACAGGTTAACTGGAAGAAAGCAATTCTGGTACTTGGGCACCTTAATACATGCCATTCACTGTGAACCTGCAGATCTAAATTGTGAAAATAGGTACTCTTGTTGCTGGAATGGAACTTGGCACCCCCCTCCCCCCGTGGCTGTGTTAGATCCTCAGTTTTTTTAATCAGTGTGTTTCTTCAACATTGGCAGCACACAACCTTACTTGTTTAACCTCAGTCTGCAGCATGACAGTTTGCAAGTCGTTTGACACATCGGTCTGCACAATCACAGCAGGAACGATGCACTCCCCATGCCAAGAGTTCCAAAATCAACAAGAAACTCCGAGGGACAGATAGGTCTGTGTCTAAAGGCTTGTTCCAAAGAAACAAACCTATACCTTTATCTTTAACCATAATAAAGTTCTAGTTGTGTGAGGACAACTCACACCGTACCTGATTGGCCCTCAGGAGTGTCCACTCTCTCATGGAGAGCCAGTGGTGGGTCTGACCTGCCCCTGGCCTCCTTCTCCTCTTCCTCCTCCCTACTGGAAGAAGAGCCAGCTCCCTATACTGGCCCAATTCTTAAAGGCAAGCTGTGCCAGAAAGTGGGGAGGTTGGGAGGGAGGAAGAGACCTGGCCTGCTGTCCATCCCCAGGACACCTAGAGTGGACTCTATACCCAGTCAAGATCATGGGGGTGGAGGATGCAAGAGGGGGTCCAGCCCTCCTTCAATCCACATGTGACCAGCCTTTGTGCTCTTCCAAGTTGGGGGGGGGAATATACAGGAAAGGCCAACCTCCAGCCCCACAGGGGTCCAAGGAAGATGGAGGAAATGCCATCCACCAGCCCAATAGGCCTGGGTGGTGGTGCTGAAGAGCCTTCCTTCCTTCCTTCCTTCCTTCCTTCCTTCCTTCCTTCCTTCCTTCCTTCCTTCCTTCCTTCCTTCCTTCCTTCCTTCCTTCCTTCCTTCCTCATTCCCTCCCCTTTCCTCTGACTCTCTCTTGCTTTCTCTCTTTATTTCTCCCTCCCTCTTTTTTGTGTCTTCCCCATGCTTACTCCTACTTTCATAAGTGGATGACTTGGCTTTCTCTGATGGACTGAGATACCTGCAACACACATTCCCACCTTACATTGCATTGCCAATTATGCAACTATACTACTGCCTGCATACCTGTGAAGCATAAGGATCACAAAATCCTATGGCACTTCCGCACATCGAAAAAAAATAACATTACACCAGTGAAATGGTGCAGCTCTAAATATTATCGTGCCTCTGGCCATTCTTCACCTGCTTCCTGTCTCGCTTCCGTATGCTGCCTTTTCGTATTCCTTACACTCTATATGCCTGCTTGAAATAGTGGAAGACAGCAATGCACTTTACATGGGAATTTCTTATACCTGTCAATCAAGTCAGGCAACCATTCCCCTTTCTCAACATTTTAAAGGGCCTGTGATGCCTGCTAATTTTTTTAAAAAATCCAATCCTTCTCCATTGAAACGTCTATGCATCTAATCTTAGATGCATGGAGATTTTTGAAAGCCATCTCTTATGGAATCATGAGTCTTGAATCTTTTAAAAATTAATCTTGTTCCTGATTTGTGTGTGTGTGTGTGTGCGGTACTTTTAAGAGGCTTGCTTTGTGTTTAAACTGTGGGGAAAAATTCATTTTGGCTTTGCCTGCATGACTGAATGCCTGTTTGTTCCTCCAGGCTGTTTGCTCTAAAAAAAATAATAACCCGTTCCCAGGAGAAGGGAGAGGGAGGTGAGTGTGAGGGTGGGACACTGGAGGCAGAGATAGTGTTTCTGTACCTCCATACATTTCTTTAGCATGTGGTTTGCTACATAGATTGGGGAATCCACTTTATGCAATTCCCCAACTACCACTTTAAAATGGCGGATGTGGCGTTAGGTTTGCTGGCCAGACATGAGAGGTTGGCGACATCATGTGAAATTACAAAAATGTAGCATCTTCATATGGTAAGTATAACACTACATTAATGGGGAGTGGAATGGCCCCTAGAGTTGGAAGGGGCCATGCAGGCCATCTAGAGAGCCAGTTTGGTGTAGTGGTTAGGAGCATGGACTTCTAATCTGGCATGCCGGGTTCGATTCTGCGCTCCCCCAAATGCAACTAGCTGGGTGACCTTGGGCTCGTCACGGCACTGATAGAACTGACCGAGCAGGGATATCAGGGCTCTCTCAGCCTCACCCACCCCACAGTGTCTGTTGTGGGGAGAGGAATGGGAAGGTGACTGTAAGCCACTGTGAGCCTCCTTCGGGTAGGGAAAAGTGGCATATAAGAACCAACTCTTCTTCTTCTTCTAGAGCAACTCCCTGCTCAATGCCAGATCAGCCTCAAGCATCCACGAGGCAGTTTATGGTATGGTTTGTTGATCATAGAATCATAGAATCATAGAATCATAGAGTTGGAAGGGGCCATACAGGCCATCTAGTCCAACCCCCTGCTCAACGCAGGATCAGCCCTAAGCATCCTAAAGCATCCAAGAAATTTGATATTGTTGGGAGTGTCTTGCTCTTAGGCTTGCACCCCAGTAGCCTTGTATTGTTTGTTGTTGGTATAATACTGTCCTTGTTTGTATTATGGCATTGTCTTGTGGACTATATATGAAGTAATTAAAAATTAACAACCTGTTGCTTCTTGCTGCTTCCAAAACGGTTTGCCACACTGATAATGTGGTGTTCAAACCACTGATGCTCATAACACATGAATGACTCGGGTCACCTGTGGTGCTCTTCAAGTTGTCATGGAGAGCTGTTATTGATTTTAGGGTGAAAGTGCAAGGAGATCTTGGGATGGATCCAACCAGCTTTTCTTGCTGATCAAAAAGGTTTCCCTTGACCACTCAAAATAGCATGCTGAGGAATCACACAACACCTGCATTGGCAAACAAATTGTGGGGTGCGGGCTGCCGTTAGGAAGGAATTCAGTGAGACCAAGCAGAGAAAAAACTGGCTGAATCTAAGCTCATGTTCATGATTAATTATTTCCAAGGAAGTGGGTACAGTATTGTGAAAACACCTCAAAATGAGTAACAGCCACAAGCAGGGTGCTAAGGAGAACTTGGATCTGATACGATTCCTCTGGTAAAGGAAGACAGATGCTCATGTAAAGAGATTTCCTTTCCTGTTTTCGTTTTGTCTGTGAGCCTGTATCCAAAAAAATAATAATAAAGAACTAGCTGGGAGATTGAGACAAACTAACAGGATTGGATGAATTCCCTTTGTTCTGTTCTGTCCTGTCAGCCACAGATGCAAGGTGCCGAGCATCCTGTTCTTTCTCCTTCTGCTAATCATTACAGAAACGTTGCTGAAAGTATGCACCTTATGCTAGGCTTCCTACTATGTTCCTTTGTATGTATGAAATACAAAGCTGCCTCTCTGTGTGCAATGTTTATGGATGGAAGAGACTCTTTTAGAAATGAAAGATGCATTTTTGGTTTCCCTGTATTATCATTGTGAGCTTTCACAGCTTTTTTTCTTTTCCTTTTTTTTTGGGGGGGGGGAGGGTTGGCGTGTGCATGGAGGGGGGCTTTTGGTTCTGCTTTTTGCTTTTTTTTTTTTGCTTTTTTCCTGCATTTTCCCTATTTGCTTTCTGTTGGGTTTAATTCGTTTAAAGATATCTGTTCTGCTTTTCAGTTGAATAGTTTTAGCCAGTACAGTGGTTAAGAGTGGTAGCCTCTAATCTGGAGAGCTGGGTTTGATTCCACTCATCTCCTGCACATGCTACCAGCTGGGTGACCTTGGGCTAGTCATAGTTCTCTTAGAGCAGTTGTCACAGAGCAGATCTGTTAGAGCTCTCTCAGCCCCAACTAACACACACAATGTCTGTTGTGAGTAGAGAAGAAGAGTGGGTTCTTATATGCTGAAGGAGTATCAAAGCAGCTTACAATCGCCTTTCCCTACAACAGATGCCCTGTGAGAGAGGTGAGGCTGAGAGAGCCCTGATATTACTGAAGAAGAGTTGGTTCTTGTATGCCACTTTTCTCTACTCAAAGGAGTCTCAAAGCAGCTTACATTCACCTTCTCTTTCCCCTCCCCACAACAGACACCCTGTGAGGAAGGTGAGGCTGAGAGAGCCCTGATATTCCTGCTTAGTCAAAACAGTTTTATCAGTGTTATGGTGAGTTCAAGGTCACCCAGCAGGTTGCATGTCAAGGAATGAGGAATCAAACCCGACTTGCCTGTTTAGAAGTCTGTTCTCCTAACCACTACACCAAGCTGGCTCTAGAGGAAGAGCACACAATTGTAAGTCACTTTGAGACTCCTTCAAGCCTCATAAACCAGGGTATAAAAAAAAGCTAGTCTTCTCCATCTCCTTCCTCCCCTTTTCCTTCCTTTAGTTTTTCGAAAGTTGGTTGGGGGAATGCTTGGGAGTTTGCTGGCTAAGGTTGATTGAACATTCTTGTTGGTGCCATGTGTATACTTCTGATCCAGGAGAACCACTGAGCCATTCATTACTGGTTCTGGTAGTAAGTTTTAAATAGAGGCTTTTAGTAATAAGGATCTGTTTGGGGATTTTTTTGTATCATTTTTATTGGTTACTGTTAAGGATATTGATTGGAGGCTTTATGGGGAGGGGTCAAGGAAGAATGTGGCAGTGGTAGGGTGAAGATTTTATTGGAGTATAATAGATCTTTAATGGATGAGAGGAATTGGGAATGGGGGGAGACCTGGAAAGGGTCAGGGATCCCAACTATTGGGGGACATGGGAAGCATAGTGGTGGAAGGAAGACAATCAAGAGACCGAGCTGTTGATATATTTGGACCCTTCCTAACCTCTGTCCCTTCCCTAGAGATTCAAGGGGAAAAGCAAAGGGAATTAACCCGACTCCAACACTGGTGTTGTGCAATGCCAGGTCTATGAACAATGAAACCTTGTATTTCATTGTTAGAGCAGCCAAGGAGACTGTTTGGTGGAGGGCTAAAGAAAAGATGGAGCCAGGATTTGATAGATAAAATCCAAGCACGTGATTCAATAGTGTGTATACCCAGCTCGGCACATAAAGTCATATTACCGCATTCGGTAAGCCTAAAATTCTGCGGTAAAAGGCCGCAGACATACAGTCAGCTTCTTTATTCAGAGACTGGATCCATACAGGAATCCCAAAGAGCAGTCGAGGGATCACGGAAGCTTGAAAAAAACCAAAGAGCCACAGGCACATATTGGTTGCCCTTCTGGAAGTCGAAGCGACTTAAAAAAAGGAAGTAAGGAAAAGAGGGAGAGGCAGGGAGAAACAAAAAAGAAAAGGAAGGAAAAGGAACAAAAGAAAGAAAGAAAGAAAGAAAGGAAAGAAGGAAGGAAGGAAGGAAGGAAGGAAGGAAGGAAGGAAGGAAGGAAGATTGAAGATTGAAGAAGTCTGATAGACAGTTTAAAAGAGTTCTAATTAAATTTCAGCATAGGGCATTAGTTCCTTCCTAATTAGGCTAGTATTAGGGAATTAAAGGAGGCAAGGTTGTATGTGTGAAACAATAATGTAATAACACTAGATTAACTTTTTAAAATCTTCCCAGTGTCCAGTCTAAGCATCATTGTTGAAGGCAAATTTTGCTTTACATTGTCCTGTACTTTCATTCTTTGGAAAAGAGCTCCTGAGTTTGTCAAAAGGAAATCAGATGTACTCTGATAGAAAATAGTCAGAAGTTTAATAAAGTACCTTAAAGTTGTTGTTTTTTTAACTTTTCAAATTTCATCTCAAGGACAGTTTCAATTAAACCTTCATAAGGTTTCAGAAAACGAAGTCACAAGTTATAAAAAAAGACCACAAACAAGCAAACAAACAAACAAACAGAGCTCTGAAGGAGCTTTGGGTTAGGTGCGCTTAAAAAGCAAAACTTAGGTTCCAGGGAAAATGGCGACTTGAAAGGGAACCTATGTTGCCATTGGGCAAAAATTTATTTCATTATCCTCACCTCTCCCCCATTGGGGAGACCCAACTAATGACCCAAAGGGTGGGGTGGGGGAGGGCTGATTTATGAAATTCCACTGGGTTCTGATACCTACAAGAACAGCTGAAAATAGATTTGTTTTGGCTGGCAAATTCATCCTCCCTCTTTTGGGTTTCTTTTTAAAATATTAGTCTGCAATTTCTGTTAATCTCTTGGCTTGTTCCTAATATTTCACAGAACTACCTTTACAGCTTTTCAGGTTGCCAGCAGCATTCAGCATGAGAGAAGACTTCCTAAAAATATATGGTTTTAATGTATAGATAATTAGCAAGAGAATTATGGGGGCAATGTAAAGATAAATTGTCAAACTATATTAAGTTGCTTTTAAGAAAGCCTCAACTTAAAAGCAGAACAGAAATATTAACTGAATCAGATCAAGCTTTTACTTTTATTTTCCCCCCTGGATGAACTTTATTTTATATAATTGTGGACAATCCTTTCTGTGGATTACACAATCGGGTATTTCTACGCCCTTGCCCTCTTTAAAGGGCCGTGCCCCATGGCTGGCCTGTGATATTTGGTCGCATGACTTGCAGGACAATCTGCTGACCTGACTAGAGGCTTAGGAGCAGTGGCAAGAGCGAGGACCAGGGTATGCACCCCCCCACACACACACACTTTGTGGCAGTTTGGGCATGGGTGAAGTTGTTTAGGGGGCAATGCACATCTGTGCATTGAACCTGCCTGGCATGGGGGCCTCCATAAATGCTGAGCATCGCCTGCCATGCTGGGGCAGCCTATTGGGCCACAATTCCGGGCGGCAGAGGGTTTAGAGCAGGGGTAGTCAAACTGCGGCCCTCCAGATGTCCATGGACTACAATTCCCAGGAGCCCCCTGCCAGCATTCGCTGGCAGGGGCTCCTGGGAATTGTAATCCACGGACATCTGGAGGGCCGCAGTTTGACTACTCCTGGTTTAGAGGCTCACACCCACTGGGATCCATCAGCTGCCACCCCCAGGATTGTTCTCAGCTGGCCAGGAGAATGCTGTGATCCCTACAGACTGAGTGAGCATCTTGGCTGCTTGACTGACCACTGGGAGTGGTGTTTCCTGGTGAACTGCAGACCGCTGGAGGGCAGCTTCCCCCATGTTGTGCATCCTGAACCCTCCTACTTGGGTTTAGGATAAAGCTGTAGCCTTGTTTACTCCACAGACCGTGTCCAAGTACTCTTTTCAACCTCCTTCCTTCCCCCCTGCTATGCAATGGGTATATACTTCATTTTAATAGCAGAAATTTTGACAGTTGTATACTTGTCTAATTGCGTAGGAAACAGTATATGGAAATGGCAAATGGGAAGTTTATATAACATTTTTAAAAGGAGAAGAGCAAAAAGAATGGCAACTTGAACACAAAGATAAAAGGAGAGCAGATGAAATAGATGACGCCCTGAGAACTGAAGAGGTGATTGAGAAATTATCACAAACACTGACAATTTGAGTGAAGGACTCAGAAGACCATACACCCATCTGAGAAAAGAACACTGGAGAATAAACAGAGAAACATTTAAGAATCTGAGGAAAGCACTCAGACATCACAGCACCCCCCGCATCAACCCCCTCCATTGTGAGCTCAGCGGATGAACAAATTCAGTCAGCTGGGTTAGCAAAAGTTGATGAGGTGCACCCCTACCCAGTGTCAGGATCAGTCCCTGCTCTCTGCCATGTTTGAGTTCAAAGAACCTAAGAGACTCAATCTTGGTGTGCTGTGCCTTTGCTAACTTTCCCATGTGACCAGAATACTTATGCCTGTAGTTTTCTTTTGATCCCCCCCTCCTTTTGATCTCTGCATTTTCACACTGCATAGTCTCCCTGCTGTGAAACATTGTTGCCAGTGTTCCTGTAAACATCCTATCTGCTAGCCTGGGGCGCCGGCCTGACCAAGGCCGTGCTAACTTTGGCACCTTGGCAGGAAGCCTGGGATGGCACCTGGGTGAGAGGGTGACTCCCTCCCCTTGGGAATGCTTGGGTTTCAGCGGGAGAATTGTATTGATAACTGCCTGCTCTTCTGATATCGAACAGTCTTGACTTCGAATGTTAGAGTGTTCAGATCTACTTCCAATTAAAGCTTTCTTTCTATAGAAGTTTGTGAGTTTTGTCTGCACTTGAACATGGAGCTGCATTCCTAGAATCACAACACCTGAACCAAATTCACCAAATTCTAGTGGTTACCATGATGGTCTGAAGCAGCAGAACAAACTGAGAGTCCTGTCAGGCACCTTTAAAACCAACACATTTTCATGCAAGCTTTCGTGTGCATGCACACAATATTGTATGTGAGGAAGTTTGCTGTGCACAAAAGCTCATACCTTGAATTAAAAAAATGTTGGTCTTAGAGGTGCCACTGGAATTTCGATGTGTTCAACACCTGGACCTGACTCCATGCTCTTATTTCTGCACTTCCTGATAACCCTGGGCTGGTAGCAATGACCTTGACTCTGGACATTCCCTGTTGACTTCTGGACTTGCCAGCTTTGACTCTTTACAGTACAGAAAAAGAAAAGTTCACAATGAACAATCAACAGAAGAGAACAGGAAACCTTTCTAAGGCAATATGTTTGTAATAATTTATATAATGAGTAAATACAATTTCTTTTACATCTTTTATACACCAGAAGGAACAACCATTACGGCTTCTGGAGCAATTCCGTTTTTATTGGCTTCATCTGTGGTTGAAACCTCCAATCCTCCAAAACAGTCTGAAGTATCAAAGGTGGCAAAATCCTATCGCCTTTCCTTATATTACTATTGTTAACATAAGGTGCTTCGTCAACTGCACTGGTTACCTGTCTGTTTCCGGGTCAGGTTCAAGGTATTGGTATTAACATTTAAGGCCATACACGGTTTGGGTCCTGCCTATCTGTGGGACCGCTTGCTTGCTTATGCCCCCCTCAGGGCCCTTCGTTCTGCGGGTATGAATTTACTGGTTGTCCCAGGCACCCGGGACGTACACCTGGCCTCGACCCGGGCAGGGCCTTTTTGGTCCTAGCCCCAACCTGGTGGAATGAGCATCCTGAAAGAGCTAAGGGCCCAGACGGTGTGACCAGCTTTCTGCAGGGCCTGCAAGAGGGAGGTCTTCCACCAGGCATACGGTTGAGGCTGGGGCAGAGTCCCGGGGGAGGGGTTTTCCAACTGGCTCCCAAATTCATCTCAGCCCCGGCTCTCATTACATTAGATTACATCTAGTGCCCCACCCTGAACAAGGATGGTCGTCATTGTTAATTGTTATTTTAATGGGGATTTTATTGGGGTTTTATTGTTTTAGAATTTTATGTGTAAACCACCGTGAGGCTACAGCAAGCGTCGGTATAGAAATTGAATAATAAACAAACAAACTAACAAATACATACATAAATAAATAAAAGAAATTGTATTTACTCATTGTATATATTATTACAAACATATTGCCTTAGAAAGGCTTTGACTCTTTGCCTTGTCCTGGACTTTCCCAGATCTGCTAACCCTCTGGTACCTGACTCCTGGCTTGTTTATGCCTGTCGCCTTTGACATTCCTCTCAGTACTGCCTCCACGGGTAGAAGAAGTTCCAGCTTAAGTTAAAACTGTGCCCAGCACATGTTCCTGCCCCAGCCTTCCCTGCGTGGCAGCGCCTGAATTGGCCATTCCAGGCCGACACAGCCAGCACTGCGCCACGGGGGGGGGGGGGGCTCGGCACGCCTGCATGTGTGCACCAAGTTACGCACTAGCACCAGCGCTTCCCCTCCCACCTGTGGCACAGCGCTGGCTGTATCGGCCTGGAACGGCTGATTCGGACACCGTCACAAATAACCCTACGTCCCAACCCAGCAGCATACCTGACCACACCTGACAGCACTCCAGAAGCTCATCCAAAAAGCGTGACAAGTGTGTTCAGCACACTGATTGTCTGAAATTAATTTTAAACTACAAGAACAAACCCAAGAAATTGTAAGAATTAAAGAGACAAAATGTTTAGAAAGTCAAGATTGTCAGATTGAGAAAGCAGAACAAAGAACTGAAATCCTGAAAACTCAATGCAGATCTAAGAATCTACACTTTAGAGAGATCACACTTTGGGGCCCATTATGCATGGAGTGGAAGGTCCACATTCGGGGTGGAATGGCGGTGGCTAAAATCACCAAATTATGCATTTGCTGGCAGGGGCTTCTGGGAATTGTAGTCCATGGACATCTGGAGGGCCGCAGTTTGACTACCCCTGAGGTACAGAGTCAATGTATGCTGCCGAAAAAAACGCATTAGCAAGATGCGGAAGAAAGTGGAGCTTCCTGGGACCAGGGCGCAACCAGAAGCGGCTTCGGAGTAGCCACGTGCATAATCGGCTGCTCTGGGTTTTGCTGCCGTTGCGTTCCGTCCCGTGCGTAAGCGGTTTGCTTCGCTTCTTCCTCCTCCACGTTCTCCATGCCGCCATTTTAGTGGCCATGCATAATAGGCCATTGAGGCCAAATTTGGAAGAATGCTTTTGTGATTTGCTTCAGAGGTTTGTGACGATATAAGGAGATTTTCCTGATACTGACCAGATTTTTAGACAAGAATTCAATATTCATATTCAAGAACACTACCCTGAGATATATTGATCTTTTCCACTTGCAAGAAAACACGAGATGCGATATTAAAGAAGCAATTCGAATCACCACATAGGCCTATTATGCACGGCCGCTGAAACGGTGGCATGGAGAACGAGGAGGAGGAAGAAGCGAAGCAAAACGATTATGCACGGGATGGAACACAACGGCGGCAAAACCCAGAGTATCCGATTATGCACGCAGATACTCCGGAGCCGCTTCTGGTTGTGCCCTGGTCCCAGGAAGCTCCACTTTCTTCTGCATCTCGCTAATGAGGCTTTTTCGGCGGCATAAGTTGACTCTGCACCCGGTTGCCGCCTGTAGCGTGCATAATTGGTGATTTTAGCCGCCGCCATTCCACCCCGAATGCAGACTTTCCACTCCGTGCATAATGGGCCTTAAAGCAGCAGAAAAAGAAGTGCAGATTTTTCAGGCTGTGTCAACTAGTATGTTATCGTAAGCGGCCCTGAACCCTTGGGGAAGGGCAGCAAATAAATCAGAAAATAAATACATAAAATTAAAGAAAAATAAATAAAGTAAATATTTCAGTTTTCAAAGACAGATCTTACAAGAGAAAAAAACCCTCAATACCATTGGAAAATACCATTTGTAAGAGAAATATAGTTGCCAAAAGGAAGAAAAATAATCACAGCAGAAGAACAAGTCAACCAGCTGGCTGAAGAATTGCAAGTGGAGGATTTACATAAAGAATAGGAAGGAAAATCTTCAAGCAACTCAAAGCAAAGTTCATAGAATAAGAATTCTGAAGAAGAAACAAACCCAAAAAGGGACAAATTGGATGTGGCAATAACATCGGGACAAAATGAATACATTAAAAATGGTATAAATAAATATTAATGGGCGGAACTCTCCTTCAGAACGAACAAACATTTTTAATCAACAAAGCACAGATATCTTATGCCTACAAGAAACTGATAGAAAGAAGAAACATGAACATATTCTAAGTAATAGAAATATGAGGCAAAGTATATCCTTCTCCGCTCGAAACAACAAAAAATGTGGAATATCCATTTACATAAACAACCCGCAAGAGATCCAGATGGAAGGATACCTAATCTTAATAATGGGACTCACAGAATGCAAGGTATGCATGAGACCAACGATATATGCACGATATAAAGGCTGCTAAAGTTGTTGTTTTTTTAAAATCCCCCAAATTATGTTAAAATTTCAAGACTGGAGACATGAACAGAGTAATAAAGGAAAAATCAAGGAATATTAACAAAAATGTATCCCCCCCAATCTTTCTAGCACATAATCTCCACCCATGCGTATGGAACAGAGGAACTTTTCTTTTGGGTTCCTTGAATATATTCACTTTCACTTTATTCAAGTTTAGCAGCCCATAGGCCATAAACCAAGAAAATATTTAAGAATAATTAAAACACAGCATAGTTTGTCTTAATTCAAGCCTCTAGGCTGTCTGGAATATAGAATCCTAGAGGGGGAAGGGGCCATACAGGCCATCTAGTCCCACCCCCTGCTCAGTGCTGGATCAGCCTCAAGCAGCCAGGAGAAGGATCTGTCCAGCCGCTGCTTGAAGATGGCCAGTGAGGGGGAGCTCCCCACCTCCTTAGGCAGCCCATTCCACGGCTGAACTAGACTCCTAGAATCCTAGAGTGGGAAGGGGCCATCCAGTCCCACCCCCTGCTCAGTGCAGGATCAGCCTCAGGCATCCAGGAGAAGGATCTGTCCAGCCGCTGCTTGAAGATTGCCAATGACAGGGAGCTCACCATCTCCTTAGGCAGCCCCTTCCACTGCTGAACTACTCTGAATGTGAATTTCCCCCCTCTGATACCTAGCTAGTACCACTGCCCTCCTCCAAGGGACAACCTTTCAAGTATTTCAAGAGAGCCATCCTGTCCCCTCTCAACCTCCTCTTCTCTAGGCTGAACATTCCCAAGTCCCGCAGCCTTTCCTCACAGGGCTTGGTCTCCAGATCTTCATTTGAATAAGGTATTTTCCAATACATTTCCATGTACTGCAACATAGCTTTTTTGGTATATTGATTTAGTGGGAAGGTATTTTCAACAGGAAGGCCTGGAGCAGTGGTCCCCAACCTTTATTAGGCTGGGGACCGGCAGGGCATCGGGCCGCGCCTGCAGGGACCGCGCCCGCGCGGGCCACGCCCACGCTTCGGCCCGCGCCCGTGAGCCGCACCCGCGAGCTGCGCCTGCGAGCCGCGCCCGCGCATCGGGCTGCGCCCGCGAGCCGCACCCGCGGATCGGACCGCGCCCGCGGATCGGGCCGCGCCCGCGGATCGGGCCGCGCCCGCGGATCGGGCCGCGCCCGCGGATCGGGCCGCACGGGCGCGGCCTGCACGGGCGCGGCCTGGCCCTGATTCCCTCTCCCCGCCCTCCCGCAGTAAGAAGCTTCCCGGGCCGCAAGCTTGCGGCCTGGGAAGTTTTTTACTGCGGGGGGGGCGGGGAGAGGGAGCCGCGGCCCGGCGCCATGGCCTTCGCGGCCCGGCGCCGGGCCATGGCCCGCAGGTTGGGGACCACTGGCCTGGAGGACAGGAAGGCCTGGAGGATCATTGTCCATGGGGTTGCGATGGGTCGGACACCACTTCGCACCTAACAGAAACAACTTTCAACTAATGTGCACATTGTCTGTGCCGAAGAGATGGAGGAAGACAACTCGGTTAAACCAGTTTCATGTTGGCGTAGCACTCTGATGTGTAGAAGGGAGAGTCACTTAAACAAAAAGGACGATTATCACAGCTGGTTTGCAATTTATATGCTATCTGCAAAGAATGTGAATTCCAACCCTCCCTTTAGAATTACATTCCCACTTAGTATTTTGCTTTCATTTCACAATCTCTTGCAACATCATCTTGTTTCAGTCTCCATGATCTTGCAGCAAATCAGGGTAATAGCATATCTCTACAAATCAACATAATCCACTTAATTATTCTTTCCTTTCCTCTTATAGTAATTATACACGTTGTGCACAATATTCAATTTGGAAGTTTCCTCAGCTGGCCAGAAATCCTTATCCAGAGAACAGAAAGTCCATTTTAAAGTACAGTAATGAACTGAACTGAATACAGGATAGCTTGGAGCAGTGCTTCTCAACCTACCTGATGGTGTGACCCCTTTGGATTGCTGAGGCTGCTGCTGTTGCCATGGGGGCGGCAGCAGGGGAGGGGGCGACCCCTGGGGAAAGGGTCAATTGACCCTTGTGGCCTCATGGTTGAGAACCGCTGGTCTAGAGAATAATCGATTGTTCTTGACCAGACTCCGGAGAGGGCTCAAAGACCATCCAGCTTTACTTTGTTTACCTTCCATTGTGAGGGTCATAAAGCCTTATTCCGTATGGATATCTTTATTCCTGGATTTGGCACATTATGAACGGCGGCAACGACTCCGTGCTGCTGCCGTTCCATTGTGGTGGGGCAGAAAGTGGTGTCTCAAGTGTGGTGCCAGAAATTGTTACCCAAACAGGGTTTTTGGTGTAGTGTGCTGATAACCAATGAAGGGCACAACAAGGAGATTCCAGAAGAAGACATCTTTGTTCCAATAAAGTAGAATTTGGTGGTAAAGCCCCACAATTTTTGTCATTAGGACACTAGCACTAACCTTTTATACATTGTGATAAACAATTTTTTAGACATGCACAGATGTCTTTCAGTTACCACTTGCATACATTCTTCTTATCTATATAAACACATTTTGACAGGTGTAAAGATACCTTGCACTTCTGTGACATATGTATGGTTGTCCGTAGATTACACAAATACAAGCTTAGCCCAAAAGTATTTCCCTTATCTTTCTACTTGAACAATTCTGCTTGTTCAGCTGCGTTCCCAGATGTTCTCAGACATTTCTCTAGCCCTCTCACTCCCTTCCCCACTGGACAAATCTTGCTTCCCATAGAAAACTTTTACACAAAAACTGAAATCGGCTAAAGCAGCAGGCAACCTGTAAACTCAAGCTATGCATTCTTGAAATGGAAGTGGTCTTGTTAATTTTACAAACAGTGTTCCTTTTTTGCCTATCAACAGTGGGTAATTCTATGAATTTCTGGTAAAACCATACAGTTTCTGGTGATTCCAAGAGCTCCTCCAAATCACTTATGTTTTTTTCTCCAGGAGTGACATCATCATTGTCCCCTTAACCCCATGATATTCTCTATCCCTGTAACTTGGAGTGATGGCTTTGCTGGTGAGAGCAGTACAGGTGAGGGGGAAAGTAGCAGAGCACCCCGTTGCTTTTCCTCAGCTCTGCAGCAGGACTCTGAATGGCTACAGTCCCTTAAAAAATAGGAAGGAAGGAAGGAAGAAAGAAAGAAAGGAAGGAAGGAAGGAAGAAAGAAAGAAAGAAAGAAAGAAAGAAAGAAAGAAAGAAAGAAAGAAAGAAAGAAAGAAAGAAAGAAAGAAAGAAAGAAAGCATCTCTCCTCACGGCTCCGGTCGCCCATCCACCTAAGCAATACATACATGAAGTGGTCTGGGTATAATTTCATCACACTGGAACTGCATAGCAACATAGTTCCATCCTTTTATATTTTTATATTATACATCTAATTCTGCTTCATTGACTATGCTAAAGCCTTTGATTGTGTGGAGCACAACAAATTGTGGCAAGTTCTTAAAGAGATGGGAATACCAGAGCATCTTATCTGTCTCTTGAGATCACTGCAGATGGGGACTGCAGCAAAGAAATTAAAAGACGCTTGCTCCTGGGGAGGAAAGCTATGACAAATCTAGACAACATCCTAAAAAGCAGAGACATCACCCTGCCAACAAAAGTGCGTTTAGTCAAGGCTATGGTATTCCCAGTTGCAATGTATGGCTGTGAAAGTTGGACCATAAGGAAGGCCGAGCATCAAAGAATTGGGGCTTTTGAACTCTGGTGCTGGAGAAGACTCTTGCGAGTCCCTTGGACTGCAAGGCGAACAAACCGGTCAGTCCTAGAGGAGATCAGCCCTGACTGCTCCTTAGAAGGCCAGATCCTGAAGATGAAACTGAAATACTTTGGCCACCTCATGAGAAGGAAGGACTCCCTGGAGAAGAGCCTAATGCTGGGAGCGATTGAGGGCAAAAGAAGAAGGGGGCGACAGAGAATGAGGTGGCTGGATGGAGTCACTAAAGCAGTAGGTGCAAACTTAAATGGACTCCGGGGAATGGTAGAGGACAGGAAGGCCTGGAGGATCATTGTCCATGGGGTCACGATGGGTCGGACACAACTTCGCACCTAACAACAATGATATATATAGTTGGTTTGAAACTCAAATATGTATGTATGTATGTATGTATGTATGTATGTATGTATGTATGTATGTCCGCAGCACAGCTCCAGGGAGCAGGATCCCTTGCTGTCCCTGCAGAAGTGGGCATTGAAAAAAGTAGTGGGGGGGGGGCGGGAAAAGGGACAGCCTGAATTGTCTCTTCCTGACATCCCTGCTGCAACTTGCTGCTCATTGTTTCCCACAATAAGAAATGGACTGCAGATTTATCCGCATTCCCTTATTGCAGGGCAACAGGCAGGTAGGTTCGTGCCAGCCCTGGGAAAGCCACGGGAGGGAGGCAACATCATCAGGAAACTGGAACAAACCCCACAAAGAGAGGGTGAGCTAAGGAAAACGACTCATGCAAAAACGGTCCTTGAATGTCAGTCCAAATGGTCAGCTATGAATGCAGTTAGCAGTAGCAACTCTTCCACCACTAACAACAACAGAGTGTGTGGGCCTGGCCCGCTAAGGGAGATGATAAGTGATATAACACAACACAGAGAGAAAGTTTTCTTTTTATACTACAGGTAGCTCGCATCCTGTGAGTTGGCATTAGACTAATACTTCTGTTTCCTCTGAAAAATCTGATACCTGCCTTGTGATTCATGCAGTAATTCACTGCTTTTGTGCAGCTGGAGAATTGTTTCTTGTGGCTGGCTCTCAAAATCCTCCCTTGGAATTGTCTGCTTACAGCCATAACTGCAGCTGTTATAGATTATACTCCAGCTCTTCACTCCCAGAGATAAGGCTCAGAAATGTTGCATTGCCACCACCGGATACAGAGGGAGAAGGGTCTCTTTTTGGCATCACAGCACAGGTTGGTTTTTTCCCCTCGCTAGCAACAAAAAGATCCTCTCCTAAATGGGAGGTTTATCTTTCAAGTCATTCATGTCCTGATTGTCTTTAAATTTGAGGCTTTGTTAAAATCTACCTTTACTGATCAGCTATGTATGCAGGTTGACTCTAATTGTTGTTTTCTGGCAATGCCGTCCTCACCCTCCACTTATGTGTAATGGTTGGTGGCTTCTGTTTCAATGTATCCGAAGTAAGAGTGTGAATTACAAAAGTATGCTTCTGCTGGCATTGGAAACATAGGCATTCGTGCTACCACCTTACAAAGAGTTCCATTCTTCTGAGTCCACTTGAGGGAATAGTTTGTATCGCTTAAGGTGGTTTTGGGTGTCTGAATGAAGGTGCAGAGATCAACATTCAGAAAGAAGCTGTCATATTATCTCAGCACAGCACAATAATATTTCCATCCAGTTATTCATTTATGAGTAACTGACAGTACAATCCTAAATGAATTCTAAGGGCAATGAAGTCAAGGTGTAACTCTTCTTAGGATTGCACTGAGATGCTGTATTATTAAATACATTTACCAGAGAATATGTCTCATTGAATTCAATGGGATTTACCTCTGAGTATGTGCACTAAAGCAGTGGTCCCCAACCCCCGGTCTGGAGACCGGTGGCAGTCTGTAGATCAGTTGGTACTGGACCGCAGCTCCTCCTTGTCCTCCTCCCCGGCTGCTGCCCCAGGGGCTGCCCTGCCACTCTGCCACCGGCTCACCTTTGGTGCTCTCCGGCGGCCGCCATGGCTGGGGCTCCCCCTTGGCATGGCACAGTGCAGTTGCTGCTGGCAGCGCCCCCCAGTGGGCGGTGGGAAGTCAGGGGCGCTTGTGGGAAAGCAAGCGGAGCAGGGGCTCAGGTGGCGGCGACGTCCCTCAGCAAAAGACTACCTCCCTCCCCGGGCCTCAGTAAAATTGTCAAGCGTTGACCAGTCCCCAGTGATAAAAAGATTGGGGACCACTGCACTAAAGAATTCACTGTAAGTTGTCTACGTTGCAAGAACCAGAATGCTGTAGCAGTCAGTGTCATGGACTAGGATCTGGAAGACCTAGATTTAGAGCACAGAACATAAGAGAAGCCATGTCGGATCAGGCCAGCGGCCCATCCAGTCCAGCACTCTGTGTCCCACAGTGGCTAAAACCCAGGGGCCCTCAGGAGGTCCGCAAGCAGGGCCAGGGCTCCAGTAGCCCTCCCACTGTGGCCCCTCAAGCACCAATAGCCTCCCGAGCACCCCGAGGCAGTCTTACAGACACAGGGTTCCATCTGTACCGTGAGCCTCATGGCCACTGATGGACTTCTGCTCCGTAGGTTTCTCCACTGTACTTTGGAATCTGTCTCTGCTCACAGCCGCCAGCAGGTTTGAATCTGCGGTCAGCCGAGGAAGCTTGAAGTGTGACCCGGTGCCACTCCCAATTTCAGCTCTTTTGACACTAACATGGAGAAGAGAGGAACGTTGTGAGCCACTTTGGTTTCCCCTTTGGGGACATCATCACTGGGTATAAATGAAGTAGATAAAGTAAAATGTATAAGCAGGCCTTAAAGCAGCCTTTCTCCACTTTTTTTTTACCATTGAGAACCGCCTGAAACTTTCTTCAGGCTTTGAGAAACCCCAGAAGTAGTAGGATCATGAAGAGTAGGGTTGGGAAGCAGAGCTGTGCACACGCCTACCTCAGACCCCCCTTCCCACCCCCTTCAGCTCCATCAGTGGCCATTTTGAGAGGGGAAAAAGGGATCAACATGACCATATACGGTCATAGCACCCAATAAATGTTTTAAATATATCTTTAACACTTTTGCTCCCTTTTATCAAATGGAAACAGCCTCCTGGGAAGAGACTGTCCGGGGTCGTGTCCGTCTGGTACATCCCTCCTGATTGGCCAGCGACCATACGGCCCATCCCCCACAAAGCCCCAAGGCCAGTAGCCGCCATTTGGCCACTGGACATCACCAGAGACAGAGGTCAAAGTCAGGGGCACTGGTCTGGAGAGGGGGTGACCGAGGGGCCTGCCTGCTGCCGCCCTCCCTGCCAGAAAACATCAGCTGCTTGGGAGTGGACACTGAGGCAACGACTGCTGCTCTGGGTCGGGGGCCGAGGGACTGTGGGCCATTCCAGTTCTCTCAGAGCTCTCAGCCCCACTTCCCTCATAGGGTGTCTGTTAAGGGCAAAGGGAGAAAAGGCGCTTTTAAACTGCTTACAAACAACTGAGGCCTGCTGGGTGACTGTGAGCCATCCCAGTTCTCCCAGAGCTCTCAGCCTCACTTCTCTCAGAGGGTGTCTGTTATGGGGAGAGGGAGAAAAGGCGATTTTAAACTGCTTAGAGACAACTGAGGCCTGCTGGGTGACTGTGAGCCATTCCAGTTCTCTCAGAGTTCTCAGCCCCACTTCTCTCAGAGGGTGTCTGTTATGGGGAGAGGGAGAAAAGGCGATTTTAAACTGCTTAGAGACAACTGAGGCCTGCTGGGTGACTGTGAGCCATCCCAGTTCTCCCAGAGCTCTCAGCCTCACTTCTCTCAGAGGGTGTCTGTTATGGGGAGAGGGAGAAAAGGCGATTTTAAACTGCTTAGAGACAACTGAGGCCTGCTGGGTGACTGTGAGCCATTCCAGTTCTCTCAGAGTTCTCAGCCCCACTTCTCTCAGAGGGTATCTGTTATGGGGAGAGGGAGAAAAGGCGATTTTAAACTGCTTAGAGACAACTGAGGCCTGCTGGGTGACTGTGAGCCATTCCAGTTCTCTCAGAGTTCTCAGCCCCACTTCTCTCAGAGGGTGTCTGTTATGGGGAAAGGGAGAAAAGGCGCTTTTAAACTGCTTACAAACAACTGAGGCCTGCTGGGTGACCGTGGGCCATCCCAGTTCTCTCAGAGCTCTCAGCCCCACTTCTCTCATAGGGTGTCTGTTATGGGGAGAGGGAGAAAAGGCGATTTTAAACTGCTTAGAGACAACTGAGGCCTGCTGGGTGACTGTGAGCCATTCCAGTTCTCTCAGAGTTCTCAGCCCCACTTCTCTCATAGGGTGTCTGTTATGGGGAAAGGGAGAAAAGGCGCTTTTAAACTGCTTACAAACAACTGAGGCCTGCTGGGTGACCGTGGGCCATCCCAGTTCTCTCAGAGCTCTCAGACCCACTTCTCTCATAGGGTGTCTGTTATGAGGAGAGGGAGAAAATGCGCTTTTAAACTGCTTAGAGACAACTGAGGCCGGCTGGGTGACTATGAGCCATCCCAGTTCTCTCAGAGCTCTCAGCCCCACTTCTCTCATAGGGTGTCTGTTATGGGGAGAGGGAGAAAAGGCGATTTTAAACTGCTTAGAGACAACTGAGGCCTGCTGGGTGACTGTGAGCCATTCCAGTTCTCTCAGAGTTCTCAGCCCCACTTCTCTCAGAGGGTGTCTGTTATGGGGAAAGGGAGAAAAGGCGCTTTTAAACTGCTTACAAACAACTGAGGCCTGCTGGGTGACCGTGGGCCATCCCAGTTCTCTCAGAGCTCTCAGACCCACTTCTCTCATAGGGTGTCTGTTATGAGGAGAGGGAGAAAAGGTGATTTTAAACTGCTTTGAGACAACTGAGGCCTGCTGGGTGACTCTGGTCCATTTCAGTTTTCTCAGAGCTCTCACAGCCTCACATCCCTCACAGGTTGTCTACTGTGGGGAGATGAAGGGAAAATGTGTTTGTAAACTGCTTTGTGATTCCTTTTGGTAGTAAACAACAGGGTACAAATATCCATCTTCTAAGAGGCAACAGTGAAAGAAGCATGTGGGCACATAACATATCAACAGTAAAAAAAATGGAGACAGAAGGAGTAGGGCCACACAACTGGGAGGAATTGGTAGCCAAGTAATCTTCCCCTAAGAAGAGTCTCCAGTCTGATTTTCCCTTCACATATCTGAGGACATGGCTCTGGAAAGCTCATCTGTAACCACTATGCCACAATTCCCAAAGGTCAGTCCTCTCCCACACTCAACGAACATTCCACACCACAGGTTCTTGACACCCATATCTCCACACCCATGGCCTCATTTGCCACCACGCCACCACAACCTCCCACACAACACACATGACAACCCCATGCCCTTACAGACTGGACAAACCCTCCCCTTATTCTGCCAATTTCTCTCCCTTCCCAAAGATTAATTTATGCTTTTTCAAAATCTTGAACAGCTTTAGACATGGAAGCAAAAACAAGATTAGTAATAATTCAAGAAAATGCCTCCGTATCACACAGATGACAAATGATGTGCCTGTAAAAAAATTAATCATAAAATATTTTCCCACTACCGAATTGAAATCTTATGCAAATCAGATGAGAACTTAGAAAAAGCTGATTACATTCCTCCCCATTTTGTATGAATGTGTGTTTAAATACCATGTAATTTTCAACTCACATATCCTAAGGAGGCTTTCTACTTTTTTCTCTCTTTCCTCTCCTATTTATGAAGTGATGTAAAAGTTAAAAAGCTATACCTTTTCATTAAACATTGCCAAAACTTCTACCTTTCCATCTTCGTGATGTTGCCCACCATGAAACCAATGTCAGAAATGCTTAGAACACAGTCCTTTGGGGTCTCTCTCCCTCCCTCTTCTGCCTTGTAAGTTATGGGGGCCTGATGCTACCAGACACAGAGAGTGATTAAGAAGAAGAAGAGCTGTTCTTTTGCACCCCATTTTTCACTAACTGAAGTAGTCTTAAAGCCTTTTCCTTCCTTTCTGCACAACAGACACCTTGTGAGGTAGGTGGAGCTGAGAGAGCTCTAAGGGAACTGCTGTGTGAGAACAGCTTTAAGACAACTGTGACTAGCCCAAGGTCACCCACCTGGCTGCATGTGGAGGAATAGGGAATCAAACCCAGTTCCCCAGATGAAAGATCTCGACTCTTTGCTGCCAGGGTAATAGTGATGGCCACAGGAACGAACAGCTTTAAAAGGGGATTAGGCAGATTCAGAAGGATGAGTCTACTTCTAGCTCTGATGCCCTTGTTCTGATGTTGCCTCCTGGGCTTGGCCTCTGTGTCCTGTTGTTGGCCCTTCAGAGGAACTGGTTGGCCACAGTGTGAGACAGGATGCTGGACTAGAGGGATCACAGGTCTTATTCCACAGGGCTCTTCTGATCTTCCTATAAATGTCTTGGCTTCTCTGCCCTGTTGCTGGCCCTCCAAATGAACTGCTTGGCCACGGGGTGACACAGGATGCTGGACTAGAGGGACCACTTGACTGATCCAGCAGGGCTCTTTTGATGTTCTTATTCTCCAAAACACCTAAAGTCAGTTTCTTTGTATATCTCAAATCTGAGCGGTGAGTGCTGGAAACTGGGAAGGTGGGGAAACAGCTCCTCAAACAGCCTGAGGGTAAGATAAAAGCCATAATTTGGGGTTCTGTAGGGGTCACTGAGTAGTCTAAGATGGCATTCTGTATCCATATTGAATATTGTGCTGCAATCACAGACCTACTACAGTGGCACAGTGTGAACCGACTTTTCAGAATGTTTCGAGGGGAAAGGCAGCCAAGAAAAGAGGAAGGCAAGAAGTCGGGGAGGCATAAAGATAAACATTTAAGCTAAAATAATTAGCTGGGGAGATCTACGGGAAGGCACAAAAGATTTCAACAGGCCTCCTGATGGAAGCAGACTCAGCACGGGGCAGATGGGCTTGTACAAAGACCCTTCTGGCCTGTTAAAAAAAGAATAGCACAGAGGCAAAGGAACGGTGACACACTGTGAGCTCAGAAAAGGTCACGCTCTGTAGGCTGCTGGTAGACCTAAGTACTATGACAAGAATATGCCGTGTGTGTGTGTGTGTGTGTATTTGATTCCTTGCAAGGTAGTTTGGGAAAGGAACCTGGGAAACCCAAAACCATATATTCCGATTTCCTCACTTACAATCTTTAACACTTATTTTTAAGATAGGAAAAAGGAAACGGCTGTTTTGGATTGTCTATTATAATAGCCTATACATCTCCACAACCGTTTGCATGTCCATCATCTTCTCTTGAAATGCACAGTGGTGGGGTGGGGTGGATATCACTTCAGTGGGTACTAGGGATGGGCATGAATTGGCTCACCAACCAAAGTTTCTGATGGACTTTGGCCAGTTTATGGTTTGCAAGTCTAAGTTTGTGGCAGATCAATCGGCATGAATTTTCCATGAACATTCAAGCTCTTTGTACTGATTCACAGTGGTTCTTGAGAGGATACATTTTCAGATAGACTGTCTCCACTCAATCAAAACAACAAAGCAACAAGTGACCAAAGCAACTTCAAAGTGACAGGTTCCCAGTGTGTTTTGTGTGTGTAGCTTGTGCTTTTCAACTTGTGACGAACATTTTCCAAAAGCAGTTTCTTGGAGGTATCTACTTTGGGGGCCCATAACTCAAATCCCTGAAGTCCAGTCTGCACACGACTTAGAGGGCATGTAGACAAGCATAAGGCCCCTTGTGAGTTTGATGCCTCTGGCTTTCATCAGCACCCCTGAATCTATACATTCCTGAACCTGCACCTGTCATTTCCTCAGAAAGTACTTTCCTGGGGATATCTTCTTTGTAACTCAGACCCCTTAAATCCAATAATCACCAAATTTGGAGGGCAGGTATACCGGGAAGTAGGTCAGAGATCTCATGTTGTCTTGGTGTCTCTAGCACACCAGACGGAGGCGTTCTACCACATCACAAACTGAACCTGTTCTTTCAGCACCTAAAAGTTTGTGATCATTTGTGGTTCATAAACTGAGGGCATTTCCGTACATAGCAAAAAATAGTGTTACGCCAGCTGAATGGTGTATCGCTAAATATTATCGCGCTGCCTGGCATTCCTCACCTGGCCATTTTGTAGTCTGCTGCCTTTTCACACTTCTTACATTATGCAAGCACTGTTGGAAATGGCAGAAGAGAGCAACGTGGTTTATACATGACTCTCTTCCACCTGTCAATCAAGCCAGGCAGCCAATCCCCTTTCTCCTTTTTTTTAAAGGTCACGCGATGCCCACCAATTCTTGTTGCTCCAAAAAAAATCTGCCTCCTAAAAAAAAAAAACAGGAGAAGGGAGAGGGAGGCAGGTGCGAGGGTGGGACATTGGAGGCAGATGTAGCATTTCTTTGCCTCCATACCTTTCTTTGGCTGGTGGCCTGCTGGTTGTCTGCTGGGGGAAAGTGTTTTAGGTTGGGGAATCCACTTTATGTGATTCTCCTACTAGTGCTTTAAAAAGGAGGATGTAGCGAGCAGTTTGCTGGCTGGATGAGGGAGGTTGGTGACGTCATGCAGAGCAGCCAAAATATAGCATCTTCGAAAGGTATTTCAGTATATTTATTGCAGGCAGAAAAGCCCTAATAACACCATGAACCACAAACTAAATTGAATCACATTTCCCCCTTTCTAGCAACACACAAGGGAAGAGTCTTTCTCTTTATGGAATCGTCCAATGGCAATCATATCTCCAGTCTTCTCAAAGGAAAATGCACATTTAGTAACTTATCACTAGGAGGTAAAAGACTGCTGCTTCAAGGATCTGGAATTAAAGAATTAAAAGTGAACATAAGCATGAGCAATTGCTTAACACAGAAACATTCTAGGTTACATCTGAGTGACAGTGAGAGGAGGTATACAAGCGGAATAAATAATAATAATAATAATTAGGTAAAGAAAAAAGAGGCCAAAACCTGCAAATGGGGAATTTAATGCTAGCAGTTAGGCTCCCTGGATGCACATGTTTTCATATATATTCTCACCCCATGATAGGTATCATTTAAAACTTTGCACATTAATAGCTTGTTATGAAAAATTCTCTTGTCTGAAACCCAAAAGGAAAAATGTCTCAGATTCTTTTCTAGCAATGCAGATACATCGCTTTGTAACTTTCCTTGCTAATTGTTCATTTGAAGGATGTTCTATAATTATTATTATTTTTAATTATTATTAATTATGGGAACTTACCAAATGCCACCTCTGTTCTTAAATCCTGCAAATGCCTGGTTTTCCAACTACACAAAAAGTAATACCAACTAATTGGTATTTATGTTGTAAACCGCCCTGAGACCTATTGGGAGAAGGGCGGTCTAAAAATTAATTAAATAAATAATAATAATAATAATAATAATAATAATAATAATTGTTATTATTACCAGCATAAGGAAATAGGACATGTGATTTTAGGGTTAACCTCCCCCTCCCAAGACCTACAGGTGGCATTACATGCAAAAAAAAATTCCTTGTTACAAGATTCCTCATTACATAGTTCAGCCAGTCATTGTTAAGGCTGAAAAGCTTCAGACTATTTCTGGATTGCAAAAATAAAATAAAATAACAAGAAGTAAGATAAGTTTCTATTAAGAATGCTTTGTATTTGATTTAATTGAATTTTAACATTTGTAGAAAGAACTTATCATTATAATTTTCTTCTGGATGATACAAATATTCTCTACTAATGTTATTCTTTTTGTACACTCTATTCAGTTGTCAAATTCATTAAAATGTCTCCATCCATTGTGGGGAATCATAGCACAGAAAAATTCCCTATTCACATTTGTAACTCCAGGGGAAACCGGTATTTCAAAAAACTGTCCCACTTCAGTGCTAAATATTAAATGTTGGCATAAAAATCTCATCACATTCAGAAAATGTTACAAGAAAGCGATTGTATTTCTTATTCTAATTTCCTTTCTTCTTATTATTTCAACATCCTTCTTAAAACCATGGTAGAATTTATTTCACCCTGCCTCATCTTGACAGTGCTTTTTTATTCAAAAGTTTAATTTGAAACGCAGGCATGAGGGATGATGACGGAAATGCTGAACAGAAACTGGAAAGACAAATCAGGGATATTCAGATACCCATGTGCTCAGATACAGTTTTGTTTGTGTAGCGTTGTGCAAATAAAGGTAAAGGTAAAGGTATCCCCTGTGCAAGCACCGGGTCATGTCTGACCCTTGGGGTGACGCCCTCTAGCGTTTTCATGGCGGACTCAATACAGGGTGGCCTTGCCAGTGCCTTCCCCAGTCATTACCGTTTACCCCCCAGCAAGCTGGGTACTCATTTTACCGACCTCGGAAGGATGGAAGGCTGAGTCGACCTTGAGCCGGCTGCTGGGATTGAACTCCCAGCCTCATGGGCAAAGCTTTCAGACGGCTGCCTTACCACTCTGCGCCACAAGAGGCTCTTTTTGTGCAAATGCCCATGTACTTATGCTATCTTTCCATCAGAGCATTTCTAGAATGGAGACTATGTTGAAATTTGGTACAGAAGTCATATTATTAAAAGGAAATTTTGGATTAAGAGCCATACCATATTAGAATCAATGCTGTATGTTAAATTTCCTGTGCATTCTGAATCTATGTTGTTAAGTGTAATGCCAGATAATATTTCTCAGTAGGTGCAAGTTTTTTTTTCTTTCATGCTACAACTGCAGTCAGAATTGTTCTGGCAAAAGGTTTGCAAAGGCACAGAAACGTCGACAGTAAGGGACTAGCTAGATAAACTTTCTGAACTATCAAAAATGGCAAAATTGACCAGTTTGATCAATGGTAAATCTCCTGAAGATTTTTAAGAACAATGGCAGCATTATCCAGAGGACATGCACGAGTAGAAACAAACTAGGGGCCAGGCCGCACAAGCAGGTTGCAAGATGAAGAATGCAGTTTTGGGGAAAACATGTCAGATGAGGTGGTCCACCAGGTATGAAGCTCCTAGATGATTTAGGAAATGGGCAGTATATAAATCTAAATAAAAAAATAAAATAAAGGTAATTGCCACCCCCTTGGATTTGATCTGGAACTCAAACAGCAACCAGTGCACCTATTTGAAAACAGGATAGATATAATCTCTGCATGGAGATCAGTACTCTGCCTTCAAGGGCAGCCCTACAGAGAGAACATTACAGTAATTCAAGTGGCATGAATCATTGTGGCTAGTCTAAATGGGACAAATATGGAGACAGTGTGTAGGCTTGGTGCAAATAGAAAAGTGATGTCTCACCACTGATGGCACCTGCTTGTCCAGGGACAAGGAGGAGTTATGCCAAACCTGCAAGCTCCTGAGTCCACTAATGAAAACTGGACCCATCAAGAACCAGGAGCTGAAGGCCCTCTGGAGCTCCAGACCTTCCCAGCCAGATGATTTCCATCTTAGATTAATTTAACTTCAGCCAGTTCTGCTTCAACCAGCGAATCACAGCCTCAAGGCACTGCTTAGTCTGCTTGCTTATCCAGCAGGAAAAAGACCTGGGTGTCATCTGCATGTTGGTGACATCCAACTGCATCTCCCTCCCTCTCCCCCCTCTCTCTCCCTCCCTCTGTCCCTCCCTTCCACTCTTTCTTTCTCCCTCCCTCCCACTCTCACTTTCTCCCTCCTTGCCTCCCTCCCTCCCACTCTCTCTCCCTCTCTCCCTCCCTCTGTCCCTCCCTTCCACTCTCTCTTTCTCCCTCCCTCCCACTCTCACTTTCTCCCTCCTTGCCTCCCTCCCTCCCTCCCTCTCCCCCCTCTCTCTCCCTCCCTCTGTCCCTCTCTCCCACTCTCTCTCCCTCCCTCCCACTCTCAGTTTCTCCCTCCTTGCCTCCCTCCCTCCCTCCCTCCCTCCCTCCCACTCTCTCTCTCTCTCTCTCTCTCTCTCTCTCTCTCCTCTCTGTATCTATGTATAAAAATTACACGGGGGAGAGACTTGCCCCTTGCAGAACCACACACTCAAGGGAATGCTTGGTGGAGCACTCCTCCCTAGCCACTACCTTCTGGTCGACTCCTTGAAGGAACAAACCTGACTGCCATTTAAAGTTTAATATACATTTGCACAGTCTGAGAGCAATGGAACCTGCATTCTTTGAATATTGTATACGGCACTGGTCAGAGCACACCTGGAGTGCTGTGTGCAGCTCAGGAGGCCTCACTTCAAGAAGGATGTAGATAAAATTGAAAGGGTACAGAGGAGAGCGATGAGGATGATCTGGGGCCAAGGGACCAAGCCCTATGAAGATAGGTTGAGGGACTTGGGAATGTTCAGCCTGGAGAAAAGGAGGTTGAGAGGGGACATGATAGCCCTCTTTAAGTATTTGAAAGGTTGTCACTTGGAGGAGGGTAGGATGCTGTTTCTGCTGGCTGCAGAGGAGAGGACACGCAGTAATGGGTTTAAACTTCAAGTACAACGATATAGGCTAGATATCAGGAAAAAATTTTTCACAGTCAGAGTAGTTCAGCAGTGGAATAGGCTGCCTAAGGAGGTGGTGAGCTCCCCCTCACTGGCAGTCTTCAAGCAAAGGTTGGATACACACTTTTCTTGGATGCTTTAGGACAGTGGTCCCCAACCTTTTTATCACCGGGGACCACTCAACGCTTGAGAATTTTACTGAGGCCTGGTGAGGGGGGGTAGTTTACTCCTCCACTCTCAACCACTGCCCCAATGGTAATGTTTAAACATCCCTTCAAAATAAGATACAGACATGCCACAACCATGAACATAAAGAACATTTTATTTTCATGGAAATTTTAACTCATGACAATGGGAACCCTGAGCTTGTTTCTCTGCAACGAGATGATGGGAGACAATGACACCCGAAGTGTGATGTAAAGGGCCAGGGGGGGGAGGGAGAAGGCGTCCTTCGGGGCCCACCTCCAATTAGTCAAAGGACCACATGTGGTCCGCAGCCCACAGGTTGGGGATCGCTACTTTACGATGCTTAGGGCTGATCCTGCGTTGAGCAGGGGGTTGGACTAGATGGCCTGTATGGCCCCTTCCAACTCTATGATTCTATGATTCTATGATTCTATTATTCTAATATGTGTGCTTAAAATTTTTCGAAAACCCACATGCATCCTAATGTTTTTGCCACATAGGATATATGGAATGCCTTAGGACCTACCTGCCTTGGAACTGGCAGATGTTTACATGTCATTGTGTGCCTGTAAAAAGAAGGCTTTGGGGGCCAAAACAGGTTTGGTCCAGTTGTAACATAGTTCAAGGTTATTGTATCAACCTATATAGAGTTATTGGTTCAAGGATTTTAACCTAGAAATATTGAAATGAATCAGGTTATATAGATTTGGGACTTTTGCGTTCAAATACTTGTCAGGTCAAAGACAAAATTGTGCCAAAGTTTTCAAAACATAGTTTTAGTGTACCCTGTAACAAATACGTATATTTTGTTCAATTTGTTTCTCAGAAAAAAATGTTTTCTCTCTCTCATCCTTTGGGCATCAAACGTTGTTGTTTCCTAGGGTTGGGTATCTCCCCTCCCACCTCTGTTTTGCTTTGGCGTTAAGATTGTGCAGGTCTTAAGAGTTACTCCCTTAAAAAATGGGGGGGGGGGAATCTAGTGTGCAGTGTCAAAGTTTATTGTTACAATCAAAATCATAAGAAACCATAGCAGTATGGTCAGAAGGCATAGGCCAGTTAAGACATAAAAAACTAAAACTTAAAATGATCTTGTTTCAAGACATCATATTTTTATGGCAGTAGTGCAAAACTTAGGAAGCTGATTTGTCACATGAGCACCCCCCCCCCCCCCATGGCTTAGCAGCCTCTTGCCTTGGTCTATATCCAACATCGTGGAAACCTTTTAAGTAATGGATTGATGAATTTGCCTCAAATATCCACACAGGCAGAGCAGTGGAACAGCATGCGTTCTAGTGTCAAGGTGTATTGCTACAGTCGTTCAGACCAAGTGATGAATGTACAGTGTCATAATTGTGATGAAAGAAGCAATATTAGGTAAATTATGTGACACTCCATTGGAATTAAATGGTAAACGAGTACAAGTATACCCCTCTTGTTCCTCCAAAAAAGAAGAAAGTTAAACTAAAGTCAAATGTCAGATCAGAATACTTTTATTAGCATAAGCGAAATCAGCATACAAGAAATAGTAAACATTTAAGTAGATACCATTTCCATAAAACATTGACCTTGGCTATTGTTATAATAAACACTGGGTCTTTGTCACTTAATATAACATTTAACCAGTGTTTCTTATCTGCACAAATAAATTTCAGTTTCTTCATGTACTCAGCCAGAGAATGACGAAGCTGTGCAAATCTGGGACATTCCAGAAGTATGTGACATAGTGAATCTAGGACATTACACCCATCAAAATGGAGTCAGAGAAAGAGATTCACAGGAATGTGAGAGTTTTACCAATTGCTCCCAAAGCTGGCTGAACAACCCTAACATAGCTAAGACAACCAATTATACAAGATAGAAAGCAGAACAGGAAAGGAAATGGCAAAAGCAAATGGTTTTAACAAAGAGTCTACTCCCACATTGTGGTTGAGGGGAAAATATTCAGTTTTGAGAACAGATAGCCTCTTAAGGGACATGCATCCAAAATCTGGGGATACCTTGGCATGGTTTTGTGTGAAAAATAACTATCCCAGAATCAAGGAGAGAGGATCTCAAGAGCTGGGTGTCTATAGACAGTAGCTAGGTTATTAATTTGAATATAACCAGGATGTAAATTATCTTGAGCTTTTTGTAAGGTCACAATCAAAATGTAATAATAAATAAAATAAACTCTTTCACCAATAGAGTTCCCTTTTGATTAAATCCAGAATAGAAGGTGTGAACTATAAGATTAAGATGGTAGAAAAAGCACAAAGAATTATTAATCAAATCATTTCATTATAGGCTGTTCTCTAGATTGACCGTCAATCACTGTCTTCGATTTATATGTTTTACTTTTAATTGTTCTGGAAATATAACTCATAATAATGGAGTTAATGCATAGAAAGTATTTCGTGAACTTGCAAAATGAGGAAGCCTTTTAAAAACAAATTTAGAAAATGCTAATTTAACCATGTTACTAGGAGCACGTAACGTTAATAATTGGTTTGTTAGGTATTTTATGTGTAGCTCCTTCAACATGTAAAGGGCAGGTGTAGCCATCTATGTTAATGACTATTTCTTTAAAGTAAGCAACATAATGTATATCCAGATCCTAATGATTTTTTTTAAACCATAGGAATTACATATGCTTTCAATACATATCAGAACTTCTTTAACAAAGAAAATCCCCAGAAGATAATTTCAAACATCGCGGAAGAAAAATGATACTTGAAGGAAATTTCAATTTGGTGATGAATAGTTTTCTGGAAAAATGAAAACGTATGGAAATAATGTGAGTTCAAACATTTAGATCCTTAAAGATGTTTCGCTTGTTAAGAATCTGAGACGTCTTCTGCACAACCGATTAGGCTGCGATCACCACTTGTTTGCAAGCAGGTCTAAATCCCACTTTTGTGTGGAATTGGGTTTGCTCTGGAGTGGGCCCAGGCCTGACCTCCGTTGCCCCGCAGCAAGGGGACACGGAGATATCTGCATTCCCTCTTTTGCTGTGGGATCCAACAGTGTGTGTGTCGGGGCAGAGTCCTGTGTAAGGGGGAAAACTCGTGCTGTCCCCTGTCGCACAATAAAACAGAGTCCAGGAGCACCTTTAAGACCAACAAAGATTTATACAAGGCGTGAGCTTTCGAGTGCAAGCACAGTTAGTCTGACAAAGAGTGCTTGCACTCGAAAGCTCACACCCTGAATAAATCTTTGTTGGTCTTAAAGGTGCTACTGGACTCTGATTTTATTGTGCCATTTCAGACGAACACGGCTACTCATTTGAATCTGTCCCCTGGTGGTCATCGCTCTCCCCTCCCCCCCCAAGCATTACTTCTGTCATCTACCCTTGCGACCTTTACAACAACAACACATGTCTGATCGTGTTTACAACATGATTCCAAAGTAATGAAATATCAACACCCCCCCCCCCATTAACAGTTGGTTGGCACCTTTGCTTCTTTCTCTTTTTTCTTGGATTTAGTGAGGTTGGGGACAGTCTGTGTGTGTGTGGGGGGGATGGCGTGATAAAACAGCCCACATTTTTATACTGTTGTTTGTGTTGTAACTGTTTTGTGATCATGGTGATTTTTTCTTTGAAAAATATTTTGGACTTGGAGGGACTTGGTGAGTTTTCACCATGTGACAATGATTGGCAAGAAAAACAGAAGGTTTTTACTTCCTCTCCGTTGGCTGTCTGGTGTGTACAGGAATCCTGGGGGCAAACGGGGGAGAGCAAGGCAAGGGCTCCCCAGCTTTGTCAGAAAAGATGAGGAGAGCCAGGCCGCAGCAAAGAAACAAGGGGCAGTGTGGCATTACGGCTGGGTGAGTCTTCCATGTGAAAAAAGTCCAAAAGAAGGACACTATCTGTTTATGAATCTGCAAACCAATCTCTTTTATATGCTGGCTATATTTCAGTGACCTTGGACTTGACATTTGATAAAAGGTCAGCTAACCACTGGCATTTTTATTTTAATTCAGATTTATTAAATGACTCTGAAGTTAGGATGAGATTACAAAATCACCTGAAAGAATTGCATTAGTTGAATACAGAGCCTTCTACTTGTCCTATAATGTAGCGATCCCCAACCTGTGGGCTGCGGATCACATGTGGTCCTTCGACTAATTGGAGGTGGGCCCCGAAGGACGCCTTCTCCCCCCCCCCCGGCCCTTTACAACACACTTCGGGTGTCATTGTCTCCCATCACTCCCAGATGGGACTATTTCATTGCAGAGAAACAAGCTCAGGGTTCCCATTGATTTGTCATTGTCATGAGTTAAAATTTCCATGAAAATAAAATGTTCCTTATGTTCATTGTTGTGGCGTGTCTGTATCTTATTTTGAAGGGATGTTTAAACATTACCGTAGCGATCAGAGAGTGTTAGGGCAGTGGTTGAGAGTAGAGGAGTAAACTACCCCCCCCCCCCACCGGCCTCAGTAAAAGGCGTTGAGTGCTCCCCGGTGAGTGGTCCCTGGTGATAAAAAGGTTGGGGACCACTGCTATAATGATTTGAGAGGCAAGAAGGGCCTTCAGTTTATATTTAAAAGAAAAGATGAGAAAAGACCAGATGTGATAGATAAAGTCAAGATTTTATAATGTAGACATTGTATATACAGATAATGGCAAAATATAGTGGTTAGAGTCATGGACTGGGATCTTGACAACGTTGTCATGAAGCTGCCTCAGTCACTGTGGGTCAGTCAAATTCTTTCAGCCTGGCTGAACCTTCTTGACAGGATTGTCATGAGGGTAAAAAACGGGAAAAGGAGAATGACGTACGCTGCCCTGAGGTTGTTGGAGTAGATAAGATTTAGATCAGGGGTAGTCAAACTGCGGCCCTCCAGATGTCCATGGACTACAATTCCCAGGAGCCCCTGCCAGCATTCGCTGGCAGGGGGCTCTTGGGAATTGTAGTCCATGGACATCTGGAGGGCCGCAGTTTGACAACCCCTGATTTAGATGAACAAGAGCAAGCTCTTTGGCGTAGGCCCAGGACTTCTTTACTACAAATCCCTCCCCCCCAATCACAGAAGGACAGCTGTCCCAGACTTGGATCTGCTCTCACACAAACTACCAATGCTCTAATATGAGAACAGCCCATCAAGTCATCCATTATCACAATTATTCTAATGTATCTAAGTCCATTACTTCCATGGCGGTAATCCCTAGTATCCTAAACGAAGGTGAAGTTTCTGCAGTTAGCCATGGGATCTTGCAAGACAGGGGTAGTCAACCTGTGGTCCTCCAGATGTTCATGGACTACAATTCCCATGAGCCCCTGCCAGCAAACGCTGGCAGGGGCTCGTGGGAATTGTAGTCCATGAACATCTGGAGGACCACAGGTTGACTACCCCTGTTGTAAGGGATTACCATGAACATTTTCTCTTTGGGTAATTCCTATTTTGACAGGACACTGAGCCATCACACACACACACACACACACACACACACAGCCCAATTCTTTGTGGAGGCAGCCGCTGATCTAATCTCTGCAATTGCAAGGGACTGGGGAGCTGCTGGGCTTCGTTTCGACTGCAGCTTTTAAATGGTGCCATAAACATATTAATGATGAGTGAATCACAGAGCAGTGCAATGGTTATTACGCTATTAAGCTGGTGGCAATGTCAAATGCATTAATGATTAGGAGATAATAAGGCAGATGAAAGACGATGAGTAAAGAGGGAGGGTTTCATTGAGGAAAACAGCTATGGGGGGCAGGCATTTTACATTTGTTTTCTTTGTTGATCCTGATTGATGGCTGGAAACACATTTGTAGCCTGACCTCATTTTTGTAACGTGTCTTTGCTTTAAAAAACAAGATAATGATATTTTAAAAGGCAGAAAATAAAAGGGGGGAAGTACATAACAAATCACATAATCAAAAATCACATAAAATCAAAAACTGCCATGAGCCATTTTTTGGGGGGGTGGTATAAAAATTTTAACATAAATAAAATAAATAATAGAAATTAATGATATGCTACCAGGTATAGAATGATCAGTCACAAGTGGCCAACCAGTTCCTTTGGAGGGCCAACAACTGGGCAGAGAGCCTGAGGCCTTCATAACAACATAAGAAGAGTCCTGCTGTATCAGACCAGGCTCCATCTAGTCCAGCCTCCTGTTTCAAACAGTGGCCAGCCTTCTTGTTACTTCTTCTTAACCTTGGTGGAGCAGGTTGTCCTCTCAGTTGTCCTCTCAATTGGTGGAACAGGTTGTCCTCTCAGCCAATACACTGCTGTGGATGCAGCTGGATTTTTTGCCTTGTTTATATGTTTCCACTCTTGGTGATTGGTGGCTGTAATTTTGGTCATATGGATAGTCAACTGCTGGTTTCAGCCATGTTTTCTTTGGTGCTAGTCATTGGATCTTCCATGCAGTTGGTCGTTCTCGCCAGAGGAGTTTATGGGGCAGTCTGCTGGTGTTCATTCTGCAGACATGGCCAAACCATTGCAGTCTGCACTTTTGGATTTGTTCTTTAATTTGTGTCTGGTTGTTACATTTTGTCCAAATTGTCTCATTTCATTTATGATCACATAGAAAGACCTGGAATCTGCCGCAAGCCTCACATTTGGAATATCTCGAGTTTCTTTATGTCAGGTTTTATTAAAGTCCATGTTTCTGATCCACACAGGAGGATTGGCAGGATTAGTGTCCAGAAGAGACGAACTTTGGCCTTGAGAGAGATGCTTGTCTTCTTCCAGAGGCACCATTTGAGTGTGGCAAATGCTGATGTTGCTTGGCCAATCCTATTGTGGGCTTCAGTGGTAGATGACCATTTCTTTTCTTGTACCAATGAGCCTAAGTATTTAAGTTCTTTGACTTCCTCATTTTGGGCTCCATTGAAGTTATATTTCTTGATGAGCCATCTGTGGTTATGACTTTGGTTTTGTCCACATTTATTTTTAAGCCATAAGATTGGGTGATGCAGGCAATGCCATAGAGGATGTTAGTAACCTCTATGTCTATCGACAAATATGGCACTATCATCTACAAACATTAGATCTATCACAAAGTTGTTTTGGCTATACTGAACTCCACTTTTCTCATAATGGCATCAATTACCATGTTAAAAATTAGGGGAGAGATCACATCTCCTTAGCGCACTCCAGTCTGGATGGTGAACTCTGTTATCAGTGGCCATCTGATATCAGTGGCTATCAGTTGCCAGCCAGTTCCTCAGGACAGCCAAAAACAGGACAAGGAGGCTGAGGCCTTCTCCTGAGATTGCCACCTGACCCTGGGATTCACAGGATTAGTGCCTCTGAATATGGAGGTTTCCTGCAGTCACCATGGCCAGTAACTACTGATACATGGATCCTCAATGAATCTACCTAATTCCTTTTGGAAGTTATTTATTCATGTGGCCATCACAATATTCACTAGCAGTGAATTCTGCATTTTAATCACTCTCTGTGTAAAGTAGCATTTCCTTTTATCCATCCTGATCCTACTGCCCATCAGCTTTATTGGATGTCCTCAAGAGAACTCAGTTCTCTTACCTTCAAAAGGTCTTATTTAATCTCTGTACCACTTAATGTGTCATGTACTATGCTACAGTTCTTTCTGGCGGTTCCAGATTTCTAAAATCCTAATATGTTGGTTCTTGAAGCTCCTGTCCATCTAGTGTGCTGACTCATTTTGAGTAATCCACCTTGAGTACCTGTGAGAAAGGCAAATTTTAAAAAACAAACAAATAATGGCTTGGGGTATCTTCCTTGCAATTCCTTTTCGCCTATCTCCGCGTGCTGTTGTAGCATACTAACTCAGAAACAAAGGAAGCATAAGGTTTTCCCTATCTCCCCTGCTTTCTAATTGGTGCTTCAAGTTGCTTCAAGTTTGAATTTAATGTCAATTAATAGCAAAGTACATTTGCTGTTAGTTGCACCAAGAAGCTCAATTGTACACACAGGGACACATCATTTCCCAGCCTTTCAAGTACCCAAGCCAAATCACCCTCTTTTAAAAAGTTACAATTTTGTGCTCTGACTGTCATCTATCTCAGTAATTATCTGACTGTTCAAAACCCTTTGAGGCTGTTCAGCTCTGTGCCATCATTGGTGAGAGAATAAAACCCTTTGCTCAAAATTAGACTTTGTATTTTGCTTCCAGCAGAACTAACCAATTCCATGGAAAGTGTAGAAAACCATTCCCTCTGTACGAGGGGGTGTTATGGTTAAGAACAACCTATGTCACTGGATATTATGGGGAGGGGGGAATTCCGGCTGACCTGGTGGAAGGAAAAAGTGTCCTTAAGTTGCACTGGCTTATGAGAACCCTTAGGTTCTTGAGGCAAGAGATGTTCAGAGGTGGTTTTTCCATTACCTGCCTCTTTGTAGTGACCCTTGACTTCCTTGGTGGTCGACCTGGCTTAGGTTCTGAGATCCGATGAAGAAGAAGAAGAAGAAGAAGAAGAAGAAGAAGAAGAAGAAGAAGAAGAAGAAGAAGAAGAGTTGGTTCTTATACGCCGCTTTTCTCTACCCGAAGGAGGCTCAAAGCGGCTTACAGTTGCCTTCCCATTCCTCTCCCCACAACAGACACCCTGTGAGATGGGTGAGGCTGAGAGAGCCCTGATATCACTGCTCGGTCAGAACAGTTTTATCAGTGCCGTGGCGAGCCCAAGGTCACCCAGCTGGTTGCATGTGGGGGAGTGCAGAATCGAACCTGGCATGCCAGATTAGAAGACCGCGCTCCTAACCAGTACACCAAACTGAGAACAGGATAGCCTGGGCCAGTTAGGTTAGAGCCAACTGACTGGATCTACTATTATCTGATGAACTGCACATGAAATACTAGGGAGATTATTCTCTCTCTTGCCTTCAGTTTCCTGAATTATATATATAATTATATAATCATATAATAATTATATGTATATTGAGTGATTTATTCCATTCTTAAAAGAAATAGTCTTTTTAATTTAATTTTCATTAATTAATTATTCTTCGGACTTCTCTGCTGTCACTCCTAGGGTCGTTCGCTCAATGTGGCTCACAATGCTCAATATACAATAAAGTTAAATACATTATGTGGCTCACAATGCTCAATATACAATAAAGTTACAATAAAGTTAAATACATTAAAACCACCCATAAAATAGCCCAACAGCAACATAATGCAGAACATAACAATAGCAAACTGCAGTTAAACCAAGCTGTCATCTTCCAGCAGCATGAGGCATCTAGATTTCGAGGTTTCAAGGGCCCCCAAGATGGAATATGTCACTGTCCTGGCCTGAATGAAACACCTGGAGGAAGAGCTCCATCTTGCAGTCCCTGTGGAACTGAGTCAGTTCCATCAAAGCTCCAATGCATCTGAGAGACCGCCTCCGTGCCTATACTCCCAGAAGAGCTCTACACCCCACTGTGGATCCCTGGCCCTAATGAGGCAGGTTGGACCTCAACAAGGGCCAGGGCCTTTTCAGTCCTGGCCCCCATCTGGTGGAATGAGCTTCCTGAAGAGATCAGGGCCCTGCCAGAACTTCCACTGTTCTGCAGGGCCTGCAAAAGGGAGCTCCTCTATCAGGCATTTGCTTGAGGCTGACTGACCCATAACATCTACAACTCCCCCCCACCCCATACTGAGAGGTCGAACCTACCAAGGGAGTGTCAAAGTTATTGTTGAAATACTGTTCTAGTTGGTATGTTATTGTTATTGTTATATTGTTATATTAATATTGATAGTATTCTATGTAAATACTCCAAAATGTTTTATGTAAAACCGCCCAGAGCCGTAGGGAAGGGCGGTATAAAAATCTAAACTAACTAACTAACTAACTAACTAACTAACTAACTAACTCTTCCGGGAGCTCACTGCACCAGGTAGGAGCCAGGCCCAAAAAGGCCCTGGCCTGGGTGGAAGCCAGATGGACTTCTCTCGGGCTGCGGACAACCAATCCATTGGTGCTGGAAGAGCAAAGAGGTCTCTGGGGGTCATAGGCAATAAGGTAATCCATTAGATACTCTTTGGTTGCTTTAGGGCAGAATGAAATAGAAGCATGTGCTGACTCCTCCCTCCCTCTCTGTTGATGGATCCTACCACCTAAACAAAATGGCAGGGCTGTCTTTGGTTTCACCTGTAATATTTTGCTTAGAATGCTACCATAGAAAATGGAAGCATATTCAGAGCTACCCCTGCCCCTTGGCTAGCATGTGGTTCAACTGGACCCAAATGGCAGCCCCACGTTGGGTTCTTATCACCCGCGTGGTAGCACTGAGACCAACTTAGCTTGTGTTTGAACATCATTTCCTGAGCCTCGATTGGCCTCACTGGCTGCCATGGGTAGAGGCTGAGGAATCCATCTTGCATGAGTTAGCCTTGATAGATAAGAAAGTTCAAACAAGCTATGGGGATGCCATTTTGTGCAGCAGGCATGTATCTTCTGTAACATGTAATTCTGCCGATAGATTTAATGGTGATAATTACAGTCACAGTCACCGCTTCACTCTCTAGTCTTTGGACTCACATTCTATAAGGAACGACTTGTAAAAGTCAAGCAGAATCTTCTGATTATTTAAACTTCTGCAGGACGTGTCACAAACCCAGGATCAATTATTAACTAAAGTGTACCAGTGCATGATAAAGCTAATAGGATAGAGTTCTTTTTTTAAAGGTATTAGATACAGTAAATCAAAGCTAATGAAGCAAACATTGGTGGTTTTATGCTGTAGGTTCTAATTAGGAAGTCTGTTAATGAAATTGGGGCATTTAGTTAATTGCTGTGAACAATTATTTTCAAATTAAGGCTTGCAATTAAAATCCATGATTAAACTCTGAGAACATGCTTTTTTTCTCAGTGGCGTAGAAAAAGCAGCTTGCTCAATGGATTATGCATTGTAGTCTACACTGTAAAAAAAAAAACCTATTGATTAAGATAAATCAGTTACCACACCTGATTTGATGGCTTGCTGATGATTGATAAGAAATGCAGAACAAGATAAAAATCATAATGGCCTCCAAGAGCCAGGAGAGAACAGGAAAGCCTACAAAGTTTCTATGGCAAAGAAATTCTTTGAGTTTCAGTATTCAGATCTGGGTTGAGAATGTTAACGAAAGCACACTGCATCGCTATTAGAAGCAGCATAATGTAGATGTGCTCACCAGCCATATTTGCTCCCTCGCTTAAAAACTTTTCTTCATATTCACAGCTGCTTAATGGTTTTCCAACAAGTATCCTCTCAAAGTTTTACCTGTAAGGATGCAAAGTCAATTGTATCATTTTGACAAGCATCACTGGCAGCCAAAGATTGTAAGGAAATTAGTAGAATTAAATTAACATGGCCTGACTTAAAAGGGGGGAAAGGTTTAGAAATAACTGCCCTGAACTGGTGACTGAAGGGGAACACGAGTGTGATCTTACTGGGAATCAAAATAGCTACCTATATATTCGCATATAAGCCAATCCGCATATAAGCCAAGGCACGTAATTATACCACAAAATGCTGGAAAACCTTATTGACTCACTTATAAGCCAAGGGTGGTGTTTGGATAGTGGCTTTTTTCCCTCCCCTCCCCCCTGTTTTGGGCAGGATTTTGTTCCCTTTTCTTCCGACCCTCCTCCTCCATCCTCTTTTCCTCTGACTCCTCTTGCCTTTATTCCTTCCTCTAGGGGCTTTCCTCCTTCTGCTCTTTGCTCTCCCTCTGAGACAGAGGCTTCAGAGCTTCCTGCAGAGCTTCCTGCAACACGTGCTAGCCTCGTTAAGACAGGGAAGGGGGAGGCGGAGACTGCTCTTTCCCTCCCAAGCTTGCTGCGTCTCTGTTGTTCCTGCCTCTGCTTGTTCAGGCAAGTATACTTGTCTCCCACCCCCACCCTCCAGTCTTGTCTGGAAGCTGCTTTTTAAAATACCCACATATAAGCCAAGGGGGTCTTTTTCAGCTTAAAAAAAGGGCTGAAAAACTCTGCTTATATGCGAGTATATACGGTATATGCGAATGTAAGCCGCTTTGAGATTCCTTCGGGTAGAGAAAAGTGGCATATAAGAACCAACTCTTCTTCTCCAGTAATATCAGGGCTCTCTCAGCCTTACCTCCCTCACAAGGTGTCTATTGTGGGGAGAGAAAAGGGAAGGCAAATGGAAGCTGCTTTGAGACTCCTTCAGGTAGAGAAAAGCAGCATATAAAAACCAACTCTTCTTCTTCTTCAGTAATATCAGGGCTCTCTCAGCCTCACCCACCTCACAGGGTGTCTGTTGTGGGGAGAGGAAAGGGAAGGCAACTGGAAGCTGCTTTGAGACTCCTTCAGGTAGAGAAAAGCAGCATATAAGAACCAACACACAGGTAGGCTGTGAGTTGTCCTCACATAACTTGAACTTTATTCTGGTTAAAGATGATTGCAGCTGAGTTAAGTGGAAATGATCCACCATTTTAAGAACATGTTCAGCTGGGCCCAAGCAGCGCTGAAGAGAATGTAAGAACCTTACTCGATCGGATGAATCATCCATGTCATGCAGAATCTCCTTTTGTGAAACAGATAATTGGATGACCCAGAATATTCACAGCATGAACACAGAGGCCCAAGTCTCCCCTGTCACTGTATCCCAGACGCTGGCATTCACAACTATACTGCTTCTGACCATGAGGGGCTCATTTAGCACTCATTGCTAAGAAGGTGTCAATAAAACCATGACCTGGATTGCCCAGGATAGGCAAATCTTGTCATATCTCGGAAGGGTCAGCTCTGGCCAGTTCATAGATGGGAGGTAGCTTCAGTTTAGTCCTTTTAGCTTTATTTGGTCTAGATCCCACTGATTTGTCCTTTTTTCGTTTCTTTTTTGGCAGTCCATGGTTTCCATAGAACTCTCCTCCAACACCATATTTCAAAGGCATCAACTTTCTTCCTGTCAGATTTCCTCATTGTCCACCTTTCAAGCTTGTGCCTGCTGGGTAAGAATTTAGGGTGAATTAATTGGACCTTGGTTGCCATTGGCCCATCCTTACATTTCAGGATCTGTTCTAGTTTCCCAAGTTAGACACAGCAAGACACTTCTGCTAAGTAAGACTTGCCCACAGGCAACCGGGCAGGGGAGCTTGGAAGCCTCCATGACAATGGAAGAGAAGGCCTTTGACTTTCCTTTCATGATTTCATCATGCCTGAAATGAATGACAAATGTTTGTGTGGACAGGCAGACGCACAAAGGTTGGTATAGTGGTTAAGAGTGGCAGCTTCTAACTGGCAAGCTGGGTTTGACTCCTTGGTCCTCCACATGCAGACAGCTAGGTGACCTTGGGCTTGTCACAGCACTGATAGTGCTGCTCTCACAGAGCTGTCCTGTCATAGCTCTCTCAGCTCCAACTATCTCACAGGGTGCCTGTTGTGGGGAGAAGAAGGGGAAGTGACTGTAAGCTGGTTTGAGACACTTCGTAGTAGAGAAAAGCGGGGTACAAAAACCAACTCTTCTTCTTCATTGGTGATTTTTCAAGGTCATTTTAATGATGCACTGGCTAGTGTCCTGAAATAAAATGTCCGAGCTGAGAATTCTTAGAATCATAGAATCATAGAGTGGGAAGGGGCCATACAGGCCATCTAGTCCAACCCCCTGCTCAACGCAGGATCAGCCCTAAGCATCCTAAAGCATCCAAGAAAAGTCTGTATCCAACCTTTGCTTGAAGACTGCCAGTGAGGGGGAACTCACCACCTCCTTAAGCAGCCTATTCCACTGCTGAACTACTCTGACTGTGAAATTTCCCCCCCTGATATCTAGCCTATATCGTTGTTCTTGTAGTTTAAACCCATTACTGCGTGTCCTTTCCTCTGCAGCCAACGGGAACAGCATCCTGTCCAACTCCTCAAATACTTATAGAGGGCTATCATGTCCCCTCTCAGCCTCCTTTTCTCCAGGCTGAACATTCCCAAGTCCCTCAACCTATCTTCATAGGGCTTGGTCCCTTGGCCCCAGATCATCTTCGTCGCTCTCCTCTGTACCCTTTCAATTTTATCGACGTCCTTCTTGAAGTGAGGCCTCCAGAACTGCACACAGTACTCCAGGTGTGGTCTGACCAGTGCCGTATACAATGGGACTATGACATCTTGTGATTTTGGTTTGATGCCCCTGTTGATACAGCCCAAAATGGCATTTGCCTTTTTTACCGCTGCATCACACTGCCTGCTCATGTTCAGTCTACAATCCACAAGTACCCCAAGGTCTCGTTCACACACAGTGTTACCTAGAAGCGTATCCCCCATCCAGTAGGCATGCTTTTCATTTTTCTGACCCAGATGCAGAACTTTACACTTAACTTTATTAAATTGCATCTTGTTCTCATTTGCCCATTTTTCCATTGTGTTCAGATCTCGTTGAACTCTTTGTTTAAATCATTCTTATTTTATGGGTTGCTTTTGTTGCCTCCCTCTGTATTTTGATCATTTTTTCCCGCTGTTGTTATTATTTCATTGTACAAGTACAATTGAAGGGAGGGCACAGGGGTAAAAAAAAAATCCCCATCCTTTCCGTTTTCATAATTAGACAGGAGGGATGAACATCAAATTCTTGTGTCATTTCACATATCAGGTGGGTCACAGAGTGTATATTTAGCATCAGTTACTGGCAAGCATGCCTCGTTCCCAGTATTTCATCACATGCTTGAAAACATATGGATAAATGCCTTGCAGAGGCTTGAGGATGGCACGAAAGAGCCACACACCTCCCAGTTTTCTTCCCTGTGGTCTTCCCATTACCTCTCCTCCATCTAGAATCATAGAATCATAGAATCATAGTTGGAATGGGCCATACAGGCCATCTAGTCCAACCCCCTGCTCAATGCAGGATCAGCCCAAAGCATCCTAAAGCATCTAGATGATGGATGAGCAGGGGGTTGGACTAGATGACCCCTGAGGTACCTTGCAACTCTATTATTCTATGATTCTAGATTTTGTTGACGGGCAGAACAGCTCAGAGAAGGGAGCCATGCCTGAATCTATGGTAAGACAGGATCAAGTTTGTATAACCCTGGTCTTGTAGGGTCTTTGCCCCTTGAAGAAGACTTGTTTTTTATACCCTGATTTTCTCTCCCTGAAGGAGTCTCAAAGCAGCTTACAGTCTCCTTCCCCTCCTCTCCCCACAACAGGAACCATGTGAGGTAGGTGAGGCTGAGATAGCACTGAGAGAACTGCTCTAGGAGAACAGCACTATCAGGGCTTTGGCAAGCCCAAGGTCGCCCAGTTGGCTACATGTGGAGGAGCGGGGAATCAAACCCAGCTTGTCGGATTAGAAGTTGCCACTCTTAATCATTTCAGAGCTGAAATCCTGTTCACTGCCCATCTATACTGGGGCAACCAAAGAGCAGTAGAAAGTACATCACCACACCTTCCCCTTGCAAGGTTCCTTGGATCACTAAATTGCCTGCGTCTCCTTTGCAGAATACTTGGTTCAACTGCTGAGATTTACATCTCACTCCGTAACAGAACTTTCTTCTTTGTCTGGTGTATACACAGGATATCTGCCTGCACCTGGATGGCCCAGGCTAGTCCAATCTCATCAAATCTTGAAAACTAAGTAAGGTTGGCCTCATTTTGTGTTTGGACGGAAGACCCCCAAGGCAGTCCGAGGGCGACACTCACAGTAAGTGGATGGCAAATCTCTGGTCTTGAAAACCTGCTGGGTCGGCATAAGTCAGCTATGACTTGGCAGAGCTTCCACCCACCGTATAGATCTAATTAGTTTCAAATGAAACAACCACTGGCGAAATAGTATCAGTCGATAAATTACCTTTGTAGCATTCATTAGCAAGCGTACTGAGAATGTTGAAGCGAACAGAGTCATCAACAGCTCCCCAAAAAGGAGCATAATAACGATCCATCACACAAAGACTTATAGCCCAAAGAAAGAAAGAAAGAAAGAAAGAAAGAAAGAAAGAAAGAAAGAAAGAAAGAAAGAAAGAAAGAAAGAAAGAAAGAAAGAAAGAAAGAAAGAAAGAAAGAAAGAAAGAAAGAAAGAAAGAAAGAAAGAAAGAAAGAATGGGGCAGTAGTTGGAATCTACCCTAAGTGTATTCAGGAAGGAATAAAAGCAGGGTGAGATGCAGGGGATACAAAGCAAACTATAAGGAAGAGTTCAGAAACAGAAGTGACTGAGAAATTGCACGGATATAGTTCTTGTGTTTTTTCCCCCTTTGCAGTAAATAAAACTACTGATCTATGAAGGAAAACTAATAACAGCCATAAAGATGTTTACAGACAGCGTGGAATGAGCTATCAAAGTGCCAAATCAATAGCCGCTGTCACTAATTTAATTTTACTTTTCAAAACTTGAAAACTTTGGAGTTGTGTTATCAAAGCTCAGTTCCTAGCACGACTTCTTACAACCTCACGCCCACCAGGACTGATTCTGCACTTACTTTGTTTATTCCATTGTGGATCCTTCTGAATTCAGATCAATTTGAACTCAGGTCTTCCTCTATCCCCCTCCCCCCCCCCCATTGAAACAGAAAGTGTTTGGAGAAGCTAAGAAGGGAGGGTGAGCCAACCACAGCAGGAGCCTCTTTCTTTTCTTGAACGAGGGGTGGTGGTGGAGAGGATTGGAGACCACAGAGGAGGGGGGGGGGAAACAAGAGGCAAATCTCTGCTGAGAGACATTAGGGCTTCTGGAGAGCAGTCACTTTACGGGAAGCCTTGCAACCAGGAAGACTTTGAACCAATACCCTGGCCAATCAGGGAAGACTTCTTTGCTGCAGCCTCATGGCAGCAAGTTAATTCTCGAAGAGCAGAGAGCTGCACTCTTCCTGATGCCAGTCTTTCAAATATTAAGGCTTATATCCACTCCAGCATCTTGTGGGGGAAAGTAGGGTCACCACAAATCAATCATGCTTGTTGCCAAGGGAAAATTTAAAATGAAAATGCAAATCAAATTCAATGGAGACGGGAGGGTAAAAAGCCCCACGCAGTCTATACCCAGGTCAGAGCCTAGCATGTATGCATGGTAGGCAGCGTTGACTTAGGAAAACTCAGGGTTCCACTGCATGTCAAGGGACGGCTCCTAGGGAATCTGATCTTCTCATGATGGCCCTTCCCTCCCGTGCAAGGATTTCCCCCCAAATTCAAGAGAATTGCACGGGAGACAGACTTTTAGCACTGTGGAGAAGTCCCACCACTAGTGGAAAGGACATGCTGTCTCACTCCCTGGAAATGCCAAACCAGGAGGGGAGGGGTTGAAGTCAGACAGACAACGTTTAGCTGTGCATAATGAGACACAACCCCTCTGAGCTCAGTGGTAGAGTCCAGCATTGGGGGAAATGTTGTGTAGGGCAGGGGTAGTCAACCTGTGGTCCTCCAGATGTTCATGGGCTACAATTCCCATGAGCCCCTGCCAGCATTTGCTGGCAGGGGCTCATGGGAATTGTAGTCCATGAACATCTGGAGGACCACAGGTTGACTACCCCTGGTGTAGGGCATCTACTCAGTATGCCAAAGGTCCTGGGTTCAGTTCCTGTCATCTCCCATTAAAGCATCCATAGGTGATATCGGAGATCTCTGCCTGAGGCCCTGAAGATAAGTTGCTGATCGGAGCAGACAGTACAGACTTTGATGGATCGAGGGTTGGATACAGTATACGGCAGCTTCAGGTGTATTCACGGGTGAATGTTGAAAATTAGGTGTGATTCTGATTGCTCTGAATAAAGAAGTACTGCGTGGCAACTGGAGGTGTTTTGAGGGATGGTAACATGTAGCCTTTCATTGCTCCTATTAGCACATCTATCATCACACCAGATAGGACACGGTGATGAAAGGTGTGAAAGGGATTACCTTCATAACAATCTTCAGTAAATGTTTAATGGGCTATTGCATGACATGCAGACCTCTGGGCAGTGGTCCCCAACTTTTTAATCACCGGGGACTGGTCAACGCTTGACAATTTTACTGAGGCCGGGGGGGGGGGGTAGTCTTTTGCTGAGGGACGTCGCCGCTGCCACCTGAGCCCCTGCTCTGCTTGCTTTTCTGCTGGCGCCCCTGACTTCCCACCACCCACTGGGGGGGTGCTGCCAGCAGCAGCTGCGCAGTGCCATGCCGAGGGGGAGTCCCAGCCATGGCGGCCACTGGAGAGCACCAAAGGTGAGCCAGCAGCAGAGTGGCAGGTCAGCCCCCAAGGCAGCAGCTGGGGAGGAGGATGAGGAGGAGCTGTGGCCTGGTACCAACTGATGCACAGACCACTACCGGTCCCCGGATCGGGGATTGGGGACCACCGCTCTAAGGCACTGACTACAGACAAACAACACACACATGACAACATGTTTTCTCTAACATGTAACATTTAACTCCACTCACCTGATATATCTGCCCCCTTTCCCCTCCTTCCTGTTGCCTGGTAAATGTGCAAAAGGGGAAAGAAACAAGCTTCCTTGGAGAGCTTTAAAAATTAAATTATTGGCTCCAGTTATACTCAAACAGAATAACATAATTATAGAATGATTGACTCGGAAAGGGCCATATGGACCATATGGACCATCTAGTCTGACCCCTTGCTCCATGTAGAATCAGATGATAAAGCATCCATGATAAGTAATTGCTCTAGATGAATCCTCCAGTAAAAGGGAGCTCATCAACTCCTTATGAAGCCAATTCCATGGCTGAATTACTCTGTCAACATTTTTTCCCTGATATCTAGCCAATATCATTCTACACATATTTTAAATCAATTACTGCAGTTCCTATTTTCTGCTGCCAACAGGAACCATTCCCTGCTCTCCTCCAAGTGATGGTTTAGATCCTTAAAGAGAACAATCCTGTCCCCTCTCTACCTCTTCTCCAGGCTGAACATTCCCAGGTCCCTCAGCCTTTCCTCCTAGGGCTTTATCCCCAGGCCCAGGATCATTTTCATTGCTCTCCTCTGTACCCCCTCAATTTTCTTCATGTCCTTCTTGAAGTGAGGCTTCCAGAACTGCACACAGGACTCCAAGTGGGGTGTGACCAATGCAGTATACAGTGGGACTATGACATTTTGGAATTTTGATGTGATGCCCCTGTTGATACAGCCCAAGACTTCATTCGCCTTCTTTACCATCGCATCACACTGTCTGCTCATATTTAGCTTACACTTCTAATTACCCCCAGATCATGTTCACCCACACTGCTACCCATCCAGTATGCATGCTTCTCATTTTTATGACCCAGATGTAGAACTATGCACTTATTTAATTGCATCTTGTTCTCATTTGCCCAGTTTCCCAGCATATTTAGATCTAGTTGAACTCTGTATCTTCTCGGGTGTTCCTTATTCCTCCCAGTTTGGTGTCATCTGTAAATGTAATGAGCTGTCCCTGAATATGCCTTAATTTATCCAGGCATAGTTGAGATCAGATTTATTAGCTTTGGCAGAGATTTTTTGGCATGTATTCAAATCAGACAATGCCTGGAAAACATTGATAAGTCCTCCGGCCGATATAGTTTCGAATCAGCTCTATCCAAGGGCACATCCTTGATGCATCTAAAGGAGTAAAATGAGAAGCTAACTTGCCAGTTCCCCCTCCCTGTTTTGGAGGCTCCTAGATGGTAGAACAAGCACCCAAAATAGGTGCACTGTTGTATTGGATATATTACGGTAGATGACCCCTCCCAAATGGTGACACCCCTCCCCCCTATTCACATGTGCATTCTTCCCTTTTCACCCAAAATGATCCAGCTTCTCTTGGCATATCTACACGATATTTGCTTTCTACACGATATCTACACGATATTTGCTTTCATAGAATTCCAGCTGTCATGGCTCCCCCCAAAGAAACCTGGGCACTAAAGCCAGGCGAGACTGCTGAAAATTCCCTGTCGATGTTCTTTGGCGCCCTCCCACAAAATTACATTTGCATGCTGACCGAGAGAAAGAGTTGGTGTGTGCTAGTCCTCGTGAGTTTGTTCAGTTCAGCCTCAGCCGTTCCCTCCTGGAACCCTGCCGTTCTCTGCCTCAGAACCTATATCAGAAGGTCTGAAAGAATCCCCATGGCGGGTAGAGGTGACCAGGAATTTTAGTAGCGTAGTGCAGGGGTAGTCAACCTGTGGTCCTCCAGATGTTCATGGACTACAGTTCCCATGAGCCCCTGCCAGCGTTTGCTGGCAGGGGCTCATGGGAATTGTAGTCCATGAACATCTGGAGGACCACAGGTTGACTACCCCTGGCTTAGTGCACACTCACAGCAGTGCTTAGAGATATTAAATTAGGCACTTTTTCACGTGACAAGATTGGCAACTGTTCATTTTGCCAGGTATTTTCTTGAAAATCCAACTGAGAAGGGCCTCCCCTCATTAGAGAAAAAGGAAGCACGGACCTGCCCAGAGAGTCATGAGCCGCAGATGCGCATCACTGGAAGAAAATAAGTGTCTCTTTGCACAGCGATTTCCGAGGCAGCGTGTAAATGTCCATACAGACGAATTGCTCTGGTTTTGCCCAGCACAGCATTCTGTGCGTTTCACATTCTATGTTTCTTATCCCATCCCCCATAAATGATGCCCTGGACTTTGGGAGAACTATTTTTATTCCTCAGAACTCAGCACTTTGAAAAGCTTTGTTTGGTAGCCAGCCCTGGTGTCCTAATGTGTATGCAATAGATGCATCATTATTTGTCTGGAGGGGGAGGAAGCCTGTTCTGAGCACTGAGCCAACAAGATAAAGGGACACATTCCGGAAAACCTTGGACTATTTTAAGCCAGGCTGGATTGACCTCTCCACAAGAAGATGACCATATTAAATCAAGAAGCCAAACAGAAATGGAGAGACGCTTGGAAAATCACTTCTTTGATTCTTCCACTTTCTTCTGAAATAGACAACCTTTTGCCTTCATTCATTCATTCATTCATTCATTCATTCATTCATTCATTCATTCATTCATTCATTCATTCATTCATTCATGTGGACTTATTGCCCGCTACTCCCCGTGAACTGGCTTGTGGCAGGTTGCAAAACAGGTTCCAATACACCCCCCCAATAAAATCCCATTAAAACCCAATTAAAATGCACAATATAATAACAAGGCAGTAAAAATAACTCCATCCTATGGCAGTACTCCCGCCTGCAATCCTGATTGCCACCAATGAAGTCAAATAATTGGTAGCGAGTGTCTTCCTTGGGGGGGCACCAGATCTATAGCCTGAAAACTGGTCTCATCCATAAACCTGGTGAAAGAGTTCCGTCTTATAGCCCTGCAGAACACCGAAAGGTTCCACAGGGCCTGTAGCTCTTCTGGGAGCTCATTCCACCAGGTAGGGGCCAGGATCATAAAGGCCCTGGTCCTAGTCAAGGCCAGATGGACTTATCTGGGGCCAGGAATGGCCAACAGATTGGTGCCTGCAGAGTGCAAAGACCTGCAGGGGGCAGAGAGCGACAAGCGTTCCCACAGATATGTGGGCCCCAGACCGCAAAGGACATTAAAGGTCAAAACTAAAACCTTGAACTGGATCCAGGCTGCAGCTGGCAACCAATTTAGCTGTCTCAGCACAGGCTGCATATGAACCCTCCAAGATATGCCTGCGCAGACCCTAGCAGCCTAGCAAATGCAGTTTGCACCAGCTGCAATTTCCAGGTCAGGGACAAGGGTAGGCCCACATAGAGCAAGTTACACCAATATGCAAAACCAGGCGGTAGCTGTCTGGGTCCCACAGGTCCAGCAATGGTTTCTTAAGGAGAAGACGAACCACAGCCCCCTTCAGCAGCTCAGGGAACTCCACTGTTGGCAGGGAGGGATTAATAATATCCCTGAGCTGGCCAAGTTGGGCAGGGATCAAGGGGAGAAGTGGTGGCCCTCAACGACCCCAGCGACTAGTTCAATTTGGGTAATGGGAGCCTCCTGAAGCCATCAAACGTCACCTCCAGAGGCAGCCAAGAGGCCTCCAGTTGCCTATCTGCATCAACCATGGCAGGAAGGTCACAGTGGAGTGACAAGACTTTATCTGCAAAATAGCTTGTTAATGCCTCACATCTCAAATCCAATTTACTAACATTTTTGGCGCCCCTCCTCAAGGGCAGTGAGAGAGCAAACTACCCTGAACAATTAAGCCGGGTGACAGCTGGCGGATGCAATTTCTGCGGCAAAAACATGAAGACCCTGGACAACAGGCACTTCACATACGTATAACAAATGTGAAGCAGATGAAGAAGGGCCCTTTATTGATTTATTTTATTGACTAGCGGTCAAGCCCGTTGTATCCAGGAATGCATCAGGCACTAGCAGCATGCGCAGTCAGAGGGAGCTACCTGAGGCGGTGGCAGGGTGGCGGGGCGTAGTCCCTGGAGGTGGCTGTGCCAGCGCACTTTGTTGGAGGGGTCAGGCCCTCTGGTGGATTGGGCAACGGGCTCACTGGCGTTTGGGACGGGCTGTATACTGGCAGGAAGTCGAGCGGCGGCATGCCGTCGGAGGTGGCAGGCTTGCTGGCAAGTAGAGCGACGAGCTGGCTGGTGGTTGGGGCCGGGCTGGCTTCTGGCAGGCAGGTCGAGCGGTGGTGAACACATAGAGCCCCAGGAGTGCCCTCTTCACCAGCCAGGAAGTGTCTGGCAGCAAGCCTGGCTGAGCAGCTCATGGCCGGCTTCTGGAGGCAGATGCTCTAGGGCAGGGGTAGTCAAACTGCGGCCCTCCAGATGTCCATGGACTACAATTCCCAGAAGCCCCTGCCAGCATTCGCTGGCAGGGGCTCCTGGGAATTGTAGTCCATGGACATCTGGAGGGCCGCAGTTTGACTACCCCTGCTCTAGGGGTTGGCCCAATCCGGGCACGGCTGGCAAACCCAGGTGTGCCCGGATTGTCCCATGCAGGTGGAAACACAGGCCGGGCACCCAGAGGTGTCCCAGAGAGTGCTCCGCCCAGTGTGGCCTTTCCCAAATATTAGAGCAAGCTTATGGTAAGGATGTATTGAATTTTTATACCACCCTCCCATAAAGCTCAGGGCAGTTTACAACACAGGTTCATACCATACACATGCTCTGGTATGCATCATCAGTACTATATAATGCAGAAGTGGACTGTGTAAACTGTCTCAGCATCATTAAATAACCATTAACCATTTAACTGTATGCCAACATAAAGCTCAACATTTAAGCCCTAACTATTTTGCCACGTAACATAATGTTTGACCATAACTCAGCAGGCTGGTTGGGTAAGGATTGCCTTGTGATATGTCCAGCAGGTGTATTCTGGAGGGCCCTGTGGGTATTATCCACTTATTAGCCCCAACGAAAACCTTGTCACAAGAACTCTGTTCTGCAGGCCTTGCAGAACTGTGCTAGCTCCACCAAGGCCCAGATCTCCTCCAGGAGCTCATTGCACCAAATGTCCTGGCCCTGGTTAAGATAAAATGTCCTTCTTTGGGTCCAGGGATCACCAGCCGGCTGAGTTTGGTGAGTGTAATGCTCTTTTTGGTGTATAGGTAAAGAGGCAGTCCCTCAGGTACTCTGGGCCCAGGCCATGTATGGCCTTGAACTTGATCCGGGATTCAACTGGTAACCAGGGCAGCTGTTGGAGTATAGGCTCTATTGTGCTCCCATGAAGACCCTGGCTGCTGCATTCTGTACAAGTTGTAGTTTCCGGAGCAGGGATAAGGGTAGGCCCGTGTAGAGGAAGTTACAGAAGTTCAGTCTAGACTCTATAGCAGGGGTAGTCAAACTGCGGCCCTCCAGATGTCCATGGACTACAATTCCCAGGAGCCCCTGCCAGCATTCGCTGGCAGGGGCTCCTGGGAATTGTAGTCCATGGACATCTGGAGGGCCGCAGTTTGACTACCCCTGCTCTAGACTCTGGAGGTGACTGTCATGTGGATCGCTGGGGCTAGGTGTTCTGGAGCAAAGTAGGGCACTTATTATCCTGGCTAATCAGATAAGGAACCAACCATTTCCTGCTCCATCCTGAAGTGACTGGCTAATGCTGCATTGTTGCCATCTGGAACAAGGGAAACTCCATGGCAAACCCTGCTAAGTGAGATAACCATTTTCTCTCCTCAGTGATCTGATCTGCTCCACTGTAGGAGGCCTCTGTGCCACCCTCCAGGCAGGAAAGGGGGTTCAGGCGGGTGCTCAAGCATTATTCCGATCAAAGTATCATCTTTTCCCTTCTTTACTGGAAGCTCAAAGTGGTTTGCAATAAAATTAAAATCCCAACAAAATCATGGAGCAAATCATTAAGAATGTGATGCAATACAATAGCAGCCCTATAAAAACCCAGATCTTTTAAAGGATCATTTGGCAGGCTTTAGAGCCATATCTTGTTTCAACAGCCGGGTATAAAAGAAATAGCCCGATCCAATGCCTCCAAGGTCCTGCAGCTCATTCTGAAGGCTGAAATGGCCCCACTTTTTGCTGAATATTATCTGTCTGTCTGTCTGTCTGTCTGTCTACCAACCTACCTACCTACCTACCTACCTACCTACCTATCGCCTTCCCCAAAGGCTCAGGGTGGTTTACATCAAACGGAAACAATACAAATAACTCATCTTTAACGCTCCTGTGGAGCGGATTAAATAAAAGGGTAAGGCCACCTGGGAAGGAGTTAGGGTGGAGCCTGTCCGGGATAAAAACTCGGAAGGCCCAATCAGGAGCCACGAAGCAGCAGCCTCACCTGGCCAGGCCGGGGACTTGTCGAGGAGACTGAACAGGCAGCCCACACGGTAAGTCCTCCGGCCCGGTCTCTCCTCCACCTAGGGAAAGGAGCAGGATGCCGCGTCAAAGATGCTGAGTCCCTTCTCCTTTCCCGCCCCGTGTCCCTTGCTGCAGGGGTGGGGCCTGCGGTAGGTCGGCCCCTTCTCCTGGCCCCAGGAACAGTCTTGTCGCGTTGTAGACGCAGCGAGCCTGATCCTGGGGCCAGTAGATGCCCCCGGAACACTTCCCCATGGGTGGGTTGCCGGTTCCCGGCCTTCTCCCAGCACTGGGACCACCCTCGCCATGCCGAGGTTGCTCCCGGGCCCGGGAGAAGCATCCGCCAGGCTTCTGGGGGGGGCGCCACTGGCCTTCTCTCGCCCCCGGGAGCAGGCTCGCTGCGGCGAGCCTGCTCCCTGGGCTAAGAAAAGGCTTCCCGAGCCTTCCAGGTGGGTGAGTAGCTGGCCGCAGGGCTTCTCCCAGCCCCGGGACCAGCCTCGATGCAGCAACACTGGTCCTGGGGCCAGGAGAATGCCACAGGATGCTGCTGGGTGGGTGGGTGACCGGCAGACTTCTCCCGGTCCCGGGACCAGTCAGCGGAGAATGCCCCAGTTCGCACCCCACTGGCCCCGGCGTCTCAGCCCCCCAGGAAGCCTTCGCCCTGCGAAGGCTTCCCTGGCGACGGGGGCCTAGAGCCCAGACTGCATATGGCCTTAAAGGTGATAACCAGAACCTTAAGCCTGACCCAGAATTCAACCGGAAACCAGCGCAGCTGTTGGAGGTATTGCTGTGAGGACCCTTGTAGCTGTGTTCTGGACCACTTGTAGTTTCCAGGTCAAGGCTAATGGCAGGCCTGTGTAGAGCGAGTTACAAAAGTCCAGTCTAGAGGTGATCGCATGGATCACTGTGGCTAGGTGTTCCGGGGCCAGGTAGGGCGCTAGTAGCTTGGCTTGGCGGAGATGGTAGAATGCCAGCCCTGCTACCGTCATGGTCTAAGCCTCCATAGAGAAGCTGTACAAGGTTCTGCCATGTGAAGAGCATAAAGAGATGAGAAGAGGAAGGTACTGGTGGCATATCATTCCTTCCCTCTCCACCCCAGGAGGTTCTGAAGAATTCTATGTCTCTCTACTATACAATATCTTCATTTTTGAAGGAGGAGGTGGGGCAATCACTCTGATCATCGTTGTGGTTAGGTAGACACCGGGAGAGAGCAGGCTTTCTCAGTTAGAGCTTCATGAAACCTTGGGGTCTCTTGAGAGTTCTGGAACGGTTTCCTGAATGGGTGGGAGTCAATTGATATTTTTAAAATATATTTTCAAATTTGTTAAACATTTATGGTCATGTCAACCTCTCCCTTCCCAAATGGCCATTGAAAGGCCTGGAAGGGGGTGGGGAGGGGAGGGGATGTGGATGGGCTCAGCTCTGCTTCCCAACCACATTCTGCACGAAGGAGCCACTTCTGGGGTTTCTTGGAGCCCGAAGAATGTTTCAGGGGTTTCTCAAGGGTAAAAAGTTGAGAATGGCTTAGTGATGCCGACTAACAAAATGCAGTCATTTGGAGAAACTGTTTTGTTCTTGCTGCTTTAAAAACTTTCGCATTGCTGTGAAATATAGTAGCCATGAAGTTCTACTTTACCTTGATTTCCCACCCATTCCTCGTGGTCTTATATAAGCAGTCCAGAAAATCAACATCCACAGAGCCTTGTAATTTGCACAGAAAAAATACACTGTTTTGTCTCTTACTGCTTTCCCACAGGAACCCAGATTTCTTGGTGTAGACCAGAGTCAAGTTGAATCTACACACTTCCCCCCCCCCCCGCCACCCATGTTTCTTTGATATATATCAGAAAAGCTCTCCTTTTTGATGAATTCTGAAGTTTCTTGAGTAGGGTTTCTTGCTCTTGCATGACTTGCTGAAACTCCCAGCATTGAGAGAACTGAGAGAACAGAACTCAAAGGCAGTTTCAGTCCACTTCAGCGACTTTGCAACTTGAGAGCCAGTTTGGTGCAGTGGTTAGGAGTTCGGACTTCTAATCTGGCATGCCGGGTTCGATTCTGCGCTCCTGCGCTCCCCCACATGCAGCCAGCTGGGTGACCTTGGGCTCGCCACAGCACTGATAAAACTGTTCTGACTGAGCAGGAATATCAGGGCTCTCTCAGCCTCACCCACCTCACAGGGTGCCACCTCACAGGGTGCTTGTTGTGGGGAGAGGAAAGAGAAGGCGATTGGAAACCACTATGAGACTCCATCAGGTAGAGAAAATTGGCATATAAGAAACAACTCTTCTTCTTCTTCTTCTTCTTGATTTTGCCATTTCACACCACAAAATCCAGTTGCAAAGTGTTCTTTAGTGTGTACAAAAATGCCCCAATTAGAACTGGCCCCAGGTCACCCAGCTGGCTTCATGCAGAGGAATGGGGAATCAAACCCGGTTCTCCAGATTAGAGTCTGCAACTCTTGACTACGATACTAAACTGCGCTGGTTCACGGCCAATATTTTGAGGATGCGTTCTCTTCAGGTGAAGAAGTGTTGGAACGTGAGGCATGAACACGAATAAAAATCAGCATCTCTGAAACAAATCCACCAATGACATCGCAGGGCTATTGAACCAATTCTGAAGGCCAGTCAATCAGAGATGAACCTACATGATTTTGATCACTTCAGGGAATTACTCAACTGCTTGAAACTGTTCTCCATCGTTCATCTCACTGAACACAGCTATATTGGAGGTATCCCTCAGACTGTGTCTTCATGAAGGTGGAGCAATTAATGGTTGAACACCTGCTTATTTCAAGCTTCCATGGTGCCTGCTGTCTCCTTACTACACCAGGCAGCGAGGGGGGGAAACATGTAATCAAGGCTGGCCAATCGTAATGCAGGAAGAAACGTTCCAAAGTCCTTCAGCTGATAATGCAATTAGAGGTTTTGTACACAAGGATGAGGCTTGGAGAAACTCGGGATTGCAAAAAGATGGCTTAACTGGCTGGCATTTTCAGAGGTGGGCACCACTCCTCTTTCGTTAAACCACTGCTTTTATGCCCATGGCCTGGGGCTACCAAACTCCCAAGTGGGTAAAGACAACACAAAAAGAATTGGTGCAATGTGAAGAAAAGCTTTCATCCAATGCTTTGAAAGCACAAACAACACATAAAAATGTTAACAGGCCATAGGAATGCCATTGGGAAATTCCAAAACGGAAACCAGGAACTAGACAATCCTGCGTTTCGCAGGTGAATGCTTCTTCGTGGTCTTTTATAGTTTGAAGCGTTGTCACTCTGCCATTAAAACAGTGGTTCTCAACCTTCTTAATGCCACAACCCTTTAATACAGTTCCTCATGTTGTGACGACCCCCAACCATAAAATTATGCAAGGATTCTTTCACAGAAACTAAACTGAAGCTGACCAATGGGGTGAAGATCCTTTGTTCATGATTGTATATAAAAAAAATTTCCCTAGGGTTTCTCAGTTCAGTTCTGCCTCTTGTCCCTCCGTGCTGATCTTGCTCTTTTCCACTGCTCCAGACAGACAAACGCTCTATCTTGATCTACCCCACAAGGCTGTTGTGTAAATGCCCCCCCTCCCGGTCAAGCTGCTCACCCTGTGGGGACCCCTGTTCGCTTGACCCCCAAAGGGGTCCTGACCCCCAGGTTGAGAACCACTGCATTAAACTATGAAGAAATCCATTAGTACGTGAAGAAATTCATTAGTACGCTAGAGTTCTCTGGGCACTTGTGCAGCAAAGTTTTTGCTGGGGTCCACTGAGGAAGCATTCATGAGCAAAACTCAGGATTGTCCGGTTCCTTGAGTGGATTTTGGAATTTCCAGGGGCATTCCTACAGCTTATTAACCTTTTAATGTATTGTTTCTGCTTTCAAAGCATGTGCTCACCAGGCCCTGTCATACCTCTATCACAATCTCAGCATGACCCTCTGTCCCCCAGACCTCTTCCCCCTTTATTTTCCTATCCACTTGAATGTAGTGTGGTAGGTATATTTTCGCCTATTCCTTTTTGTTATTTTCCTTCCAATAAAGATTGTTATTATTTTACTATAACCATCTGTTGTCTGCCTTGAGTTCTAAAGGGTGTCATCAACTCGTAAACATTGGCAAACAATCCAATAGCTGCATCACCAAACCTCTCGCAAAGCAATTCTCCTTTGCTAAATATACACGTGTCTTGGGACATATGTGTGTGCATTTCTGGTAAAAAAGCATTTAAAATATTTTTATTGTATTATTACACAATAACATCTTTAAAAATTAAAAACACGCTTCCATGGACTCCACAGTGCAGCTCCAGGGTGGGAGAAAGACTCTTTATAACCAAAATTTTAAAAATGTTCCCTGTGGTTCTGCAGCACTGTTCCACCTTGCTGACCCAGGCAAGGGCAGAGAGAAGCCAGGCCAGGCTCTATCAGTGGCAGAGGAAGCACAAGGACCCTCACCAACCTGGCAGAAGTGGTCACCCTCAAGTGCTTTACAAAAAGGGCAGGGTAGTTGATGGTAGGAGGAGGATGGAAGTGATACTTGGCATCAGTGGGATGGTTGCATGGGTGGAGAATGCAGTTGAGATGGCTCAAGTGTTCCCACATATGCATGGCCCAGATCCGACTTACACACTGATGGATCCCAGGGCAATATAGTTGCCAGGGGCAACTGAAGGCCTGAGTCATGCCAGCCCTGGGACCGCCCCTGGGCTGGGCCCAGTTCAGTGAGAAAATGGGAATTAGCCCATGGGAATTGGCCCCATGCACAAACTGCTGGTGAGTCCAGCCAAATCCCTCATGCAAAAAATGTTGCTTTGGTGGCAGCTCCCACCATGGCCCAAAGATCTCTACTGGGATCCCCACTGTGTGAGGCAAACATTTTTTGGCTGGCTGCCTCTTCAGCAGACGCCATTTTGTGGAAGCCATGCTGTGGCTGTGGCCATCACGGTGCGTTCAGAAATCCAAAGGTGCCCCCAGGCTGTTGTCCCATTCTGCTGAGATCCCTTGCCAGGTCCATCCCAAATCTCCAGTAATTTACAAAGCTGGAGCTAGCAACCATAAAATAGCCATTTACTACTGACTTGAGGGTGGATTTCCTCACAGAAAATCCAAGAGGTATTTCAAAAACAACAGCTTTTTATTAACAACTCCAACTCCAAACGCTGAACAGAGAAACTGGGCATACACACACACACACACACACAACTTTAATACATTCCAGGAAGCCTGCCGAGAGCTCTGATTAGCCCTTAATGAAGAAGCCTGATAGGCCCTTAACAGGGCCCCCAGATTGGTTCGTTGTTAGATTCTCATTCAGATTGCTATTGGTTAGTCTTCATTTGCATAGAATGCCCACATATATAACACCCCTACCCCACTAAGGCCCATTATGCACGGAATGGAAGGTCTGCATTCGGGGTGGAATGGCGGCGGCTAAAATCACGTTATGCATTCCGCAGGCGGCAACCAGGCGCAGAGTCAACATATGCCGCCGAAAAAGCCGCGTTAGCGAGAAGCGGAAGAAAGTGGAGCTTCCTGGGACCAGGGCACAACCAGAAGCGGCTCCGGAGTAGCTGTGTGCATAATCAGATACTCTGGGTTTTGCTGCCGTTGCGTTCCGTCCCGTGCGTAAGCGGTTTGCTTCGTTTCTTCCTCCTCCGCGTTCTCCATGCCGCCATTTTAGTGGCCGTGCATAATAGGCCTAAGAAAAGCATCCACCAGGTTATACACAAAGTCCTGTAGATCCTTGGGTGCATTTTGTTGCCTGTAGAATCGTCTGAGTTTGGGGTGGCCACTGCCAACATTGGCACCAACACTGCTGGTTCTGAGTCTGAAGACAGCATGGTTGATACGTCTGGTAGTGGAGTCAGTTCCGGTGGCAGCGGCAACTACAGAGAGGAGGATACATCAGCAGTTGGTTCAGCCTCACTATGACTAGTCATCCAGACTATAGTCATCTGAGTCTTTGGAGGACATGCCAGAAGGTTGTGGCATGTCCTCAGTGATGGTGGGAAGACGTTTCTGCATTTGGTCCACATGGCAGTGCAGCGTGTTGCTGCCAGATGTTTGTACCACATATGACACTGGTCCTGTGCTGTGAAGGACCTGGGCTGGTATGCAATGGGCCCTGCCGCCATAGTTAGAGAGCCGACAATCACCCTGCGTGGCCAGCTGGGAAAGGCGGCTGCCCGGGGGGGGGGGAAGAAAGCCCTTTTCAGAGAGCCCCCGATCACCCTGCCCGCCTGCCTGGGAACGGCTGTGACCTGGGGGCGGGGGGGGGGGGGGGCTAGTGCCCGCTGTATTTTGTTTACAGCGGGCTTAATTTCTAGTTTATTTATATTACATTTTTATACTTCTCGCCCTTGCAGCTCTGGGCGGTTCACAGCATAGATCAATGTACATGTTTCAATATAATATGATGTATAATACGTTCCAACATCAAACTCAGTAAATTGCATCAACCTTGTTGAATATTTAAACCATTAACCATTTAACTGTTTAATGTATGACCATTGCTTAACAGATTGGTCAGACTGGAAATTGCAATTGCCTTGCAATGGATGCTGTAGGATGCTTTGGGCTGATCCTGCGTTGAGCAGGGGGTTGGACTAGATGGCCTCTGTGGCCCCTTCCAACTCTGATTCTGTGATTCTGTATCCAGTGGGGATATCTGTTGGGAGGGGGTACTGGGGGGCCCAGTAGATGTAATCAACTCATTGGCCCCAACTCTGTTTTACAGGCCCTGTGGAACTGTGCTAGCTCTTGCAGGGCCCAGTCACCTCTGGGAGCTCATTCCACTAGGTGGGGGCCAGCATGGAGAAGGCTCTGACCCTGGCTGAGGCCAAAAATGCTTCCTTGGACCAGGGATCGCCAGCCAGTTGAAGTTGGTTTGTTTTCTTCCCAGTTATCTGCCTGAGCAACATATAGTACAGTATCTGAAGCACACTCCACCTTATCCTGTGTATTTGTGGATCACATACCAGATAAGTGAGAGGAAAGAAGAGTTGGTTTTTATATCCCACTTCTCATTATTTGAAGGAATCTCAAAGCGACTTACAATTGCCTTCCTCTCCCCACAAAAGAAACCTTGTCAGGCAGGTGGGGCTGAGAAAGCTGTAAGGGAACTGTGACTGGCCCAAGGTGACCCAGCTGGCTACATATGAAGGAATGGGTAATCAAACCCAGTTCAGCAGTTTATAGGCCACCTCCCTTAACCACTACTCCACATTGGCTGAAGGGAAGCATCAATATCCTGCTAAAGGACTACGAGTAATGAATAAAAAATTATATAAGCCAAGGAAGGAAGACTTTTCAACTGAGTTTCAGAAGATATTCTGCCCCCAATAAACAAAACACTAATCCCAGAAATCTACAGAAAATGTAGTTACTGCTAACTCAAGTTCCATTGATTTCAGTGGGATGAAATGCAATAAAATTGGGGTGGGCTGGAGCAGTCTTTGTGTTTCAAGCTATTATTACCCCCTCTCCCCCTAAGGGACTGATCCAGACAGTTAAGTACTTTTAGGTCTCATTGATAGTAATGGGAGAGCTTCAGCATGGTTAATGCTCTCCTAAAGGACACAACCTTACAGTCATTTTTAATAAAATAACATGTCCCAGTCAAGCTTTTCAGCATAGAGAAAAAATGCTTACCCCATCTAGTCATATCAGTTAGGCCAGGGGTAGTCAAACTGCGGCCCTCCAGATGTCCATGGACCACAATTGCCAGAAGCCCCTGCCAGCAAATGCTGGCAGGGGCTTCTGGGAATTGTAGTCCAAGGACATCTGGAGGGCCGCAGTTTGACTACCCCTGAGTTAGGCTTTCTGGTAACTTCTCCAGCTTTGTGATAGTAATTTTAGACCGGGCTACAAGAACTACATACATTTATCTATTGATGTGGAAACATCTCTATTGGGGGCCTGGGAAGTCTATGGACATGGTGTTCCACTCCCTCCTGCGCCTGTAAGAGGGTCTGCTAATAACAGCTGAAGGGAAGACTTCAGGAAAAGGAGGGAGGAAATGTCAGCATCAGATATGGAGAGGAAAGGCCAAAGGAAGATGACGGAAAGGCAACTGGAGGGAAAGATGCAGCATTCCTGTCAGTTAGCCACGGCATGGCTAGGACAGGCCAGGTGAGGGTCGGGCAGCTTTCTGGTTTTGGCCTTGTCAGTGAGTCAGGGAAGGAGGCAGGCCACCTCCTCTGTCCTCCTCCCTCCCTTCATCCCCCCACTCCTGTAACTAAACAACACAGCCAGGAGGGCAGCAAGCCCATGTCCCCCTGCCCTGCTGATTTCCTTACTCAGTTTCTTCCTCCCTTCTCCTTTCCAGCCTCATAGCTACCAATGGGCAGGGTGGTCAAAGTGTTTAGGCACATCTAGAGATGGCCGTAGCCAAAGGATAGTGTCTGGTTGGCAGGTTAACATGGATAGAGAGGTTGTCGAGAGCCATTTAGCTGCACTGGATGAGTTCAAATCCCCTGGTCTGGATGAAATGCACCCGAGAGTACTCAAAGAACTTTCCAGAGAACTTGCACAGCCCTTGTCCATCATCTTCGGAACCTCTTTAAGGACTGGAGATGTCCCGGAGGACTGGAAGAGAGCAAACGTTATTCCGATCTTCAAAAAAGGGAGGAAGGATGACCCGGGAAACTACAGACCAGTGAGTCTGACCTCTGTTGTGAGTAAGATAATTGAGCAGATATTAAAGGGAGCAATCTGCAAACATCTGGAGGGCAATTTGGTGATCCAAGGAAGTCAGCATGGATTTGTCCCCAACAGGTCCTGCCAGACCAACCTAGTTTCCTTTTTTGACCAACTAACAGGTTTGCTGGATCGGGGAAATTCGGTTGATGTCGTTTACTTGGATTTTAGTAAAGCTTTTGACAAGGTTCCCCATGATGTTCTGATGGATAAGTTGAAGGACTGCAATCTGGATTTTCAGATAGTTAGGTGGATAGGGAATTGGTTAGAGAACCGCACTCAAAGAGTTGTTGTCAATGGTGTTTCATCAGACTGGAGAGAGGTGAGTAGCGGGGTACCTCAGGGCTCGGTGCTCAGCCCGGTACTTTTTAACATATTTATTAATGATCTAGATGAGGGGGTGGAGGGACTACTCATCAAGTTTGCAGATGACACCAAATTGGTAGGACTGGCAAATACTCCGGAAGATAGAGACAGAGTTCAACGAGATCTGAACACAATGGAAAGATGGGCAAATGAGAACAAGATGCAATTTAATAAAGATAAGTGTAAAGTTCTGCATCTGGGTCAGGAAAATGAAAAGCATGCCTACTGGATGGGGGATAAGGTACAGAATCCCCTTTTGTAGCAGTAGTTTGAATCCTTCCAATGAACCCCCAAACACATTTAATTGTGTATGGTATAAGAACATAAGAGGAGCCCTGTTAGATCAGACAAGGGTTGGGTGCTTGGGTGCCTGAACCGGCTAGTCACTCCTGACACAGCCAGCGCCGTGCCGTGGGGGGAAAGGGGAGGCACGGATGTTGGCATGCTGGCTCCGTACCTGCATGTGTGTGCCTGCCAGTGTGCCAATGCCCGTGGCTCCCCCCCCCCCCCCGTGCGGCATGGCAGAATTTCTTGGGCAGAATTTCATGGCAAGATTTACTCAAGTGTGTTATTTAAATTCATGCTTATTTCATTTTCAGTTCTTTTCCAGAGGTTTTCTCAGGATACAAAAAGAAATAAGAAAGTAACAACATCAGAGAACACTCCAAGCTCTTTACCATATAGCATAGCAATCAATTAACTAGAGAGTGGAAATGCAGAATAAATGGACACAGGCACACACCTACACAGACACTAAAATATCTTTTACTGTCTATGAAATGGTGTTTACATACATAAAAGAAAGTAAACTGAAAGTGCATCTAATTCCACTTTTCATACCCCTGCTGTGCCTAATTATTTGAAGTGCCCTTAGAAAATTCTGATATAAGTGCAACATATGTTGCCAGTAGTTAGAGTGCCAGACCACGTTGTAAAGAATGCTAGAATGATATGAATGCTAAGTTTAAATGCAAGTGTTATTCTACAAACTGCAAAGTGAAGAGGAATCTGTTATCCCCTGACCCCACAGACGAGATATTAGTGAAGGGAGCGTGAATGTAGCTCGTCCAAATATATATCAGAAAAATATCTTAGCAATATGTTATATAGTTGGATCTCCAAATGGTATCCAGAATTTTCCAGGACACTGGGAAATGGGTCCAGAAACGCCAGGAAATATTTGGAAGTAACCAAGAATATTGTGAACCAGATTTCTAAGGTTCCCAAACTGTCCCTCCACCCCACTCGTTATCTTGCTGGGTATCTGTATCTTAGAATCATAGAACCATAGAGGTGGAAGGGGCCACACAGGCCATCTGGTCCAACCCCCTGCTCAACACCGGATCAGCCCTAAGCATCCTAAAGCATCCAAGAAATTTTCTTCTTTCCAGGGTGTAAACTGCATGGAGCTTTTATTCCAATCCCAGGTCGATTCAGTCCCTGCCGTCTACACAGAATGCGATTTCTGTTTTGATATTGGGCGATTTTAATTTTCCCTCTGCACCAAGGAGGATTGATCTGGAGTGACCCTACCATTTCCTCGCCATATCCAGGAGTCCTTTTAATCCTCGATATTGTAATATTGCTCCCTCCGTGGTAGAGCAGTTCTGATTGGCCAGCTGACTCCGTGGTAGAGCAGTTCTGATTGGCCAGCTGACTCCGTGATACAGAAGCTCTGATTAGCCAAACCTGCGAAGCCAGCCAAGACTGTTAGTTTTTTAAAAAGAGGAAGCCCTAATTTTCTTTCTGTAGAAGCTGCAGCAGCCCTCACTTCTCATATTTTTTCCTCCCTTCTCTGTTGTCTTCAAGCCCCCCCCCCCTCCATTCAAGAAAAGAAAGAAAGAAATAGGCTCTCTCTGGGCTTGGCTCCCCCCTCCCCTTCTGAGTTTTCCCAATCAAGTGCAGAACACATTTCTGTTTCAGCGGGGAGGTGGGGGAAAGAGGAAGACCCGAGTTCAAATCAATCTGAATTCAGCAGGATCCACACCGAAAAAAACAAAGTAAGTGCAGAATCAGCCCAGGGCTTGGGCTTTGCTTGCCACATTGGCTTGGTTTGAATTCTGTGCTTTGAAATTAGACCTATGAGGCCTGCAATGATGTGTTCTTTGCCCAAGTTGGCTCATGTCAACTTTGTAGTTTGTTTTTTATAATGTCTTAGATTCTTGGGTTGTGCATTGGCTTGGATTCCCTAATATGATATTTGTTAGGCTTGCATCCCGATTTTCTGGTTGGACACTGGCTTGGATTCTCAGTTGCTACCTTTGTTGTGTTAGGCTTGCTACATTATCCCCCACTCCTGCTGGGATTCTCTGGTTCTGCATTGGTTCTTTTGTCTCACAGGGGCCGATTCCACATGGGCAGAAAAGGCTGAGAGGATGGTCATGTGAAGGCCACGGATCAGGCCCTCAGTTGCCCCAGGCTAAGGGAAAATGGATTCTTCCATGTTCCCTTAGCCCACTGCAGGGGCCAACAGGCCCTGTCCCGCAGCAAGCCCATGTGGGCAGGGAAGAGCCAGGCCTTCCTGGCCTGGCTCCTCCCTGCCCTACAGTGGCCCATGGGGTGCGAAGAATGCCCAGGTTGGCTTCTCAGCACTTGGTTGTGCCGCAGGGCAGACTGGGGCATTTATTTTTATTTTGCAGGAAGGTGGGATTGTGCTCCATGCAATCCCACCTTCCTGCAAAATACCCCCCACCCTTGTGGGAGCCCCTGCACAGTGGAACCATTCCGCTGCTGCTTTTTTCCCCAGGGGGACAGATCCGGCACTGAAATTTGTCCCCTGTAGGGACACAGAAAACTCAGTTTACTTCCATAGACCTTGGACTTTGAAAAGTTCAGAGTGTCTCACAGTAGTCTAAAAAATGATATAGCAAACGTTTTAGCACTTTTTGTGTATTTGATAAAAGCACAGCATCAACCACATACACTAAGTCAGGGGTAGTCAAACTGCGGCCCTCCAGCTGTCCATGGACTACAATTCCCAGGAGCTTCTGGGAATTGTAGTCCATTGACATCTGGAGGGCCGCAGTTTGACTACCCTTGCACTAAGTAATATAGGGATCTGAACTGGGCCTAGCTTAGGACTATAGCCATCCATTTAATGGACAGGCAATAGCAGTTCTGTGGCAAGTTTGTGTCATTTTTTCAAAATGAGCAAACAAACACCACCACCTCCAGAAGGATTCCCCAGATAATAACTAAGCCAAATAATATCAGAATCCTGGGTGGAGAAGAACAGGTCCCAATACCCAAAATGTGTTCAGAACCTAGATAACTAGGGATCCCAATTTTTATAGCTCCCTTATACCTGGATCCAAAAATAATGCCAGGTATTTTTTTTAAAGTGCACATCCCTACAAGATTCATAATATTTTGCAGAAAACAATATTTGGTTTTGGGTTTCAAAGTCACAAATGCTAGCAGCGGAATCCTGATAAGTTACAACTTTCTAAATCCATTCAAGTTAATGAATGTTTATGGTGGCTCTGTTAAAGTCTGAGCTTTTTCAGTCTCAGCATTATGGACCACGAACCTGAGCCATTATTTTCTGTACTCAATGCAGCTATTTGGTCAACATCAACATGGTCTCACCTGTAAATACTTAAATCTGCAGATCGGAGCCCCATTGAGACAAAGGAAACTTTTCTCCAAATGTGGAGGAACCTCCAGCTTTGCAGAAAAAAAATCTGAAAACCAGGGAAAATTGTGGGGAGGGGGGAGTAAATCCTGTGAAACAGAAGTGTTTTATTTGGACTTGCAAACTCATTCAAGGCTGGCTGCTTGCTACTGTTGAACAGCAGCTACCCCACGAAGGCCACTGTGGTGTGGTGGTTAGGTTTTTCAGACTAGGAGCTGGGAGGCTAGGTCCATATTCCTGCTCTGCAGTGGAAGATCAGCCTGATCTACCCCTTGAAGTTGTCGTGAGGGCAAAACAGCGGAGGTGATAATGATGGAAACTGATTTGGGTCCCCAGTGGGCCAAAAGGAGGGATACATATTAAGGAGATAAATCAGGGGTAGTCAAACTGTGGCCCTCCAGATGTCCAGCGAATACTGGCAGGGGCTCCTGGGAATTATAGTCCATGGACATCTGGAGGGCCGCAGTTTGACTACCCCATATAGCTGAAGATGGGAGGCAGACAAAGGGCTTATTGGTAAGTGGGAAGAAGAAAAAGATGCGGAGAAAGGAAAAGGAAAGAGTGGGATGGTGGAAATGAGATGCCCACAACTCCTTGTGAGTCTCCTGCTATTTTTCTATATGCCCAGTATGTGCATGTGTGCATTTAATTATAAAGTTAATTGGAGATTTGGACCACTATGTGAGGAGGCATTTCCTTCATATTTGGCACTCCCTGCTGTAAGCTAGAATTCTTTCTAACCTCATTAGGCCTATTTATAAATCGCACCTATAGAGTCTGTTTACGCCATACACTTGATTTTACTTTATAAATCAATATATATTTTTTATTTTTACCTGGCACCCTTCCTTGCCAGGGAGGCCACTTATATTGCCACTTTCCCAAATGCAAAGTAATTCCATTTCAATTCATTCCAGCAACCATTTGTAAATGGAGTTGGCCATTTCACATAGTCAAGTTCAGTTGCAAAGTGGACTCAAAGTGCATCATTTAGTGGGTGGAAAGCACCTTGTGTGTGTTTCGTAGTAGGCATTTTATATTCAACGGCTATACAGCTGAACTTGTGACTTAAATTCCACACTTATCCAGCCTCTGGGCGCCGGGATAATTTGTAACATGAATGTGTTTGGGCTCGTTCTTACAAATAGATGTATGCACATACAGACGAGTGATAAAACCGCAGCACGGACTTACCCTTAGCCGCCATTGTACGGAGATCAAGGCCATTGACGCAACTGGCAAGGCGGGGGGTAGTCTTGGAGCACACACAGAGTGCCGAAAGGCAGCGTGGCACTCCGGGGTAGGTGGGGAGGCGGGCACGGCTGCCTTAAAAGGGGCATCACCCGGCCTCTTTGCCAGGCAAAGCCAGAGAGAAGCTTACCACCCACCCACCCCGGAATTGTTTGTGTTGTGTTGGTGGTTGTTGCATAAGGTTGTTGCATTTTGTATGTTTCATTATGAAAGTTTGGTTATGTCACAACTAGCAGGACGGCAGGGTTATGGAGTCTGTTGCAAACTCCCTAGCAAGGGACCTCCTTAAGGAGGGGGCACTCTGTGAGCGAGCGCCAGACCAATTGGGAAGGCACACCTTTCACCGAGGCCAGGTGGCCCTTGAAGGAAGCCAGAGGAGGTGTGTGCCCTCTCTGGCATCCCGGGTGGACACTCTCCCAGCTAGGGTCTATGGCATCAAAGGGACCCGTGTTCCTGGCTGGGAACCGCAACAGGAACTGAAGATGCCATGGCAGGAATAGCAGTTGGCTGACTGCTCAGGGGCTCCTGCAAATACCCTGCCATGCCAACCCTCCTGGCAAGGAATTTATGCTTGCAATACTCTTTGTGACTGGCTGTCTTCAATATCTCTCTTGCCCAAGAAGTCACTACCTTGCAAATCCAAGCTGTCACCTCTCAGTCCACCAAGATGCTTACATGGATTTGGTTAAGTTGCTTGGTTTATTGGTATTAGAAATTGTGAGCATACATCTGTTGGAAGGCTCTGGAGATTTCTAGGGTTCTATAAGAATAGAGGTTTTAAAAAAAAACATACATCATTTCTGTGAACCTGAAATTCAAGGATCTCCCATCTAATATGAATGTCCATTGTTCAGTGTCTTGGGACATGAGAGATGAATTTGCCAGTGGCTTCTGTTCTTTTTGTTTCCTACCACAGAAGAGTGCATTTGCTCACATTGATGCATCCATGGATACCTTTCTTGCCGTCATCTGAAATGCAACCTCTACCACCTGTTTTCAAAATGTTATATATAAGATATATTGCCCAAGAAGATATATTTGAAGTGGGCCATCAAGTGGGCCATATATCTTCATATGTTGCCAGCGATCTCCGTTTTTTATTGCTCCATGGGGGAAGTCAAATAACATCTTGCATATGTTAAAATAGTTTTTACATCAAATTAACAGATGGCGATACCCTCATTGCCCTCTTGCAGTATTCCCATATTTCCCCAGGTATCTGCCATTCGACGTCTTACAATATATATGTGATTAAATATTTCCTGCCAGCATTTGTATGTCATTAATAGCATCCTTTTATGCGGTTTGTTAATATTCTTTTCAGGTTCGATTTTAGTTTTCAGCAGATTCATTCTTAATTTCCTATTCAAGCAAATCCCCAAGATGACAAAATAATCTTGGAAACTTTTTGCCCTTACATATTCCTACATGAGATGAAATGTTGCATTTTTTAACAAGGAGGAAGAGATTGGATATTTCAGTGGGAGGACATCTACTGGGATTATAACACTTTGCTAGTCCTGGAATTTATAGCTGGGTCCAAAACAAGCATCCTACCTGAGAGGCTTAGAACATAAGAAGGGAAGTCATATTGGATCAGGTCAGTGACCCATCGAATCCAACACTCTGTGTCCCACAGTGGCCAAACCCCAGGGGCCATCAGGAGGTCCACCAGCAGGGCCAGAACTCCAGAAGCCCTCCTACTGTGGCCCTCACAAGCACCAGGAATGCTGAGCATCACTGCCCCGGTATGTCCCTCACACAAATGTGCATCCAAAGTGGCAGGTTGCCTTCAGCTCCATAAGGATAAAAAAACAAAAACAAATGTCGTCAGATGGGTTATGCTGGGAGAAAGTGAGCAGCCACCAAGAGAACCTCTATGGCAGAGCGGGAAATTCAAACCAAGGTCGCTCATATTCTGCTTCAGTACTGAAAGCTCCTCTGCTTTTATAATTTCACAGCAATCCCCTTAACCCCTACCCCCAAATGTTTTACCATTGAAAAACCCCTAAAACATTCTTCAGGCTCCAAGAAACCCCAGAATTGGTGCCATAGTGAAGAATACGGTTGGGAAGCAGAGCTGTGGACACGCCCACCCAAGGCCTCTCCCCTTCCCGGCCCCTCCAGGCCCATCATTGGCCATTTTGGGAGGGGAGGGCAGGTCAACATGACCATATATGGACATATCACCCAATAAATCTTTAGCATTCTATATCCCAGCTAGAGCTCGTCTTATCTCCCTCTTAAAGGTAAAGGTATCCCCAGTGCAAGCACCGAGTCATGTCTGACCCTTGGGGTGACGCCCTCTAACGTTTTCATGGCAGACTCAATATGGGGTGGTTTGCCAGTGCTTTCCCCAGTCATTACCGTTTACCCCCCAGCAAGCTGGGTACTCATTTCACCGACCTCGGAAGGATGGAAGGCTGAGTCAACCTTAATCTCCCTCTTACTTAGTAAGATTGGTACTGATTCAGAAAAAGGAAAACGTAAATTCCTCCTGTGACAAGGGAAAGAATCTACTTTCAGGTTAAGTTGCTAAATTTTGTGCCTCTGTATACAGAGCAAGAGCCTCTCGTGGGGGAGGGTGGTAAGGCAGACAACATGCTGTCTGAAGCTCTGAGCATGCCTTCCATCCTTTCGAGGTCGGTAAAATGAGTTCAGCTGGTGCTTGCCCGGGGGATACCTTTACCTTTACCTTTAGACAGAGCAGACCCAAAAATGGGATTCCATTATTTAAAACTGAATCCAACATATTGACACTATTTTCATACTTTTTAAATGTAAAAAAAATCTATTAATAATCTCCTCATGTAAATTATGTTCTGGCTAAATGAAACCACTGCAGCCCCTGAAAGGCATGTCACCAGCTGACTTTTCATCTCATGATAATTGTCCGGCTCAGATTTAAGAATCTTCAGGATCCGCCCTCCAGCAAGAGAAACACCAAAGGGTGATCTCTTTCCAGTGCCCGACAGCTCCCTTCTTCTGGAAGAAGGATGTGGGATTTTGCTTTAAATGAGACAAAGCATCTTCTGGGTTTTCAGTGACAAAGAAGAAATTATATCGATGGCTCCCAGAAATGGTTAGATAAATCCCAGCAAAAGGGACAGAAATATTGGTTCTCTATTAACTAATAAGGATACATCTGGATGCTTTTTTTGGGGGGGTTGTTATTGATTCTAAAAGTGATGAATGTGTCTAACATTTTTCAGCTGCGGTGGGTGACCTTTCCCAAATAACCTTCCATGTTGTGCGGTGGCGAGAGGAAGCCGGGCCCCGAACAATATGACTGCTAATAAAAACGCTGCTGCTATTACCGCAATTATTAATTTAGCTCTCTCACACACTGACTTGCTATCACCCGGAGACGGTTGGGTTCTCCCTCTCCATTAATCAAAAGCTGAGCAGCAGTAGACGTTGTGCGGAGATCAAGGCCTGGCCCCGGCTAGCCCCATCCTGCCGTCTCTTGGCATTTCAGCAGGGTCGGGCCTGACTAGCCTTTAGATGGGAGGCCTCCAAAGAGTGCCAGGGTCGTGACACGGAGGCAGGCCGGGGCATCCCGCCTCTAAAGGTCACTTGCCTGGATAATCCTACGGAGGGGCGAGATGTCAGCCGTGACTTGACAGCCCACAAACCAACAAAGAAGAGGTCCGAAGGTGAGGCAGCTTCATCTAGTTCTAGTTGCTCCATCCCATTCCCATCCGCTCTACAGTCCCCCTCCCTTCCAAGTTGTTTTGGCTCTTGCAGGAACCAGCCTAATCTTTTTCGGAAGTGAAAGGGCCTCCCTTCCTTTTGCAAACAGGAGACGGGAAGGATCCAACCCCTTGCCTGCCCTGTCCTTCTGCATTTCATCACACACAAATGCTCAATCTCCCAGAAAGATCGCCGTGGACTTTGTTCAGGGGACCATGTCTCCAGTTGGAGTTTTGCTCGGGGGTGTGGATTGTTGAACTGAAAGCCAATGGGAAAACGTTTCTCCAGCGCAAGCTTTCCTCCTGTTGCAAGCCCATTGAAAGTTTAGACTGGAGTAACTGTCCGTATCATTGCGGTGTAAATCTGCCATATTTCAAATGTCCTTTTGTGCACAAAGGCTAGCAATACGGCGAGCAAAATCTTAAAAAGAAGAGTTGGTTTTGATAACTCGATTTTCACTGCCTGGAGGAGTTACAAAGCAGCTTACCATCACCTTCCCTTCCTCTACCACAGGGGTAGTCAACCTGTGGTCCTCCAGATGTCAATGGACTACAATTCCCATGAGCCCCTGCCAGCATTCGCTGGCAGGGGCTCATGGGAATTGTAGTCCATTGACATCTGGAGAACCACAGGTTGACTACCCCTGCTCTACCACATACCAGTCCAACACTCTTAACCACTGTGCCAGACTTATTTTTCATATTGTATGATCCACCTTGACCCTCAGTGAAAAAAGGCTGGCTATAAATACACAGGAACAAACAAACGGACCATCCACTTCATTTTTAATTGGGGCATGAGTAATGCATTTGTAATGATAAACACGGCATATATATTTGATGGAATTCTTCTAGCATACCCAGAATGTTCTTTGAAACGTAACTGCAAAAATGCAGTTGACATCTTGGCCTCAGTGCAATGCAAATTGATCTATCCACAGGGAAAGAAAATACCTCCCCACCTTTGCTTCAAGTTATTTCTTTATCCTGTCCTCTATAAAAATATGTAGCATGTATCTCTTGCGGTATTAATAATGAGATTATGAAGAGACATGCCCTATAGCAGGGGTCTTCAACCCCCGGTCTCTGGCCCGGTACCGGGCCGTTAAGGCCATGGTACCGGTCCGCCAGCCTTCCCCCCCCCCCGCAGCGAGAGGGGGGGAAGAGGCAGGCGCGGCCGCTGGCACGCCAGCGACGCAAACACGCACGCACGGAGCCGCCGCGCCTGCGTGTTTGCGCCCCCTGCTGGTGAAAACGTGCACATGTGGCTGTTCTGCGCATGCGAGTTAGTGCCACCTAGTGGCGAAAACGCGCATGTGCGGCAACTGCGCGTGCTCGTTTACGTGCAGCTGCTGTGGCCGGGCCGCCGGCTCTCTCCCACCCTCGGAGGCGGTCCCCGACTACAAGAAGGTTGGGGACCGCTGCCCTATAGGGTACGTGGGGCCACTGTCAATATGACAAAATGGAGTAGTGGTTAAGAGCAGAGGCTTCTAATCTCTGGGTTTGATTCCCCGCTCCTTCACGTGCAGCCAGCTGTATGTTCTTGGAGGAATCACAGTTCTCTTACAGCTAATCTAGCAGAGAAGTTTTATCAGAGCTCTCTCAGGCCCACCTACCTCATAGGGTGTTTATAGTGGGGAGAGGAAAGGGACGGTGATTGTAAGCCACTTGGAGACTCTTTTGAGCAATGAAAAGTGGGGTATAAAAACCAACTCTTTTTCTTATTATTATTGGAGTGAGAATCCTAAGGAGTACCAAAGAAAAAGTGGGCAGGAAACAGCGGGGGGGGGGGGGCTTCTGGTTGTCCCCTGTAGAATATCTGGTTGTCTCCTGTAGAAATGGGATGTATGACTAGGTCGAAATTTGCCTAGAGTGAACCCCCCCCCCACCTTGGATCAGCCTTTGTTACTATCCTAAAAAGCGTTGGCAACCAGAGCTCTAGATATTATCCTCTCTCCTCTCAACAAAGCGAGGAGTTCAAATTGCCAATCCATTGTCCAGCCTCCCATCAGAACAAGAGGCGTGACTGGACTTGGGTACCACAAACCCCCTCTCCACAGCAATCAAAGAGAGGTGCCAATGGAAGCAAGGTTGAAGATCCAAGGCACAGGATTATGCTGAAGGTGGTTATTTTGTCAGTCATTATACAGGTCTTAATTGGCCTTTCTGCTTGATACGATCAAGATAACAACTCGTTACTACAGGCACCCCAAATTATGATTAAGCACAATTGCTTTGATTGTCTCTTTGTGACAGTTTCATTATTTGGTGTTTGCACTCTTGAAAATAAATGTGGAGACGGTTGTATGCATCTTGCTAGAAAACGGCAGCACAAGGAGAAATCAGAAGATTACCCCTTGTCAAAGTGCTATGATGAAGTGTTGCAATTTGAAATAAAGGAGGGGGGGGGGGAGAAACTTCATCAAGAAAATGAAGGAAAGTGTGAACTAATCAAGAAGTCTTTTTTATTTATGATGAATCAAGACTCTGCTCCACAATAGACATTTAATATTTGTCAGATAACATTTAGAAAATAGCAGCCAGCCAGTCGGGCAATCTCTTCAACAGTTTTGCTCCACATATTTGTCCTTTTGCTTGCAGAGTTTCAACTCATTGTCATATTCCCTGATAGTGATGGACTGAGCTGCTGTAGTGTCATAGGGATCTTTCACATTCTTATTTCCCTCTCTTGTATGTCCTTATTGCAATCTGCATACATTTTGCTCCTCTAGTGGTTGATTTGATATTACATCACTTTATGTTCAGCTGATTTTCCAGCAATACGGGAATACATCCTATTTTCCTGCAGTGAGAATGCAGGAAAACAGAGAGGTTGCATGTCTGGAAATGTTTTGGGCTGGCTAAGCTGCAATAAACAGAAAAGTCTCTGGATTGCATTAGCTGAGAGGTCCAGCAGCTGCACTGTCTACCAACTGAGTAGTGGATCAGGTTTAAGGCCGTACGTGATCCGGGTCCTGCGTACCTCAAGGACTGTCTGCTTATTCATATCCCCTGAACAGCAACACACACTATCCACTCAAACAGGCTGGGGATCCCAGGCCCCAATGAAGTCTGCCTGACCTCAACAAGAGTCAGAGCCTTTTTGGTGGCAGTTCCAACCTGGTGGAATGAGCTCCCCAATGAGATCAAGGCCCTATCAGACCTTAAACAGTTCCATAGGGCCTGCAAAACAGAGCTCTTCCGCCAGGCCTTCATCTTAACACCAGCATCAGGAGACCTCCCGGCAACCAGATGCATCTCTGTCAGGAAACTCTATTAACACCTTATCCAAGCTCACAGCCTCCTCCTATCCAAAGTACCAGAGTTACTGTTCAGTATTTTAAAATTATTTGATGTTGATATCATGACTGTTATGAATGTTTGACTTGATCTGTTTTTACTGTTAGAACAATTTCAATGTACGTTTTCCAACTGTACTAGTTCTATGTACACCACCCCGGTACGTCATAGTGAGGGGCGGTGTATAAATTGAATGAAGGAATAAATAAATAAAATATCTCAAAATGGTCTCAGCAGAAGGGAGAAATGAAAGCCAGGGATGAGAAGATGACAGGATTCAAAGAAACAATGTCTATATGATCAGTAAAATGTCTCATGACGGTTTGGCACATTTAATCCTAGAAGGAAAGAGACTTAAGGGGAACTTTTTAGGGCCACCTATAGAAACCATCTATGAAGCAAATGGCCCTGATGAGAAAGGAATTGGTTGTCCTCATGCAGTGGCACGTTCTGACCAGGCAGCTGGTGGGGGCTTCTTCATGGTGACCTCAGGGAGTTACATGGATCGGCATCAATTTGAAGCAGCTCTTTTATAAGCAAAACTACGGATGTAAGAGTAGCTATGACTGGTCAGACCTAACAAAGAGCTACTTGGTTCAGTATTCTGCTTCTAATCACGGCAATTATTCCACTTACTTGGTAAGGCAGGGCAGAAGTTAAGGGCTGGAAGCTGGAAACTGAACAGGCCTGGAGCTGTCAACGTCAGTCAAGAACTAGAGAAAGCAACAAAGGTGAATATAAGAGCTTAGGAGAAGACATGTTCAATCGATGAATGGTCCATCCAGTCCAAAACTTTGTGTCACACAGTAACCTAAACCCAGGTGCCTTCAGGAGGTCCACCAGCAGCGCTAGAACTCCCAAACTCTTCCCAGTGTTGCCCCCCACCTCCGCACCAAGAATACAGAGCATTGCAGCCCCAAACAGAGTGTTCCTTCTATACCAGGGGTAATCAACCTGCAGCCCTCCAGATGCCCATAGACTACAATTCCCATGAGCCCCTGCCAGCTCATGGGAATTGTAGTCCATGGACATCTGGAGGGCCGCAATTTGACTACCCCTGAACTATACCTTGTGGCTAATAGCCACTCAAAGACCTCTGCTCCATATGTTTCTCCATTTCCCTCTTGAAGCAGTCTATCCTTGTAGCTGCCATTACCTCCTAGGCCAGTGGATTCTACATGTTAATTACTTTTTTCACGAATAAGTACCTCCTTTTTTCTGTTCTAAGGCTGCTGCTCATTAATCCCATTGATGAAACGTCTCAGAGTCTTGTATTATGAGCAAGGGAGGAAGGTACTTCTGTCTCTAACCTCTACTCCATGCATAATTTTGTAGGTCTCTGTCATGTCGTGCTTGGGAAATAAAGCTCTCCCAGCAATTGACCTGTTCAAGGTACATATGAGCTGGTCCAGTTGGTCTCTTCCACAGACTATACATTAACCTCATTTGCTTCCTCCCATACTAATCAGTCTGTGTACACGATAGAACTAACTGACAGGGCAGGATCTTGAGGTGTGAACTTTTCAGTTAGTTTCTCTTCAAGGCTGTTCTGCGCACACTATGCAGATTAAACCTGGGCCCGCTTTCTGACCAGCCTGTGCATACGCTGCACATTTTTCTCCTTCATTTTGTCAGAATTAGTCACATTAAAACAGTAGGTATACCTCTCAACAGAACAGAATGAGATGGGCTGTGAGAAGGAGCCCAGGAACAAAGGGGTCATAGAGGTTGGTAGCCCCATTCATCCATGGCACTGCTATAACCAAGGGCTTTGCATATTTATCTAGACCAGGGCTAGTCAAACTGTGGTCCTCCAGATGTCCATGGACTACAATTCCCATGAGCCCCTGCCAGCATTCGCTGGCAGGGGCTCATGGTAAATGTAGTCCATGAACATCTGGAGGGCCGCAGTTTGACTAGCCCTGGTCTTGACTAATACTAAGTCACTGGATTCCTCAAGCAATCAGGTGTGCTCTCCTGATCCAGAGGGTTGTGCACTTCAGACTGCTTTGATCGAAAAATCTCCAAAGCAAGCTTGCTTTGGCGATTTTTCAAGCAAAGCAGACAAAGGTGGAAACTCCTGCAGGGAGACAGAGCTGAAGTGGCTGTCCAAGGCGTGCTTTGGCTTGCCTCGGTGCCAGCCGCCCTGGGCCTCTCGCTTACTCTCGCTCGCTCCCTGCCCAGGCTGCTGCCACCACCACACACTCCCCTGTGGCTGGCTGGTCCCCTGACCCCATCCAGAGGAAAGCGCTTCGTGGTTGCACCTCCCCCTGAGCAACACAAGGTAAGTGCACCGTGGGGGTAAGTGAGCACCACAAGGTAAGTGCACCCTCTCCAACGCTCGGCAGAATGCTTCCCCCCAGGGGAGCATTCTGCTGGGCATTGATCCACCCCCATGGAACTGCTCCCCACTGCTTTGAGGGAGTGAGAGCAGAACCAGAAAGTTTAAATGTCTTGGAGCTGGGCAGTGGGAAGCTGTTTTTTTTGAAGAGCAGAAAGCATGAGTTTCAATGGCTCAGAGCCATTTAAATGCATTATTCTGCTTTTCACAAAACTGTCATGAACCGCACCAAAGTTCACAGAAGTCGTAGCGGTTCTCATGTTCACCAACATGGACTTATGAACCACCAACTGGCCCAAGCTGGTCACACACTTTAGTTCATGAACTGGACCATCCCCATCGCTATTATTATGGTTTATTTGATAGACCTATCCTTCCTGCTCTTCATTTTCTGCCAAGGGACGCGCTATTATGCTAGCAGAATGGCCCACATCTTTATCCATGCCAAGTTTTACTTTTGACAATACCAACAAGGTGGTAGTCATGCGGCATAAGAAAAACAGCCTGGTATGTTGATTTATTTCAGGGGTCACTGGAACTATCAATATTTGTAAGCCTTGGAGCAACAGCAAAAAAGAGAGCTCTCAAAAGAATAATTTCTAAACAGTCCTCTTTCCTGTTGCTTTGCCCAGCCCTTCGTCTACTGATACAAGTCTTCCCAAAAGTCATATCATTAAACACAACTGAACCTACAAACAACAACAACAAAAAAGCATCTGGCTGAATGACACAGAGTGCAAACTTAGCATAAGAACACACTTTTTGTCCCCTAGTGAAGGTGGGGGGGGGGGGCAGTGGAAATGTGCTGCTTGTATTGTCTATTCCTCTCAACCAATTAACATCACAACAAATTGAATTTTCCCCCAGAGGCATGAAAGAGAAAAACACACAAAGAGAGAGAAAGTCAGAAAGAAAATCAAGGGCAGGTACCTTTGGCTTTTTTTTTTTTTTTGCTACAAAAAAAAAAGAAAAAAATATTCCCTCTCCCTTAATCCCCCCCCCCTCCACCCCCATCCCATATTTTGATGGCTGGGTATGTTTGTCACCCTTGAATGTGCTCTCTCTCCTTCTCGCTTTCTCTGTTCCTCACTCTCTCTGTTTCTCTCTGTTCGATTAGCATTCCAGGTGGAAGCGGAATCTCCTCAAAGTGACTCCAGCGAGCATAATTTGCTTCTCCCCCCGCCCCCCCCACACACACCAGTCTCCCTCTTCCTCAGCTAGATGGGGGATCTTTGGGTAAGTGATCTATGATTATCCCAAGGGTAGCATTAGCATAGACAAGAAAGGATGTGGACTTCTTAATGGGGGGTCTAAATTGAATGTGTGGCCATGCGCCACTCCAGCTTCGGCATACACCAGTTGGCAAGTTTCAGCAGAACATGGGTGCCCCCCCCCCCCCAAACTTCCAATTTCGTTAGACAACAGAATGACAAATACCTGATGAATGATTACTTGCCCAGCAAGGAGAATGCCTGCTCAAATAAACATTCCCATCACCCAGAGAAGCAGCAGGATGGCACCCTGGGTTCATTCCCCCCCCCCCACACACACACCTTCTCACTTTCTTCCTCACTATATTGGCTACTGAATAATGGAAAAGGCTACAGAGGTGTTCTGTCTATTCATTTGTATACCCAAGGAGAAGAGATGAATGATTGTGGAAGGGGAATGGTAATTTGGGACCCTGAACGCTGGCTGCAAATAGCAATATGATAAAGTTGTTCAGGATAAAAACGACTCTATCACAGGGCTGTTATGCAATTATAATAAGCCCAGCGCTGAAGAGATAGGTTTGCAGAATTTATTGCAGCAGCTTGGAATTATGGTTGACTTTTTTGGGTGTGTGCGTGTGCAGGCTTGAGAGGCATTGGGAAGGATGACCTGTGAGGAACCTTTCTGAGCTTCTAGACCAGGGGTAGTCAAACTGCGGCCCTCCAGATGTCCGTGGACTACAATTCCCAGGAGCCCCTGCCAGCATTCGCCGCAGTTTGACTACCCCTGTTCTAGACCAAGAGAAGGCAGAGGGCTTTTCCGTGGGTGGTCAAAGTCGGCTGCCTCAAAGAGAAAACTGATGGCCCGCCATTTTGTTGTATGTTGGATTGCTATGGCCCTTTGACCCCAAGGGCACTGCCCCCTTTTAGGTTCTATTCCAAGAGAATCCTAAAACCAAGAACAGTAATTGAAAAACACCCTCCTTGAAGAAGTGGCACCCAGCGAAAGAAGGGGAGAGAAGTGGCGGCTGATGATAAATTTGTTGCGATCGAAGGGAGCGAAGCGGAGGATTATTATATTGTCTTGTTGAAGGCATGAAAAACTGACACTCTTTTTCATTTGAGGCAGAAGTGAAACACAAGGTTTTCTCACATTCTATCCATTTGTTTACTGGAATAAAATTCCAGGCAAATGCACCCTCTCGCTTCTGCAGCATACATACCGAGAATTTTGATATGCTGATTTATCAGGAGGAACACGGAGCTTAGGAATTCACAAACCATAATTTATTACCTTTCTATTTGAGCAACTGGTGCTTTGAGTAGTTGGAAGTGTTGCGAGGGAGGTGATGTACCACCACTGGCAGAGAGTCGGGGCTGTGTGCCAGGAAGTGCCCCTTTCTAAATGCTGTCACTCCCAGAAGTCTCTCTCTTCTGCTGCTTAGCCCACTTCCCCTTTGACACAGGGATAACACGCCTGTGTGACTTTAAGGGGTAGTTGCTGGAATGCAGTGTAAATGTTTCGGAGAAAGAGCAATGGGAAGAAACATCTAAAATGGGGCAATCACATGTTGGTGCTTGTGAGTGCCTTTCTGGGCAGTGAATCCTGACCTCAACATAGCTTTACATGGGCGGCGATATTAATCCGCAGTAGAAGTACAAGACTTGAGTCTAGCAGCATGCTGAGTAGGAACCAGGGTGTAAACTGCACGGAGCTTTTATTCCAGCCCCAGATCGATTCAGTCCCTGCCCTCTACACAGAATGCGATTTCCGTTTGGATTTGGGGCAATTTTAATTTTCCTTCTGCAGCAAGAAGGATTGATCCGGAGTGACCCTACCTTTATTGTGCGATATCTCAGAGTGCTGAAAATCCTCAATATCCATTTGGAAAAGAAAGCTCCGTGGTAGAGAACCTCTGATAGGCTGCACCTGGTCATGTGACACGCTTGCCTTAAAGGAGAAGCCCCTAATTTCTCTCAACTTCTGTCGGTCCTGGATTTTTCCTCCCTCTTCTGCCTTTTTCGATCCTCTCCCCCTCCCCTCCAAGAAAAGAAAGAGGCTCCCTGCCTGGCTCCTCTCCCCCCACCCTTCAAGAAAAGAAAGAGGCTTGCCTCCCCCCCCCCTTCTGAGCCTCCCTAACCAAGTGCAGAAGACTTTCCTGTTTCAATGGGGGGGGGGAAGGAAGAATCGAGTTCAAAGCAATCTAAATTCAACAGGATTGACAATGGAATACAAAAAGTAAGTGCAGACTCTGCCCAGGTTTCCTGGGTAGAAGCTCATGAGGACCAGAGCAGCCCTTGTGGGAGAACCTTCAAAGACAACCAGACTATTTGGCCCAGTTACTTATTTATTTGCATTTGGTGGGTACCACTCAAAGGAAGCAAAGGTGTAGGCTTGCCTGCAATCCTCCATCCTGACCTGGAGAGCTCAGGTAAGCTCAATCTCATAGGATGCTAAGTAGGGGCAGCCCTGGCTAGTAGTTGGATTAGAGATTCCCCGGGAAGTCCAGGGTTGGGAAAGTGTTGGTGGACCACCTCTGAACATCTCTTGCCTTGAAAACCCCATCAGGGGTCACCATATGTCAGCTATGACTTGACAGCATTTTCCACCACCCCCACCACCCTTATCTCCTACTAGTTTAGAACTATGTTACTTACTTTGAAGTGTGGTTTTTCAATTATTTGGAGGAATCCCACCCCCTCTGTACGTTCTGAGAGCAGGAATGCTCCAACCTCTGCTGGTGGGCTGTTTGGCTATTCACAGATAGCTTGAGCCTGGATTACATGCCGTTCTCGCGAAAGCAAGATGAAAGTTTGAGTTTCTCCTCTCTCCTGCAGACCTGTCCTCACGGCACACTGCTTGGCATTCAGATGAAGAAATGAAGCATGACAAATATAACACAAATTCAAAAACTTCCCTTGGCAACCAGCCTCAGCTAAGGAAGAATGTTCTGGCTGGCCATTTCTTTCATTAAAATAGTCTTAGCATTGAATTTCATGTGCGCAAGGCTTTTTGTGGATGCACATTTTTTAAACAGCCTTACAGGAGGAATACCTCCCACCCCCTCCCCATGCCATTGAATTACTTGACTGGATCCATAACCCTTGGAAAGAATTGATTTCACCAACTGTGGAGATGCAAAAGCTCTCACATCTCCAGCAGCATGGCTACGAGGTCCCTGTGGTGGATCCCTCCCCCTCTTTTTTCTATTACTAGTAGTAAAGCCTGTTGCATTCTGTAATACAACGGGTGCTAACTCATGGTTTGGTGTGGGTTTAGTGCCTCACTTTGAAGCTGGGAACCCTAAGAGGAGGTCTCTCTGTACACCACAGTCCTGACCCAAGGCCAGGTTCAAGCACACCTAGGTAGTGTGGAATTCCAGAACATGAACCATCACCAATCTGGCAACCTTACCTTCTCTCTGCAAGGCTTTCTTGACCTGAAATAGGTCAGGGGGCACTTTGTGGCTGGTTAGGTGGCTGTGGGGGCATTATACACTTTGGAGGCCCCACTTTCAAACCTCAAGGGACCAGGGACAGCCAGGGATAGCCAACCTCCAGGTGAAGCCTGGAGATCTCCTGGAATTGCTGCTCATCTCCAGATTACAAAGATCAGCTCCTCAAGCCAAAATGGCTGCTTTGGAAGAGTCTCTGTAGCATTGTATCCCTCTGAATTTTAGGAGGCCAGCATCCAGGTGGGGTCTGAGAATCCCCTGTAAATACATCTCCAGGGTTTTTGGGCCTATTGCTTCTGTGGTTTGTTGGAGTGAGTGAATCAAGAAGAGATCAGTTAGCTGTTGCCTGCCATCCCACAGCAAGTTAGGCTACTAGGACAAAGGAGCAACAAATGGGAATAAATACAACCATTTACATTCTCACAAGGAGTGGGTAAGACTTTTCCTGGCTAAAGAAGAGGATCTTACTGGTGGCAGAAGAAGAAGAGTTGGCTCTTATATGCCGCTTTTCTCTACCCGAAGGAGTCTCAAAGTGGCTTACATTCACCTTCCCTTTCCTCTCCTCGTAACAGCCCAAGGTCACCCAGCTGGCTGCATGTGGGGGAGTGCAGAATCAAACCAGGCATGCCAGATTAGGAGTCCACACGCCTAACCACTAAACCAGGGGTAGTCAAACTGCGGCCCTCCAGATGTCCATGGACTACAATTCCCAGGAGCCCCCTGCCAGCGGCAGGGGGCTCCTGGGAATTGTAGTCCATGGACATCTGGAGGGCCGCAGTTTGACTACCCCTGCACTACACCAAACTGGCAGCAACCAGATAGGAAACCACAGGATAGGGGCAAGTGTGAAGGACCAAGGGCAGCAACTAGGGGACTGCACCCATTTCACCATAGCGCCTGCAAAGCTGCCCACCGCCTGCCTGTCTTAGATGGAGGCAAGGGAAGGACACCTAAGGCCCAGCCTATGCATTACAGTGATTGGTTGTAAGGGACCCACCCAGTTAGAACCCCAAAGGGAGCTTGCTTGGCCTTAGGAATCCCCAGTACGGCTGGGGCTGGCCTTGGGGGGCTCTAAGAGAAAGAATCCCAACAGGGGTTAGTGGGAGCTGACAAGGCTACTTAATGTTTTTTCACTCAGGACCCCTGTTTAGTGGACCACAAGTATGGCTATAGATTGCCTTTAATGACATAACAATTCAATATTCAACTGATTTCAAACAATTCAAATTCTAATAAATACAGATAGTCACAACACAGATGGATATAGGTGATATACACTGAAAACCAATGAGCAGGCTAGCATTTTGGCAAATACAGAAGATTGACTTTTACCATATAATACAGCAGTGGTCCCCAACCTTTTTATCACCGGGGACCGCTCAACGCTGGGGACCGCTCACCGGGGACCACTCAACGCCTTTTACTGAGGCCCGGTGGGGGGGGGGGGTAGTTTACTCCTCTACTCTCAACCACTGCCCTAACGCTCTCTGATCGCTATGGTAATGTTTAACCATCCCTTCAAAATAAGATACAGACACGCCACAACAATGAACATAAGGAACATTTCATTTTCATGGAAATTTTAACTCATGACAATGACAAATCAATGGGAACCCTGAGCTTGTTTCTCTGCAACGAGATAGTCCCATCTGGAAGGGATGGGAGACAATGACACCCAAAGTGTGTTGTAAAGGGCCGGGGAGGGGGGGGGAGAAGGAGTCCTTCAAGGCCCACCTCCAGTTAGTCGAAGGACCACATATGGTCAGCAGCCCACAGGTTGGGGATCGCTATAATACAGTACATTAGCAATATATATTTAACACATTTTGCTCCCTGTTATAAAATGGGAACAGCCTCCTGGGAGGAGACTGTCCAGGACCGGGTCCGTCCAGTGCATCCCTCCTGAATGGCCAGCGACCAAATGGCCTGCTGTCCACAAAGCCAGTAGCTGCCATATGGCCACTGGACATCAACAGAGGTCAGAGTCAGGGGCACTGGCCTGGAGAGGGGGTGACCGAGGGGCCTGCCTGCTACTGCCCTCCCTGCCAGAAAACCTCTGCTGCTTGGGAGTGGACACTGAGGCACTGAATGCTGCTCTGGGTCGGGGGCCGAGGGACTGCTGGCTGCCCCTCAGACCTCTCAGCCCCACTTCTCTCAGAGGGGGTCTGTTATGGGGAGAGGGAGAAAAGGCGATTTTAAACTGCTAAGAGACAACTGAGGCCGGCTGGGTGACTGTGAGCCATTCCAGTTCTCTCAGAGCTCTCAGCCCCACTTGTCTCATGTTATGGGGAGAGGGAGAAAAGGCGATTTTAAACTGCTTAGAGACAACTGAGGCCTGCTGGGTGACTGTGAGCCATTCCAGTTCTCTCAGAGTTCTCAGCCCCACTTCTCTCAGAGGGTGTCTGTTATGGGGAGAGGGAGAAAAGGCGATTTTAAACTGCTTAGAGACAACTGAGGCCTGCTGGGTGACTGTGAGCCATTCCAGTTCTCACAGACGTCTCAGCAAACGCTGGCAGGGGGCTCATGGGAATTGTAGTCCATGGACATCTGGAGGGCCGCAGTTTGACTACCCCTGCTCTAAATCTCAAGAATGAGTCCCACCCATCCCTGGAGGCTTAGAACCTTCAACTCACAGATGTGAGGGGGGGGAGGCTGGCAGTGAAGGGACCCTTCCCCTTATAGCTGTCTGTGACGGGAGGGAGTGATCCAGCAGTCCTTGAAGCCTCCTGTCCAGGGAACAGGCACTCACTCCCCCCTCTTCCAAACTGACGCTTTGCCTCAGGAGTCGGGTGGATATTGACGGGGCCCACTGCTGCTGGCTTTCCATGCGCTTGAGTAGAGCCCTTTTGGCTTTTCCCACCCTTTCAAAGAACAGCCCCTTTAGAAGCATGGGCAGTGGCTTGGTGCAGAGGGAGAGCCTCCTGGTTAATGCTTTCTACTTTTTGCGTGCTCCTGACTCCAAGGGTAAAGAGGTCATTGTCCAGATATTTAACTGCCCCATCTCTGGAGTGTGCAGAGAAAAGCCTCTCTGTGCCCGCTCCCTTTAAATCCTTCCCCTGAAGCCCCTCCCTAGCATCTGGCGCATTCCTGACCTCACCGGGCTTTATTTCTAGTCTTTAAATAGGACAGGGTCCTATTAAATAAAAGGGCAAGGCCACCTGGGGAGGAGTTAGGGCGGGCCCTGTCCAGGATAAAAACTCAGAGGGCCCAATCAGGAGCCACAAAGCCGCTCCTGATTGGGCCCTCCGAGTGTCCATCCAGGGCCAAGCAGCCAATGGGGAGGCGCGCAAAGTGCCTTCCTATTGGCCCCTCACCAGGACAGACCAAAATTCCAATCACCCAGCCCAGTCTGGCTGCCAGTCTGCTCCTGACCACCAAAGGGAGAGGAGGTCAGCAGGGCTGCCAAGGGGGATGAGAACAGAGGCTGCACCAGCCCTTTTTGCCCCAAGGCTGTCCTAACTGTCATGTCCAACTGCAAATTGCCTCAGAACCCTGACAGAGCTGGCAGGAGGCTGCAGAGTGCTCCCCCTCCCCCTCCCCCTCCCTTCAGGCCTGCTGGGAAGGAGCCTCTGACAGCCCCTGACTGAGGGGAGGGAGGCATTTCCAAGAGCAACGCAGGGGAGCCTGAGGGCCTTCCTTTTGAGGGGGGGGGACTTTCCCCTTCTGCCAAACAGTTGCCTGACAGGGAGGCCACAGAAAAGCCCCTTTCTCACTTAAAATACTGCTCTGGGCGGGGGTTAGACACAGCCAAGCCACGTGTCTTTCTTCTTTGCAACTCTCTGCAGATTTGAGGCCACTGCACAGCGTTATTCTGCAGAGGAAGCTGGCTCTTTTGTCTCCTGTTTCATCTGCACAACAACCCTGTGCAGTAGGCCTCAAGTCTTTCAATTCAACAGCAACCTGTGTGGGAAGCCTTAAATGTTTCTTCTCTACTACAGCCCTGTCCAAAGTAGCCCTTTCTGCCTGGGGAGCTGATCTTTATACTCTGCAGGTGAGCTGTAATTCCAGGAGCTCTCCAGGCCACACCTGGAGGTTGCCTACCCCTGGGTTGGAAATATTCCTGGAGGTTTGGAGGTGGGACTTCAAAATCGTACAATGCCTCAGAGTCCAGCCTTCAAAGGAGCATTTTTGCCTGCAGTTGGTAGGGAGTGGTGCAGGAGTGTCCCTCCTGGCCTATGGGTTATGGCCAGCCCTTACCAGCAACTGTTTGTATTCTGGGGCGCAGACAGGCAGACCAGCATCAGTCCTGTGAGTCTGGAAAGTGCAGGAAGATCTAAATAAATATTTACAGCCTGAAACTAAATAGAGAACAAGTAAATGTCTGGAGACACATAGTAACTGAAATAGTAACAGTAAAAAAACAGTATTAAAAACCTTACTAAGGTCAAGACTGCTGTGCACAGATAGTCTTCCTCTTAGGGTTGCCAGCTTCCCTGTGAGGCTCGCTACCCCACCTCCCTCATGGGGAGTCTGCTATGGGGAGAGAAGGGGAAGACGATTGGAAAATGCTTTGAGACACCTGAGGCCTGCTGGGTCACTGCGGCCCATTCCCAGTTCTCTCAGATCTCTCACAACCCTACATACCTCACAGGTTGACTATTGTGGAGAGACAAATGGAAAAGATGTTTGTAAGCCGCTTTGAGACTCCTTTGGGTAGTAAGCAATAGGGTACAAAAATCAGTTCTTCTAAGGAGCAACCATGAAAGAAGCATGAGGGCACATAACATTTTACCAACAGTGAAAATATGGCAGACAGAAGGAACAGGGTGGACACCTGTGTACTATGACTACCCCATGTGTATTAGGGCAGAGGGGCATTTTGGTGAATGTGGCCTAATTCACACAAGAAGGGAAATGACGCAGAACTGGGAGGAATTGGTTGCCATATAATCTTCCCCTAAGAAGAATCTCCAGTCTGATTTTCCCTTCACATATCTGAGGACATGGCTCTGGAAAGCTCATCTGTATCCACTATGCCACAATTCCCAAAGGTCAGTCCTCTCCCACACTCAATTAACATTCCACACCACAGGTTCTTGACACCCATCTCTCCACACCCATGCCCTCATTTGCCACCACGCCACCACAACCTCCCACACAACACACACATTCAACCCCATGCCCTTACAGACTGGACAACTCCTCCCCTTCCTCTTCCCACTGCCAAGCTCTAGCGCCCGTTGTATTCCTGGATACAATGGGCTTTGCCCCTAGTCTTACATAAAGCAACAACTGTGCCATGTTAGAAATATCAGTTGTTTCATCTAAATGAATTGCAAAGTTTGTGCTGCCCTTAAGCCTGGTAATAAGCTGCTGGAATTTGACATAATTCCAGAAATTCTTTTGGAAACAGTATCATTCAATAAAGGAATTTTATCAGTTTCATTCCCATACTTTTCCCCATGAACTATTTCTGACATTTTAATAGCAGCAGGTAACACGAGATCTTCTACTGCGTGGGGCTTTTTAGGTTTTGCAATTAAATAAGTTTTGCAAGGTGCAAGTTAATAATTTTTGTTGACAGTAACAAATTTCTCAAAACATTGTTTTTCTTTATTTGAAGATTTTAAAAGTCATTCAAAATACTCCTTTGGCTTATCACAGTATGCTGCATGCTTGGTATTAAGATATTGTTTTAGTGTGGCTGCTTTCATGCTCTCTGCAGCCAAAACTTCATTACAAATTAAGCAAAGAGGTTTTTCCATGCCATCATCATTATTAGATGTACCATCGTTCCATTTTGTGAAAATGATTTGACATATTTATTTTTCTCGTCAATTTAGGTGTACTACAACTTGGTAGCGAAAATTCCACTGTCATCAGTATATTTACCTTTTCTGTCAAAATTTAGCTATCATGGCTATGATTTTGGCCTAGACATCAGAATGCAGATGGGGACTCACCTTATTCATGTAATAAATGATTGCTAATTCATGTAATAAATAATACCTTGCACAGAGAAAACTAGATGAAGAAGATGAGTTTGTTTTTACACCCTGCTTTTCACTGCCCAAAGGAGTCTCAAAGTACCGCATATAAGCCGAGGCATCTAATTTAGCACAAAATCTGGGCAAACTTATTGACTCTCATATAAGCCGAGGGTGGAATATGCAGCAGTTACTGGTAAATGTACATTAATTGGGGCCCCAGTAGGTTAAATGTTTCTCAATACTTATTTCAAAGAAAAAACAGTGAGCTAGCTCTGTCAGTGCAAAAGAGGGCCAGCAAACCAGAGCAGAACAACAGGACCCAAAGCTGGCAACCTCCTACAACAAGTACAACAGCTACCAAACGGGGAGAATGGACTACTCTAACCACAGCTACAGTGCACCCCCCCCCCCCCAGAACAAAACACTGAAAGAAAGAACAGTAAAAATCAACTTTTAAAAGAAACACAACCCCAAGAAGAAAAGGCAAACAATGCTGCCCCTCAGAAAAAAGAAGAAAGAAACATTAGGAGAAACAGTAAATCCCAAAGCACCCCCAAAACCCACCCCACCCCCAGAACCCAAAATAATAGTTTGGAAGAAGTGAAGGCAAAAGGGGAAAAAAGATCAGAGTCCCTCAGTCAAACCATTGCTGTCCTGCAAGCAGAAAGAGCGAGAAAGCTTCAGCTTGCAGGAGGTTTGCAGAAGCCATGTAACGATTGGCTGGCTGGAGCAGGCTTTTATTTCAATTACCGTATATACCTGTGTATAAGCCGAGGAGCACTTTTTCAGTGTGAATACTGTGCTGAAAAACTCGGCTTATGTACGAGTATATAAGGTAGCTTACAATTGCCTTCCCTTCCTCTCCCTACAACAGAAACCCTGTGGGACTGAGAAAGCCCTGATGTTATTACCCAGTGAGAATAACCCAATCAGGGCTGTGACAGGCCCAAGGTCACTCAGCTGGCTACATGTGCTTGCCATATTAGAAGTTTCCACTCTTAACCTTATTTATTTATTTGGATTTTTATACCACCCATTCTTTATGGCTCTGGCCGGTTTACATGCATAAATTTACATGGAACATTATAACAATCTATAGCATTATACAATTTTCAATAGAACATCACAACGATCTATCAGTAACAATTACAACACAACATGAATAACAACAACACAGGGGGGATCAAATTGTTCTGTCTGAGTGGGGGGGGGGACCTGCAGATGTTCCGAGTTGGTGGGCTTCAAGCAAATGCCTGGTGGAAGAGCTCCCTCTTACAGGCCCTGCGGAACAGTGGAAGTTCGGGCAGGGCTCTGATCTCCTCAGGGAGCTCCTTCCACCAGGTGGGGGCCAGGACCAAGAAGGCTCTGGCCCTTGTTGAGGTCCGACGGACTTCTCTGGGGCCAGGGATCCGCAGCCAGTTGGAAGGGGCCCCATCCTCTCACTCTCTCCTTCATTCCTCCCCCTGCTGCCTTATGCCATTTCCATTACAACCTGTTGCCTCCCCCAGTATGCCAATCATGACCTTTCCACAACAAAAAATCCAGGAAGCCAATTCTGTATTTTGCTTCTTGTGTGGCAAACAAAAATACGCCATCAGTGGGATTCAGGTGGCCTTGGGGAACTATGGTGAGAAAGTCCAACCCGCCCTGATGAACAGGGAGCCCCAGCTGTGATGGATGGTACTTTGACTTAGCAACTTGAAACATTTTCCTCCTTTTTGTTTGCCCTCTGTGCAGCATTCGAAATGGCAGGCTCATACTGATGAGATGGAAAAGAGAGAGCATATAAATGGGTCCCTGTTTGCGCAGCATTTTTATGGTGACTTTGGTGGGGGGGGGGATGCAGAGATACTTTCACTGACGGCATATTCCTCCCCTGCTTATACTTGAGCTGGAAGAAATTCATCCCCTGAACTCCAGCAAGGAAGGAATGTGGGATCATTCACCCAGATACAGAATGACATTCCTCAATGCAAGAGATATTATTTTATATTGATGCAAGATTCCAGTGCATGTTTGAATGCTGTTTCTCAAGAAGCGGAGGATTAAAGCTATTTCATTTTCACTTGTCCGGCTTTGGAGACTTATGTTCCTACAGCCTACATGGGTTCCTTGTGACCTTGATTTTTGATTGTGATTATAAAAACAACAACAACAAAATATTTGGCATGAAAACAATGATTTTCAGTATGTGACGGAAGTAAGCTGTGGCAACCATTTATGGGTGGCTCTGCCTTCTCCGGCAGCCATTTTGTGGCCGCCATTTTGTGGCTGCCATTTTATGCTCACACCCATCATGCTTTGTCAGAATGCCAAACATGCCCCTAGGGCAGGGGTAGTCAAACTGCGGCACTCCAGATGTCCATGGACTACAATTCCCAGGAGCCCCTGCCAGCGAATGCTGGCAGGGGCTCCTGGGAATTGTAGTCCATGGACATCTGGAGGGCCGCAGTTTGACTACCCCTGTCCTAGGGTAAGAAAGGACAAAGATACCCTGTTCATAATGCCACTCTGGTCTTCAGTGATTTAGTGGTCAGATTTCTTGAAGACTGATGTGAAGGAATATAGCTCTAACTTTAAGTTAGGGGGAACGTTCTGCTCTGAAGGAGTAATCCATTTTCAGGGCCCAAAAGCTATGCATTGCAACCACTTCACCATCTGTCTCACTACAACAAGCAGATCAGTACACCTAGAAAATAGCCAAACAGTGGACATGATTTTTCCTCTCATTAATGCAAAATGAGACGCTATTACGTATGCATACAATTACTAATAATCTGCATTAGTTGGATGTAATCTTAACAAGCACAATCATGCCTACAGGCAAAGCAAGAGAGCAACAGAGAGTGCTGACAGTTGAATGGGAGGAAAGTAACTCCCCTTTCTTCCCGTTACGGTCACACCTGCTTAAAGATTAAAACTGTATCCTTTATGCTATATTAAAACAGCACTTTTGACATGAAGGTTCTATGTTTTTGAAAGGCAATGGTGAATGCTTTTGTGCGCTCAGCAATATTTTGTATTCTGCTGAGAGCATTGATGTTAGTGTCAATTAATCCATAATTGAAAGAGAGAGAGAGAGAGAGAGAGAGAGAGAGAGAGAGAGAGAGAAATTGGAGGAATGTCACTCAGTGCACAGCAAATATATATGCCTGCTCAATGTCCTCACTACAACTGCAAGATTACTGCCATGTTTATCAACTTCCCAAATGAAGCAAATGGAATCTCTGTTGAAACTAATTCTTATCATCTGCCATCTAAGGCTTCCAATCCCCACCCAGCCCTGGAATCAATAGTTATTATGCGACTCTAACTTTGACATTGCTCACATCCCTTTGACATTCCTGTTCTTCCTACAGGAGGGAGCTGCTGGAGGATGAGTTTCTTCCAGTCTCCTGTTTAAGCCACGTGTTTACAATCTATGACCTCCCATCCCCAAAACCTGTCCGGTTATAGTGGTCTGTCTAGGTGTTCCCACCACAGTTTTTTGCAGACTGGTTGAAGATGGTTGGAGCCCCTTCCCTAGGACGAAAGGCTGATTAGGGTGGGGATTTTCAGTTGAGGAACGAGATGGCTAAGGAGGGACATGATAGAGATTCATTATATATGGGATGGAGAGAGTTGACAAAGAGAAATTTGTCTCCCTCTCCAAAAAGACTCCAAAAAGTGCATTCTATGAAGCTGAGGGGCAGGAGATTCAGGACAAACAAAAGGAGATACTGCTTTATGCAGAGAGTGATTAGAATGTGGAATTTGCTGCCAGAGGATGGCCACAGGAATAAGCAGTTTTAAAGGGGGATTAGATAGAATCATGAAGGATAAGTCTTTCAACGGATACAGGCCATGGTGACTGACGGGAACCTCCACTTTAAGAGGCACTATTCCTCTGAATCCTAGAGCCAGGAGGCAACACAGGGGAAGGCCTCAGCCTCAATCTTTTCTTGTTGGCCCTCCAAGAGGAACTAGTCGGCCACCGTGTGGGACAGTATGCTGAACTCAATGATCCAACATGTCTCTTCTTATGTAGGTCTCAGCCTCCATGCCCTCTTGTCAGATCTCCAGAGTAACTGGTTGGCTGCTGTGTGAGGTGGGATGCTGGACTAGATGGACTATTGGTCTGATCCAACAGGCCTCTTCTTATGTTCTTATGATTGAGTTCATGGCTGGTGGGTTGTGTTCAAATTCCCAGGATGAAATTAATATTAAACTGTCAGCATAGCAGAGTCAGTGACTCAGCTGCCTTACTCATGGTGCTGAAAATAAGGAGCTTTCCAAGAGAATACTACAAAACAGAAATAGAAGGCTGGTATACAACACAATCATTGTAAACAGTAATTCTGATGTTTTATACAGAGTCAATTATGTTTTTGTACTTCCCACCAGGGAAGGGAGTTAAGATATTCATGTTAAGATCAGCCATCCAGTGTTTAAACTGGATATTATTCCCTTCACTTTGTGTTGATAACACTTGGCAGTGAAATATATACAAGAGGTTGATCTTTTAAGCTCTTGTGAAGGTGTGCTTTTGTTCAAGCTCAAGGTACACTTTTATGTTTTGGGTAAAACAAATCCCCCAATTTTCCAAATAGTGTGTGTGTGTGTGTGTGTGTGTAGCTGACGATCCTACATAAGATTTTCAAGACAAGAGACCGTTGGATCTCCTTGGTGGTCTCCCGTTCAAGTAATGACCATGTCTGCTTATGCTTAGCTTCAGAGATCTGGTGAGATCAGGCTAGCTTGGGCCCTCCACGTCTATATTCTTTAGGACCCACTTGTATCCACTTTCCCCCTAGAAGATAAATTCAAACATAAAACACAATTTTGGCACTCATCTTCTGCTGGCAGCTCATGTCTTTCAAAGAATCCTTTCCTGTACTTTTGAGCTTCTATTTAAGCACCTCGTGGGAATGTAGACCCACAAGAACAGGAATTGGAGGGACATTTTGAGTTGCTAGAGGAACACAGGAGAGCCATGTGATCAGAATATATTTATTTAATAGATTTTTATCCTGCCACTTTTTGTAGACTCATGGTGGGTTACATAAAATAGATACCCCCGCCCCAATAAAACCAACCCCCTTAAAACATAAACCTCAGGAAGATGGCATAGTCCCTCTACCACACCTATTATCAGCCAATCATCACAGGATGAGTTTTTTTTTGCATGATGGTACCACGTTGGCTGGAGGAGGGGCCCTAGTTGTTCCTAACCCTAGCCTCAACCCAAGACCTAGTGGCTCTGTTTTACAGGCCCTGTGGAACTTAGACAGCTCCATCAGGGTCCTCAGCTCTACCAGGAGCTCATTCCACCAGGTTTGGGGCCAGGACCGAAAAGGCCTGGGTCAGGGTCAAGACCAAGCGTGCTTCTCTTGGGAGAGGGGCCACAAGCAGATTAGCAGCTGGAGAGCGAAGAACCTCAAAGGGGCATAAGGAGAAAAGCAGTCCCTCAGAGAGGTAGGGCCAAAGCTGCAGATGGCCTTAAAGGTTAATAACAGAACCTTGAATCTGATCCAGGCCACAACTGGCAACCAATGCAGCTGCCTCAGCACAGGCTGGATATGGGCCGCCCAAGATGTGCCTGTGAGGACCCTTGCAGCCACATTCTGTACCAGCTGTAATTTCTGGGTCAAAGACAAGGGCAGGCCTGCATAGAGCAAGTTACAGAAGTCTAATCTGTAGGTGACCGTTGCATGGATCACTGTAGTTAGGCAGTCCAAGGGAAGGTAGGGTGCTAGTAGCCTCACTTGCTGAAGTTGGTAAAATGCTTTGTGTGCTACATCTATGACCTGGGCCTCCATTGAAAGGGAGGCATCCAGGATCATCCCCAGGTTTCTGGCTGACGGAGTGATGTTGAGCTGCACTCCAGCCAGAGTGGGTAGTTGCACTTCCTGTCCAGACACCTTTCTACCCAGCCACAGGACCTCCATCTTGGAGGGGCTGAGTTTCAGGCAACTCTGCTCCAACCATCCAGCGACCGCTTCCTAAGATCTGGCGAATGTATCCGGGGGGAGTCAGGGTGGCTGTCCATGAGGAAAGCTCGGTGTCATCTGCATATTGGTGACAACCGAGATGATAACTCCGAACCAGTTGAGCTAGAGGGCGCATAAAATGTTGAGTCACGTGGGAGAGAGTACCATTTCCTGTGGAACCCCACAAGGGAGTTGATAGGTCTGCACTAACTCCTCTCCCACCGCTACCCTCTGTGTTTGGTTTTGGAGAAAGGAACACAGCCATTGGAGGACTCTCCTACATATCCTGGTCCTGGCAAGATGGTGAGCCTACAACTCATGATCAACCACGCCAAACATGGCCAACAGATGGAGTAATACGAGTATGGGTGATCCACCACAGTCCAACTGGCATCTAGAATTCTTCTTCCAGAAGGACTTGCCTCACCCCTTCTGTTGCTGTCTTTAGGTGAAGACTTTGCTTTTGTCTGGCATGCTCTCAGTGATCCTCCTTCTCTCTATGCTTTAATTGTAGTTTGTGGGGGGGGGAGGAGTTGTCTGTGTATTTCCACTTGGTTTTGATGGATTTAATGATGTGCTCTGTGTTTGGTTTAATATTTTTAAAATTCTGTGCACTTTAATCTATTCGTTTTCTTGGTGGCCCTGATGAGGTCAGAAAGCTGGGGTATAAATGTTGTAGATAAATGAAATAGGTCAATTCACTTCATTTGGATAAACTTTCCTCTTGTGCACTTTTCCAAAAAGCAATCCAACGTGTTCCTGTTAGCTCCGTATTCCTCAGATTTCAATCCCAGCTTGGATGGGTTTATGCCCAGGCCCAGCTCCTATCCCCCTGAAGTTCTTAAAATTGGGAAGCCCACTGCAGTGAAGCAGGGTGGAAACTGTGACAGGAGAAGTCCTGTCCTGGCCACCCCAAGGGAACCCATCATAGGAATCCACCAGGTTTGGTCCCAGCCACCATTTAAAATGTAATGCATTTATTTACACAGTACCTTAAAATGGCAGCAATGATATTTGAACAACCTTGACAAAAATGTGGAGGGCTGAGTGAGGGGGGAGTGGCCCTTATTTAAAATTGGGTTTTATTTTTGTCAGCACAGATATGAATCAGCACTTAGAATTTAGACACAGTACAGTCTTGCTTCAGAGCCTCTTGTGGCGCAGAGGGGTAAGGCAGCCGACATGCAGTCTGAAAGCTCTGCCCATGAGGCTGGGAGTTCGATCCCAGCAGCCGGCTCAAGGTTGACTCAGCCTTCCATCCTTCCGAGGTCGGTAAAATGAGTACCCAGCTTGCTGGGGGGTAAACAGTCATGACTGGGGAAGGCACTGGCAAACCACCCCGTATTGAGTCTGCCATGAAAACGCTAGAGGGCGTCACCCCAAGGGTCAGACATGACTCGGTGCTTGCACAGGGGATACCTTTACCTTTACCTTTACAATCTTGCTTTGTGTAAGCAGCAGTATGGGGGAAAATAATGCATGGGTATTTTGCAGCTGATCATCCAGTCAATCTATTCACAAAACCAGTTAAGGTTAATTCAGGTCCCACAAGAATTATTCATGCTTCAGATAGGATAACTTTTCAGAAAACATTTTTTTTTAAGTATCACATACCTATGAATGGATTGTTTTCCTTCATGGCAGAAAAGAGCAGCTCTCACTTGAGAAATCATTTAGAACCGGCACCTCACATTCTTCCTCAGTATGGAAAATCATAAAGGCTTGCAGACTTGGCACAAAACACTTCTATTTTTATCTCTTGCCTGAGCTCTCGTTTTACAACTGATTTTATAGCCGAGAGACCAACGTCACAGAAGCAATAAAAGAAGCTACCTGCCCATAATCGGTCTTTGTCATAAACTGGTTGGAATCAGAGATCCAAAGCTGGAAAAAAATATATCGTTTCTCTTACATCAAAAACTAGTTTTCTAGTCCAAGCCAGTCAAAAAGTTGTGTTTGGTGGGTAGCAGCAATACACTGAACTAAGGGACACGGATACAGGCAAAGACCTCATCCTGGAGATGGGCTCTTTTTTCTGTTTTAGATTTACATTTCAGCCAATGGTGAGTGACTAAAATATGCCTAATTGAGAACAATGAAGCCTGTTGAGTGATGAAAACTGTTGTATCCCTTTCATAGAGGCTTAAGAACTTCAGAAGAGTCCTGCTGGGTCAGACCAGGGGTCCATCCAGCCCAGCATCCCGTCTCACACAGGGGCCAGCAATCAGTTCCTCTGGAGGGCCAACAACAGGCCAGAGAGGCCTTCCATTAATGTTGTCTCCTGGCTTTGGGATTCAGAGGATTTGTGTCTAGGATTGCCAAAATCCAGGTGGAAGCTGGAGATCTCCTGAAATTACCTTTGTCCTCCGTGTGATAAAGATCAGATCACATGGAGAAAATGGCTGCTTTGCAAGGTGACCTCTATGGCATTATACCCAATTGAGGTATCTCCCCTCCCCAAACCCCACCCTTCTCCTTGTCAGAATCTGCTGACTGCTGCCATGATTTAATATGCTTGTTCTTTGCATATCTGCCTTGATTTAATGGTTAGCCTTTCTGTATCCATTTTGCCTGTCTGCATTTTAGCCATGACCTGTCTGCTGTTCATCTAATCCTGTAACAAACTCTTAACATAGAACTAGTAACACTGGGCGCTCCAAGGCCAGAGCTAGGCATGTTATCAAAGTTGGAAGCAGTCCCGGATGGCACCTGGGTTCACTGTCTATTCTGGCTGTAACCGTGAGAATGGGAATTGGGTGGGAAAGCTAGAGGGTAAAGGAACTGCGTTTTGACCTACACCTCAGATCTGGCTTTGTTTCATATTGGAAAGAACTGCTGAATTAAACTCTTTCTTATTTTCAAAGAAGTGTTTGGTTTCAAGTCTGTCTTCCTGACACTCCTCCCATATTTGAAGTATTTCCCAACCCAGAGCTGGCCACTGTATTCGTTTCACATATGTATTCTGTATTTTGGTCTATGTTTGTATGAGATAATTCTACTGAACACTAAGAATATCAGAATGAAACTGTTGTACATGCTCAAGGCATAATTCTACATATCAAATTATAAGAAAAAAGGTCAAACACAACATACTGCTGTTGGAAATATGAGAACAAAATTTGTGGTGCACATACAGGACAACACAAAGTAACAGCAACTTGATCCTTGCAACCATGATCAAGAATGCAGAAAAGGTGAAAATGCTAACATGAAGTATGACATCTCCTTTGACCGCAGTAATGCCAGAATGTGATGAAGATTGTTTTTTTATCCCCAATGTCTCTGTAGTGATTTAACCGGTGGTTCCTAATTTTTACCATTTCCGCACAGAGGCATAACACTCGTGCCGCCTCCTGCTTGCAAATGCATGATAGTAAACCACACGTTTGCACAATTCTTGATGGGAACCCGCTCCTGTACTATCCCTCATCGCAGCAGAAGTGGTGGATAAGCCAGAGGTGGCGGAGAAGCCGGAAGCATGGACATCCTGAAGTTTTCCTTCAGCTCCTCGGTTTGACAATACAAGCCAGCAATCCCTTTACAGTGGTAGTTTTAGGGACTCAATCTTCTGCCCCCCCCCCCCAAGTCCCAAAATTATTATTATTTAAAAAAAAACCCATACTTCCACGTTGCTATGGGATTATTTCACAACAATAAATGTTCATGTATATCTCTTTTTAGGATTCTTTGTATAATGGTCCGTCTTTATGTTTGGGTAGATTTGTAATAGGCTGGCGATTGTAATTGGACACCGATGGTTGTCTATTCACAAAGAAGATTTAAAACACAGAGCACGGATGCTAAGCCCCTCTCTTTCCACAAACCCCACCTCCAGAAAACACAACGGGAATGTGCTTAAGACTGGGTTGCTGTCCGAGCTCAATATTACTGTGCACACTGAAGAGAACATTTTATTTGAACAGAGGACATGCCACTTTGCCATCCCATAGCAATGCGGACCGTGCCATATTGTTTTTTTTTTAATTGCGATTGGGAAATGGAGAGGGGAGGGCAGGCAAAATGCTACTGAGACTGTCACGTGTTTCTCCTTTCAGAAAAGCTTGCCCTGGTTTGTGGCCCAATTTGGCATGACAAGAAAGGGGGAAGTGGATTCTAATACTTTCCCCCATTGCACAAAAATATGGAAGAAGTTGGAGAGGGACGCTGAAAGGAGTGGGACATCCCTCCTGATTTGCCATTCAGTGGATGGACAGCCAATCAGGGATGGAACAGGCAGGACATCCTCCCTGATTGGTGGGTAGGCATTAACCCCAGCTCCTCCCACCACCCTCTTACAATTTTATTAAGAAGAACAATGGTTACAGATTATATTGCCCATGGCCTTTGCCTCCTCAGGCAAACTATGACCTTTCAACCATCACTTTCAGTAGTCCATTGTTTACAGTGGCTAACCAAATGTTTTTGAGAAAGTCACAAACATCACACAGATGTTATCTGTGTTATCTATTATCTGTGTTATCTATTATCTGTCCCCACTATGAAACCCAAGCAAGTGGCATTTGGACATCCATAGCCTCTAAAAGTGGAGGTTACATTCCAATCACTGATTACCCTCTTTTTCTCTATTACTCCCCCTAAACGCCCCCCCCCCGCAATCCTTGCTCAATCTAGTGACCATCAGGCCTCATTTCACAGTTCTTGATCATGCTGCATATGTGAAGTGAGGGAGAAGCCTAACGTATGCTGCGGAAGATACCATTTCCAGGCTCAGATTTGGGTTTCCAAAATTAAAAAGAGAGCATTGGAAAGAGGGGTGGTGGCCATTAGGGAGGGGTGGCCCATGATCAATTTTTGGAAGCCTCATGACCCACTTTTGAGTCCTGACCTATAGGTCAGGAAACCCTGGCTTCAGTGTTCCCCCTGCTCCCAGCGTGGAAGCTCATGAGCCTGGTTTGTTTCTGGTATGAATCCCGGCTCAACCTTTATCCACCATCAGGAACAATCGAGACTGCTCAAGCACTGTTGGTATACTTATATTCCAGTGCTCGTGAAATCGCAGCTCTCTGTATCAGCTTTTAAAATAAGGCGTAATCTCTAGTAGGTCAATATTTCCAGGCTTCCTTTTCAAAGCCCCTATAATTTGAATAAGAACCACTTTAGCCCTTACTAATTTTCCACTTGGACATTAGCCCTGTAAAGTCTGAAGTGCAAAATGGATATTTTCCCTGCAACTGGTTTGTGCGTATTTTCTCTTCCTGCTGGCTTCTGGCTATAAACAGTTGACCAGCTGAAAAGCACGGCAGTTCAGGGGTAGGCAAACTGTGGCCCTCCAGATGTCCATGGACTACAATTCCCATGAGCCCCTGCCAGCAAATGCTGGCAGGGGCTCCTGGGAATTGTAGTCCATGGACATCTGGAGGGCCACAATTTGTCTTCCCCTGGCACAGCGTCTCAATCAGATTTCGTTACTGCAGGGTGATTCCTTCTGAGAATTAGATTGCTGAAGTACTGCTAGTGTACTGCGGTGATCTTTTCCAGGCCTATATCCATCTCAATCTAAAATCAATATCAGTATCAAAGGGAAATTTACAGCGCAGTTAGGCGAGCTGAAAGATCAGCATGGAAATACATTAACTGAACTGGACAAAATAAAGAAAAGATGGGAACACTACACTGAAGAACTATACAGGAGGGATAAAGGGATGATGGATCCCTGTTTTACAGCTTTAGAAACTGAAGTTCACAGAATCATGGGAGCTCCACACTCAAATTGAATCACAGATGCGGTCTCCAGAGGCAAGAACCTGGACATCTGCCTTTAGATTTTGGCTCATGCTAATTGTTGCCTCTCCAGATTTTTTCCATTAAGGATAGATGCCTATAAAAGCAAGCCAACAGAAAGTGGTAACCCCCTGGATGGGGATTTCCCTTAATGATATTGATGGTCTAAGTCTGACTTCTATTAGAAATCTGATCTTGAGATGCCTTTATGTTCTGCTTCTTCAGCTTCAGGTTCAGCTTCTTCTAGGGGAGTTCAGCATGAGAATTTGGGTCCACAGAATTTGTTTTCCTCTGTACTTGGGACTGGCATACCTGACATCTAGCCCAATGTGTCTTGCCTATCTGACATCTCCTAAATGCCATCAAGCCTTTATACTGGATTGTTTCAACTCAATCCCAAATGGCAGAACTTTCTGGCTGCTTTGGAATGATCTGAAAGACTTTGTAGCTGTGACACAGGGAGTCTTGATAGAATTATAGAGTCGGAAGGGCCCATCCAGGTAATCTAGTCCTACCCCTTCCCAATGCAAAATCAGCCTAAAGCATCCAGGATAAGGATCTGTCTAACCACTGCTTGAAGACTGCCAGTGAAGGGGAGCTCACCACTTCCTTAGGCAGCCCATTCCACTGCTGAATACCTTGCTCTATTTTTTTTATCAGATTGCCCAAAATTTCATACACACTGAATCATATTTGTTTCTCCCCTTTTAAAGAATCTGGTTTGTCTTCCAACCCATTGTATGCTACAGATTCCTCTGGTTGGAAGCGATCATATAATCACTCTGGCAGTTGCTAATTTTTCATATAATTACATTTACTAAATAGATCTGGACAACTTGGTGTTCTACTTGTTATGGTTATCTCAGAAGTAATTATTATCATTCTTGTTGCGATTAGTATCATTGTTTTTCAGCTGTTGAATTGCTGATGATCAATAAACAAAAAAATGAAGTGAAAGCTACACTGAGAGGCATCAGAACAAACAGATTACCAAGAGTAAATAGAATATCAATAGAGGTATTCCAAGCCAGAGAAATGAAATCTATTGAAATCTTAACAAGATTTCCCCAGCAAATATGGAAAACAGCACAATGGCCAACCAACTGGAAAAGCTCAATTTACTTTCTAAAAGAGATGTCAATGACTGCAGCAACCTTTGTACAAAAAGTCAAATAAGCAGGGTGTAGATCAAATCAAGCCTAAACTGTCCCTAGAAGTTAAAATGACTGAACAGAGGCTTATGTACATTTGTCACATTATGAGAACACAAAGGTCACTGGAAAATACAAGAATGCTTGGGGAAATTGACTGTTAAGGAAGCCATAGCCCTTGGTCTGCAAAACCTGTGCAAGGGTGTTAATGATAGGAAATTTGGGAGAACCTTAATTCATATGGTGACCTTAAATTGGTCTACTGGGAGGGTGGTATATAAATTAAATAAGTAAACACTCAGTCATTTCAGCTCAACAGCAACCAGTGTAAGCACTGAGGAAAGAGGGCTGACAGGGTCAAACACATAGGCTGATTGTTTGCTCTCTCTTGCTCTCTCTCTAGTTGAAGGCATTTATAGCCTGGGTATGGATTCAGGCTCTTTCAGTAAGAGGGAAACCTGGGGAAAGATGCTTGTCAATGTAAAATCTAGCTTGTGTTTTTTTACATCTCCCCTGCTGCAGGTTATTGGGTTACTGGCCTTTTGCTCTCAGCTCATGGATCACAGTCTGCCGTCTTTGTCAAATGACCAGGTGGACATCTGCCAAGAATTTAGCTGTACAGTTGGAGGCCTGGATCCATTCTGCTACAGGTTTAATGAGTAGTTGTTCTCCCAGTTTAAATACTACAAAAGGTAAAGCTTGTGGTATCATGGCTACCATACCTCCTTAAGGGTTGCCAGGTCTCCCATGTCCACCAGCAGGGGATGGAGAGCAGGTTTTCTAGATCCACATTGGTAAACTCTTTAAGATTTGGAGATGGAACCTGGTGAAGACATGGACTTCAGTGGGACACAGTGCCATATAGAGTCTATCCTCCAAAGTAAGTACTTTCTCCAGGGGAACTGATCTCTATGGTATGGAGATGGGCTGTGATCCTAAGGGATCCCCAAGTCCCACCTGGAGGCTGTCATCCCTAGATCATCTTCACTTAAACTGATTGCCTGTTAATAGTCCAGGAAAGTTAGTTGATGTTTCCAGTGGTGATGGCCAAAGAAAGTCTCCTGATGGTGAGCTACAGGAGAAGAGCCCTACAATGGGGGAGAGGGTAAGCAAAAAACAGCAAGATAAACAGACAACACACAAACACACACCTCACCATTCCAAAGGAGAAGAGGAGGAGACACATAAACAATGCTCAAGAATTCCCATTTATTTCCGATGGAACTGTGGGTAAGAAATTGGGAACCCTTTGGGGCAGCTACGCAAATTGCTCTCTGGGGATCCATGACCTGCTGGGTATTTGTAAATTAAGCAATATACCATAAGCTTGCAGTGATTTCGCATCTCAAGGGAATCAAACCGCAGAGCTTTGCCCTTGCAACTCCACACTGCTCAGAAGCAGAGGAATAGGAAACATTCCCTTTGAGGAGCCCTGGGAAGAGATTATGCGAGGTTCCTCCAGGCAGAAGGCTGTTTTGCATTAAGGCAAAATGTCATAAAGAAAGTAACAGCTCAGACTTGAAAATGCTCCCCAAGCAATTCCCTGGAGTTCCACTTGCCAACACTTTCGATTACACCTGGTTTAATACCACTATAAAAATGGCGAGGGAGAAAATGTTCTTTTCTATTGCAAAAAAGAGGTTGACATTCAAAAAATGTGATAATTGGAAATGCTAATTGACTGCCAAGACAATCAAGAATTTGCCACCTAAGCTTTTCACCACATACCATGTTGGGACTCCGGCTCATCTGGGGGAACATATGCCTCTCCACCCCCTAGGTCCTATGACCCAACTCAGCTGCTACGGCTTCTATCCCCACGGCAGCATCAACAATCCAAAATCAAATTTGCTTATACAACTAGCCCCCGATCCTTCTTTACTTTGACTCTGGAACTGTCGAGGGATCCGTGTGCTCTGGTTTGCGCCAGGCAGATTTGAAGAACAACTTTGAAAAGAAATTCAAAGGGTGAGTCATCTTTGCTTCATCGTTATGATAGATCTCGCTGCAACTTAAAATCTTTCTTCCCCCTTGCATTAGGAACATTCTTACCTAGGTACATCTGCAAGAAAACATTTCTTCGTAAGACCGCTATACACTGGGGAACGGGAAGCTTCCATAACACAGTGAAGTAGCTTCTTTTTTCAAGCCTGATGTGCATTGCCGAAATGAATCATCAAGCCATTTCCCACAGAACCTTTGTTTACCTAACACGGATCCCCAAAGCACCTGGTACGGGATTAAGGTCCTTGTGAGCACAAGTGGATTCCCTCAGAGATCTAGTGTAGCCTGCTCAGGGTGCTGTTGCTTGGCCTGAGAGTCCAACCAGGAACATCCTCAGTGGCTTCTGTGGCTGATTATTACAGGTTAAAGCAAAATGACGGTGATAGGTTTGCCAACTCCCAGTTGAGAAGTTCCTAGAGTTTTGGAGGTGGAGCCTCAGGAAGACCTTAGTGGGTTATAGTGCTATAGAGCCCACCCCCCAAAGCAGCTCTTCTCTCCAGGGGAACGGATCACTGTAGTGATCAGCCATCATTCCAGGAAACTCCCAGGTCCCACCTGGAGGCTGGCAATTCTAGATGGGGAAAGTGATGGTGCAACATGCAGCCTTCCTTGAGGCTGTGGTCCCAGCTGTTGTTCCTTGCCACAGCTTCCCTCGCCTTCCCACCATGTAGGAACTGACACCAACACAACTTATTTCCCTGCCCCCTGTACACTGCCAAGGCATTTCCTGTCATCTGTACATTGCCAAATGCCTCTTCAAGGAGAATGGAAGCATAGTGAGATGCTCCACCTCTTGGGAGAGGCTGCCCACCAAAACCCATTGCCTGAGACCACTACTTGCTCTTGCTCATGATAGTACTTGCCTCATAGTGTAGGCAGGGAAGGCAGGATAGTGTAGCTTGATCTCATCAGATCTTGGAAGGGAGGCCATCAAAGAAGACTCTGCAGAGGAGATCAATGTCAGGCCACCTCTGCTTCTCTCTTGCCTTGGAGGCCCCTCCCTGGGGTCATCGTAAGTCAGCTTAGACTTTGGGGAAACGTTTCCCCTTTCTTACAGATCTTCTCACCAAGGACTCCCCTCCCTCATAAGCTTCTGTTTCCCAGAAAGCCATTTAATAACCCATAAATGACTCAAATAACGCTATTATTCCCTAAAAAGACTTTCTGCTGGTCTAAAAATTCCAACCATTGTCTTTAAATGGTGCTGTTTTATTTATGAACTGCTTGGCATGCAAAATAGGCCTTACAATATCTTTTTTTTAAAAGTGAGTTGCATTTCTTGGCCAACTATCTGCTCTCCTGCTCTTCAGTTTGACACCCGTGCAAATGATCTTGTCTCAACGATCCAAATCTATTCCCTTCAGAGGGGTGTGTATTTCATTGTGTCATGCTTACACTCTGCTTTTTCTTCCCAAAGACGATGAATCAAGAGATGCTAATGGTTTTGAATAACTATGATCTCTAAGTCTCCGTTCTGATTGCCCTTTTCAATATCTCCATTTCCATAATGTTTCCATTATAATGAAGATGAAACTCATTCACGGTATTTTAAATATGACCTCAGAAATTGCTCAGCGAGGAGCAAACACTTTGGGGGCAGGGTTAATTTAAGTGGAGACTTCCTCTTTAGTTCACAGTGAAGTTCTGCCTGTCCCACCCTGTGCTGAATCCCAATGGAGTCCACTTAACGTGTTCCCCTCAGACCTTCCTTCAAACACAACTCATACTAGACCCTACCCACTATTAGATCTGTGTGCTGTATCAACACAATGCTCCCTGCACTTAGAAGTGCTACTATTGGCCCACTGGTGGACTTCCTGACAGCGTCTGGGTTTGGTCCACAGTGTCATATAGTGCGTTAGACTAGTTGGGCTAGTCCAACATGACTTCTCTTATTCTCTTATACTGTGAAATTCCTGAACTAGACTCTGGGAGACAACTGATGCAGTGGTTAGGCTGTGGTGACCCTATTTCCAATGGTCCCCAAACCCCAGTCCGGGGACCGGGACCGGTCCGTGGATCACTCAGTACCGGGCCGCAACCCCTCCTCATCCTCCTCCCTGGCTGCTGCCTGGGGGGCTGCCCTGCCACTCTGCCGCCGGCTCACCTTTGGTGCTCTCCAGGGGCCGCCATGGCTGTGGCTCCCCCTCGGCATGGCACTGTGCAGCTGCTGCTGGCAGCGCCCCCCAGCAGGCGGCAAGAAGTCAGGACACCGGCGGGAAAGCAAGTGGAGCAGGGGCTCAGGCGGTGGCGACATCCCTCGGCAAAAGACTACCCCCCCCCGGGCCTCAGTAAAATTGTCAAGCGTTGACCAGTCCCCGGTGATAAAAAGGTTGGGGACCACTGCTATTTCCACTCCTCTCTCTACCATAAAGCTGACCTTGGATATCATGAGTATAAGAAGGGAAGGAAGAGCCAGCGATACAACTTGAACTTTTGGGGCGGAAATGCTGATAAACTAGTAGGAAGAAACAGGTCAGAGGATATGGCTGGCAATTAATGGGATGACTGTGGATTCTGGGAAAGGTATGAGATGGTGCATTTGAGGATGTTTACGACTGGTTATGCTCATGAGAATGGCTTCTTATGGCTTCCACAACTCTGGAAAATTCTGCTCACCAGAAATACGTCAAGTACTTTTACACTGATTTATTTTAAACTGGGACGGAGCTGAAATAGTCTACAACATGAAAGGCTTTGCTTACAAGGGATTCATATGGGATGTTTTGAAGGTCAGATCCTGAATTATGGATCATAAGTTGCATGTGTGGTGAAACAGCCAAGCTCATATAATGTCAATCAGGCTCAAATACAGAAGAAAAATGGTCAAGCAAAAGTTACGGCAATTGTCACTTAAAATGATTTCTGTAGTAGAATGTTCAGCAATAACCTTCGTTTAGAAACTATAGACTAATATATCACAAACCTGTGTTGGGAATTGTTTTATACTTGCCTGCCCCACATCTGGGGCTCACTCTACACACATTAGATGATGCACTTTCAATGTGCTTTTGCAGCTGGCCTTTCCTGTGCAAATTTTCTTCTTAACTGTATTGAGAGCACATTATCCAACGTGTGCAGAATGAGTCCTGCTCATTCACACACTGACAGGAAACTTGTGGGGGCAAATGGGATTTTGGGCTGTATCGAACGGAGTATCATATCCAGATCACGGGAGGTGATGGTACCGCTTTACTCTGCTCTGGTTCGGCCTCACTTGGAGTACTGTGTTCAGTTTTGGGCACTCCAGTTGAAGAGGGACGTTGACAAACTGGAGCGTGTCCAGAGGAGGCCAACAAAGATGGTGAGGGGTTTGGAGACCAAGACTTATGAGGAAAGGATGGGAGTCTATTTAGCCTAGAGAGGAGACGACTGAGAGGGGATCTGATAACCATCTTCAAGAATTTAAAAGGGTGCCATATGGAGGATGGAGCAGAATTGTCCTCTCTTGTCCCAGAGGGACAGACCAGAACCAATAGGATGAAATTAATTCAAAAGAAATTCCATCTAAACATCCCAAATAAGTTCCTGACAGTTAGAGCGCTTCCTCAGTGGAACAGGCTTCCTCGGGAGGTGGTGGGTTCTCCATCTTTGGAAATTTTTAAACAGAGGCTGGAGAGCCATCTGACGGAGAGGCTGATTCTGTGAAGGGTCAAGGGGGTGGCAGGTTACAGTGGATGAGCAATAGGGTTGTGAGTGTCCTGCATAGTGCAGGGGGTTGGACTAGATGAACCATGAGGTCCCTTCCCACTCTATGGTTCTATGATTCTATCTTATTTCCCCCAGTATTTCTACTTTCCCTTCCCTGGTTGTTCCCATAGGCTCTCCCTTTTTCCTACTTCCTTCCCTTATTCCCATTAACTACCCAACCTGCTTTCTCTGCTCCCTGCCTTCTGTTTTCCCTCCTTCCCTCCCCCCAGCATCCTTTCCTTGGGAAAAGGTTGGCCCAGTTGATCTGTGGCCAGTGCTCGCACCAGGCTGGTCCCACAGAGCTTAGTTGCCCGCGGGCTAGTTAGAGTTGCCAGGTTGCCCCCTGGTCACCTTTGGCGGTGGGGGCTAGTGCTACATCAAGCACAATTTGCAGTTGCCAGCCTCCTGGTGGTGGCTGGACAGCTCTTGATATTACAACTGATCTCCTGGTGACACAGATCAGTTTCCCCTGGGGAAAACGGCTGCTTTGGAAGGTGAGCTCTATGGCATTCTACCCCCCCCCCAAAGCCCTTCCCCTTCCCCTCCCCCAACCCCACCCTCCTCAGCCTGCACCCCCAACATTGTCAAGTCTTTCCCAGCCATGGCTGGCAGCCCTAGCACAGTTGCCTGGTAGCCAGAGTGAGCTTTCTAGCAGCTGCCATCAGGGTAGAACTGGGTCCAATCAAGTGGTGCCCCTTCCGGATCTGCATCACTGATGAAGGGGTAAAACGCTTCCTGGGCCAGTGAGTGAACTGCTTGGTTGAATGCCTTTGCAAGAAAAAGTGCCCGATGCATCCAAAATTAGCATCTTGGGGAGAAGGTGAATCTGGGGTGGCATCCACCTTTGCACATGCATAGAAGTTCTGTGATTTTGCAGCCCACCTGCACTCCCCAGGATAGCCCAGGCTGGTCTGATCTCATCCAAGCTCAGAAGCTAAACAGGGTTATCCCTGGTTAGTGTTTGGATGGCAGACCACCAAGGAAGATCAAGGAGGCAAGGGCCTTGTCAGAGTGCTCCATTTCCCAATAAGGCAAACGTCTATATACGAAAGTTTCTTTATTAAGAATGAAGACACCCGTTATGCATGCATAGACCGAACTAAGGTCCTTTGTCCATGGACAGAGTGTCTAATCTAGAGAGACTCATTTTACCCCCACTTCCACCCTTGGGAATGTAGCTAACTGCATTTCACAGTTGGACTCAACATACCCGATAACCAAAGGTGCGGGGGAAGTAGGGAGGAGAGGAAGGGGGAGGGGGAATAGCTGTGAGAAAGCCAGCAGGTATAAACTAAGCAGCAGGATGCAACCTTGAGGTGTCAAGACAGGCATTTGGAGAACATCACAGATCAAAGATCACCAAACATGGCCGAAGTACCCAGGGGATTCTGACAGGCACCCATGTCTGAGTGTCTCTTGTCTTGGAAACCCTATGGGGTCCCCATAAGTCAGCTGTGACTCAATGGCATTTTCCGTCATCATTTACCGATTCGTTGACCGTTTCAGAGTTTGCTGTTGCAGAGAATTCAGACGCACCAACAGAATGTATGAAAAAGTCAATGTATTCACTATTCATCTGTCAGATAATATGCTCCGCATTCTACCATGCACTTTGTATCCTTGATCTAACCTCCGGCACGTGAGCTGCGTAGAAATCTGCAAAACAATTAGAGGTGCCGGATTGCTTACTCCTAACTTATGAATTACAGAAGCGTATGGATTTCCTCACTGGCCCTGCTTCCAATCTAGCCTCTGGGACAAAGTTTCCCCCTCCAGGACGTATTTAAGCCTATGGAAAGGACTTTTAGCCCCTGCTTGGTATTGACTGTATTTTTTAACATCCTGCTCATATAGCATAAAGGGAGATTTATACATGTCCGGTATGTTTGTGAAGCTAAGGAACGGGCTGTAAATTAAGTGAAGAATTATGACCATCATTAAAACCAGAGCAAATGTGAATGTGGTGTAATTGGCCATAGCTGCAGGCCTCTGATTACCAGCTTCACAGCTGGCCCTGCTGAAATGAGTCGAGGGCAGCCAAAGATTGATTATGCTCACCTGCATTTGGGACCTACCCATGGGCACAAGCTGAGCTTTTGAAATCTGGGCTCCCCCTGAAGCTGAAGGGAATTGGTTTTCCCATCACTCCTGATCTAGGAGGACAAACAATCAAGGTGGGGTGTTGCTCCAGAGAAAAGGCTAGGCATGCTGGTAAAGAACAAGAAGTAGAGGCGGAGGAGGTGAACAGGGAGAGGCCTTTGACTTGACAGACGAGAAACAAGGCACTGAAAGAGCTTGGGCCATGACAGGGCTCAGAAGGACAATATCTACATTCCACTGAGAAAGTCCCAGATTCAGTCTTGGGCATCTCAAGTTAAAAGGAAAGGGCAGGAGGGGATGTCAGAGGCCTCCGCTTGAGAACCCAGATCCTGGCTGCCAGTCAGAGTAGACCAGGAGTAGTCAAACTGCGTCCCTCCAGATGTCCATGGACTACAATTCCCAGGAGCTCCTGGGAATTGTAGTCCATGGACATCTGGAGGGCCACAGTTTGACTACCCCTGCAGTAGACAGTACTGATCATGATAGACCAGTTGCCTGACTCAGGTGAAAGCAGTTTCACATTTTTATAGGGGGCAGAGATAGCAGCTCCTGGAACTAACTTTTAAAAAGGGTGCTGGGCCAGTGATTTCCGACACCAACCCCCTGAAGCCAAGGAGTGTACAGGAAAAAAATAAACTCTTTTTTCTCCCTGTGTTTGGGTTGATTCAGCCCAAATCAATTTGGTATATGCCAAATCGGGATTCCTGAATCGATTCATCTCTATTATAATTATCAAGCCATTCAAGACAAAGGGAAACCTAGCCTGTCTATTCAGTGGTCTGCTGGGGGCAGGAGTTGTGGTAGAGACACAAAATTTGCATCACTGCTGATGAAATCTTTCATCAAAAGAACCCCCAAGTTTCAAAAAGATTAGATCAGGGGGTCCAACTTTAGGAGCAGCTGAAGAAGGTGCCCCCATCCTCTGTAATTCCTGTGGGGAGAAATAGCTCAGCAGCAGGACAAGCCCACCAAAATATCCCAGAGAATCTCTGCAGTGAAAGTAAAGGGAGATATTATTTTTGAAATATCAGCCCTGCTAAGAGACCAGTACAGTACTGCTCAGCAGACCCAGTGCCACTGTGGCAGTGCCCACCCAACAGGACCAAGTTCACATCAGAGAATCTCTGAAGGAGAAGCAGAGGGGGAAGGGGACATTTCTTCAGGGACCGCAGAACGAGTCTAATGTAACAGAGTGCCCCACTGTGGCAAATGCCACACTCCAATCAGCCAGGAGAATTGTGGTTCAGCATAAAAATACCCCCCACCCCCCAAAAAACCAGCATTGATTTATTGCCCCCCCAGCTCAGTTGAGCCATATTTCACCCCCCTAACTCTGAACAGGCAGCCCCAAATGTCCTTTGAAGAACCCGTAAGCTTGAATCTGAGCTCCCATCATCCATTTCTAGCATAACTGACTTGCCAGTTTTATTCCACCCAACCTTGCTGTCTTTTCATCTCCCCCCAAATTATTTCAGTGAATGTTGGTAGCAGATATTCTCTAGATGTGTGAATACTTTTTTAAGCATTCCCTATTCATTAGGCATCTGATGAGCTTTTGGCATCCAGTGAGTTTTACAGTAAACGTCAATATTGGATCACATTTGACAACTGACATGTCGTGGCAGCAAAGAGCACCTTCTGCCTGTCAGCAGTAACCGTCGGATACATGGTTGGAGCTTCCCTTCAGTCATTCATCTCCTGGTTCAATGTCAGTGTTAAATTTCAGTGACAACATTCAACTGTGAACACTTGATTTAAAAGGAAAACCTGATCTAAAGAGGGGGAAGAGGAAATCAACATATAAGAAGGCTTTGAAAAAAATGTTTCCGATTTGGATCAAATACAAGCATGCTTGGACAAAATAAATGCCAGAGGGGTTAGTGTATTTCATTCATTCGTTGGACTTAGAGGCTGCCTCTCTCTTGCAAAGTCTCGGGGCAGCTAACAACAATCAGAAAATCCAATGGGTGTGTGTATAAACAATACAACCACAAATATGTAAAAATGATTTCTATTAAAAATGCGCCAGCTTATCTCACTAAATCAGATTCTCAAATAGTGGTGATGATGGGTGGAGGTGATCAGGGAGGCCCAGGTTGATGTTTCTGTGTGTGCTATACTGTTGTTGGAGTGCTGGGCTAGGACCTAAAGGATCTGAGTTCAAATGCTCCTTCAGACATAAAGGTCACAAGATGGTCAGTTCTTTCAATCTCGCCTAAAGTAAAGGCTTGTTATGGATGGATGAATATGATTTTTAGAATGGCACAGGTTTATCTACATGGAGAGGTCAGTAATATCCCAAGCGACAGTTCTGGAAGGATGGCTGGAACTTCTGTGGTGGTGGATGGACAGAAGAGTCAGTGGTCAGTTGTCTTGACAAATGATGCCTGGCTTTTACCTCTTTCCATCCAGAACTTCATTTACTCTTGGGAGTAATTTTGGAGCAGAGTAGGGCTGGGAAGAGCCTCTTGTGGGGCAGAGTAGTAAGGCAGCAGACATGCAGTCTGAAAGCTCTGCCCATGAGGCTGGGAGTTCGATCCAGCAGCCGGCTCAAGGTTGACTCAGCCTTCCATCCTTCCGAGGTCGGTAAAATGAGTACCCAGCTTGCTGGGGGGTAAACGGTAATGACTGGGGAAGGCACTGGCAAACCACCCCATATTGAGTCTGCCATGAAAACGCTGGAGGGCGTCACCCCAAGGGTCAGACATGACTCGGTGCTTGCACAGGGGATACCTTTACCTTTACCTTTAGGGCTGGGAAGAGAAATTCTCCAAATTCCTGTTTACTCAGTCTCTCTGTGAAATCCAACTATCTGTTTCTTTCCCTCTTTTGTGTATTTGGGATCAGTTTCTAATCAATGCCATTCTGATCAAAGAGAAATGTGAAGACTGGCTGAGCATGAAGGAACGGTTTTGTCAGATTTCAGAATTTCACTCTGTAGATGTTCAGAGGCAGGCAATATCTCTTCAAAACCTTTCAGTGCTCCCACTAGAGCACCATCTGGTGGTATGTAACAACAACTGCAGGGACTACACTTACAAAAGGGTACATTGGTTTCTCAAAAGATAAATCTTTTAGTAAAAAGAGAATAAGAGGAATCATAAGCTTTATTTATGAGCTTTATTTTGGGGGGAAGAAATTCCCCTTCCCAGAACAATGCTAGAGCAGAATACAAAATTCCGTTCATTGCTGCTTTTGAAGAGAATGGACAAAAATGGTCTTGAAGGGGATTTTTGATGTGGTGCCCCTTGTTTTGATTGGCCTGGGAAGAAAAATGCCAAACAGACTCTGTGAGTCATGAATTATTCTCTCTTTTGTGTTGTTTTTCTTTTGCTGTTACCCTTCATTGCTGCTTGCAGACAGTTCCCAAATATCTGCAATTCTATAATATATGTTTGGTCAGTAGAGCCTTTAAAAACCACTGATATCCTGGTTGTTGAAAATTAATCTTACCCACAAGCAGACTGCTTGGAGTTTCATGCTGATGAGGGTTGTGGTGCTGAAAGGGACAGTTCCAGCACGGAGAAAGGGAAGAGGGCAGGAACAGATGATCATACCCCCCCCCCATGCATACACATTTGGGATAGATGAATGGGCTGACCAGAAGCAATGGGAGGGGGTTGTGATCTGACCCACCAGAACTTTCTGGTGGTAGCAGGCTGTGTGCATGCATGTATGGTGCCCTCAAGTCAGAGCCGAATTCTGGTGATTCCATGGGGTTTTCAAGGCAAGCGATGAACAGAGGCTGTTTGCCATTGCCTGCCTCTGCACAGCAACTCCAAGGACCAACTTGGCTTGTCTTTCATTGCCTGATGAGACTGAGCTACATGCTGTGGATCCTCCATGAAACTTGTGAGCCGTGGGCCAATGGATATTATGAGGTGACTGACTACATATAAGGAGAAAGATTGGCAGCTACCTGAAAGAGAGAAGGAATAGCCACTGAGGAGAAGGTGTTTATCTTGAAAAGGGGTGAATTTTAATCCAAACCCCGTTTGGGCTCCCCTTTGTTTTTGGAAGACACAGACACACACAGACACAGACACACACACACACACACACACACACACACACACAAAGTTTGTGTTCTTTTGTAATTAGAAGGTTCATAAAAGATCCTGGAATCATTTATCTTTGGGCTATATAAAAAACAATACTAGAGGTGTTTTGAAATAAATTTATTTTTCACCTCCACACCGTTTTTTTTTTCTTTGCTTGCTGATGGGTGGAAGAAACAGCTGAATTGACACGAGGAACAATCTTGGCTTTGAAATCTTGGTCAAGGGAGAACAAGCCATACCTGAGTTTAGACAAGACCGAGGTGATGCAGGTCAGGAAGGCTGATGCCTTAACGTGATGGGACCCACACGTAGAACAACTACTGGAGTTGGCATCATTAGAAAAGGCTAAGAGTTTGGGGCACCCATGCACCCTGTCTTGCTGCTTGCTGTGCCTTTGTTTGTGGGCCCCCAGTTTACTGGCTCTCAGCTTCTGTGGACTCATTTGATCTAATCATGCCAATCCATGGTTGTGTAACTTCGCTGTTCAGTGTCTACAATAATGATAGGCTGCTCCAGAAGACAACATGGAAACTTTAGTTGGCTAAGAATGTGGCTAGCCAATGGAAAGCAATCTTGCCTGTGTTATTCCATTGCATTGGCTACCAGTTCATTTCAGGGTCTCTGCTGACCTTGACTATCTTCCTCTACCTAGGGTTCACATATCTAAAGGACCACCCACTCCCATATATTCCTATGTGTTAACTACAGTCCTCAGGCTGCCACTTAAGGGACCCCAATCCTTTCTGCATAGTGAGAAAAGGCATGAAAATTGGCATCAGTATTCTGGACCATGTCTTTTTTTTATTAACCAGGCTTAGTAACTGCAAGTAAAAATACTCCTCCCAGAGCATCTGTGTAGCAAGGCACCAACCCACTTCACTGTCCATATAACCTTACGGAGGAAAGGAAGGCTATCTATCCAAACAAAAGCAATGAAAAATGCACTGGTACCCCAAGTCACTTATTAATCTGTCAAAAAAAAAAAGTTGGAATAAAGATATCCCACTAATGGAAGGCAACCAGAAATTCCACAAATCAAGCAAAAACCACACAATGAAAAACAGGAAACAAACTCCTCAGAAGCAATCACACACACACGAAAGGCAGAGATCAAAACAAAATGAATATAAAACTACACAAAACCCAAAGCAACAATGAAAACATTAGTGCTCCCAAAAGCCCTCCCTCCCCCATGACCCTTTATTTACAGTTCCCTGGGGAAAATGGATGGAGAAAAGGTTAGCTAGTAGTAATAGTAAATTGATCAGACTAATTAGTCAAGCAATGCTCTCCAGGCAGGCTATATCTGGCCAGGCTGCTCTTTTGCATTCATTTTCCTCACTTGTGGGGCCATATTACTCTCCCTCCTTTTCTGCATGTGTTTTGCGCCCTCTAGAGGTCGATTCAAAATTACATCCAGCATAAAAACCTGAAGTTGAAATCTGCAGGGAGATATGCCGGACTGTGATATCAGCTCAACCACTAGGCAAAGCAAAACGCATGTGGAAAAGAAAAGAAAAAGCAATACAGGCACACAACAGGTGAAAATGAGGATGTGGAAGAGCCCCTAGTCTAGTGTAATCCAAGAAAGGCATCTCTCTAAAGAACAGCAAGTACAGTAGAAACCCATTGCCCAAGGGACAATATTGCAGGTGACTGCAGTCTAAAATGTCCCTCCCTCCCATAAAAGTCTGTGCAACTGGCCAGAGCAACTCCCCTGACCAGTCCGAGGGCTATGATGGACTGGCAGGGATGTTGTTCCTTCAGGAATGTGGAATAACCATCTAACAAATGATGGGCAAGGAGTTCTCTGTTCAATTCCTGATAATTAATTCACAGTGTTAAGAGATCCAGGAGCTGTTCCAAGAAATCACCGACTGCCTCGGATATTGCTTCCCTGATCAGGTGCTAGGGAATAAGTCACCAATCAAGTATAGAACCATGGATTCCTCCATGTGGACTCAGAAGAAAAAAGGAAATCCCGAGGCACAATGATGCAGTAGTCTTCTCTATGTTTATAAGTGAAAAGGTTATAACATAAAGTCTAAACCAGGGGTAGTCAAACTGCTGCCCTCCAGATGTCCATGGACTACAGTTCCCAGGAGCCCCTGCCAGCATTCGCTGGCAGGGGCTCCTGGGAATTGTAGTCCATGGACACCTGGAGGACCGCAGTTTGACTACCCCTGGTCTAAATAGTCAAACATATGATCAAACATAAAGAGCCAACCAAAACGGGATCCTAGGTTAAGTGACCCACTTTCTGTTTTATCTTCATCACTGGTTGCTCTTCCAATATACTGTCATCGTAGTAGTTGTAGTATCACATTGGCAAAATGCTCATAATCATCTGAGGATTTCATAAAGTGCCCCTAGGGAAGTCAGACATTTTTTTAAAGGATCAGCAGTATCTGGACACATGCACATAAGTGAGCATCTTTGCAAGGTGTTGTTAATGAGGCATAAGTGGCAGGCTTTATGCTTTCGCCATGCAACCAGTTCCTGTCATTTGCCAGTTATCCATGCAGGCGTCTTTTGTAGTTCTTTGACCTGTAGCCTGGTCACTTCATCTTGAATGGATCAAGCCTTGAGCCTGGGAACTGCTATCTCCCCCAGGGACTTCGGGCACCATAGGATTGTCCCTATGGTGTTGCCATAACTTGGCAGTGCTGTGATCCTCAACACCCTCGCCCTGTTGCAAAATGGGAAATACAAATAATGGGCTTCCTTATTGTAAGGCCTGTGATTGCATGTCTGTTTAAAAGGCATTGAACAATGAAATGGCTGTAGAAATAACCATCCCGCACTTCCCTGTGCTAATCAGGTGTCATCAGGAGTGTGGTACAGTTCCGGATGCTTTGCTTCAAGAAAGTTATAGGCAGTGAGTCCAGAGGAGGGCAAGGAAGATGGATGGAAGAACAAGGTCTACAGGGAAAGGTTGGCTGATGGTGGAAAACTGGGGTTGGGGAGGCAGGATTATGCGCATCATCTTCCTAAACCTGGCTTTCTCAACCAGGGCTTTGTGAAACCCTGGGATTTCTTGACCGCCCTGGACCGGTTTCCCAAATAGGTGAGATTAATGGAGAAATGCTAGCTGGATGGTGCAGGTATTGGACTTGATGGTCCACAAGGTTCCTCCCAATTTTAGGAGTCTGTGTAGTTTTATTGTTAACTGCAGGCCTTCAGAAACCCGTCGTTCTTTCTAGTTATTGGGGGGGTGGGAGAGAATGCTGAGCCTGTTCTTCCTCCTCTAATGCTCAAAGACTGAAGCTATTGCTAGCTAAAATCGGCAAGCTTATCACCAGTTCTGAGACATATCACTGGGGCTATGCAATTAATAATATCGAGCTTCGTAATTTCCCATATGTTTGTAGTAAGCACGGACTAGGAAAACGCTGAAGACAGATTGTATTCCCAAACAGAGAGGGCGGCTATTTAAACCTAGGAATCCTCACCCCACGCGTCATTTGCATGCTCCATTTGACAGGTACATTTCTCTAAAGCCGTTTGGCACAACTTCCTCTCTGCACCATTCATCTTGCTGTGAGTGCAGGATGAATCCAGAAAGCTGGCAGTTTGGCCCAGGTGAGTCTGTACGTTTTGAAATCTCTCCAGCAGACAGTCTAATTTGGTCTGTTTCCAGCTGTCGGTATCTTCTAATTATTGTTGCCACCTCAGGATTGCTGCCTGGAGTTGCAGACTTCTCCCCCCCCCCTTTTCTTTTTTCTCAGCCATTATTGGAGACTGACATTTTCATTAGTTTCTGTACTGTCCACTTGAGATGATCGTTTCGCTTCCCTAAGTTTTAATGTTCCTTGACTTAAAGTCGCAGGTAAGTTTGCTGCTTTCAATAGATTTGTTCAGTGATTGTCTTGACCTTGGGGACTCAATCTAGCCCAATCTCACAAGATCTTGGAAGCCAAGTAGGGCCAGCCCTGGTTAGGATTTGGAATGGAGATCACCAAGGAAGTCCAGGGTTTCTACTCAGAGGCCAGCAGTGGCAAACCTCCTCTGAATGTCCCGTGCCTTGAAAACCACAGTGTTGTCATGAGTCAGGTGTGGCCTGATGGGCCCTTCCACCACACGTTTGGTGGGCCTCCAACTCTCCCCTCTTCAAGACTTAATAGGTTGAGGGGCTTCTAAACACCTGAAATTGATTCTCTGGACCAGGGGTAGTCAAACTGCGGCCCTCCAGATGTCCATGGACTCCAATTCCCAGAAGCCCCTGCCAGCGAATGCTGGAATTGTAGTCCATGGACATCTGGAGGGCCGCAGTTTGACTACCCCTGCTCTGGACCTTGCAGAGAATTATTGGGACATGTTTAAAGCCAAGAGTCACACATTTAGGAATAGGACAGGGGAATGTTGTGGTGTCGAAACAGACCAGTCTGTTGTTAGAAGATCATATTCTAGCATGTTCCCCAAGGTTTAAACTCACTGCATGTAGAAAATAACAAAAACAGAACAGAAGGGAGTTTCGGCCTCTCTACTTGTGGCAATGTTTGCTGTTTGCATGGATTTGTTTGTAAAATGCAAGTGAATTTTCCAAGCTAGTAGTTCTTTGAACCCAAGGCTTGGCCATCTTATTCTCTAGGATGTGTACCGATCTTTAGTTCCTATGCAGTATTCATCATTACCTTTGCTTATTCTGCATAAAGTCCACCTAAATACAGCCAACATTTCCCTTTGGATGCCTGTTTCTGCAGAAGCTAGATTACAAAATGGTTTCACCGGGGAACACTTTCTATGTTTCTGAGGAAGTCCATAGTTCCCCAGAATGCATACAGATGCACTGGAATAGGATAGAATGTGCATCCCTAGTGTGCTTTGGTCACATTATGTGCAGACAAGAATCCCTGGAAATGACAAAAATGTCAAAGAAAGCAGGAAAACAGGAACACCCAACATGTGATGGATGGACTCAATCAAGGAAACCATGACCCTCAGTTTTCAAGATCTGCGCAAGTCTATTAATGATAGGGCATTGGGGTGGGGGAGAGGTCATTAATTCATAGGATCACCATAAATTTCCATGTCAAAAGCTACTTCTCAGGACTTGACGTACACACAGTGTACATTACAGTTGTCTAATTGAGTCTCAAAGCTGCCACTCTGTGTATGAGCCCAGATCATCAAGGTGTGCTAAGCTTTTCAATAGAACGTGTTTTGAAGAAGAGCCAATGTAGTACAGTCCACCCTGGCCTCAAATCTCTGTTTAGGTATTAAGTTCACTGGGTATGTTTTGATATATCACAGTGAAGCTGTGCTCACAGTAGAAAGGGCTGGACTAAAATATAACATCTCAAACAGAAGTCAGAAGGTCAATCAACCATTTTACATTTTTCTTTTTAGAAACATTGCTTTCCTCACTTCCATTTCAACCTAACCACTCCATGAAGTAAGCTAGGTGTCAAAATGATGTTATGCTTTTGTGATGCTACACTTGCAAGAGGCGTTTGCCATGCTACATTAGTCCTGTTATACTTGTGCCAAGCTTTGCCGGGCGACATGCCATGCTCTTTAACGTCGTGTATTTCTGCTCTGGTGTTTGATCCTTGTCAATGGTTGTGTCTGCAGCAGCAATGCCGCCTGCATCCCACTGGGGGTATATGAGGCCTTTAATTCGTCAGCCCCACCATCTTGGCTTTGATCTTTTGCTATTGACAAGAGTCGGTGTGACTGTAGCTAGCCCCAGACCTCAAGCTTCCGGTCTCCTCATGTGACGCACCTGGGAATGGTCATCCTTACCTCACAGGTGCTTTCATTCAGAGACTGTCTTCGTGCCCAAACCAATTGGTGCAGGGAGTTGCTGGGGGCAAAGGGTAGATAAGGAATAGTGCTTTAGTTTTAGCAAAATTTCTGTGATGTCTAGTTCATTATCGTTAACCGTAATAAAGTTCAAGTTGCATCATACCCTAACTTGATTAACCCTCAGGAGTGTCCATCCTCTCATGGAGGGCCAATGGGCTGTCCCACCCCCAGCCTCCTTATCCTCCTCCTCCTCCTCCTCCTCCTCCTCCTCCTCCTCCTCCTCCTCGTTCCTGCTGGAAGAAGTGCCTGCTATCTAGCCCCAGGACACTGAGCATGGCCTCTAGCCCCACCTGAGATCATAAGGATGGGGTGAGGGGTGGGAGAAATGGTCTAGGCCCGCTTACAAGCTCCATGGGATCAAGCATGGCCTTTGCGCTATTCTGAGTTGTGGGGTGGGAGATGGAGGAAAGGCCATCCGCCAGCCCCACAGGGGCCAGTGATACTCCCTGAGATGTGGGACACTGATGATGGAGAAAATGCTGCCTACTGTCCCCATAATGTCCAGGGTGACTTCTGGGAATTCCTCTGCATGCCCACCCAATGAGGGTGGGAGCAGAAGAGCCTTCCTTCCTTCCTTCCTTCCTTCCTTCCTTCCTTCCTTCCTTCCTTCCTTCCTTCCTTCCTTCCTTCCTTCCTTCCTTTTTCTGTCTGTGTTCCATCCCATGCTGGATCTTAAGTTTGAGCAGAGAGCAGGGAGAGGAGGACCAGCACCCAGAGACGACACAGTGCAGGCATACATCCTAGCACCTATTGTATTCCTGGGTGCAACAGGCTTTGCCCTTCATTCATTCAATAAAGACCTTTCTTTTCATAAATGAAGCCTGCTTATTGAGAGTCATCTGAGATCCTCACACTTGGCTGAGACACAATGACTTCCATGGCAGCATGGGGCTTTCAACCTCAGTCCCCCAGATCTTAGTCCAAGTCCCTGTGGCTAAAACCCACTAGCTCCTTAGCCAATAAGAAATAGTCCCTTAAAATGTCAGGTCCATAAAGAAGTTGAGGAAAGAGAATGACCTCTGGGAAATCCAAAAATGTTGAGTCTGAAATCCAACTAATGTTCAGTGGTCCCCCAAACATTTTCTCTGCACTCCACTGAGTAGCTACAACAAAACCAACAATGCAACTAGGATTGTTCTCATGCGCTGATCACCAAAAGTGTGCGCGCTAAAAGCTGTGAACATTAAGGGTGTTAAATTATTCTATTCGGTCCCCCTTAATGGGTTGCAAAAACTTTGCTAGTGAGGCCTCCCCTCAGGGCTTCAAAGCCTTCGAGGGAGGGGACAGAACAGCATAGGCCTGGAAGCTTTCTATTCCAAGAGAATCGGCCGAAATGACATTTTCCACGGAGAAGAAAAAGAAGAAAGGCTCTAAACTCCCAAGATTTTAATAAGAGATAACAGCAAGGGACAGAGCCTCTGATGAAAGGTGTGAAAGGTGTGAATGGAGCTTTGTGTCTGCCTTATTTGTGTTTAGAACTGGGAATGGCATTCATAAGACCAGCTTCACGCAGGGACCGCTCTGCATTAAGAGAGCTCTGGATGGACAGCACACAGCATCCGGTCTTCTCTTTATTATATGGGGTGCCTTTTTGTGATGCAAGAACATCCAGTCCTTAACAAATAAATCCCCTGCTTCTCCCAAGCACTAATGCAGTTGAGTAAAGCAGCAGTTTCCTTCTTTTTTGTGTGAATGTGTTCAGATGTTAAAGCAGGGGTAGTCAAACTGCGGCCCTCCAGATGTCCATGGACTACAATTCCCAGAAGCCCCTGCCAGCATTTGCTGGCAGGGGCTTCTGGGAATTGTAGTCCATGGACATCTGGAGGGCCGCAGTTTGACTACCCCTGTGTTAATGACTCTGTGCAGGTGGGTATCCGAAACAGAACTGCCGAATTCCGACTCCTCCGACTGGTCATTTGCCGCAGTTTCAGGGGCAAAGATGGGGAAGAAAAAGAATTAACGGTGTAGAACAGAGGTTCTCAACCGCCGCCAAGCTGCAATGTCAACTGCGGTGGCAGCAGGACACGCACAGGTGGGGCGGCGTGTGTGGGGGTGTGGGCGTTGGCACATGCGCACCACAATCAGGAAGTGGTGTGGAGGCAGCCAGTGCCATGGTTCTGCCACCTCCACCAGCCATCAGCTGCCTCTCCCTGCTGCTGCCCGCCAATGCCCGCCATGGCCACCACCCTGGCGACCCCGCGGATGGGGCCAGGTGACCCCAAATGGGTTTGGGACCCCAAGGTTGAGAACCACTGCTGTAGGAGAAGGAGAAGGAGAAGGAGGAGGAGGAGGAGGAAGAGGAGGAGGAGGAGGAGGAGGAGGAGGAGAAGGAGAAGAAGAAGAAGAAGAAGAAGAAGAAGAAGAAGAAGAAGAAGAAGAAGAAGAAGAAGAAGAAGAAAGAAGAGTTGGTTCTCATATGCCGCTTTACCTGAAGGAGGCTCAAAGTGGCATACATTCGCCTTCCCTTTCTTCTCCCCACAACAGACACCCTGTGAGGGAGGTGAGGCTGAGAGAGCCCTGAGATTACTGAAGCAGAAGAAGAGTTGCTTCTTATATGCCGCTTCTCTCTACCCGAAGGAGTCTCAAAATGGCTTACATTCGCCTTCCTTTTCCTCTCCTCACAACAGACACCCTTTGAGGGAGGTGAGGCTGAGAGAGCTCTAAGAGAATTGCTCTATGAGAATAGCTCTAGTGGGACTGTGACTAGTCCAAGGTCACCCAGCTGGCTGCATGTGGAGGAGGAGTATGGAATCAAACCCGGATCACCAGATTAGAAGTTGGTGCTCCTAACCACCACCCCAAGCTGGCTTTTGGTGAGAATGCTGTAAAAAGTGAAAATGCTGGTTTGCTCTATCATCATGAGTCAAGGATATAATTTCTTATGTTCCTGTTAGGGCAAAGGTGCATCTTCCATATGAGCAGAGGCTAAAGAGTCTGGACTCTTCAGATTAGAAAAGAGAAAACTAAAGGGGGGGCATGAGGTTTATAATGCATGTGATTGAGAGAGTTGACAATGATACAATTTTCTCCCTCTCCCCCAGCTTGGGGGGCATCCAAGGAAGCTGGTGGGCAGTAGATTCAGGGCAGACAAAAGGAAGTACTTATTGTAATCACAGTGAGTGGTTACAATGTTGAATTAAAATGTAGATATGCTCTGCCAGAGGATGTAGTGATGGCCACAGGCACCGAGAGCAATAGAAGAAGATGAAATGGATTCATAGTGTCAGGATCTGCCCGTTGTTAGATTTCTGCCATGATCTCTTGCAATTCTCACTGTGCTGTCATCTGTTAACATTCTGGACATTTGTCAGGGAAAGTGTGAATGTTTCATGTATGCATTTCTTTGTTCCATTAAGCGTTTGTACTGTTGTGTAGTCTAACTGTTTCCTGGGGAGGAGGGGGAGATGAGCTAAAGCAGGGGTAGTCAAACTATGGCCCTCCAGATGTCCATGGACTACAATTCCTAGGAGCCCCTGCCAGCGAACGCTGGCAGGGGCTCCTGGGAATTGTAGTCCATGGACATCTGGAGGGCCACAGTTTGACTACCCTTGAGCTAGAGTTTTATTGCAAGGCAGGCCTTGGGTCTGCTACAGCAGGGGTAGTCAACCTGTGGTCCTGCAGATGTTCATGGACTACAATTCCCATGAGCCCCTGCCAGCAGTTGCTGGCAGGGGCTCATGGGAATTGTAGTCCATGAACATCTGGAAGACCACAGGTTGACTACCCCTGTGCTACAGAAGACTGGGGGATTTGCATCTGGGGGATTTGCACCTGCTGCTTTGAGAGCTTGGCCTGGGCACTGGGGAAACTCGCTCCTCTCCCTGGGGCAATTCTGGGGTTAGTTGGGGGTGGGACTCAGGAGGTATGTTAATCTGGGCATTACTTATTGGCTCAGTTTCTAACAAGAACAATCATGAGCTTCACATCTCTATCTCAATAAACCTCTTTTGCTGCTATGCCAAATGCATTCATTGGGCAAGTTGAAGGGGATTGGACACACAGAGGAGAGATCTATAGTGACCACTAGCCATGGTGAATGAGGGCAATCTCCCCATGCAGAGGTGGTCAGGAGGCATCAGGAGGCAACCCCAGGGGTAGGTCTTGTTCTCTAGGCCCTGCTGTTGGACCTCCAGAGCAACTGGTTGGTTACTGTGTGAGACAGGAAGCTGGACTAGGTGGACCTTTATTGGTCTGATCACTCTTATCTTCATCTCAGGACCTAAATCAACACACTCCACAAGCCCACAGCATCTCTGTAATGTTTTACCCCCTCCCCCAGAACAAGAGGCAAGGAGTGCATTGCGAGTTAATGAGACAGAATGAGAACTCTGTTACCATTTATTCATGACACCAAGTGTAAATAAAAGCCCCATAAATGAATAGCCATGGCGAGGAGAGCATTTATTATTATAAGTGGGATCCTCTAGCTTCTGTGCAAAATCTTTAAAAGGGAGAGATGGAAGCAGAAGGCAAGCAGATGTTAGCAAATGCCAGAAAAAATTAAATGAAGGCAATGCCATCAGAGCATTGTAGGGAGCAGGAGCTGCATTTTCAGGCAGCCTGAATGGCAGCATTCCTGACCAGCCAAGGCATCAAGATTCACAACTGGCTAGTGTTCTGTTCTGATATGGGTTGGGTTCGCCTCAACATGTTTAGGTGCTCATAGTCCGCCCGTCTCCTCACCGGAGATGCGAAGCAGCAATTATAGAAGGCATGGGATCAGGAAAAAAGGGTCCTCTTATGGATTAAAAGTTGGTTGAATGGTAGAAGGCAAAGAGTAGTATCAGAAAGTGGTTATTTCTATATAGTCATCTACGTATTGATGAATCCTGCCATGTATCCATCTTAGTCTTTGATCTGCTAGGCACTCTTTCATGAGTCCTTCTTGGTAACCCCTCTCCCCATTTATGGCACCCAGCGTTTTGGTTGTACCCCACCAACTGGTTGCCCTTTGACCCAGCCTTACATCTGTTCCCATTTGTCTTGCTAATGTTATTTCGTGGACAGCAGGAGGTGCCACTTCCCAGGCTCCGTGTCCTGGATTCCAATCGCCTTCAATGTTCGTTTTTTCTTCCCAGAGGATTGTTATGGCTTTCATGTTGCAGAGCCCGTTTCCCACCGTTTCCCACTGGAGCTGAGGAGGGTAGGAATGGGAAACTGATATAAGCTGACCTTTTCTATTGTTCCTTAGTCTTGGCAATGTATTGATCAGCTTTGCTTGCATTTATCCAATAAACTGACCTTTGCACCAAGTCCAGGTCTGTTCTTGAAGCAGTTGGTAGAAACCTCACAAGGAGAAGCAAACGGCCACTATGGACTTAACTGTGGCTGTTTTGCAGCTGTAGGGCTGGGGAGCAAGGCTTGGAAGGAAGGGAGGTTGTTTTTGTCAGCAAGGAGACTCTTTGGGGCAGCTAGAGGCCTGTGGGGTGGGACCTGGTTGCAGCACTAGCCAGCCAGTCAGTGTTGCCTGGTTGACTGGCCCACTAATCACTAACTACCAGGGCCAGCCAGGGGAGGGGGCCATGGAGATCTTGAGAAGCAAGAACTTCACTCAGATTCACCCTTCCCCTTTACGTGCTGGTGCTGCTGTGGGAATGTTCCCATCTTTGGCTGTGAGGAATGGAAGATCAGAAGAGCTGAAGAACATCAGAACACAGAAGACTGAAGATTGATGGGGGTGACAAAGGTGTTTCTTTCCAAGAAAAGACCATCAGTTAGTGTTGAGGAAGAGGAGACAGACAGGCCACTTCCATGTAACCAGGGCTTAGTTGGCTGCCTCCCTCTTTGCCCCATGTGCTGAACTCTGCCATGGATTTTGCACCCCCTGAGGTGAAATCGGGAATGTCTTCAACCTTCCTTCATGACTATAAGAGCTAAGTCACATGGGCTAGCAGGGGCCTGGGGGTGTGCTGAGGCCGCACATCCCCTACTCTTGAGGCAGGGGTCAGCTTTTGGCAAAGTCTTGAGGCATTTGTGGGGCATTAACATTCTGCTTTGGTGGGCATAGGCCTTGTTGTGCAACTGCCCACCCCCAGAATGCCAGGAGCTGCATTAAAGTTGCATGAGTAGCCTAGCAGCTTCGTTCAAGATGCAGCCATGCACACAGAAAGGGAGCAGCAGTTCCCTGGGGTGGCCAGCATGTGGTTATTCAGGCCACACTACCCAGCTACAAAAAGCAGGCTTCCACTGAGGGTCACAAGCTCTCACCGGCTGCCATGATGGGCAGCAAAGCTTTAATGCAGGGCATATCGCAAGCCTTCCTGTGCCTCCCTGAATGGGATGAACTCTGCTCCCGCTCACCAGTTCAGGAGGCCTAGGACGATCGTGTGATGCCCCAGAAATGGAGGCATACCAGGCCACCCCAATGCTAGTGCCCAGGGAGCTCTGCTGTTCCAGGGACAATGTGGATAATGTGCCACAGAAGAGTGCCCTGTTCAAGAGGAAGCATGGCCGATGTCATAACAAGTCATGGAAGGTGACATGGGGTGAGACAACAACCAACAATGACAGATTGTCAGATCTGGGGGGGGGGGAGGCCCCTGGAAAGAGTAATAATTAACATGTGGAATTCACTGCTGCAGGAAGCGGTGGAGGCTACAAGCATTGGCAGCTTCAAGAGGAGATTGGATATACATATGATGATGATGAAGAAGAAGAAGAAGAAGAGGAGGAGGAGGAGGAGGAGTTGGTTCTTGTATGCCACTTTTCTCTACCCCAAGGAGGCTCAAAGCGGCTTACAGTCGCCTTCCCATTCCTCTCCCCACAACAGAAACCCTGTGAGGTGGGTGAGGCTGAGAGAGCCCTGATATTACTGAAGAAGAAGAAGTGTTGGTTCTTAGATGCCGCTTTTCTCTACCCAAAGAAGTCTCAAAGCAGCTTACAATGGCCTTCCCTTTCCTCTCTCCACAACAGACACCTTGTGGGGTGGGTGAGGCTGAGAGAGCCCTGATATCACTGCCCGGTCAGAACAGTTTTATCAGTACCTTGGTGAGCCCAAGGTCACCCAGCTGGCTGCATGTGGGGGAGCACAGAATCAAACCCAGCTCACCAGATTAGAAGTCCGCAGTCCCAAACACTACACCAAGCTGGCTCTCAGAGGTCCATGAGTAGTTATTAGCTATAATGTATAGACGGAACCCTCTGTCTGGGGCAGAGATGCTCTGCCTTCCTGGTGCTTTGGGGTGGGGCAATATTGGAAGAACTTCTGGAGTTCTGGATCCCCTGGTGGACCACCTGATAACTCCTGGGTTTAGGCCACAGAGTGTTGGACTGGAGGGGCCACTGGCTTGATCCAACATGGCTGCTCTTATGTTCCAGTGATAGGAGGCAACTGCATGGGGCAGCCTTGGTTATGCTCTTTGGTCCTCTGGAAAAACAGGTTGGTCACTGAGTGAAATTGTGCTAGACTAGATGGATCTCAGGTCTGATTCATCAACTCCAACTTCTGCCTAAGTATAGAAAGGATCTGTGCTGCAAGCAACTTTTATTCTTCAAAGGCACATTCAGAAGGAGCCTCTAAGCATCTTTGAGGGTAACCTTGACAGCAAATAATACCTGTATGGAAAATGTAATCTCACTTAAATTATGCATTATTATGCTGTCCTTAGTTAATATAGGTTACTGAGACGTAAATTATTTGTTTAGATTTGGTAAATCTTGTTAATCTTGATGCAGCCTTTTTAAGTATTGCTTTCTATGTAGTCACTAATGCTGCAGTTAAGAGCAGTTTCAGATGTGATAGGGATGGCAGGAATCCCAAATACCTTGCAAAGTTGGCAAAAATCCCTAATGGCTTGTAACTCCCATTTCCCACTCTTGCCTGTGTAAACTGTAATATTAATTATTGTGTTGGGATGTCACCAAAATCTGTTTTTTCTTGCAAGTCATCCACTTGAGTATATTCCTTCAGCGCATACAATGATCCAGATGCATGCAGCATGGACTTAGCAGCATCGATGATCTACTGGACGATGTGGAATTTTACTACTACTACTACTACTACTAATTATTATTATTATTATTATTATTATTATTATTATTATTATTATTAGATTTATTTCCATTGTGGCTCGTGGCGGGTAACAATATCCCAAAAGCCCCATTAAAACCCCATAAAAACAATAATAACATTGCCAATATTACCGGCATGGCAAGAACGGCGGCTCAACTTCCCCCCCTCCCTCCCACTACTAGCGGGTGGAGAGGAGGTCCTGATGATGTTTTGCTTCAGGTCCGGATCCCGAGTCCCCGGGGGGGGGCATAGATCTATATTATCAGCCCCGGCCTCAACCATAAACCTGGCGGAAGAGCTCCGTCTTGCAGGCCTTGTGGAATTTGTACACAAATGCTTCTTTGGTTTGGAGCAAGACAATTATGTACATTCTGAAGGCCTGTTTGGTACAAGACAAGGCCTATATAGATGACCGGGATGTACACTGAGTCAGCAGTAGCCAACCTGTGGCCCTCCAGATGTTTATGGACTACAGTTCCCATGAGCCCCTGCCACCAATGCTGGCAGGGGCTCATGGGAACTGTAGTCCATGAACATCTGGAGGGCCACAGGTTGACTACCCCTGCTCTGAGTCAACATAGAGGGGAGGGGCCATGAGCATGCTGGCTCACAGGCTGATGATGACAGCATGTACGTGCAGAAGTGTCTATGTATATACATGCATGTATACGTGCAGAAGTGTCTATGTACATTTACAAATAGATTCAGATGTGGAGCCATGTTGGTATGAAGTAGCAAAACAACATTTGAGTCCAATGTTGAGCTGAACAAAGTTTTATTTATTGTAACAAATATCAGCATTATGACGCATATTATGCTGCATATTTTTTGGCTATCTTCATGATGCTGTTTATTAATTTACTGCTCATTTACTCTCTCCTTGTATTTGCTTTCCGATAATTCCTATTTCATTGTCTGAGGAAGTCTGCCTGCACATGAAAGCTCATACCTAGATTAGAACTTTGTGGGTCAAATTTTGTTCTACAATTAGAAATGTTCACACTTTACTTACACAGTATCTTGATGGATCTACAACCTGCTTTATGAGCAGATATGTATGTCAATATTTGGGAAAGCATAATGAAATTCTGGGAAGTTATCTCAGGCAATTTTAATATTGCATCATATAACGTTAGAGAAGATTATCACTCCATAAATGAAAAAGTGTTGTTTAAACATTAAATAAGACTGAAGAAGTTACATGCGATGTCGATGAACCAGAACTGCTTATGGATTTAATGCTCTAGCCCATAAAATGCTGCAGAGGGTAGCCCTTATTTAAGAGCCAGTTCTTAAATTCCAACTTATAATGGATATCAAAACAGCTTCTGTTCCGTTGAGGTGAATGGGATGGCCAAACACCCTCTGATGCACATGAGGGCAGCTGCCATTTTAGAATCATAGAATCATACAGTTGGAAGGGGCCATACAGGCCATCTAGTCCAACCCCCTGCTCAACACAGGATCAGCCCTAAGCATCCTAAAGCATCCAAGAGAAATGTGTATCCAACTTTTGTTTGAAGACTGCCAGTGAGGGGGAGCTCACCACCTCCTAAGGCAGCCTATTCCACTGCTGAACTACTCTGACTGTGAAATTTTTTTCCTGATATCTAGCCTATATCGTTGTACTTGTAGTTTAAACCCATTACTGCATGTCCTTTCCTCTGCAGCCAACGGGAACAGCATCCTGCCCTCCTCCAAGTGACAACCTTTCAAATACTTAAAGAGGGCTATCATGTCCCCTCTCAACCTCCTTTTCTCCAGGCTGAACATTCCCAAGTCCCTCAACCTATCTTCATAGGGCTTGGTCCCTTGGCCCCAGATCATCTTCGTCGCTCTCCTCTGTACCCTTTCAATTTTATCGACGTCCTTCTTGAAGTGAGGCCTCCAGAACTGCACACAGTACTCCAGGTGTGGTCTGACCAGTGCCGTATACAATGGGACTATGACATCTTGTGATTTTGATGTGATTCCCCTGTTGATACAGCCCAAAATGGCATTCGCCTTTTTTACCACTGCATCACACTGCCTGCTCATGTTTAGCTTACAATCCACAAGTACCCCAAGGTCTCGTTCACACACAGTGTTACCTAGTGTAACTAAACAGTCAACCGGGAACTTGTTGGGTCATTTTCAGAGGTCACTTGAAGGTACTTGCTGAATCTCAGTATTAGAGTTGGGCGCTTTGGTGCCCGAAGCGATGTCAGGAACCCCAATTCATGCTCCCCTTCCTCGATGTGTCTTCCTCCTGATGCCCTCCAGACCGGGTATCATAAAACTATAAATCCTGTCCTGGTTCCTGGCCTCCCTCTGCATGCCACTGAACTTCTCAGCGGGGCCCCGTTATCTATGTGATTCCGGCGACCTTGCTGGGCTTGTGGAGACGAAACAGAAATGTAACAGGTTAGATAAAAGCGAAGCCATCTGGGAAACCTTGGCTGGGAAACCTTGCACCTCTTTGTATCACTTGCTCTCCCGCCAAAGGTCCTATTCCCCCCTCCCTTATTGTATCACCTCTATAAGTATCACCTTTGTCTCTGCCAAGACCGTTGCTCAATGGGTCTTGCCATGTATCAGTGTTCTGTATTGACTGTTCAATAAAGCTCTTAGGATTTTCACCCTGGAATCCTGGATGTCTCTATCATGGACTTTACTAACTGGGCTTTGCGTGATCCCTGACAAGCGGCCGGTCTCTCCTGGCACAGCCAGCACCACGCCGCCCGGGGGCGAAGGGGAGGCATGGGCATCAGCATGCCGGCGGGTGCACACACGCAGGCGCAGAGCTCCGTGCCTACGTGTGTGCGCCCACCAGTATGCTGATGCCCGTGCCTCCCCTCCCCCCACAGCACGGTGCTGGCTGCACTGGGAGAGACTGGCCACTTTGGTATTGACCTTGTAAGAGTCCCAAACTTGGGGATTTGTTAGTCTTAACAGCATGAAGTCTTACGCAGAGCATACGGCTTTGATTGATTTGAGGGGATGCTTGTTTACCATGGTTCATGATTGTGCATTTTATTCTTTGCTGCCAAATTGCAGGATTTTATTCTCCCAGCAGAAGAGACTCTGCACAGATTCTACATTATTGGATCATTTCTATAAATCTGGTCCTCAGGATACTTCCATGAAGTAATCCTCTCTAATTAACATAAACATTACTGCTGAATAGACCTACACTGTTTCCGCACAAGGAATGTCATTCGCATTTCCATTTTTAAAGGGTCGCATTTTTTTTCCATTTCCACACTGAAATTTGCCTCTTCGGGTGCTGACCCGAATTGCCCCCTCAGTTGCCCCACAGCAATCTCCAGAAAACCATTTTTCATTTTTTTAAAGCAGGGACTAACAGGGTCTAATTCAGGATTGCCAAATGCAGAAGTGTGTGCAATTGGTTTTTTTCACCATTTTGAGTTGTTTGAGAGCGCCCCTTTCCTCATCACTATCCTCTCTTCCCCTCCCTCTCTCCATTCCAAAAAATCTACCTTTTTTAAAAAGGGAGAAGGTGATTGCATTACAACACTATTTCTAAGTTTAAAAAAAAGTATTGCAGTCTTACACAGCAGTGCCATGGTGTTATAATGTTATAATTATGTTTTTTTTTAAATTAAATTTGGGACACTTTTGGAGGAAGTGGGGAACAATCAAAAGTGCAGAATGTTGGGATTAAGGGGCACAACAAAAAACAGAGGTGCAAGCAGGCACCATTTTGCAACCCCCCCCCCCCCCCATATTTCTAATGCCATGTTCAGGTCAGGATCTGATCTGAAAAAACACATTTTTGGAAAAGGGGAAGGGAGGCTGCCTCTGTCATATTGCAAATGTCAGCCTGGGAAAAGAGGAGAGGAAAGTCCAAATGCAGAAAGGTTGACTCACAGCAGCATCCAAAGGAAATCCGAAGCAAGGCTAAAACAAGGTTTGCCTCCTAATGCAGAAACGGCCCTAGAGCCATTCCATGCAAATTGGATAATACACTTTCATTGTGCTTTTGCACCTGGATCTTCCTGTGTGAAACAGGAAACTTGAGTTCTAATGTGCATTAAAAATGCATTAGCCAATGTTTGTGGAATGGCAATACTCAGAATTGCTCCTGATATCTTTGAAGCCTTCAAGTAATGCATCTTTCCCCAGATATTGGGCACTGTTTATTGTGCTTATTATTATTATTTTTACTCACCTGAAGAAAATGTTAATCTCCTTAATTAAAAACATAAAATTTAAAAATATTTAATTTTTAAGTAAACTTTTTCATTATCTGAAGGACATTCTTTCAAATCTCACACTTCATGATGAAGCAGGGGGAGATATCCCAAATGACCACCAAATTACAACTTTGCAGCTGAGTTCTATTTTTTTAAACCCAGTAGTCTTAAACCCTTGTTTAACTCATTGGTTTGTGTCATCTTGAAAGAGGGTTCTTGGGATGAGGCAATATTTGTAGATTGTTGTTGTTGTTGTTAGGTGCGAAGTTGTGTCCGACCCATCGCGACCCCATGGACAATGATCCTCCAGGCCTTCCTGTCCTCTACCATTCACCGAAGTCCACTTAAGTTCGCACCTACTGCTTCAGTGACTCCATCCAGCCACCTCATTCTCTGTCGTCCCCTTATTTTTGGGCCCTCAATTGCTCCCAGCATTAGGCTCTTCTCCAGGGAGTCCTTCCTTCTCATGAGGTGGCCAAAGTATTTGAGTTTCATCTTCAGGATCTGGCCTTCTAAGGAGCAGTCAGGGCTGATCTCCTCTAGGACTGACCGGTTTGTTCACCTTGCAGTCCAAGGGACTAGTAGGAGTCTTCTCCAGCACCAGAGTTCAAAAGCCTCGATTCTTTGACATTTGGCCTCCCGCCAACTCTGTCAAGGTTCTGAGGCAATTTGCAGTTGGACTTGACAGTTAGGACAGCCTTGGGGCGAAAAGGGCTGGCGCAGCCTGTCCAAGCCTCTGTTCTCATCCCCCTTGGCAGCCCTATTGACCTCCTCTCCCTGCGGTGGTCAGGAGCAGACTGGCAGTGATGTCTCCAGATTGCCCCTGGGTGGGCGGGCCCTGTCAGAACTTTGGCCCAATGATTGGGCCTCCCGACTGGCTTTGCGCCTCCCAACTGTCTTGGTGACAGCAGCTTACCCAGGCGCGTGGCCCCCTGAGGGAGGGGCCACATGGTCTCTGGATGGCGTGGTCGGCTCCTGGAGGTGGGTGCTCCAATGGCTGGCCCAATCCGGACGCACCCAGCTTCACTGGGCGCATCCAGATTGGCCCGCCGCTGCCTGTGGTTTCAGAGGGCCGGACAGGCCTGGACAGCAGCCCTGAGACCCGGACAGCTCCTCCTAGCTGGCCCTTTCAGAAATATATGGAGCAACTGTGGTAAGGATATTATGTACTTTAGGCTGTTTTAAAATTTGGTTTTAATTGATGGTATCCCATTTACCGATGCTGGTCAATTACTGTATTAATGATCTATTCCTATGACATCGCATCTGATGAATGATCTTCTTTTCTGGAAGCAGTGTGATCCCATCAGATAATTTTCTCTGTTTTAGGAGGTAATGGCTTATAATTCATATCTTTTGATCCTGGGTCAGGGATACTTGTGGGGAAATGTTTTTTTTTTTTTTAATCCAAAAACAACCCTCAAGGGGATTGGACCATAAAATGCTGTTAATCAATTTCACAAAGCAAGATTATCACATGTGCCCACAAAAGGAGGTGATTTTAGACTATTTTTGTAGCAGCACAGTTTGTGTGCCTTTGGTTTCAACGGCTGACCTTCTAAAAAGTGATGTCTCCTTATATACTGTAAATCAGGGGTAGTCAAACTGCGGCCCTCCAGATGTCCATGGACTACAATTCCCAGGAATTGCATTCGCTGGCAGGGGCTTCTGGGAATTGTAGTCCATGGACATCTGGAGGGCCGCAGTTTGACTACCCGTGCTGTAAATTAACTATCGTAAGAAGTGAGCAGAGACTCACGAAAGCTTCTCCCCTGCCATAAACTTGTGCTCCTGGCCTCTTACTGTTTCCTCCTGCTTCAAACTAATTAACATGGCTAATAATTTTGATCTAACTTACCCAAATGCCAGCAGTATTTGGACAGCATTGCCCTGAGACCACCTGGTACTCTTTGGGGTCTGAGAGGAGTCACGGGCAGGTTTTGTGTGAGAAATATCTAACAAGCAATTTGGAACTGTCAGAGAGATGCAAACTGGTGGAAGGTAAAGCTCCTTGGGGTGCAGGAACTGTGACTCTGCAGGAGTGTCGCTTTGCCAGCAAAGCAAATATTAGAAACATACTGCGAGATGGTGGTTCACGCACTGATATAAGGAAACCAATTCTAGAATCAAAATCCCATTTGGGTCAAGCACAATCTGTGAGACAACAGATTGTCCGTAAGAAGGAAAAGTTCTTGCAAAAGAATTGTGCACCAGATCTCAAAATCTGGGAAACCCTGATCTAGGCTAAGAACCACTTGATGTAACCAAGTAGCAAGTTTACAACACATGTATCCCATTCTTCCTCCTGAAATTGCAACCTGCTTTTGTGTAGTAGCTTTAGGAGATGAAATGGGCATCATGTGCTTCAGGCTGTGATGTTATGTTGGGGATGGAGATGCCACCAAAGAGTCTGGTTGCCAGCTCTGGGTTAGGAAAGTTCTGGAGTTGGAGACGGGTGGAGAAAAGTGGGTTTCGGGAAGGGAGGTGTTGGTGTTGCACTTATGCTTTAGAATTCACCTCTTTTCTGAACAGAAATCGTGTTCACAGTCTGAGTTTCTGCTGAGTCTCAAGAAAGGCTTCTCGGCACAGCTGAGAACAGCAGAGAACAAGAACCCTTGTTCCCATTTGCTCCATGCATTCTGAGCTGCTATTCTTATGGACGGTTTCGGAGCAAGTCACATGACTACCATAGCTCCGAGTGTATCTGACTAACCAAAGAACAAAGGGTCATCGTTCTCACAGGGATTCACGACAAATGATCTGACCCCAGGTAAGCCAATAGAAGGTGCTTTAATCATTTACATAATAGAAGCGATGCCCTCCAGCACCATCTCTACACCCCCACCCTCGCTCAAGAACTGCGCATGGCAGGATCTGTGCTGGGGAACCCAATGGGAGACTTTGGGGTTGAATTAGAGGTGACCGTGGAATTGCCCACGTGACTGGATGGCAATCAGAAGGATAAATGCTTTGTTTGAAGTGCCTGCATGCTCTCTGCCTTTTTGGATCAATGCTTTTCCCCGCAGGGAGCCTATTCCTCAGCTGATGAATAAAAACACCTTTTGGTTACTTACCCCTGGTGTTTTCTTTAATTAGAGCATTTGGGACACTGCTTTCTCGAAACTGTTTGACTAAAACTTCGGTCAACAGGGATCTCAGCAGGGCACGGTGCGATAGAATCCACCCCCCAAAGCAGCCATTTTCTCCGGGGGAACTGAAATTGGTTGTCTGCAGATCAACGGTGATAAGAGGAGATCATCAGGCCCCACCTGGAGGGAGGCATCCCTGCAGAACAGGGATATTATGAACATTTTTCTTGGGGGATGGACGAATAACGACTTTTCATTAATTTATGTTGATCTAGCTCCGAAATTTGCATGGGTCACAGGAACAAAGCTCTAAATAAACCTAGTGGTCAGTCAGTAAACCACATATTTTCAGAAATGACGGCTCACTCACTACCTGATTGGCCCTTGGCCAAGAATGGCCCTCCCCTGTAGCTGAGCCCCTACTGGGAGGCAGCCCTCAGCCAGGAAGGGCTGATAAGGAGTCAGCACCCCCAACTTCCTGATGCCCTCAGCATGTGCTGGATGCAAATGAAGCTGGGGGGGGGGGAAGCACAGGCTGTGCCCAGTGAGTTGCTCTGATGTAGAAGGGGGGGGGAGCACAGCTTGCCCCAAAGAGTTGCCCTGATGTACAAGGGGAGGTTAAGGGAAGCACAGGCTGTGCCCAGTGAGTTGCCCTGGTCCCTCCTGGAGGCTGGCATCCCTGAACCTCTGTGGGGCACAAGGCCATAGTCCCTCCCCCCTCCCAAGCAGCCCTTTTTTCCAGGGGGACTGATCTCTGTTGTCTGGAGATGAGCTGTCATAGAAAAATTCCCCCTCCAAAACAACCATTTTACCCTCGGAAGCTCATCTCTATAGTCTGTAGTGTAGATGAACTCCAACTCTCCAGGATGCCCACCTGGAGGTTGGCGACCTCTGGGTTAGGAATGTTCCTTGAGGTTTGGAGGTGGAGCCTCAAGAGTCCAGGGAGTGGGGTGGGAGAAGTGAAGGCTGCCCACCTGCTCCATGGGACCCAGCGTGGCCTCTGCTCTCCCTCCTTCCCTCCCTCCGTCCCTCCCAGCTATCTTCTCCAGGTGCCTGGAGTTCAGTTGTTATTCCTGAAGATCTCCAAGCCCCCACCTAGTAGTTGGCAACCCAGCTAGCTGCATATGGAGGAGGGCTGGGGGATCAATCTGGGCTCTTGAGATTAGAGTCTCCTACTGTTTAATCAAGATGCTGGATCTCAACCTCTAGCGGGGAACCGGGGGGTGGGGGGTGGGTCAGCACCCAGGAAAGCCACAGGGCAGACATGTCTGTTAGTGTCCGTTGTATTCCTGAGTACAAATGGCTTTGTCCCTAGTTTCTATCATATTTTAAATAATTTCTTTAAATATACAATCTCAATTTGATTCACTTAGGCCACCCTGTCATCTCAAAGGAGAGCAGGGGGCTTTGTCTTACTGCCTTTGTTATCTTCAGAGGCGAAATAGGGTATCAAAGAGAACGAAACCCCTGTTAGAGACCACCTGACGTGATTGAACAAGAGACCTCACAGGATATCCTTTCATCTGCCTACAATTGGCCCACTCTTTGGCATGGCTTCATTAAATGGCAGCGTTTGAAATTTAAATGCCTCCACCAACTCTATTTTATGGCATTTCTAAGGAGTCAAAACATTTGAGTCACTGTTTTTGAAAAAAAAAACATGAAATACCTCAAATCATAGATCAATAAGGGTACCCCAAATATTTCCTTGTTAAGATTTTCAGATTAAAACTTCAGTAGAAAGGAAAATGAAAAAATGTTCCCACATTAAGGCTGCTACCCTCCAGGTGAGACCTGAAGATCTGATGCTTTTACAAATGATTTCATTATTATGGATATCTTTTTCCCTGGAGAAAACGGATCTTTTGGTGGGTGAACACAATGGGGGGGGGGGCTGGACTGGAGGGCTCCTGTGATCTCTTCCAGCTCTGTATGGTTCTTGTTCTGACTTTATACCATGCTGCGGTTCCTCTTCTCTCCAAAACCTTCCCTCCTTAGATTCCACCCCCAGAAACCTTCTACCCGAAAAAGTCTCAGAGTGGCTTACAGTCGCCTTCCCTTTCCTCTCCCCACAACAGACACCCTGTGAGGTGGGTGAGGCTGAGAGAGCCTTTTTATCAGTACTGTGATGTCCAAGGTCACCCAGCTGGCTGCATGTGAGGGAGTGCAGATTCGAACCTGGCATGCCAGATTAGAAGTCCACACTCCTAACCACTATGCCAAACTGGCTCTCTACACCAAACTGGGGCTCTCTCAGCCTCCCCTCCTTCACAGGGTGTCTGTTGTGGGGAGAGGAAAGGGAAGGTGATTGTAAGCCCCTTTGAGGCTCTTTCAGGTAGAGAAAAGCAGCAAATAAGAACCAACTCTAATTTTCTTCTTCCTGTAATGTTTATGGTGGGAATGACCTGGAAGTGAGTGGGGGGAGGCCCCTACATTTTAGTGGCTGTATTAGCTGGTGACTTGTTCTGGCCTCAACCAAACGTCTGGCTGAAGGGCACTGCTTTGCCGGCCCTGAGAAACTTCATTAGTTTCAGCTGGCAGCTTGTTGCACAAGACACACTTGTTAGGGGCCAGGCATTTGACAATGTTTGCATCCTCTTGGGGTCATCCTGGGAGAGTCGGTCCTTTTGATATGCAGGGCCCAGACCATGTATGGCCTTGAAGGTTAAAACCAAAACCTTAAGCCTGATCCAGAATTCAAGTGGCAACCAGTGCAGCTGATGGAGGGTACGTGGCTGGTCTTTTAGTAATGTTAGAACTGCCACTGACCCTGGACTAGAGAGGAAGAAATTGGACCCACATCAAAATAATCTTTTCTTTTCTAGATAAGATGCGACGTGCCTCTTAATAAAGGAGGGGGATCAGAAAAAGTCGTGGACGATAGGTCTTTTTGCGTCTGCTACATGATGGCCACCAAACCTCCATTGTCAAATGCTGAATAACCGGGAATTGGTGGTGCTGGAGGGAGAGAAAAAAGGACAGGGCAGCACCCCCATTTGCATACCTTCTTTTAAAAATGCGTTTGACAGGCCCCTGCTGTCCCCCTGGCCTGATCCACAAGACGATTATGTTCCTGCTGTAGAGCACCATGAAGATGCATGGCAGGGGTAGTCAAACTGCGGCCCTCCAGATGTCCATGGACCACAATTCCCAGAAGCCCCTGCCAGCATTCGCTGGCAGGGGCTTCTGGGAGTTGTAGTCCATGGACATCTGGAGGGCCGCAGTTTGACTACCCCTGGTGCATAGCATCTGAAAGAAGTGCAGCCATCTTATGGGGACCCCCCTGGGGCTTTTGGGTCAAGGGACATTCTGAGATGGCTAGCCATTGGCCGGCCGATGTGCAGTGATCCTGGGCTCCCTTGGGTGCCTCCCATCCGAATCCTAAGCAGGGGTGACCCTGCTTAGCTCCTGAGGTCAGGTGGAACTGGGCTATGTGGGTCTGAGCTCTTTAAAGAGGAGGCAGGCCGTTGAGGGGTTCACATCTCTCAGTGGCATCTCTGGCTATCGCTGGAGGATTCGTGTTTCCAAGCTGAACGGCAGCGTTTCGAAGCGGAGAACAACTTGTCAAAGAAAAAGAAAAAAAAACAAAACTCCACACACATTGTTTCACACCAAATATAGCTCAGCAGCAATAATGATGCTGAAAACATCTGTTAACTTCTCTGTGTGCTCGTGTTCCAATATCTGCAAATAGCAGAAGGCTGGGAATACACATTGGCGTATTGATTAAACGTTGCATGAAAACAAAGCCAGTATTTCTGGTATCCTCCTTTGTCTGCTGTAAAATTAAAGGGGGAGGGGGGGGGGAAAAACAACCCTCCGATGTTTATGACTTGGGGGATCCACTCTGCAAAGTTTGCAATTAGCAGTTTCTTATTTTCCAACTTGGAAAGAATTGTGTCGATGTAAATACACCTGGCTCCAGTGTGCGCTCTGGGGCGGAGGATTTATTCCCTGCATGCAGCCATTCCCACTGATTGAGAGACAGTGGCTCCCACGCCGTCCTCAGCTGAACAGCAGCAATTGCTATTGAAAGCAGGCTTGGCTGGGTATGTTTGGCCCCCCCCCCACCCTCTACGAATTTATTTAAAATAGGGATATGCTTGCCTTTCTTCCACGCACCTCCAGAGAGATGCAGTTCTCCAAATTTGTGGGACTCAAGTTTTCTTTCAAGATTATCTCCAGACAGGGCTAGTTCCAGATCCTATGGGGCCTTGGTCAGAAAGTACCTACAGCCCCCACTACACAGGCCTTCCTTTCCCCCCCAGCAGCCCCCATGCCTGTGCTTCCTGCCCTGCACCTCTCAGTACCTGCGCTCACAGGCCTTCCCCCCACACAACCCCCTGTGCTTGCTGGCCCTGACAGGGCAAACTGCAGGGAGCAGCAATGGGCAAGTCTTTGTGATCAAGGAGGTGGGGGAAGGGAAGGCAGGTGGACAGCTGGGGAGGCAGTAGGGATGCCAGCCTCCAGGTGGGACCTGGACATCCTCTGGAGCTACAACTTATCTCCAGACTACAGAGATCAGTTCCCCTGGAGAAAAGGGAAGCTTTGGAGGGTGGGCACTGTGGCCTTGGACCCCACTGAGGTCCTCTCCAGACTCCGTCCCCAAATCTCCAGGAGTTTCTCAGCCTGAATCTGGCAACTGCCCTTTGCTGGAGAGACCCGATGACTCTGGTGGCAGCCACCAGAAAGAGCAGGCCACAACACTCCCCGCCTCCCCCCCCCCCCCATCTATGAGCATGATGTGCTGATATGGACCCAGCTTCCTAACAAAATGCAGTTGGGGAAAAGATAAAAGGTAAAGGTATCCCCTGTGCAAGTACCGAGTCATGTCTGACCCTTGGGGTGAGGCCCTTCAGTGTTTTCATGGCAGACTCAATACGGGGTGGTTTACCAGTGCCTTCCCCAGTCATTACAGTTTACCCCCCCAGCAAGCTGGGTCCTCATTTTACCGACCTTGGAAGGATGGAAGGCTGAGTCAACCTTGAGCCGGCTGCTGGGATCGAACTCCCAGCCTCATGGGCAGAGCTTTCAGACAACATTTCTGCTGCCTTACCACTCTGCACCACAAAAGGCTCTTGGGAAAAAGATACATTACTATATTTATTACAGAGGCCTTTACTATATTTCTTATAAAATGTCTCTGTTTGTTTGGATTGCCAAGAAGCTGCGGTCTAGTGAGGTCTCTTTGACTGTTTATGCACTGGAGGTTTCATGCCGGGCTGCAGGCTGGAGTTTTAGTTGCGGCAGGTTGTCCCACGTCTTCCTGCACCCACGTGGGGGAGAATTTGGCCCTGTGCACCTTATCAGCCCCCGATTTGTGCTCCTGCACCGGAGCTGGGGCAGTGAGGTTCCCAGTGCATAAACGGTCTTTGGGTGGTGTTTCCCAAGGTTAGCTCTATTTCTTGTGTTGTCTTATAGATCCTGTACTGTTTTGTATTTCATTTTAAACTGTGATATTTGTCATTGTTTTGCAATAGTCTATGGCTTTATGCACATAAATTTCCTTCCTTCCTTCCTTCCTTCCTTCCTTCCTTCCTTCCTTCCTTCCTTCCTTCCTTCCTTCCTTCCTTCCTTCCTTCCTTCCTTCCTTCCTTCCTTCCTTCCTTCCTTCCTTCCTTCCAGTAAGTCCTATAGAATAGCGATCCCCAACCTGTGGGCAGCGGACCACATGTGGTCCGACTAATTTGAGGTGGGTCCCGAAGGATGCCTACTTTCCCCCCCCCCGGCCCTTTACTTCATCCCCCCCAGTCCTTCACAATACACTTCATTGTTGTTGTGTGTCTGTATCTTATTTTGAAGGGAGGTTTAAACATTACCATAGCGATCAGAGAGCGTTAGGGCAGTGGTTGAGAGTAGAGGAGTAAACTATCCCCCTCCCACATACACACACACACACACACACCGGGCCTCAGTAAAAGGCATTGAGTGGTCCCCGGTGAGTGGTCCCCGGCGTTGAGTGGTCCCCAGTGATAAAAAGGTTGGGGACCACTGCTATAGAAAATCTAATGTGTCAAATGAAAAGAGAAATGTCCCCATGATGCCTGCATCATCTGCTCTAACTCCGAGTTGCAGAGCTCAGAGGCCAAGAAGGGGGGAGAACTATTTGCAAATCCAAAAATCCTACCACTACCATGTGCATTCAGGAGTCCAGATAACTGTCTGTCACATTAGTGTGCTTCAAGTAATTTGCCTCCAATTTGCCTCAGCATAGGGATTCATTGCCAGATTTGCCTCCTGCATGAAGGACGTGTGTGTGTGTGTGTGTGTGTGTGTGTGTGTTTGTGACCAAGAGCTTTTGTAGATTTATTTAAGAAGTGCTTGTGAAATATCCTCCACTCACTTTCAAATGCAGGCCATTCAAATACATAATCAGCCGTGTCCTCTATTTGACCTTCCCCACAGATACAGTGGAATGAATATTGCTTCCATCCAATATTGCTGCAGGCAGTTTCCTGAAACCTGAGAAGACTACATGTTCCACTCAGTGGAAAGGTACCTTGCAAAAGCGCACATGGAATGCTTTGTAGGATTCCTTTCTTTATCAGAACTCCTATGCGGAGAAAAGCATGGCTCTTCCGTGTGAAATCGCATCTGTCTGTAGAACTGAAGAGCTGTCTCCTCTTACCGAAAGGGTCATTGTGTAGGACAAGGCTCGTTTTCCATCCCCACCTCACCTGCATAAGAATGAGTATTTGCATAGCCAATCAAGAGGGGCTCATCAAGACAGAGTGTCAGGTACAAGGTGTTCCCAGCACCATCCAGCTGGCAGAAGTGAAAATCTATACTGGGACCCCTGGGACATAAGGAGAGAACAAAATTGCTCTGTGCTTCTGGTATGTGCTGATGAACGACAGAATAAGAGAGGAGGGGAATCTCTCCGATACCTAGATGCAAAGTGAATGAAGTCCTTTTGAGGGAGGGGAGCGGAGTCACATTATTTAAATCTCCCAAATATTCCATGGACACAGGAGTTATTCGCATCTAATAGTGTGACAAGGAAAGAGACACATTATTATTTCTCACAGGCCCACTAGCTGTCTGGAGAGATTCAGAAGTATTTCTGTACAAGAAAAGACAATCTGAAAGGGGGATTGCTGGTGCCAGTTACAGAAGATAAGATTGCTCAAAGATTTCTGCAGGCAACAAGTGGTGCCATTTTGAATCTTGAATCCTAAGTTCTCTAGAAAAATTATTGGGGGATTTAGAAAGAGATCAAAAGAATTCCTATGATCATTTAGAACAGGGGTCGTCAAACTGCGGCCCTCCAGATGTCCATGGACTACAACTCGCAGGAGCCCCTGCCAGCATTCACTGGCAGGGGCTCCTGGGAATTGTAGTCCATGGACATCTGGAGGGCCGCAGTTTGACTACCCCCAATTTAGAATAAAGTTTGAGGTCTTCAAGATGCCCCTGGACTCAAACGTTGATCTGCAGCTTCTGACCAACATGGCGACCCACTTGAATCCATGAACATTTTGCCATGCCCCCCCTGACCCCCAGCAGGGGGTGGGGGGTAGAGTTGCCAGATACAGGTGGGAAAACAACTGGGGATTGGGGGATGGAGCCTGGGGAGGACAAGGATCTCAGGTGGACGCAAAGTCATGGAGTCCACCCTCCACCCTCCATCCTTTTTCTCCAGGGAAACTCATGTCAGTTATCTGAAGACGAGCCGTCATTCCAGGGGATCCTCAGATCCACCTGGAGTCTGGCATTCCTACAAACTTTTCTTGGTAAGACACACGAGTCATCAAAGCAATCTTTAATGACTGATGAACCCAATTTTTTTCCTGATTTTTTACACCCAAATCCAAGTTAGGCTATTCCACCAAATTTTAGTTTTGTGTTTTCTGTTTGTTTTATAACTGTTTGCACCTATTATATTTAAATAATATTTTAGCACTTTCTGCTTGTAATTTCCCTAGTGTTAACAATTAAGTCGATTTTTCCATAATTAATGATGAAATCGTTTGGAAAAGAATGCATTTGAAAACCCCAAACTTATTGCACATAGATTTGAATCATTAACTTTCGAAAGCCAGCAAAGTTACCTGGTAAAAGCTACTTTTCAGTTACATATTTTTCTCATGGTTCAACTAATTCTAAAAGGCTAGTAAACACTAAAACTCTTTTTTTTTTCAATAGCAGTTTATCCCCTGCTATAAGGCTTGAGAGAAACAATTTATAAGGCTTGAGAGAAACAATGAGGTAGCAAATTTGCAGGTGACAGCACACGATTTCAGGGGCAGCAAGCTCCTAGATAATTGCAAAGGATTAGATACAATCAGCTTTTCTCATGGTAAAATACGGAGTTAGGAGTCTCCTTCGACCATCAAAAGAGCCTGGACATGCATGGGTTCAACACATGAGATGGGGGCAGTAGCAAAGGGCAGAATTTACTGAGAATGTATTTTAAAAATCCCTAAGTTCTTTCTTTAAACTAACAATTTCCCCTTTTTAAAAAAAATCCTTTCCCTTCTTGGAACTTCAAATACTCATCTTTCAACCCAGGAGTCAGCAGCTGCTGCTGTTCGCCATTCTCCTTTTAATTGCTTGTGCATCCCTCTTCCCTGTTTTGCAGGGAAATATGCCCAACATGGAGATATAATATCAAACTGACCACTCGAGGCAGCAAAACACATGTAGACAAGTAAAACAACAATAACATCAAAGCAATAGGAACACACAAGCCATGAAAATGAGAACACAGAAGAGACCTGAGCATTTCAGGCCATCGACAAGAACAAAAAGAATGACCAGCAGCAGAAATACAGTTAAGGAAAAAAGCAACCCATTCCCAAATGCCCTCAAAAGTAACTGCTCATCATAATTTTACTAGTATACTGGACTACACATAAGGAAAATGTAAGAGCTGCACCCTTTCTGGAAGAATAATGCCATAATTGTTCACATCTTAGTGATGCCCATTTCAGACAACTGTAAGGAATTATACATGGGGATTTCTTTGAAAAGTTTGGAAATGAAGACTAGTTCAAAGTACAACTGCCAGGCTGTGCAGCCGCTGGAATCGTCAATAGTTTCTGCCTTGGAGGGCAGCTTGGTGTCGTGGTTAAGAGTGGCAGCTTCTAATCGGGCAAATAGGGTTTGATTCCACACTCCTCCACATGCAGCCAGCTGGGTGACCTTGGGCTAGTCACAGCTCTGATAGTGCTGCTCTCACAGAGGCCTGTCAGGACCCTCTCAGCTCCACCTACCTCACAGGGTGCTTGTTGTGGGGGAAAAAAAGGGAAGGCGATTGGAAGCTGCCTTCAGACTCCTTTTGGCAGAGAAAAGCAAAGTATAAAAACCAACTCCTCCTTCTCGTTCTCCTCTTTCTTCATGGGCCCAATTCAAAGTGTTGGATTTCACTTTTAAATGGTTGATATATGATTGCCAGCTTTGTGCTGGGAAATGCCTGGAGATTTAGGGGTGGAGCTGTGAGTGGGTGGGATTTGGGGTGGGGTACCTCAGTTGAGTGTCATGCTCCAAGGAGGCATTTTCTCCAGAGCAACTGATCTCTGCTGCCTGGAGATGTGCTGTAAAACTGAGGGATCCTCAGGTCCTCCCTGAGAACTGGCATCTCTAGGATGAGATCTGGGATATTTTTGCAGGTGGCTCCTTTCCTTCAGTCTTACTCATATACCAAGTTCTCCAAAGTCCATGCGGTGTGCCTTTACCACACAATAGACAAACAGGACTAGTCTGTGGCATAATCCAAAGAGGAAGGCTGTGCAGGAAGAAGAGAACGGCATGATATATATTTGACTTCCAGACTTGTCCTGCCACTGACCAGGCTGAAGACAAGCTTCAGTGATCTTTTTAGCTTCCCTGAGATATGTCTTCCTCTGGTGGCAGCAGGGGAGGTAGCAGAGTCTTGGCATCTGTTTGCAGTAGCTCTTGGGCTCTTCTGGAGCACCTGCTATTCCAGGGCCTTTTCTGCATGGCAATGGCAGAGCTGGGACTCCACTTCCTGGGTCAGATTCAGATTACCTTTATTGGCATAAAATGGCAAAGCATAAAGCTAAAATTTTAAACAATTCCAGTTACAGATTCCATCTTGGAAAGATTTTCATTTAAAATTGCCAGCAAAGACTTAGCTACTTTTACAATAATTGCTGAGTCCCTCACAGATAACATCATTTTAATCCAGTGTTTCTCATCAATGCAACAGGATCTCAGTGTCTTCAAAGAGTTAGCTAAAGGGCAAACCTAGGACATACCAATAATAGGTGGTATAACGTGTCGGGGACACTACACTCATGCAAACAGTATTTCTCCTGAGGAGGGATCTTGGCTTCCCAGGTCTTCATGGGGGAAGATTTTCCCTTCTGGACCCAGTCTGTCCTAGATTACTGCCTCCACAGGAAGCAGCCAGAGCAGAGCGGCACTGCTGCACTTCATGATGGGTGGGTGGGTGGGAGGGGGCTATTTTCATGAAAGTGGGATTGCCTTGTCATCTTCCTGAAATTTTTTCAGGAGAGCCAGACTTCTAATCTGGCAATCGGGGTTTGATTCTGCATTCCCCCACATGCAGCCAGCTGGGTGACCTTGGGCTTGTCACAGCCCTGATAAAACTGTTCTGACCGAGCAGTGAGGTAGGATCCACTCAGGCCTGCCCTGAGAGAGGCCCCATTGGTGCCCGTGGTGAAAAAGGGAACCCAGAAATATCCATGTTCCCTTGCCTATGGTGGGCTATGGTGGCCCAGGGCCAGGGTGGGCTGGCAATGCCGTCATGTGGAAGCAGGAATTGGCACCACTGCCATATGAACACCGGCCCAGCCGTTCCTTCCCTGCAACAAAGGTCTAGGGGTGTTTTCTGCTCTGGCCTAGAAAATTTCTGAAGATTTATAGGTGATGCCTGGGACAGGATTTCCGCTTCCCTACAGTCTATGGTACACCACAGAGTCTGTCCTCAGAAGCTTATAGTTACTTTAAGGAACTAAGCTCACTGGTCAGGACAAAAATTTACAGAAGACACACCTTGGAGGGACATGGAAGTGAAAAACATAGCAGAAGCCTTACTGGCAGTGTTCCTCAGGCTAGGTTTCCACAGGAGATGGTCATGGATTTGGATGCTTTTGGATGCTTTAGGATGCTTAGGGCTGATCCTGCGTAGAGCAGGGGGTTGGACTAGATGGCCTGTGTGGCCCTTCCAACTCTATGACTCTATGATTCTATGATTTGGGAACCACATTCATGTCCCAAATGGTGAGGGAATTGTTGCGGGCTTGTGGAATCAAACACCTCACTGACATCACTTATGGCCTACAAGCAAATAGGCTAAAAGAAAGGTTCAATGGCACCTGGAACCACATGCTGAAGACCTCTGCAGGGAAACATTCTAAATCCATATCATGATAGAGGTCATTTGGTCCTTGTGGCCACAGAAGGTTGAAAAAGAGGAAATGGCTTTCATGGGTTGGGAGAGGATAACCAAGGGAAGCATGGTTAGTGAAGCAAACTGAGCATCAACCCTAACCCAACCCAAACAATTGCACATTAAGGCTGTCTTACCTGTGCATCTGTCCATCTTTCTGAATTTTCCAGGGAGAACCCAGTTAGCTCAGTACAACATCAATGCAGGAGTTACCAGACCTTTTGCTCTCTCTCCTTATAGAATAACCAGCTCAAATGCCATCAGTATCAAAAGGGAGGCTAAAGAAATGTTGAACCTTGTATCCATGTGCTAAGTTGCTCAGTTCCCACTTAGACGCAGAACTGAACTCCGCTGCCCTTGGGGGTTGTCCTTGGAGGAGTAACTTAGTTCTCATGTATGTTCAACTGTTGCATTTGTATACCAGTTTGAAGCCATCCACAGGTCTTAATGACTGCTTTAATCCAATCTTAGCTATACTTATTTCCCGCTTACATATGCATCTTGACACTAACTAGCCCTTCCTGGAAACTACACCTCATCCTATCTTCTATCTATCGGGAAGGCTACAGGAAAACTGTTTCGCCTGTACCCGAAGAAGTATGCGTGCACATGAAAGCTAATCCTCACAATTAAACTGTGTCTTAAAGGTACCCCTGGAGTTCAACCTTGTCCTGAATGAAAGTGTGCTTTATCACGCATCCGTATTATCATGACTGTATCTAAAGAGGTACGCTTGCACACAAAAGTTTCTACCTTGAATTTAAAAGAAACGTTGGTCTTAGTCGCCACTGGACTCAAACTTTGCCCCATGTCCCATTCCCGTGAAACCTCCATTTGTCAGAGAATGGCCGGGGAGTTAGATGAGAGGAGTGGTGGGTTAAAAATCATTATTCATGTCTCCTGGGAATCTGTGTGGCCACTCGAGTAGAACCTCCCCGAAAGGGCAGTGCTCCAAAGCTGTACAGTAACCTTTCCCCAGCATCAGCATCTGTAGATGGGAAAATCTGTGAACAGGCAAATTACAGTGTTTTTCCTGTGGGCACCTATTGATAAAAATAACTTCAACCCCCCCCCCCCGCCCCCTTCATGTTGAACAGCTGAGATTATTCTTTCGGGGACTGAAAATGGACGTCTGAGATTTTGCATAACCCCAAGTCTCTTCTCAGTGTGCGTTTTATGATGATTGCTGTTTAGCTAATTGTGTGGGCTTTTATCTCCACATGTAAAATGATTTTGTTTGCTTTCTTACCAGGAAAAGCTGGATGAAAGAAACTCACAGACAAATGATAATTCAATGCCAAGACTGATAATGCAATTATTTACAAGAAAAAAAAATTATTTTTAAAACTTTGCTTTATCTGGAGCTCATAAGTAGGAGCCTTGAAACAGATGTTATGAAAAAAATGAATACTGGCTCATAGAACAGAGGCAAGAGTCCAATAGCACCTTAAGGACTAGCAAAAATGGGTGGTAGCATAGGAGCATTTGTGAATCATGCTCACTTTTTCAGACAAGAAGGATCCTGTTTCTTCAGGCATTTGACAAGTCACCAGTGACTCATGAACGCTGTTACAGATGTGTTAGTCTTTAAGGGACTACCTAGACCAGGGGTAGTCAAACTGCGGCCCTCCAGATGTCCATGGACTACAATTCCCAGAAGCCCCTGCCAGTGAATGCTGGCAGGGGCTTCTGGGAATTGTAGTCCATGGACATCTGGAGGGCCACAGTTTGACTACCCCTGGCCTAGACATTTTCTCAGTTCTACTACTAGAGACAGACTGACCAGGCTATCGATCTTGATCTGGTTCACAGAACATTCAAGAAGATACATCAGCGATGTGTGCCAATGAAATATTCCAGATCAGTAGACAACATTTTCATTCACTTTTCAGGAGGTTGTGGCTCCTTTAAAAACCCTAAGAAGTCATATTACTTATTCCATAGCTCCCTTGATGAGCCTATAGGTACGTGTGGAATGTTGAAGGTTATTTCCTTACTTTATTTACATCCTGCCTTTCACCCCAATGGGGACCCAAAGCCACTGACATCATTTCCCTCTCTTCCATTTTATCCTCACAACAACCCTGCGAGACAGGTAAAGCTGAGAACATGTGACTGCCCCCAAGGTCACCCGGTGAGCTCCAGTTCCATGAGTGGGGATTCAGTCCTCCATTTCCCATCCCTTTGCTCAACACTTTAACTACCGGACAACACTGGCTCTCAAAAGAAAGAGGGAATTGGCACAGACTCAAAATGGCCGCCAGCGTATTGACAAGTGGATGGAAGCCTGTGAATCCAGGAAACCCTGGATTCTGGGCGGGTGAGCCCTTTCAGTGACTCTAATAAGGCCTGATGGAAGAAGACTGGGCCTGGCTGTTTGCTTTGGGGGTTAGGTGTTTTGTGGAAGGAGCAGATGTGAACCAGGAAGCCTCTTGATCAGGGGTAGTCAAACTGTGGCCCTCCAGATGTCCATGGACTACAATTCCCAGGAGCCCCTGCCAGCGAATGCTGGCAGGGGCTCCTGGGAATTGTAGTCCATGGACATCTGGAGGGCCGCAGTTTGACTACCCCTGCTCTTGATGGTTGACATGGTGGGGAATTACTGATCTCCTTTAATGCAGGCCTGTCTGATTATTACGTTTGTGGTTTGTCATAAGGTTAAGGACCACTTGGTAATCTGCCTACTTTAGTAATCTACCCAGTCATGAAGCTCGCCATCAGAGGTACCGCTTTGTATTTCCCTATCTTCAAGGGAAAGACAGGCAGCTCCTCGAAACAGGGCCTTTTCTGTGCCTATCCAGAGGGAACAAGAGAAAATTTACTTACAAAAATAGACGCCCGTCATACAGGCCTTATTCACGTAGGTTCATTTAATTTATCGTGAACAGATTAACTTAAAAAAGGCTAACTTGCTACAACTCCAAGCCCAGGTAAGAGAGACCCTACATCAGTGGTCCCCAACGCCCGGTCCAGGGACCGGTACCAGTCCATGGATCAGTTGGTACCGGTCCGCAGCTTTTCCCCGGCTGCTGCCTCAGGGGCTGCCCTGCCACTATGCCGCCAGCTCACCTTCGGTGCTCTCCAGTGGCCGCCATGGTTGGTGCTCTCCCTCGGCATGGCACTGTGCAGTTGCTGCTGACCCCAGCGGACGGCGGTAAGTCAGGGGCGCCAGCGGGAAAGCAAGTGGAGCAGGGGCTCAGGTGGCAGCGGCGACGTCCCTCGGCAAAAGACTACCCCCCCCCCCGGGCCTCAGTAAAATTGTCAAGCGTTGACCGGTCCCCAGTGATAAAAAGGTTGGGGACCACTGACCTACATAATATGAAAAACAGAATACAGGTGACAGCTAAAAAGGCACAAAGTCTAACCCCTGAGCGGGTGGGGTCAGCTGCCGAGTGTACCCAACTCTCTTACCCCTTTCCCTCCCGGATCCTCTTGTAAACAAAGTTGCAAGTTCCAGCAGGAAATGATGGAGAAGGGTTTGTTTAACAGGAATGAGAATTCCCTCTCCTTGCACCTTCTCAAGATCCCTAGGGGAACCGTACTTCTGTGGGGCAGGTGGGAAATTGTGACAGCAGACATCCATTTAAAAAATGCCATAGAGAAGACTTCTAGCCTTGTCCTCACCCAGACACGGTCACCTGTATTGCTGAGGGCTCTTTTGGCTCCGGGAGCCCCTCATATTTGCATAGTCCCTGCCTGCATTCTGGAGGACAAGACAGTCTACTGCTTTCAAAAATCTGCTCTCAGAAGCCCAGGCCCCCTTATCTGCAGGCCCTGTGCTCTTTTCTTGCTTGGGCTCCTCTAAGCAAACAACAGCAACAAAACCCCCTGACTTGAGGCAATTTAAATGATGTATCAGAACATTCCCTTGTATGAAGCCGCTGCAGTCTGCCAGTCAGATCAAAGGTTTGCTCTATGGGGTGCCGTCAAACTACATTAGTTCCTCCTCATTGCCTCCTCATTCCCTTTCTTCCTTTACCAGGATCTCATTTTTTACCAGTTAAGGCTGATCTTAAATCAAGAAGCATAGTTTATCTTTCATATTCCTAAACAATATCCTCTTTGCTGTACACCTGTCTTCAGTGCAATATCACAGATGTATCTGGCCCTTTACTGAGATATAAGCAAAAAGAGGCATTGCCATATTGTGGGCAATTGTGACCTTGTTGGCATTTCCTTATTTTCTGGTATAGTTCAGGGCTGGCTATTTGCTCTCCAGATGTCCATGGACTACAATTCCCCATAGTAATGGTAGGCAATGAACCTCTAGAGAGCCACAGTTTGGCCATTCCTGGTCTAGTCATTTTGCTTTAGTTTCACTTTTCACTTGTTGATGTGGGACACATCCTCTGGCACACCTCGTCAAACGGAAATGTACATGGACAAAGCACAGCAGAAAATGGAGAGTACAGCCAGGGGCCACACAGCCCTCTGGGGCCTGGGCAGCCGCTGTGTGACCTGTGGGGGCCGAGGCATCCCTGAGGTTGAGGCAGCAAATGCACTAGCCCTGGGGGCTGAGGCAGCCTCTGCATGACCTGCGGAGGCCAAGGTAGCAGCCGCCCCGCCCCAAGGTGTTTGCAGCTGCTGCTCGGCCCCTGGTGCTTCGGCAGGTGCTGCACAACCCGCGGGGGCCAAGGCAGTGGGGGAGGAGCAGGTAAGAAGGAGGGGGGAAGAGAAGTGAATGTACATGTGTGCATACTCATGCACATGCACATGAAGAAGAAGAAGAGGAGGAGGAGGAGGAGTTGGTTCTTATATGCTGCTTTCCCCTACCTGAAGGAGGCTCAAAGTAGCTTACAGTCGCCTTCCCATTCCTCTCCCCACAACAGACACCCTGTGAGGTGGGTGAGGCTGAGAGAGCCCTGATATTCCTGCTCAGTCAGATCAGTTTTATCAGTGCTGTGGCGAGCCCAAGGTCACCCAGCTGGTTGCATGTGGGGGAGCGCAGAATCAAACCCGGCATGCCAGATTACAAGTCCGCAGTCCCAAACACTACACCAAACTGGCTCTCAGAGGTCCATGAGTGGTTATTAGCTACAACGTATAGATGGAACCCTCTGTCTGGGGCAGAGATGCTCTGCCTTCCTGGTGCTTTCGGGTGGGGCAATATTGGAAGAAGAGAGCCCTGATATCACGGCTCAGTCAGAACAGTTTTATCAGTGCTGTGATGAGCCCAAGGTCACCCAGCTGGCTGCATGTGGGGGAGCACAGAATCGAACACGGCTTGCCAGATTAGAAGTCCACACTCCTAACCACTACACCAAACTGGTTCTACACATGCATGAGTGTGCGCATGTACTCTTGTGCGTGTGCATGCGTGCGTACTCACGCGTGTGCGACCCATGTTGATTGAGGCAGCAGGAAAACAGGAGAGGGGAAGGGAGTGAATGTGTGCGCATGTGCTTGTGTTTGTTTGCTTGGCGGGAAGGAGGTTGGGAGGTCATTAGGTAAGGGGAGAAATGGGAGGGGTAGGGAAGTGAGTCTTGTTCGTGTGTGTGTGTTTGGGAGGGAGGAAGGGAGGGAAGGAAGGCAGCAGGTTGGCTCTGACTAAGTTGCTCCAGACCAGGTATGTGTCCTATATACCTTCTGAGAGTCAGACTGTCAGGACAATTTTTTATTGTTGTTGGTTACACGCTGTGGCTTAGGGTTACCAGCCTGTAATTAAAACTGGGCTCCAGGTTACAGAGATCAGTTACTCTGGAGTAAATGGCTACTTTGCAAGGTGAACTCTATGGTCACTGAAGTCTCCCCAGAGTTCTATCCTATCCCTCCCCCCAAAACAGTTTCCCAGCCTAGAGCTGGCACCCCCCCCCCCCCCCATGTGGCTGATGATGCCCTAGCAGGGCCCAGGCCATGTTTTGCTTACGTTCTCTTTTCCTTGGTCTCTAGGTGCTGTGGAGTAGTTACGGAGAGTTTACAGTCCAAGCGAGGGAAGGGAGAGGGGGAAAGTAAAAGGGGGGGGGGACTTGGGGGAAGGGAAGAACACATGTGAATGAAGCTAATGTGCAGACTTGGGCTCAGTTCTGTAAGGGGGAGGAATTCTCAGGGAGGAGGGATCACAATTAATCAGTGCCTTCATTTCCACTGTAGGAAATTCCTGAGTTACTCTTGCCTCCTAATCATTTTATTTCAGAGCTAAGTTATTCTGTTATATGGTTACAACCACTGTTATTAATTACTGTATGTTTTAACGAAGACTGTTTCATGTATCGTTGACTAGTTTTAATGTAAACCGCCCTGAGCCTTCGGGGAGGGCGGTATATAAATCTAAATAAATAAATAAATAACATTTTGTCCAACTTAAGTCCAGGTTGGTGGATTCATTTGGTTGTTCTCAGACGGGAGGGGGGAAAGCTCTCTGTACTTTCCAAAGGGGCACCTGATCTTGGTCTTCACAAAAGGGCTTATTCTTGGCTCAGATTTATAGAGCTATCATTTATTTATTTGGAGAATTTATATGCCACTTCTCTAGAGATTTGCCTGAGGTGTCTCGCGGAATTAAATAATGCAGTGTAACCATAAAGTGGCATAAATTTAATTTTAAAAATCATAGTCTAGTCAGGGTGTTAAACATCCTAAAAGCATTGAAGCTAAAACATTCACAGCATTGAAGCCAGAGATAGATTTACTTGAGTGTCTCTTCAAATGAGGCACGAGGCTCCAGTTGGATGGTTGATTGGGAGGCTGTCCTGTAGGGAGGCACACTGGGAAGGGGCTATGTAGGCAAGTGTAGCCCCTAGTTCAGGGGTAGTCAAACTGCGGCCCTCCAGATGTCCATGGACTACAATTCCCAGGAGCCCCCTGCCAGCAAACGCTGGCAGGGGGCTCCTGGGAATTGTAGTCCATGGACATCTGGAGGGCCGCAGTTTGACTACCCCTGAGGGGTGGAGCCTCTAGCTGCAGAAGGGTGCACCAGGAGTGGAAAGCAGAGGGGGGAAAACAAGATGCCCCTGCTGAGGAGTTTCAACCTGGATCCGAGGCTCTTAGCATCTTGCTTAAGGTAAGTATGAGCTGAGAATGGGACCTGATAAGGGAGAGGGACTTTGGATCTGCCTTACAAATTATGAATGATTATTTCAGGGCTAAGTTATCTAACGGGGAGTTCATTTGGGACCCTCATCCTGGAGGCTTCTGGGGCCACCAACAAGAGGAAAGAGAGGGACTTGGTGGGGGGGGGGTGAAGCTGTTACTGAGGGGAAAGTGAATTGTTTGCACTTTAATGATGGCATATCTAGAATGTGGCAACAGGCCACCTGCCCTGGGTACCACTTGTTGTGAGCCTCCCCACCGCCCACTATGGCTCTCCACCCACTGCAGCTCTCTGCTCAACAGGATGCTGGACTTGGACACCAGGCAAGGCTCAGCCGGGCAGGAGAGCGTTGGCACTGGGCTTGCAGCGAACTGGGGGAGGGGAGGGGGCGGTGGCGGCATGAGGGTAAAGCAGTCAGGCACATGCTCCGCCAACTGCAGAGTATCTGGGTAAGCCTCCACACCCCACATCACCAAACCCAACCCTGAGTGCTTCTGCTTCCGTGTTACCAAGCACCCCACCTTGCCACCCTCTGTGTCACCAAGACCTGCCCACCCATCTTCCCTAGGCCCCAAATATCCCAGGTATGCCACCAAACTTTAAGCTATCTGCTCTGTTACTAAAATAGTGGGAGATCTCCAGGCCACTCCTGGAGACTGGTAGCTCTAATCTAAACTTTTTTTGGGGGGGGAGGAGGTTGTGCCCTGCTTTTAGTGTTTTTTCCTGCCCTGTACAGCTTTTCCGCACTCCGGTTGCAAGCTGATTGGCCTGGAGAGGTACTTCATTCCCTCTAAGCATTAGGCCCCTTTCCAGAGCCCTTGCTGCCCCAAGGCATTCGCCTGAAAGCAAGAGCAGGCAAACATTCTGCTCACACCTGCTTCTAAGGAGACCAGGGAGGGCAATAACAGCAGAGGCTTCAAGTTGCCAAGATGCAGCCCTCACAGAAAAGAGGCAGAGGCTTTGCTTGTATCCTCTGACAGGTGGGAAGGCCTCCTGGATGAATTCGTAGCTGAGAGACACTGAGAACAGAGCAAAGGCCGACAGAAAAAGGAACAAAGTGGGACCAGGTGTCACCTACTGCTCTCCAGAATGTCCCATTTGCCCCACTGGGCCATGCTGAAGTCTCACTCAATAGCCTCACTGAAATGGTTTATTGAGACACAGTGCTCAACAGACCATAAAAGAAACCAAAATATGCACGTAAACATTGGGCATTATGATTGTAGTGATCCTAAACACTCCTCTAAGGCCGCCCCCAGATGGAGAGCTGGTGGAGATCTTCTGCCTGGTCTACACATTCACTGGACTTGGGAGAACTGTCATCTCTCTTGCTTCTAGGCATGGCATTATCTCCCATGCTAAGATTCATCTTGTTCGGCCAATTCCTTCCCAAATGTGTGTGTGTTACATGCCCCCAAGCCACTTCCAACTTGCAGTAACCCTATGAATTAACGACCTTCAAAACATCCTATTATTGACAGCCTTGAGGCCTGTGGTTTCCTTGATTGGCTCAATCCATCTCATGCTGGGCTTTCCTCTGTTCCTGCTACCTCCCACTTTCCTAGCATGATTGTCTTTTCCAGTGACTCTTGCCTTCTCCTAATGTGACCAAAGGACACAAGTACAACAGAATTCAGAGTTGATATAAAACAGGACTCACTGATTTCTCTTTTTGATTGTCCACAGTATCCATCAAACACTCCCCCAGCGCCACATTTCAGATGAATTAATGTTCTTCCCATCCAATTTCTTCATTATCCAACCTTCATACTTATGGATAGTAGTGGTACAAATGACCAAATCACTATGACACAAATTACTGTATCTTGATCTTGGTCGCAAGTGGCAGTCCTTATACTTAAGAATCTTTTCTAGCTCCTTCCTAGTTGCTCTTCCCAGTCTCAGCCTCAAACATTGTTCTGTTTTCCCGTATTTGTTGACATAATCTTGTTAAGCATTTGATGGACTCCATTTTTGTGGCTGGGAATACTTCTACTGATACCCTAACTACCCTTGAAGAATTTTTTCTCCTGGATATCAGTGTGCCTTCCACTTCACTGTCAAAATTGAAGTAGGCTTTTCCTCAAAACTTTCTTCTTAGAAAGAATCTCTCATCCTTTCATCTCTTTAATATAGTTTTCAGTGTACCATTTCAATCTTCTTTATTTTCTGTTCAGTTGATATTAGAGGCGTGCAGTTTATTTTTCACCATATTTCTTTGTTCCAGTCTATTGGAACAGGAGACATGTCAGGATTCCTGGGGATGAGGGACACATTTCAATACTGGAAGAGCATTCAGATCCTGGATTTTTCAGAAATCTTGATTGTTCTTTCTTGGTCCAATAGACATGAACTGAAAAACACGGAGAAAACATAAAACCAGTGGCAAAGCTGCTAAAACCAGCCAAGAGATGGCTCAGCTGGGGTTCTTGCGGGCCATCCCTTTAAACTGGATTTCCCAAAAGAACTCAGCAAGCAGCTGATCCTGTGGGGATGACACTCTCTACAGACTCTGTGGGGCTCCAGGTGAATGTGGGTGTGGCTGAATACCACTGGCCTTTATCACCATCTAAAGACTCTTGTCCTATATTGGCTGCATTAGTGCTTTCTTTCTAGATTCCTGGTGGCAATGTGAGCATACTCAGAAAAACATCTGAAAACTCCTGCAAGCCCCATTCACCAGACTTTTCTGTGTGCACCACCTCTCATTAAGCAGAGGTAGCTAGAAGTATGGTCTCCTCTTCTAACAACAAAAACTCAAGAGGGCTTTGTTCATACTGGGGAATCTGATTTCCCTGCTGGTGCATCACTTGATGGCCCCTGGGATTTGCCCACTGTGTGACACAGAGTGTTGGATTGGATGGGCCATCGGAACCACTGTTGGCTTACTGTTGACATGTTATTTTATGACTGTGTTATATATTTAGACTGTTCCATGCATTACCCCTGCAATGTTTTATTTTAACCATCCTGAGCCATATGGGAGGGGGGTATAAAAAACTAATAAATAATCTAGCATCATCTCTGGTTTGTTTGCCATGCAATAATTCACTGGACTGTCACGCTACAACAGGAAACAAGCTTCCCTGGGAACTTAAGTCCCATTAGCATCACTGAAAGAGACATCCTTAAGTGGGGTGAGAAACGGCCAGTTAGCATTGTGTCTGTGGGTGTACACTTCAATTTGTCATGCCCATGTCGCCATTACAGCAGCTGCAGAAATATGGATGAGACTGATTTCTGGGAAAGACCAAGCACTGGCAAGGGCTCTGCTGTTTTGCCTCAACTCATCTCTCCCGTTCCTGTTCCATTTGATTATCCACAAAAGTGTGGAATCCGCAAGCCCAAGACATCCCACAATTTATTTTTAGTGTATACAAGGCAATGACTCGAAGCCACTGATTTATCGTCCAGAATGTAGGCCAGCGAGAGGAATTATGATTGAAATAATGAATAAGGGATAATGAATTAGCCAATAAATTATTAGACACAGGTAGCCTTCTCTGGATTATTAGATGGGACGATAAGGAAGCCTTTTAAAAAAACGGACAGATGATACTTTGCCTGTCCATGAAACAAAGGGAGGAAGGTGGTGAAGCCCAGATTCTTTGGTTTCTGTGTTGGACGACATAGAGCTGATGGACACAATTTCTGGTTGGTTCTGGAGTTCTATTTGGTGTTTATCGGGTGTCCCATTCTGTTGATGGCATTGACTCACTCTGTGAAATCTGCTGTGATTCCAAATGAGAAAGGCAAAGTATAAATGAGGCAAATCAAAATAAACACATAAGTTCTCTATTGTAAGACTGGTTCCCCTGGAGAAAATGGGTGCTTTGAAAGATGGACTGTATTGCATTGTACGCTGCTGAGGCTGCTCTAGCCTGAGGACCCATCAGCCTCAGCTGGTCACCCTTTCTCCTCCACTGGCCTCTTCTTCTCCACCAGACTCCTAGATGAGTCCCTATTGGGAGATTCAGGTGTTGGAGGCATCCTCAGGTGATGTGGGGGTGAGCTCTCCTCGGCTGCCTCACAAGAAGGATCGAAACAGACTTTACAAGAAAGAACAAAACATTTAAGTGGCTAGGAGCACCCCCAGTCACTCTGGTTTTGTACCTTTCTGTTGGAGTAGAAATCCGGGGTTCACAGACCCTTTAAATTATTGCTTTCTGCTCTGCCCATGAACTGGCATAAATCTCACTAACTGCCTGGAAAGTTCATAGAAATGCATGATAATATGAACTTTGGTTTTCCATCTACAAACAGGGGAAAATTCATTGCAAGAGTTCAATTTGTGCCCATCCTTAATCATGGCTAGTAGTCACTGATAAACCTATCCTCCATTTAAAGCTGTTTATTCCTGTGGCCATCACTACATCACTACATCTGCTTTTCCCTACCCAAAGGAGGCTCAAAGTGGCCTTCCCATTCCTCTCCCCACAGCAGACACCCTGTGAGGTGGGTGAGGCTGAGAGAGCCCTGATATCACTGCTTGGTCAGAACAGTTTTATCAGTGCCATGGCGAGCCCAGGGTCACCCAGCTGGTTGCATGTGGGGGAGTGCAGAATCAAACCCGGCATGCCAGATTAGAAGTCTGCACTCCTAACCACTACACCAAACTGGCTCTCTGTATTTAGTATTTACTCATACTAATGAGTAAATAATGAAAATTGTATTTTCTGTCAAAAATACTTATTGCATCTTATGAATCCCACGACTAAGTTCCACCCAGCACTTGTGCATGGCCTCTCGATCAAGTAACTAGCCGTTGTTCTGAGGCAGGAGTCCTGACTGTTGCCCATCACTTCTGTTGTTGCGGTGTTGATTTTGTCCACTGTTGTGGGGCATTTTGCATGATTATAGTGTGTTCTTCATCAAAGGGATGCCAGCCTCGAGGTGGAATTCCAGCTCCTCTCTAGACTACAGAGCTCAGTTTCCCTGGAGAAAACGGATGCTTTGGACGGGGGACTCTGACATTGGACCCCACCACTGGCAACTTCTTGTTTAAATCTGAGCTGTCCTTGAATCCCCCCCCCCACACACACATGGAGTTCCTCTTGATTGACAATGCTGCCTGCCCTCTGGCTGATCTCTGAGAGGCCAGGATCCCCATCCGCATTTCTGGCCTCTCTGAAAGCCAAACTGCAAGCTACCCCCCTTGCCCAAGGCATTTAATCTAATCTGATCATTATTCTGATTGACTGTAATAAACGGAGAACTTGTCAACATCTCCCATGGAAGGGGTCAGACAAGTTGATAATGTGCAAGGCTGCTTCCCGGGACCCTGGGGAGACTCTGCCAGCCAGGAGTGGTGCGACTGACCTTGATGTACCTGCGGCAGCTGAGCATAAGGCAACAGCACGTGTTCATGCAGCGGGTGTCTGCAGTAAAAACCAGGCAAAAGAATCGAGAATTAAAAGCATTAACAAAAATCTAAACAAATTCCAGCGAGCAACGCCGATCATCGTTAGAGGTGAGACAAAGAGTCATTCCACACACGTTCACTGTGCTTTTGCAGCTGGATTTTCCTGTGCAAAACAAGAATGTCTACTCCTGAAGTGCATTAAAAGTGCATCATCCAATCCCTGTCCCCCAAAGCGTAATTTTATCTCAGTTAGCAGCCTCCGTGGAAATCTGGATCAAGGCAATGCATTAGGTAGGGGAGGCAAGTAATGTTCTTACTCTGTCGCCTCTGTGCACCACTCCATTAAGGCTTTCTGCATCTGTGCAGAGAAACACTTTGGGGATTCTTAGAGCAAGCTTTTTCTCCATGAGAACCTCCTACGAAACACTGCCTCACACTGAGCATGCTCTAAGAAGCAGGATTCGCATAACCATTTCCCCTTTATCCTCTTTGGTCAACAAAATGGGACACTCAGGAACTAAATGTATTAGGATATTAGAAATCTGGAACCACCAGATAGAGCTGAAGCAGAACAGAAGTGCTCTCATGACTCATGAAGTGACACAGAAATGACATAACTGAATCCTACCGTGCAATGGTACCCACCAAAGTCTCAATCATTTAGCCAAGTAAGTTTGTGAACCATTTTGTGCACTGCAGTGCAGAAAAGCCATATTGAATAGTTACAGAAGCCTGGGAGAGTGGGCTTATTTCCTGAACTCCTCAAGCTCCTCCAGAGGCAGAGCTCAGACAACTGAGAGCACGTGGAGAGAGCTACTAGGGAGAGTTGCTGCTGACCAGGTGAGGCTATTGTGCTGCCTGGGTGAGGTGATTGCTGGGTAATTGTTGGGAGGATTAAAAAGGGCTGCTCCTCACCAGAGGGCGAGAGACAAAGGGCTCTTGGCCTGTGGCTCTTAGCCTGGGGTTCTTGGCCGAGCAGTTAGAATCAGTAGATTATATTTCCCTAGTACTTGCACTGCCTAGACATTACAATGGACCTCCAGGACACTCATCCCATCATCTGCAGTGAGTGTGACATGATTGCCTTCCTCCCAGAAGACAAGATGGACTACAGCTGCCCCAAGTGTAAGCTGGTAAGACTTTTGGAGGAAAAGATTAGGGGACTAGAAAATAGAATTATTACTCTGACCCAAAGTAAGAAAGGGGAGGAGTTCATAGTCCAGAGCTCTGCAACTTGGAATAAAGAGAATACAACCAGTCTTGAAGAAGATAAGGAGATTGACCACAATAGGGAGCCTCTGCAGGCAGTTCGGAAAAAGACTGAACGGCGAAGGGCGAGACAGTTCTCGGGGCCTTTGGAGCTCCAGAATAGATTTCAGGCCCTTGCAGAGGAGGTGCAAGGGTCAACAAGGGAAGAGGTCCCAAAACAAACTCTAAGACAAAGGGAAGAGACCACGGGGACAGAAGGAAATGGAGTTGAGAAGAAAAAAAAAGAAGAGTACTGGTAATTGGAGACTGCTAAGAGGAATGGATTGCCATGTGGCTGGGCCCAACCCCCTAACCCAAGAGGTGTGTTGCTTGCCAGGGGCAAAAATTAAAGATGTTTCAGAAAGGCTGCCCAAACTCCTCAAATCTACGGATCGCTACCCATTTGTGATGGTCCATGTGGGAACGAATGACATGTCCCTGAATACCATCGCTCCTATTAAAAAAGATTATCAAGATCTGGGGAGGAAGCTCAAGCAAATGGGGGCACAAGTGGTATTCTCTTCAATCTTGCCTGTCAAGGGAAGAGGAGTACGTTGGGAAAGGAAGATAATGGAGGTGAATCACTGGCTGCGTAGTTGGTGCCGGCAGGAGAGATTTGGTTTCTGGGACCATGGGATAGGCTTTCTTGAGGAAGGCCTACTAGCACCTGATGGACTGCACTTACCGAAATTGGGGAAGAATGTGTTTGGCAGGAACCTGGGGAGATTCATCAGGAGAGCTTTAAACTAAAGCCACTAGGGGAAGGACACGATCAACATAGGGAGTGTATGGAAGGAAAACGATCGGAGGCAGCCCAACCGGCAAGGCCAGCTCATAGGGAACCAAAAGTAAAAGGATTCAGATGTCTTTATACTAACGCCCGAAGCATGGGCAATAAAAAGGAAGAGCTGGAACTTCTCATGCTGATGGAAAGGTATGATCTAGTAGGCATCACAGAAACTTGGTGGAATGATTCTCATGACTGAAATGTAATAGTGGATGGATATGAACTGTTCAGAAAAAACAGAATAGATCGAAGAGGTGGAGGAGTGGCACTGTACGTGAGGAAAGGGCTTACCTGTCAGGAAATTCTAGTGAAGGAGAGCATATCTACAGTGGAAAGCATCTGGGTGAAAATAAGCGAGGGGAAAACAAACAGTGTGGTGGTTGGTGTCTGCTATCGACCGCCTGACCAACGAGAGGATGTGGATGCTGCACTTTGTGAGCAGCTTGAAAAAATATCCAAGCGGCAGGACCTTGTCATCATGGGTGACTTCAATTTCCCAGATGTGTGCTGGGAAACAAACTCTGCGAAGCGTCCTCAGTCATGCAACTTTCTGACCTGCCTGGCTGACAACTTGATTTATCAAATGGTAGATGAACCCACAAGAGGTTCAGCCATACTGGACTTAATACTGACCAACAGGCAAGAGTTGGTAGATGAGGTGAAGGAGGTGGGGACCCTAGGGGGACGTGACCATGTCCTCATAGAATTCCTTTTGAGATGGGGAGCCAAGGAAGCTTGTAGCCAGACGCGGATGTTGGATTTTCGTAGGGCAAACTTTAATAAACTCAGAGAAATGATGAGTGTCATACCATGGACGAGAATGCTGGAAGGGAAGGGAGCATGTGAAGGGTGGGCGCTACTCAAACAAGAGCTATTGCATGCTCAATCAATGACTATCCCAGAAAGACGAAAACACTGCAGGAGCTCTAAGAAGCCTATTTGGATGAACAGAGAACTTCAAGAGGAACTAAGAAAGAAAAGGAAAATGTTCAGGAAATGGAGGGAAGGACAGAGCTCTAAAGAAGAGTACCTACAGGTTACTAGGCACTGTAGATCAATCATCAGAAAGGCCAAAGCTGAGAGTGAGCTAAGATTGGCCAGGGAAGCTCATTGTAACAAGAAAAGATTTTTCAGTTATGTGAGGAGCAAACGTAAAGTAAAGGAGGCAATAGGCCCACTGTTGGGTGCGGATGGACAAACTCTAACGAAAGATGCAGAGAAAGCAGAAAGGCTTAGTGCCTATTTTACATCTGTTTTTTCCCACAGGTCAAAGTGTTTAGGCACATCTAGAGATGGCTGTAACCAAAGGATAGTGTCTGGGTGGCAGGTTAACATGGATAGAGAGGTTGTCGAGAGGCATTTAGCTGCACTGGATGAGTTCAAATCCCCTGGTCCGGATGAAATGCACCTGAGAGTACTCAAAGAACTTTCCAGAGAACTTGCACAGCCCTTGTCCATCATCTTCAGAACCTCTTTAAGGACTGGAGATGTTCCGGAGGACTGGAAAAGAGCAAACGTTATTCCGATCTTCAAAAAAGGGAGGAAGGATGACCCGGGAAACTACAGACCAGTGAGTCTGACCTCTGTTGTGGGGAAGATAATGGAGCAGATAGTAAAGGGAGCGATCTGCAAACATCTGGAGGACAATTTGGTGATCCAAGGAAGTCAGCATGGATTTGTCTTCAACAGGTCCTGCCAGACCAACCTAGTTTCCTTTTTTGACCAAGTAACAGGTTTGCTGGATTGGGGAAATTCAGTTGATGTCATTTACTTGGATTTTAGTAAAGCTTTTGACAAGGTTCCCCATGATGTTCTGATGGATAAGTTGAAGGACTGCAATCTGGATTTTCAGATAGTTAGGTGGATAGGGAACTGGTTAGAGAACCGCACTCAAAGAGTTGTTGTCAATGGTGTTTCATCAGACTGGAGAGAGGTGAGTAGCAGGGTACCTTAGGGCTCGGTGCTCGGCCCGGTACTTTTTAACATATTTATTAATGATCTAGATGAGGGGGTGGAGGGACTACTCATCAGGTTTGCAGATGACACCAAATTGGGAGGACTGGCAAATACTCCGGAAGATAGAGACAGAGTTCAACGAGATTTGAACACAATGGAAAAATGGGCAAATGAGAACAAGATGCAATTTAATAAAGATAAGTGTAAAGTTCTGCATCTGGGTCAGAAAAATGAAAAGCATGTCTACTGGATGGAGGATACGCTTCTAGGTAGCAGTGTGTGTGAATGAGACCTTGGGGTACTTGTGGATTGTAAACTAAACATGAGCAGGCAGTGTGATGCAGCGGTAAAAAAGGCAAATGCCATTTTGGGCTGTATCAACAGAGGCATCACATCAAAATCACAAGATGTCATAGTCCCTGGTCAGACCACACCTGGAGTGCTGTGTGTAGTTCTGGAGGCCTCACTTCAAGAAGGACATCGATAAAATTGAAAGGGTACAGAGGAGAGCGACGAAGATGATCTGGGGCCAAGGGACCAAGCCCTATGAAGATAGGTTGAGGGACTTGGGAATGTTCAGCCTGGAGAAAAGGAGGTTGAGAGGGGACATGATAGCCCTCTTTAAGTATTTGAAAGGTTGTCATTTGGAGGAGGGCAGGATGCTGTTCCCGTTGGCTGCAGAGGAGAGGACACGCAGTAATGGGTTTAAACTACAAGTACAACGATATAGGCTAGATATCAGGAAAAAGTTTTTCACAGTCAGAGTAGTTCAGCAGTGGAATAGGCTGCCTAAGGAGGTGGTGAGCTCCCCCTCACTGGCAGTCTTCAAGCAAAGGTTGAATACACACTTTTCTTGGATGCTTTAGGATGCTTAGTGCTAATCCTGCGTTGAGCAGGGGGTTGGACTAGATGGCCTGTATGGCCCCTTCCAACTCTATGATTCTATGATTCTATGATTCTAAGCTATTCCACAAGATAGGGAAGGAAATTCAGAAAACATCTGGATGGGCAGATGTTGATATTGCCCATTTACAGGTTGGATCCCCTGCCAACATGAGTGGAAGTAGTGGCAGAACATAGAGTAGGGATAGTCAAACTGTGGCCCTCCAGGTGTCCATGGACTACAATTCCCAGGAGCCCCTGCCAGCGAATGCTGGCAGGGGGCTCCTGGGAATTGTAGTCCACGGACATCTGGAGAGCCGCAGTTTGACTACCCCTGGCATAGCGGGAGAGGTCGTTCCACAAGTGAGGGGGAAGCCAAGGCCATGAATGGTTTTGTATGATTGCCAATACCTCACACTAAGCTTGGTCAGAAAGGTCCTTCACAATCTCTGCCTTCTCCAACCATTGTTACCATTGCCTTTTCAGGGTCAAGTATTAATGTGTTCAACTCTTAGCCAGTGACCGACCCATGGCCGGGCAGTGAGTGATTCAGGACCTCTACTGAATCACCAGGAGATTTGGATAAGCCTATATAAAGCTGCGTGGTATCAGCATATGGATGACAATCAACACTCAAGCCACAAATGATCGGGCCTAAGGGTGTTGTCAGAAGCTGGTGATTCTGCCATGTATTCATGCATTCCATTTCTTGGGCCCTTCTGCTTTGATATGCATCGAGCCATTTGACTGCGCCTGTCTGAATCCCCCTGGAATTTCTGCCATGCATAATGCTTGTCCTGTGATGCTGCCCAGATGCCTGCTTTTGACACCTCAAGGTTGCATCCCGTTGTTTGGTTTATAACTGCTAGCTTTCTCACAGTAATTCCCTACCTCCCTTTCTCTTCCCACTTCTCCCCCGCGCACTCTTAGTTTCCCCTTTGTAGTTAGGTTATCTGGAGTGTTTCGTCTTCCTTTGAAATGCATTTTGTCACTTCCCACGGGAGGGGGGGAGAAGCATTCTCCTGTTCTCCTGAGCCCCTGGGGAGGGTGGTATATAAATATAATAAATAAATAAAATAAATATATACACAGCCCAGGAGCCAAGAGCCTAAGTTCTGTCAATGCATTTGTACCGGATGTCTTCATTCCTTAATAAAGAAACTTTCTTATACAGACGTTTGGCTTACTGGGAAACTGAGCACTCTGACATCTGACAGCACCCTGCCACTTGTTTAATTTTCAACCCTGTACCTGTCCCCATTTGTCATGCCAAGTGATGTTAGTGGGCACTTGGGAGGAGGGGAGTCCTGGGGATTGTGGGGTTGGTGTGAAACGTCCTTGGTATCCACTGCCTTTGCTATAAGGTCTAATCTGGCTTTTTCACAGGGAATTATATCTTTGATCCTGCATATTCTGTTTCCTCACTCATGGGATTCGGGGGGGGGTGGGCAGGAGAAAGGGGTATAAGCACCCCGATGCTAATGTTCTTTAGTCTTGGCAACATACCAGTCAGGCCTACTTGCATTCTTCCAATAAAGTAGCCTTTGCACCAAGTCAAGGTCTCTTATTGTGACAATCAGTAGAAACCTTGTGGATGTTTTTTCTCTTATTTCACTTGTATGGCAGCTCTAATCACGCTTAAGAAATGTAAGTCGTGTGACAAGACAATTTTGTCAACTCATTTCCACCAGCACAGTCTTGTGTGAGGTTTGAGCGGATTGCTTTCAAAAAGAAAACTCCATTTGTAGGAAAGCTTCTTTACTGTAAAGTACAATGATGCTTCATCCCCAACAGTCCTTGCTAGGACTAAGTCAGATGACTCTAGCCCCCCCCCCCCCCTTGTTCCCCACACTAGTCTTTTTGGGCATGAAGAATTGTGACGGTGTTTTTTTGCTAGCCACATTCCACATTGATAGTGTTGTCATAGTGATTGGATGAGCAAAGAGTCCCCACAACTAACTTTTTACTTTAAAAATTCACACCTAAGACTTCTCAGGTAATCAATTGGGAACAGAACCAGCCTAAAATGACAGAGTGAGATACTTGGCAAAACAGATGTTAAATGAAGGCAAATAGCAAAGACAGGCATATTTTGATATCCGGATCCCCCAACCCCTCATTCAACCAGGAGAAGATTTGCTAAGGTATGCTGAGTGAAAATCCTGGACCAGCTTGGGATCCTGCACATCTTGTACATTTGGACAAACACCACAAAGTGGATTTCTGTCCACATTGTCAGAAACTCATAAAGGAAAACTCATAAAGGGAAACCAGGGGCTCTTGCCTCCATAGCCTCAAAATAGGAAAGGCTCCCATTATGCTACCTCTCAGCCTCCTGTTCTGACTTCTGAAGGCCAAGCTCTGTCTACCCTGTTGGATGATTGCACAACCCACTCTCCAACCTGAGCAAAGAAGGAGGACAGGAGAAAGGGAGACCAAAGTTTTCTTATGTCTGAAAGACGAACAAAATTTATGGCGGGGTGTGAGCTTCCATGAGTCCAGCTAAAAGTGCATCTTCAGCTGCTCCTGCAAGGATTTGAATGTTGGTACCAACCCTAGCTGTTACTTGTGTGCCAACTTTGTCAGCTGCGCATACCAGCACCATCTTAGCAGATTGTGTGCGCCGAGCTCATCTTCCTAAAGAAACCTGTCTTACGGTCTTCTCAATCTAGAGCAGGGGTAGTCAACCTGTGGTCCTCCAGACGTCCATGGACTACAATTCCCATGAGCCCTTGCCAGCAAATGCTGGCAGGGGCTCATGGGAATTGTAGTCCATGGACGTCTGGAGGACCACAGGTTGACTACCCCTGCTCTAGAGCACTCCACTGCATTTCGAGGAAGAGCAGCTAGAAGTCAATGGTAACCACAAAATTCAGCATTAAACACAGGGCTGGCATCAGCATAACCTGATGTGGGGCAGCTGCTGGGGGAGGACTTACTGGGAGAAGTAGGGAGGCCCAGTCAATCTAAAACAACATGTCTACATCATTGCTCACGTGACCTGCCACCATCAGGTCTGAGAAGTCGAGGCAACATTCTGGTATTTGGTGAAAACACTATGATAAAGTTTGCTTCTTTTGTAGGGTTTTTGCCCAAATACCAGAGCAGTGCCTTGATGCTCCCCAATGTGATGATGTCACTTCCAGGTCTTATGAGCTGTGATGTGGACACATGGCTGGATGTTGGATTGTTCTCCCTCTTTTGGGAGTGGGAGTTGGGGAGTTATTTTTGTTTTTTTTTGTCCGCCATCTTTTTTTTTTGTCCGCCATCAGGAATAGGCTGCCTAAGGAGGTGGTGAGCTTCCCCTCACAGGCAGTCTTCAAGAAAAGGTTGGATACACACTTTTCTTGGATGCTTCGGGCTGATCCTGCGTTGAGCAGGGGGTTGGACTAGATGGCCTGTATGGCCCCTTCCACCTCTATGATTCTGTGATTCTATGATCTTGCTATTGTTTTGGGTTGACTGTTTTATGTTTTAATGGGGGGGAGTATTGGTTTTATTGTTTTATTGCACTAACTATTGTAAAGGCCACTTGCCTTTTTATTTGTAAGGGAGGGGTGGGGTGTAAACCTAATAATAAATAAAGGGGGGCTGGCAGCAAAGGACCTCTGCCTCCACTGGGTGTGGGGCTGGCAAACCTACATATAGGAGTTGAATGTAGCAACTAGTTTGGCTGTTATGAACCTTGAAATATACAGGAGGGGCTGAAGGTAGCTCACCTACAGCCATTGGGATAGCTTCAAGCTAAGGAAAGCCTTGAATCTGGTACTTCCCAGCACTAGTTCCCCCTTCTTAGCCACTCTTCCACAGCAGTTCTCAATACGCAGGTTAGTACATATTTAAAAGCAATTACTTTTCAGAGGCCGATAGTGTAGCTAAACTGTGGTGAGAAAAGTATTTTGGGGGGGGGGGGATTTCAAATGGCATGCATTTTATGGTGTGCAGTACCAAGGCACACGGCGTGGCCTGATACATTAAAGTGTTTCTTGCATGGTCTTGTGCGGTGTTACCAATTTGAAATGAAATAGGTGACACTTGGCCAGCTCCCACAAATTGCAAGAAGCAGAAAATCAATAGAAACCAATGGCAGAAAATGAGAAAAAGTCTTTAAATAAATGCTGAATTATGTATGTGTAGTGGTACTAATCTTTTTGGGTCAAGGTTGAGCATACCAATAGGGCACCGAAAGGGAAATCACACGTCCACTCCAATACTTTCTACAGCTGTTAGCCCGTTGCTCAATTATCTACCACATTATCTACCTTTCCTATTCCCTCTGTTGTCGTTCACCATGCACGGTTAAAAAAAATCATTTGTAAGTTCCTTGTAGAAGGAACCCTTCCTCTTGATTCTATTATTTTCTAAAGGCTCTGGTCTGGATGGCCCAGAGCCAAGAAGCCAAGCAGGGTCTATCCGGATTAGTCCTTGGGATGGGAGACCAGCAGCAGTAGAAGATCCAGTGGTGCAGGGGTAGTCAAACTGCGGCCCTCCAGATGTCCATGGACCACAATTCCCAGAAGCCCCTGCCAGCGAATGCTGGCAGGGGCTTCTGGGAATTGTAGTCCATGGACATCTGGAGGGCTGCAGTTTGACTACCCCTGCAGTGTTGTGTGCATATCAAAACTGTCCGTGTATACACAAAGCACAAGTTCTTGCCATGCCAGATTTTTTTTTGATTCCGCTGTGTGCTGTACTGTTATTTTAGAGTTAGCTTTTCTTGCCTTTCACACTTTTACTTGACCAAAGGGGATGCCTACTGGTTTCTTTCTGGTGCCCTCCCACAGGGGGCAGTAAATTTCCAAGCACCACAGGGGGTGGGTGGGTGGGTGGGGGCTCTGGGGATCATATAGGTGGGCAGGGTAGGGGCGAATTTCAGTTTCACGTTGTGTACACCTGTTTCATTACTTTTCTTCAATAAAGATTTTTTTTCCCCCACTGAAAGACGGGGCACTCAAATAGGCATGCTGTTCAAAGAACAGGGGGATGACACGTATAAGAATGATCTATCTATTGCTACTGGGGTCCCAGTATGTGAAGAAGAAGATTGGTTCTTATGCCCCGATTTTCTCTAGCTGAAGTAGTCTCAAAGCGGCTTGCAGCCGCCTTCCCTTCCTCTCCCCACAACAGACACCCTGTGAGGGAGATGAGGTTGAGAGAGCCCTGATATTACTGAAGAAGAAGAAGAGTTGGTTCTTAGATTATGCTTTTCTCGACCCGAAGGAGTCTCAAAGAACCTTACATTGGCCTTCCCTTTCCTCTCCCCACAACAGACACCCTGGAGGAGGGGAAGAAGAGGAAGAGGAAGAGGAGTTGGTTCTTATACGCCACTTTTCTCTACCCGAAGGAGTCTCCTGTAGTTAATCTTCCCCCGTAGTTAAATGGCCCGATTCACTGTTGGCCAAATTGCCAAGCCTTGATTCGAATATGATTTGTCCACGTGGAGATTGGGCAGTTTAATGTTTAAAGAGACCGAAATTCCCCTTTTCCATCTATTGCATGTCTGGGGGGGGGGGGGGGCTGAATCCAAAATGGTCCGGGTTTTTATTGCACGTGCCTAGTTGTAGCATTGAATCAACCACTGGAGGAAGCAAAACACATGCAGAGCAGGACTTGAATCTGGAGCAGCAGGACCACCCTGATCACAGGAGGAATTCCGAATGGCCTTTCTCCCTCTCACCCTTTCATGCAGGCCCTCGTTTTCTATCCTTTTTAGAGCTAAAGAGAACTCAAAGCCCGTCCCTTGCATTCCGGCATCCCCCAGCCTGACCAAGAAACAAGAGCAGAGGTTAAAGCTCTGATGTTTGGGTGATGCTTAATTCTGGAGCTATCAGAATCACCAAGGGATTCCACCTACTCATCAAATTCAGACCCTGCAGTTTAGCCACAAGATCTGGCATAGCTCAGCCTTCCTCAGCTTTTTTACATTTGAGGAACCCCTGGAACATCCTTCAGGCTTTGAGAAACCCCAGGAGTGGTGCAATCAGGCAGAATATGGTTGGGAAGCAGAGCTGTGGACACGCCTACCCGAGGCCCCCGCCTCTTCCCACCAACTCCAGGCCGATCATTGGTCATTTGAGTGGGGGGCAGGTTGACATGACCCTATATCAGGGGTAGTAAAACTGCAGCCCTCCAGATGTCCATGGACTACAATTCCCATGAGCCCCTGCACTGTTTAAAAATTGAACACATATTAAAAGTATATAAGAATTAATGAATTCCCGCCCATTCAGGAATCCCTTCCAGGGCCATCAGGAAACCCCAGGGCTTCACAAAACCCTGGTTGAGAAAGCCTCCTCTATAGTCCATTCTCATCAGACCTCGGAAGCTGAGTAGGGCTGGCAGGGCAACGACAGACCACCTCTGCTTCTCACTTCCCACAGACGCTGCTTTTTGGGACCGCTATGCATTGGCCGTGACGCGGTGGCACATGCCTGCACTGTCCATCCATAGTCCCAACCCTGCTAAGTGCTGGCATCGATTCAGTTTGACCACATAAATGTTGTCCTGCACCGGCAATCCCAAGCTAGTGCCTAATCTCCCGCAGCTCATAAAAGGGCGCTGGGTTAGAAGGTAAATAAAAACCCTGTTCAAAGAACTGATGCTATCACCTCTGAGGACAGCAATTTTTCTGGCCAAAAGTTATCAGAGTGGAAAGAAGCAGAGACAATATGCAGGGCTTCTGTTGAGAAATGAGTGGAAGCTACAGTCCGCCAGATGCCCAAATTATACACAGGTAGTTCAACACGTCTCTAGATAAAAATTACTGTGGTTCCTGGAGAGACAGGGACATTTGTCAAACTATAACCAAACTCCCACCCCCCTTTACATTAGTAAAGTTATGAAGCCGAACTTTGGCAGCTGTTCACACTAGTCTATTTGTTAAGGGAAAGAGTTGTGGAGCACGACACGCTAGTTTATAGCCCTCTCTATCTATAACCAGATGTGTATAACCAGGAATATCTTTTAAGCATCCTTAATACCCGTACAGAAAGGTTCTGCCATCATCCTCAATCACGCCAAGTTTTATTGACATGCTCTGGCCAGACGATCTTCTGCATGCTCCGAACATGCATCTCTCTTGGAGAAAAGGGTCTGAATTTTCATTCCTCACCTGGATGAGGTGCAGAGAGCTGTTTCCTTCCATAACCACAGGGTGTGTGCATGCAATTTTTTTTCTTGGACTTTTTCTATCTGGGTCTACTGGATCAAAAAAACAAAAAACATTAGAATCCCCCCGTCAAAAATCAAAACAAAACAAAAAAACCCTTAAACACCAATACCTGTATAGTATTAGGATTTGGGATTTTTCAAAAATCCTGAATTTTTTTTTATCCAATACAACCAAACCGAAAAGACTGAGAAATAAAATATCAATAAATAAAGAGAGACTGCCTGAAAGAGCTCACCTGGGGCTATTTTGGGTGGTCCCTTTAAACTGGACTGCCCAACGGAGCCCGCCAAGGAGCTGATCCTGTTAGAACTCTTTCTACAGGCTGTGCTGGGGCTCAGCTGGGCAGCCCTGTTTAAACTGGATTGTCCAACAGACCCCAAAAAGTTCTCCTGACAGTCTAACTCTCAGAGGGTATGTGGGCCACATACCTGCTTTGGGGCTACTTGGTCAGGGCCCCCTCCCTCCCCTGTAAACACACACACACATATACACACAGAGAGACTCCCTCCTTACCTGTTGGTTTCCCAACCCCTTCTCCTCCTTCCCTCTCTCCCAAGCAAACACACAGATACACAGAGACTCCCTTCCCTCCCCCCTCCCAGTTAGTTTCCCAACTCCCTCCCTGGCTTTCCTTCCCTTCCTCCCAAGCAAGCACACAAACACAGACTCCCTCTCCTCCTTAGCAAGCATGCGCAAACACACGCACACACATGCACTTGCAAGCACACCCCCCCTTCCCTTCCCTTCTCTATTTAATTTTTTACCCTGGGGCTGCCTCTGCCACTTCCTCCGTCCTTGCTGGCATTGCAGAGGCTGGCTGGGCTCCCAGGGGGTGGGGCAGCCTCTGCCTCATAGGGAACATGAGCGCTTCCTCAATCCCCCATTAGCATTGCAGTCACTGTCTGGGTCCCCAGGGGTGTGCTGCAGTCTCTGCCTCAGCCTCCTGAGCTTGCTTGGCCTCTTCTGAACACTTCCTGGGGTGGGACTATAGATGTCCATATTCATAAAGTACTCATGGGAATAGTCCATATTCATATCCATTTCAGGAGGTGCACCATAAGATGTGTCTCACATCAACAAGCAGCTGGTCCTATGGGTAGAAGTCACCCCCATGAGCTTCTCTGGCGTTCTCTTTTATAGTTCCATAAAACAGGCCAAAACAGCCTCAGCTGACATGGCAGGAAGAGTGTCCCCTCTCAGCTGTTTTGCAGGCTTCCTTTCTGCAGCCCCTTGAAACAACACCTATTTAAAGAGACTGCAGAAGCAAGTCCCTAAACAGCTGAGCAACTGAAGCAATCTGCTCCAGCCTCTCAGCTGTTGCTCAGGTTTGCCAGTAATTCCTGAATATATGCAGGATTTTCTACCAGTTCTCCTTAAAAATCCCAGATATATTTGGGATCCTGCAATACATCCAAAAACTACCAATTAGGTATTTTCCAGGTACATTTTCAATTAGGGCACCCCCCCTACTAATCACAGACATCCCAATCTTTTTTAGTAAATTAATAAACAGCATCACAACAAATATGTGGTATGATGATGAAGAGTGGCTAGTTCCTTGCTAGAATAACAAAATTTGTCCTTTGGATTCAGTTGTCATTCACAAAAACATGGGGGGTATTGCATGCATGTTTTTTGTTCTTTAAATATTGTAAGCCACTCCAAGTCGCCTTGTGAGGTGTCTGTCTGTCTGTCTATCTCTAGTTTGCTATCATCTATCTCAGAAACATTAACGGGATTTGGTCCACTGAAGTCTCTTTAAAACAAATAGCTTATAAAAGCTTATACACTCCATAAGTTGCTCGGCCCCAGAGCACAATGATGGACTGTTCACAGATGGAAGACTTTAATCCTGATATTCCCCAGTACACCAGAACCAGCTTGTCTGCAAGATGAAAAGGGACATTTGTCCTTGGTGTCAGTACTACAGATGACACTTAAGCAGCCAGCTGCCAGGCATAGAAGCTCAACTGCTAGTCACCATCCATTATATGTATGTCCAGTTCCACCTCCAGCGCACTCAGCTAGTAAAGTACAGTGAACAGGTTTCAAGCATTCTAGCCACTCTGTGAGCCTGGCGAAATGACCATGCAAAGGCCAAGAAAAGCGATGCCTGACATATGCAATACTGACCAAGTCCGAAATGGGCAAGGAAGATGGAGATTAGGGTAAGTCATAAGAGGTGCCATCTTGGGCCAGGCCAATGGACCATCCAGTCCAACACTCTGTGTCCCACAGTGGTCCACACCCAGGAGGTCTACCAGCAGGGCCAGAACTCTAGAACACTGTTGCCCCCCAAGCACCAAGAATGTATATGAGGAAGCACATTCAGGACTGAACTTTGGCCTTGGACAAGTGGTTCTTGAGTATGCTGGTTTTTGATTGTGAGCTCCACATCTGAAATTATCTGTAAACCGCTTGGGGAGCGGTATAAATAATTTACTAAGGGGATGGGCCGAGACCAGGATACAAAACAGGGGCCAATGGGATTGGCCCCTTGGCCCTGGACTGACAACAGCGCCTTCCGATTGGCCAGTTACCTGACTGCCTGGAGTTCGCCACAGCCCAGGAACTCGGCAGGTAGGTGGTCGGCCTGGGGAGGCTTCCCTGCAGACCTCAGAGAAGGCCCAACATGTCCCCGATGCTGTGGGCCTGCTCTGAGGCCCACAGGGAAGCAGGGGGTGGCCGGGGAGGGGGGTGGCCGGGGAAGGCTTTCCTGTGGGCCTCGGAGTGGGCCTACCACATCGCGAACGTGGCTGGCCCACTCCGAGGCCCACAGCAAAGCCAAGGAGCGGGTGAGGAGGGGGCTGGGCGGGTGGGGGGGTTCCCACGTGGTTAATACATATTGTTGGGAGCTTTACGTTTGATATTCTTATGCCACCAGCCAGGTCTTATTACTATACTGTATTATATGTGTGGATATAGTAACCCTAACTAGTGATGAAGACCATCTGGGTGGAAACAAATTTGGTCTATTATCATACCATGCATATTGAGACGTCTGTGCAATATTGTGCTTATATTTTAATGTTGTTTTTTATCTGCATAATGGGCACTTCATAATAAATATTTGTATTTTAATATTTATATATATTTGTCGCTAAGGCTTCAGGTTCCTCATTCAGTAGCCAACCGGTTCCTCTGGGCAGCCATCAACAGGACATAGAGGCCAAGACCTTTCTAAGAACATAAGAATTGCTCTGCTGGGTCAGACCAGTGGTTCATCTAGCCCAACATCCTGTCTCACACTGTAGCCAACCAGTTCCTCTGGAGGACCAATAGGGCACAGAGGCCAAGGCCTTCATTAAAACCTAAGAGCCCTGCTCAGTCAAACCAGGAGACAACCTGAGGGGAAGGCCTCAGGCTCTATGGCCTACTGCTGGCTGTCCAGGGGAACTGGTTGGCCATGTTGTGACACAGGATGCTGGACCAGATGGACCATTGGTCTGACCCAGCAGGGCTCTTCTTATGTTCTTATGAAGGCCTCAGCCTCCCTGCCCTGTTGCTGACTCTTCAGAGGAACTGGCTGGCCTTTGTGTGAGATAGGATGCTGGACTAAATGGACCCCGGTCTGATCCAGCTGTACAAGTCAGAAATCACACAAGTGGCACTGCCATGTTGCCATGTCACTATCCTATTTCCCTCTCCCCATTCAATGGAACTCATAGGGTGCAGAGAGGGTGGGATGGGGTTGGAGAAACCAGACACCCTCCTGTGTCAAATGGAATACACAACAAACCAAGGTCACTATGCAAAATGACCCAACTTACTTAAATCAGACATACACTCAAAAGTCTTACCATAAATAATGTGTATAATAATGGAATATAATATGTCAAATGTCAACTCTACAGTGATGCTAGCCTTCAACGTGGGACCTGGGGATCCCTTGGAATTTCAGCTCATCTCTGGACTACAGAGATCAGTTCTCCTAGAGAAAATGTATGCTTTGGAGAGGGGACGTTGTACACCACTGAGGTTCCAGATCTCCAGAGGTTTCCCAGCCTAGATCCGACAACTCTACCCCCCTACCCCCTGCCTATGGCCAGGGAGGACATGGCAACTCTGCTCCTCACTGAATAGTGTAGCCAAAAAAGCACTCTGAGTGATAATGATGTTGCTAATTTGTACTTAAGATGAAGACACAATCAAGCTAATTCAAAACCATCTGGCTTTTACGCAGAAAGAGATTAATCCGGTAAAAAGGACAAAGAACCAGCAGGGCTGTCTCCTCTCTGCCCACAGTCCATTGACGACCCTATAAAAATAATTGCTGGGCAGCCCCCGAGTCACTGGAAATTCCTGGAAATGGTTGAGAGTACACGGCTTCCATTTCATTAAGCGAGCCCAAGTCGTCATGAGAAACCTACAGTATCGCCCTGATAAAGAGCATGGTTTATTATGGCGGGACAGTGAAATGAATCAAGGCTGACGTGCTATGTTTGATGTATGCAGAGAAGCCTTTCAGCACTTCTATTTTACTTTGTCACGGGTTCCTGGTAGCGATGCCCGGTCTGCGTTGGGAAATACCTGGAAATCTGGGGGGTGGAGTCTAGAAAGGGTGGGATTTGTGGAGGGGGGAGCTCTGCAGGATATAATGGTGTAGACCAGGGGTAGTCAACCTGTGGTCCTCCAGATGTTCATGGACTACATTTCCCATGAGCCCTTGCCAGCATTCGCTGGCAGGGGCTCATGGGAATTGTAGTCCATGAACATCTGGAGGACCACAGGTTGGCTACCCCTGCTGTAGACTCCATCCTCCAAAGCAGCCATTCTCCCCCCCCCCCCACCACCAGGAGATACTGGTCTACTCTCATAGCAGATCTCCAGGTGCCACCCAGAGGTTAGCAGCTTGGGGACTTGTGCTGGTAACTTAAGCATTATGGCACCTTGTGCCCAGTGTGGTGCGGTGGTTAAGAGCAGTGGCTTCTCATCTGGCGAGCTAGGTCAAGGTAAGCTTCCCTGAAACCACTCTGGAAGCCCCCTTCTCTTTCTCTGTTTCATATCAGTTATGTTTTTTTTACCTATCCAGAACTCACACCAGAGAGAGGGTTCCAGGTTGACCTTTGCTTGGACACGCTTATTTTGTAGGACATATTTTCTGTGGAAACACAGTCAAGCTTTTTGCTCCTCCATAGGGGTGCCAGCCTCCAGGCGGGGTCTGGAGATCTCCCAGAAGTACAGCTCATATCTGGACTACAGAGATCCATTTCCCAGTTGGCGGGGAATAGATAATTTGGAAGGTGAACTCTGGCATTATCACCCACTGAAGATTTTTTCCGTCTCCGGGCTCTACATCCAAATCTCCAGAAGTTTCCCAAAGTATAGGTCGCAACCCTATGCCCCTGGCCCCACACTAATGGACAGGAGTGGGTGGGAGTGGACCTGGAATCCTGATGCAAAATGGTACAACCACAGTCAAAATGTGTTTTGTGATATTTTTAATGTATTTCAAGGATCTGCCAAAACAGAGGGCAGATTTATATAGCTTGTGGCTCTCTGAGCTTAACACAGGCAACCAACAATATCACCACACAACACATATTCATTAAACTTTATATCTGTGCCATTCTTCCAGTGCTGCAAAAAACTAAGACAGCAGAAAGCACACTAGAAAACTCACTCACGTGCCTGTTAGACTAAGGCTGTAATACTCCTTTCCTGGGAGTAAGCCCCTTGGAATCACATGGTACTTACTTTCGAGTACACCTGCCTAGAGTGGGTCCTGAAATTTAGCTTTGTAGGTTACAGTTCAATGCCAAGCTGGGTTCTTCCTTTCGAAAGCCAATGAAGCAACAGGACGGTATTGCTCTTCTGAAAAGGAAAAAAAAAAAACATTCTGGGGTGCAATGGCTCTTTTATCCTGATGTACAAACATGAAATGCGACATGTTTTTTTCTTGTGATGGAGAAATTACTTGTCCACGTTTCATAGCTTGCTTTGCTGGAAAAGACTTTTGCACTACTGTCGACCACTTTGTCAAATCCTTAGGCAATTAAAAAAAGATCAAGGCAATTGTTAAACCAAAATGCTGCACAACAACACGGACAACAAAAGCATACAAGGAACCAATATTGTCTTTGAGGACTAGGAGCATTTCACTTTAAATGAACACCGCCTCGAGGATTAAGAGTGTGCACCATCAAATATTTAAGGCAAACTATCGGCTTTCAGAGTTCTGTCTTTCATGAAGAGAGCGGAAGAAAACAAGCAGATGGTCGCTCTTGTTCATGAAAATGGGAACTTGTGGCTACTCTTTGTGTGTGTGTGTGTGTGACTTTTGGATTTGGTCTTCATGTGTGCTGAACAGCTGAGCTTGTGAAGTAGGAAAACATAATGGAAATAAATTAGAACGGATCCAGAAATCTTAGAGCAGGGCTTTGTTAAGTCTCCTGCCTTAATTTATGGACAGGCTTACCAATAAACAATTATTCCTAATAACTGGTAATATCAGGCTACATACAAACAAATTCATTAAAAGGAGCTTTACCAACTAATTAGTTCTGAATGTCATTATTCCGGTGATGTAGCCTTTCTTTGCGCTTAGATGGCTGCATGGATTCCAGGAGATCCGCAAGGATTATGCAGCAGCGCGACATCCGGTGTTAAGGGCAGAGCAACTTTAAAATGGCAAGCTGTTGAAAGCAAGAAATATAATGCAATTCCCCCTGCCCCCAAAGCGCTGAGAACTTACGCCATTCCCCGTTTTTAGATGTGTAGATTATGCCTCGTGAAATGTCACGGCAAATGAAATTTTTAAACAGGGTCTGAGGTTTCATTTCATCTGGTCAGTGTTTGCATGATCAAAAAGCTAGACAGACAGACTCCTTCAGAAGCACTAGGAGCCAAGAGACAGTTCTTACTTTTAATATTTTTTCTAGCTGTTGTAGGGAAACTGGCAGGGATCGGGAGTCAAGTGCCTGCCCAGCTGCTGCTGGCTCAGAGGTGAAGGATAAGTATGCAGGATACAACCCTTGTAATGACAGGAACTTTGGGCAATAAGCAGCTTCCGAGGGTGGAGGTTGACCTTTCCCCCCAGACTCCGAATGGTCTTTTGCCTCTGGCAAAACAAGCTGCTGAGCATGCTTGTTAGAATATAACAAAGCCTCCCAAACTTCCAGCATGGAAATGGAAAAAGAAATTGCTGGAAATCAGAAAGCCTCTGAAATTTCCCACATCTGAATTCCTACCTGGATTCTGGAGAGCTTCCATTTCAGGGATGCACAACTTTCCAGGATCTGCATGGCACCCTCAACCTGTAGTTCCATCTCTGTTGTAAGTCTCTTCAAAGTAATAATCAAAACCTTGAACCTGCACCAGTATAGAGAGTACTGGTTGTTATGTGCTCTCCGTTGAGTTCCAGTTAGGAACTGCACTGCTGCATTGTGGACTAACTAAAGTTTCCAAAGCAGCTTCAAGGACAGCCCTGGACAGAATGAGTTACAGTAATCTAGCCTATAGGTGACTGCTTCATGGATCACAATGAGCAGACCGGAACTGGATGTCTACAGGTAAGGTGCCAATTGGCATTCTTGACAGAGATGATAGGATGCCACTTTTGTAACCTTGGCCTCCAGTTGCCTTGCTTGGAGCACTAATTTCATGGCCTAATTTTTAAATTGTGGCTGGGGGGGGGACACAATTCAACAGTAATGTTGCTTACCTACCAAGTAGTGGTGGATTCAGAATTAAGGCTTTTCTGTATTTTCATTTTCTTCACTAGTGTGTCACTATTGCTTTAGGGTTTTTTTCTTTTCTTTTCTGCATTTGCATCCCTGTATGCTTGACATAACTCCTTGCAGATTTTAACTGCAAGTTTTTATGCCAGACATACAGCAATGCAATATTGAACTGGCCACTAGAGGGAGCAAAACATGCAAAGAACAACAAGGATAAGAAGTAAAAGAGATGTACAAATGGAGAAAACGAGAATGAGGGCTCTGTGGATTCTCTTCCTCCCTCTATTTTGAACTGTTTACATTTTTTTAAAAAAACCTCAGGAGACATAATATTCCCCTTCATATTCTCTCAAGGGGAGTGCTTATGTATGATTCTATAAAGAAAGTTCAGATAGAAATGACTTAATAAAATAAACAGTAATAGCAATAGTTGAAAAGAAAGGAATTTTTGCTTTTAGCTTGCACAGCCAGTACACGGTTATTTTTTTTTTTACCATAATTATCAGGCAAAATTAGAACTCTGCCAGCAGTATTGAAGCTCTTTAGGAATAAAGGCTATCCCTGCCTTCAAGAAAGGGGATGTAAGAGCACATAGTGTTAGATCCAGGGAGCTTTCCCATTCAGACTTGTCTAATTCCCTTCTTTATTACAGCCTTCATTCCACGTGTTTTTTGCCCCTGCAAGTCCTCTGATTCCCAGCACTGCCTTTTAGGTGCACAAAAGCCACAATGATAGAAGCACTTCCCCAGAGAGGTATGCCTGCCACCAGCATTGTCAACCTTCCCGAAGCGGTTGGAGACAATTTATTTAGGACTGCATTTTGATGGGTTTTGTTTTTCTTATTGGCAAGCCTGATTGGGGTTTTTATTTGTATTATCATTGTTGTTCTAAAATGGTGTTCTGTAGGGGTTTTTTAAATATTTATATTGTAAGCCACCTTTAGTTCCACAAGGGAGAAGAATAGTAAGAAGGAAGGAAGGAAGGAAGGAAGGAAGGAAGGAAGGAAGGAAGGAAGGAAGGAAGGAAGGAGAATAGGAATCAGGGCTAAGGGAAGGAAGGAAGGAAGGAAGGAAGGAAGGAAGGAAGGAAGGAAGGAAGGAAGGAAGGAAGGAAGGAAGGAAGGAAGGAAGGAAGGAAGGAAGATGATCCCTTGTTTCTTTTCTTCACTGGCAGAGACACTGCTTGAATCCAACTGGTTTACCCTTTCTCTTTGAGCTTTGAAAGAAATAAAAAGGTTGGGCCATGTTACCAAAACGCCTTTATTCACAAGAGCTGCTTAAGAAGAGTTTGGGGAATCTCTGACTCTTTATTGGCAGATGTCTCACACTCAAGAGTGAAGAGCTTCTGTTACCAGAAATGTGCACATGTGTCCAAGACACATTTCTATAAGCAATGGGGAATTGCTTTACGAGAGATTGGTAACATAGCATTTGGATCATTTGCCAATGTTTATGAGATGATTACACACTTTGGAACTCCAAGCAGACAACGGGTAGTTGTAGTAAAATAGTAACAGCCTTTATTGGAAAAAAAATAATAAAAGCAATAGACAAACATATATCTGGCACACTAACAGTCAAGCAGATAGGAAAATAAAAGGGGGGGAAAGGGTTGGCAGTAGGTATATTTACCAGTCCTAGAAAGCAAAGAGGCAGAAGGTGACATGACCATCCAGTGGCATAAAGGGTGTTCCGAATGGATCCAAATCAGATGCACACTTTGACCTTGCCTAAGCCACTGTTTAAGCCTCTTGTGGCGCAGAGTGGTAAGGCAGCAGACATGCAGACTGAAGCTCTGCCCATGAGGCTGGGAGTTCAGTCCCAGCAGCCAGCTCAAGGGTGACTAAGCCTTCCATCCTTCCGAGGTGGGTAAAATGAGTACCTGGCTTGCTGGGGGGTAAACGGTAATGACTGGGGAAGGCACTGGCAAACCACCCCGTATTGAGTCTGCCAAGAAAACGCTAGAGGGCGTCACCCCAAGGGTCAAACATGACTCGGTGCTTGCACAGGGGATACCTTTACTTTTACCTTTTAAGCCACTTTTTATATATGTTTGGGGGGGGGGGGTGCCAGGCTATGGATGTAACTAAGACCAGATGAACACCTGATAGAAGTTTCCATAGGGCAGGATATTGGGAAATGGCCAGGAGATGGCTGTTAATGGGCAACCCATCATGTCTCAATTGTTCTCCAGTTTCAACAAAGGGAGCCATCATGTCAGTGGGTCTATCTATGGAGTGTGTGTGGGTGGGGGGGGGGA